>NW_024881506.1:600000-1200000 GCF_019059575.1 Amphibalanus amphitrite
AGTCACTCTACATTATACTTTGCCGCATACGACCACTTTACCGCTTAATTCTAGTTTAATTAGCGGCGCATTAGCGAGGTGGGTTCAATCAACCCCTCGGCCGGGGCAAATGTAGGTCCGGCGAGTGAATTTAAGGAATTCTGAAGATACGATCGTGTTTCCCACTTAATTCTGCATTAGATTCCGGGATCCGTATCTACGTAACTTGATCGTAACGGATACGGCGGCCGCAAACGTAAATCGAGGTCCCGAATTCCCTATTCCTCCACACAGGCGGCAGCCGGTTCCTGGTCTGCGCAATATGGCCGCCACCGTTAGACACTACGGCCAATAGGGTTGAAGCGGCAGTGCTCCCCTGTGCCCACCTTCAAAAAAGTACCATTTAGGATTCGGAAATGTTACTTATGATATTGTGATGAATTCTGCAAGTTTTTACGCGTTTTCATTGTATACTTTTTTAGATATTGCGACTTTTATATTTCATCGTGACGTCATTTAGATCGGATCTGTGACGTAATGAAGGATTTACTTCATGTCAATGTGGGGGAAATTTGGCAGCAAATATAGGTATTTGCTCTCAAATATGACGCGGCTCATACAATAACAAGTGTCTCTGATTAGTGATTAGCTTATTTGTAAATCAAGTGAAAACTAGATGGCCATGTTTGCACGATAACTGTATGGTATTTAATTGATTTTATGGGTTCTGTAGTGTGTACCAAGTTTGAGAGAAATTGGCCCAGCCGTTCTTGAGATAGGAAACTGCTCCTTTCCAGGTGTGCACGTGCATTAGCATTTAGCACCCTACATATGGTAATGTGTCGTTCGATATGTGCCCGTTGACAGTCCCAAAATTCAGCACAATCGGCCCGGTAGCGGCTGAGTTATTGCAAGAATAAATTTATTTTATTTACTGGCGAATTCCCCTGGCGAGAGGTGCCTTCCGCTACCGATTGTTGTCGAAGGTTCAATGGCCTGCCTGGGCCTGCCGGCCGTAAGCCATCGATCGGATTTTGTCGAAAAATACCCGTAACGTTAACAAAACACGGTCGGATGTTTGAGTCATTTTCACAAAAGTTTATTGACTTTTCGATAATATTTTGGGTGGATATTGGTCAGAAAAGAATGCTCTTTCCGAATATGTAGGTTTCATAGCGATTGATCATCGTTTTCAATAAGTTTTGGTGTTGTAAAGGACATCGCGCTCCGTGCAAATCAAATTTTCAAATTAATTTTTCATTATTAAAGAAATGGTACGGATCGTCACTTTTTATTTGCTTTCCTACTATTACACGTACATTTGTCTGCAAAATGATGCAACACCGATTTCATTCCGTCAAGCCGTTTTCCAGCGGCATCGGTTTTCTTCCCACAATGCATGAAATTGGTCATTTTTTCACAACCAGGGGTGCTGTCTTGCACGTGTCGCGTGCTATACCATGAAACCATATCAATACGCTAGTTCCATCTCTCCTCTATCCAGTGGTGAAAACCGCTTCTCGCTGCGCCCACCCGTTGCCGACTTATACAGCCGGGAAGCAGGCGCCGCAGGCCGGTTTTCGTCCGATGTTCGTTTTGACCGTTTCCTGTGTTAACCCTATGGCGCACGCGAGCGCGTGCTGACGGCGCACCCCTGGGCCAATCCGTCCCAAATTTTAATACAGAGGTCGCCTCAACCCAGAGATTCGACATGCCAAATTTCACGTCGATACGCGGCGCCTTTCAGGCGCAATAAGACACATAAGGCATGACACACGTACAGACATGTTATAAATCATAATATAGATTCACATGCGTGACAGGCGTTCAAAATGCAAATGACGTCATCAAATGGCCGTTACTAGTTAAGAGATAGGGCCTTAGCTAAGGCCCACTTTTCAAATGAAGGGAACGAATCTCTTTAAGACCACGAAACTGAGTATATTGCGACCAGGATATATAGTGGTTTCTGAACCTGGCCGCCAACTTGGCTATCTCAACTCAGAACTAATGCAAAGGTGGGTCAGTCCCTTTAAAGCAGCATATTTTTACCACCACGTTTTAACCCTCGCCCGCACATGCCATTTTCCCATCCTAGAACGCACATGGGGGGGGGGTTGCCACCCTCGCGCCATTTCGTTCCTGCTGGAGATAGAGCTCCGAGGCAAAGACCAACAGATTCTTTGGGAAGAGATAAAACCAATGGTACCCAATTTTACCTCAATAGGTCAATCATTGACCATCCAGGTCAGGTCAAACTAAAAAATGATGCTGTTTGGGGCCAACGTTGGAATATCATGTGCGGTGCCATCATATAACGATGGCACTGCCGTTTGTGGTACCAAGCCAGCTAGAACAGCTCTTTTTCACACTATCAGACTAGGTTTTTACTGGCTGTGGTCATCTCAGGTCTAGCTAGGTCAGTGTCAATGCTATGTGTTAGTATGTCTGTGTGTATACTGAATGCTGATGTGTTCACCGATTAGTTTGTGTGTCCCTATTACATGAGATCATGATTTGAGAAGCTTTTACCAAAAATGCAGTCAAAAATCTTCACGAAAAGTAAATTCAGCAAGCCTAAAATGGAATGTTTTTAGATGGCCTAGGATGAACTTGACCCTACCCTGACATCTGCACATCGTCGAATAACATGTTCCATGATAGGTGGGAGGTAAGACTAGCAAACACATACCGAAATCGGTCGTCAGGTGTGCCAGGATCACGCTTCCAACCTCGACAGGGCCGAGCGGGCGCGGGCGGAATACGCCCGAGACCGGTCAAGGCCGCGGACGGCAGACGAGATGATGGTGTCCGCGGACATGATGAGGATTGCCGTTCTCCCAATCCTGCCCCACAAGACGTGTTTTCACATCCCGCCTCATAGCGTACAATGAAACTTGCGTCTCACTTGGCGGCGGCAAGGGTCAGGGCGTGTGCATCGTGTGGCACGAGGGTGTGGCAGGGAGGGACGCGCCCGACGTGGCCTCCACATTTATGAAATTCGCGGAACTCCATCGGCACGCGGTCAGCCTCACCTTCTGGGTCGACAACTGTTCGGCACAGAATAAGAATTGGACATTTCTGACGGCCCTTCAAAACATGGTGAATAGGACTGATGTGGCACTCAACAGTAACACAGTCACAGTAAAATATTTGGAGAAAGGACATACTAGTATGCAGGGCTGCGGAGTCGGAGTCGGAGTCGGAGTCGGAGTCGGTCGGAGTCGACAGTTGTGACCGGAGTCGGAGTCGGAGTCGGAGTCGATTTTAGAAACCCGAGCCGGAGTCGGAGTCGGAGTCACCGAAAATCTGTCGACTCCGCAGCCCTGCTAGGTCTGTGGAGTCGGAGTCGGGAGTTGGAGTCGGTCGGAGTCGACAATTCTGCCCGGAGTCGGAGTCGGAGTCGGAGCTGGTTTTTGAAAGCCGGAGTCGGAGTCGGAGTCGCCGAAAATCCATCGACTCCGCAGCCCTGCTAGTATGTCAGCGGACGCCATTCACCAGGTCGTGAACAAATCTCTTTCAAAAGCTGTAGTGGAGGATTTTTCTGATTTTGTTAAAAGTTAAAATCTGTGAACGGTCTGGACGAGTAGTGGAAATGTTGCCAGGCGATTTCCGAGACCTGGTGAATGGCGTCAGTACCGCCAAGCTGACGCGGCTTGCCGGTGGTGACATGAGGCCTATGTTGAGAGACATTAAGGTGGTCCAGGCTCGACGTGGAGACGATCGACTCGACTATTTCTAAAAACACGACATGGCAGCCCCAGCTGGGCCGCTTATGACCTGTTCAAGACCACGTACGACCCAATCACGCAGCCCAATAGGCGAGCGGTCGCTCGTGGAGTAAATAAGGATAAGCTGGACACTGGACAGAATCCAGAAAGTACTGGCACCGTTGATGACGCCTTACAAGCGCGAGTTCTGGGAATCTCTGCAAGGAAAGAAGGTGCGCGATTTGGCAGGCTGAGGCTGCATCAGCCTGGCAGCCTCAGCCTCAGCCAAAGCTATAGAACTGCCTCAGCAGTCTCAGCCTGTCTCAGCCATCTGCGCAGCCGCTGCGCAGATGCTAGGATATGTCGGCGAAGATGCCGTTGTGTCATGTGTGTGTTGGATGGGACAGGGGGCGGTCGCCGTGACCCCCGGCGCCGGAGATACCGCCCTCCCGCTTCCAGGCGATTTCTGTCTGTATACTGGCGTTGTGTGTATTGGATGGGTGGTGTTTATACAGTGTTATGTTGTCTTCAGCAACCGAAATATACCCCATTGTTCCCTTCTGTTTTGAATGTCAGGCTGCTGAGTTGATAGCCTTTTGTTGACCCAGCCTTTTGGATGGGTGGTGTTTATACAGTGTTATGTTGTCTTCAGCAACCGAAATATACCCCATTGTTCCCTTCTGTTTTGAATGTAAGGCTGCTGAGTTGATAGCCTTTTGTTGACCCAGCCTTTTGGATGGGTGGTGTTTATACAGTGTTATGTTGTCTTCAGCAACCGAAATATACCCCATTGTTCCCTTGTGTTTTGAATGTCAGGCTGCTGAGTTGATAGCCTTTTGTTGACTATATCTCAATGATTCCAGTATATTCTATAAGGTAAGACGCGCTGAGTTAATTTAAAATATCTGCACATACCAGAGTTAAATGCACTCATATACACATACAGACGTAGAGGGACAGTTATACAGTTAAACATCGAAATTATTCAGTTAAACAGTCAAGATTCGAAGCGGTTTAGATCTCACACGCCAGGCATTAATTCATCCGTTCGTTCATTAAGCCCGTTGTACACGGGCAACTCCCGTCGGCAATTCCCAGCAATCGGTTGCTCGGCAACAGCCTTTTCTGTTGCTCTGGGTTGCTGAAGTGCTGCCAAATGCTATTCAGGGTTGTTCAAAAATTGCCCAATATGTCGGCAACATCCGACGATCGCCGACGGTCGCGGAGCGTGACGTCACGATAATTATAACCAATGAACGAGCTGTTGCTCTCGATCGCCGAGAAGTTGAATATTTTGAACTTTCTGGCTGTCGCTGAGGTGTTGCTGGATGGTACTGCATTACGAGCATGCAGCTATGGAGCAGCAAATAGGTAAGATATTTACAAAATACCGTCCTCTTTGCCGATTACTAGTCAGGATATATGAAAGAGATTTTTACTGGTTGGATATTGGTCTCAATTTTGATTTATTGGTGGGGATCAGTGCCGGAGAAGCCGTGCGGGACCGTCCCCCCCCCCCCCAGGCCCCATAATTCCATTTCCTGGGGGGACCTGGGGGGCCTGATATATAACAAAAGTGGGCCCTTGTGACTTATGTTTTAAAGAAAATTAACCACTTGGGCATGTATTGGTGTAAACTTGGTGACTCTGTAAATTTTCAGCCCTGCTGCGGCTCAGTGAGCCCAATAAGGGCCTCCGCAAGTCGTACCAGGGCCCCTCTGTTATTGTCTATTTTGTCACCAAGTTCTTCATCACACATTAAAATTTGACAGAAAGGTGTTTGCTAGGCATAATTTCCTTCCAGACCAGACTGGAAAACATCCATACACTACACCGGACGCCGGTGAGACCCTCTTGCGCCGAAATTCGGGGCAAGCGATTTTGCGCTGAAATTTCTGTGTGATTTTTGCCAAAAATTATGTGCCTATTTGTGCGAAAATTAAGCCCTTTTTATATAAAGCGCATGCCCACATCTGTCCGATCAAGGCTATATAAAGGCTATGGCGTCCGCCGCCATGCGCCGAATTCGGCGCATGCGAAGTTACGCAGGACGTGCTCTGAAATTTTCGCCGGACATATTCGGCACAATGTGTATTATTTCCAGTCTGGTTTCCAGACACCTATCTCCTATGTACAGCAAGTCATGGATAATGAAGGTAATATGATTTTGGGCCTTTTGAGACACTTGGGGGGCCCTTTTCCTTCAAGGCCCCTGAAGGCCTAGTCCCCCCCCCCCGCCCACCTCTGAAATCATTTATCTAGCCATGGTAGGGAAGTGTGCTAGATCTGAAGCCCGTGAAGGATCTTACATTTTGCCAAGAAGCCTTTCAAACATTGATACATATTATTTGAATATGGATAATAAGTAGGTGGCAATTTTTGTTATGAATCATTCCTGATCAGTCTTGTGCCTGGCTTCTAGACAAACAAAAGCTGAAATCATGTTGACAGTGAAAACCGAAAGTAATTACCTTCAAGTGCTAAATTTCTGTGGAAGCAGTTATGCTTATGAATGCCTCCAAAGCATCTAAAAATTGTCTCATTTTGTCAGAGTCAAATAATCCAAGCTCTGCTCGGTCGCTGTTTTTACCAGCATGTCGTCGGTTTTTCCCATATGAGGAAGTTATTGCTGGCGCTTCTTGGCCTCTCATTGGTCAAATGAATAGGCCACGTGAATTCGATTAATGAGGATCCAAGAACCAGCAGCATGCTTGCAGCCTGCTGATAAAAAACTGATTGAACAGCGCCCTGGAAAATTGCTCAGAATCTAGTCTGGATCCTGAGACCCTCCATGGTGGTCCATCCTGATTCTGGATTGTGTAGGATCTTCATCCATTTTTGCAATGTTTCCGAAAATTGGGTGAGCAGAAATGCTTGTGCATTGGTTTGATTGCTTGCATTGCATTGGTTTGGAATGGTTATAGCTTGTAACATACCTATCACAGCTATCTTTGTTGAAGGACAAAACCACCGTACGGCAGGGACCACATCTACACCCAATACATAGCTCCATCTGTGTGCAACATTTGGAATATTTCATATGCAACTTTGGTATCTGCAAAAGTTGGTAGGCCCCATTTAATAAGTTTAAATGTAGCATTAAACCTCCATATATTACCCATATATTAACTTGGAACTGAATGAGAGTTCCTATTAGTACTTGGTTCAAAAATGATGTGGAGCTTAACCTACAACAAAAGCACTTAATTTGGCAATGGGATCTGAAAGCAGGCTGTCATAGGCAATAGCGGATCCAGGGGGCCGTGGGGGCCACATCTGGGTCAGGGTGCCCCCTGGGCCTCCTGGGGCACCATCCCGGAGGTCACCTCAACCTATAGGAGCTTTATTACAGAGGTAATGGGGCATCATCTAGAAGGTGTGTTAGAATATAGGGCACCATTTTAGGTCTGCTGGAGGCACTATTTCTGTCCCTCAGGAGGTAGGGTGGGGTGGGGGGTACTATTTCCAAGGTCTCCAGGGTCCCCGGTCCAGGGTCTCCACATTCTAAAGTTATCCTGGGGCACTATCCTGAGTTCTCTGAGGGCACCATCCTGAGGTCTGAGGGGGTACCATCTCAAGGGTCTGAGACACCATCCTGAGTCAGGGCGCACCATCACAAAGTCTGCCGGACATTATCCTGAGGTCTGAGGGGTAACCATCCCAAAGTCTCCAGGCTCACCATCTTGAGTTATCTGTGAGCAAGAACACTCAGATTGTTCACAAAATCTGTTTATTATGTACACACATGACCTAGGATATGACATAATGTGGTGACCTGACATGACATGACCCCAAAATTTTCAGAGTAGTTGGAAAAGGATGGACGCATAGGTATACTTAATTTCAGCCAAATGTCTTTATGCCTTTGTGGGATGTGTGGAAAACATGAGGGTGCTTGCATCCTTGCATCCCCCACTTTGCCGGCGAGGGTTAAGCCACTTTGCGTCTGAGTACATATCACCTCAAGTGGGAGCCTGTTTTGACTGCCAATGGATTATGTATGCTGATTGTAATTTGATTGTACAGCTCGTTTCTGAAGTTTTTCTAATTCAGCTAGGACCTTAGCTGAATAATCTAATTCAGCCACTTCTCTTCATGCAGTCACTTCTGAGCGTTTCCCACTGCTACCTACTGACCCGCGCTCCCGGTCCACCCCCCAGGCGAATACAGCTTGGATTATGTATGCTGATTGTAATTTGATTGTACTTTTGCATGTGCAGTAAACCTTATTTTGTTATTGGGTAAGCTCTTGAACAACTAAAGCAAATGCATGTAGTTTACAACGATTGGTAATGGTGGGTGATGTCATTACCTACTGCATTTCTGCCTTCACCAAGTGACAAACTGACAGAATGTTAAAACAAATTTCATGTTTTATCTACTGTAGTCCATCAAACTGGTTGTCAATGTCATCAGATTGTCATGCTCAAAATTATGTCGTAAATTGCATCTAGATATTACATCAGTCATAACTCAGAAGAGATGCGCCCCTAACCCCAATAAACAAGCACTGATGTAAGCATTGACCTGCATGTGCTTTGCCCACAGATACCCAGCAACTGATAGAGGAGGTGGAGCGGCGCCCTCTACTGTGGGATCTCAGTGTTCCACAGTACTCAAATAAAACAGTAAAAGATGGTGCTTGGCGTGCTGTCGGAGAGGCCTGTGGCTGTTCAGGTAGGCCCATGTTGCAATGGTCTAACAAGTATGTATTGCTGAGCTCTTTTTTAAGCAGTGAGTAAAGAAAATAGCCAACTTTACAACTGCGATATGGAAATCAAAACAATATTAATGCACTTGCAATGTAAATGTATGCATATCTAGTTCCTTGATATCGTGGCTATTTAAACCAGCAAAGACAAGTGTATTGTGGATGGGCAAGGAAATGCATTGCACAAACTGAAAACTGATAAAAACGTATTAACCCGCGCACCGACGGGGGTCTGCGCCAACTTCGCACCGACGGGGGGGGGGGCGGATGACCGCCCCCCCCCTGAGATCTCGAGAACGAAGCAAGATAGCGACAAGCGGTAAACGGCATCGGATACGCACGGCCAAGATCTACAATTTTTACTAAGGTCATTTTCAGGTCAGGTCAAAGGTGACGTCACAGGGGTCGAAAAAGTCAAAATGGCGGCGCTAGATATGGAGAGAGTTTTTCTCGAATAACTTTCGAATTAGTCAAGATAGGAACAAACTAAGGGCATCATCGTGATCCTCTCGTCAATCCGCATCGAATGATATATATGTTGACCTCGAAAGGTCAAGGTCAAAGGTTGACCTCAGGTCACGTGACCACGAGGTCATCATGTAGGTATATCATTCGATGCGTCTTGACGAGCTGAACACAATGAGACCATCCACGCGTCTGTATCTTGTTCCTGTACGGAGTTATTGGCCAAAAACCTTTGGTGACCTTTGATGACGTCACATGACCTCACAGCTGCCCAACAGCAAAACAGACCTCAAGGTAGTGAAGGTTGATCGTATATGAAGTCATGTATGGTATATGGGGCCATTCCGACCCGTTTTAGTGGTAAAAACAGGGAGTTGATTTTTCCCCCATTGACTTATAATGGGGAGGTCGCGAAATTGACCTGACCTTAGGTCACCGGTATGAAAATTCCGAGATATACAAATTGTAGCTACTAATGACCTAATAATATCCTGTGACTTTCAAAGGCCTCCGACATCTACTGTAGCTCTGGCACGGTGATTAAGTTGCAAAAAAGTGACTTGAGGTTGGGTCATTCAAAGTGACCTGGTGACCTGACCTTAACCCTATTCCTGGCGGGGGGGCCTCAGGAGCCCCCCCTGAGGTTTTTTGGTTATTTCTCCCAAACGCGTTGAGCTAGGAAGCTCAAATTTTCTGACTTTTCCTAAAAGGCTTCTACGCAACATGTCTGAAAATTTTGAGTTGATCTGACCTCAGGTCAGGTCACCAGAGGCGGTTTGGTGACCCTATCTCAGAAAAGTTTGCAATCACGCCAGAGCTAGAGTTTTTGACCGATCAATTTCTTCTCTTCAGGCTTTAGTTAGGGTACCAGTATGTGCAATTTGTATATATCGGAATTTTGATATCGGTGACCTAAGGTCAGGTCAGTTTCGCGACCTCCCCATTATAAGTCAATGGGGGAAAAATCAACTCCCTGTTTTTACCACTAAAACGGGTCGGAATGGCCCCATATACCATACATGACTTCATATACGATCAACCTTCACTACCTTGAGGTCTGTTTTGCTGTTGGGCAGCTGTGAGGTCATGTGACGTCATCAAAGGTCACCAAAGGTTTTTGGCCAATAACTCCGTACAGGAACAAGATACAGACGCGTGGATGGTCTCATTGTGTTCAGCTCGTCAAGACGCATCGAATGATATACATGATGACCTCGAGGTCACGTGACCTGAGGTCAACCTTTGACCTTGACCTTGCGAGGTCAACATATATATCATTCGATGCGGATTGCCGAGAGGATCACGATGATGCCCTTAGTTTGTTCCTATCTTGACTAATTCGAAAGTTATTCGAGAAAAACTCTCTCCATATCTAGCGCCGCCATTTAGACTTTTTCGACCCCTGTGACGTCATCTTTGACCTGACCTGAAAATGACCTTTGTAAAAATTGTAGATCTTGACCGTGCGTATCCGATGCCGTTTACCGTTTGTCGCTATCTTGCTTCGTTCTCGAGATCTCAGGGGGGGGCCGAATCGGCCCCCCCCCCCGCCAGTTTCTTGTCCCGGCGGAGCCCGCCAGGAATAGAGTTAAAAGGTAGGAGGTTCAAACTAGCACACCATGTGTAAAATTGATGAGGTTATAGTCACACCAAATTTCGCGGCGCTACGCGCCGCGGTTTTCCCGCTATTTGCGAAAAACCTCAGGGGGGGGGGCGGATATCCGCCCCCCGTCGGTGCGCGGGTTAAGTTCGGCTACTTATCTTGTTAGTTGTCTACTGTGGAGATAACATTAATATATCTCCTTCGCTGATATGTTGTATGAAAGGTTCAAACAATATTCAAATTAGAGTTGGGCACTCAGAAGTCATACCTACTGGAAAATCAGTTATCAGTTGATTGAATCTGTTTCTGTTGTACCGGGAGTTCCTAAATAAACAGTCGTATGTAAAAGCTGTATATTATCAGCATGGAAGGCATGACAAAAACGAATCACTTTCTAACATACACAATAGTCGATGCCATTTCACGTGATACCATCTTCTTTTTGCTGTCTCTTCATTTGCGGCCACAGAGGACGTGTTCCAGATGAGCCCCCTCTCGCTCCACACACAGCTCTGCGCGTCGCCGAGCGGACTCCACCGCAGCCCGGCAGATCTCCGGCCGCACTCGGCGCACCGCGGACGACACGGCCCTCTTGAGGTCATCTGTGGTTCTGGGGTTGCTTTTGTAGACCTGTGACTTCAGGTGACCCCAGAGAAAGAAGTCAAGTGGGGTCAGATCCGGAGAGTGCGGGGGCCAGGTCCGCACCTCTCTGCGGGAGATAACCCGCGAACCGAATCGGTTCCGCAGCCATTCTCGAGTCGCAACGGCCGTGTGCGCCGAGGCTCCGTCTTGTTGGAACCATTGTTGGTCCATCAGCTGCCTGTCTCCACCCAGCCGCCTGTTCAGCGCAGTCCAGAACTTGGCTAGGACTTGCCGGTAGCGCTGAGCGTTGACGGTGACAGACTCCCCAGCGTCGTTCTCAAACCAGAAAGGTCCGATTATGCCACCGCTGCTCATTGCACACCAGGCTGTGCACTTCACACTGTGCAGAGGGGCTTCCGCGACCAAATCGGGTGGCTCCGTCGACCAGAATCGAAAATTCTGGGAGTTCACGCGGCCATCCATATGAAAATGGGCTTCGTCGCTGAACCAGATTCGGTGAAGGAACTCATTGTCCTGCTCGCAATTTCTCAAAAACCCGCCGCTGTAAAGAAGCCGTGACTGTTTGTCGACTTTCGACAGTGCTTGGTGAACGGAGACCTTATACGGGAACAGCTGAACGTCGTTTCTGGCCAAACGGTGAGCGGTGGTTTTGCTACAGCCCAGTTCCTGGCCCAGCCGTCTGAGCGACTTTTGTGGGCTCCTCTGGAGGGCTTCTCGTGCCTTTTGGGCGTTTAAAGGCGTCCTCTTGGTTCTTTTTCGGCCACATTTACCTTTTTTTACGTTCTCCACACTACCTCTTGCCAAAAACTTCTCAACTATACTTAAAATGACGGTTCTTGATGGCACTTGGGTCCTTTTTAAGTGTCGGCGTAGCTTACGTTGTGTTGCAACGATTGACTTTGTCTCAAAATAGAAATGTACTATTTTTGTTTTTATGTCTGTACTATACGGCTGCATGATAGAAAGTGATTGATTTTGGTATGAAATAAAATGGCATTGCACGTGCTATCATCACGTGCAATTTGATTGTTGTGATTTTGTTAGTTGACGCCACTAGAAGCAAAAATAATTCGACTGTTTATTTAGGAACTCCCGGTAAAACTGTGCTCGTACTTACCAGTTTGCACAATGATCTATAATGTGATTTGTTTTACACTGTTGCAGGCGCCGCGGCGCAGGCGAGGTTCAAAAACCTGAGAACGGCGTACCAGAGGAGGAAGCAAAAGCTCCCTAGCGGGTCCGGGGCCCAGCAGACTCCCAGGAGGCCGCACCCGTACGACCTACCGTTTTTGGACAGGGTCAGGCGGCGCGCGGAGTAAGTTACATTACACTGTATTGTCATTAACAAATTGGCGACCTATGAGTATTTACCTAGCGTTCCGCGATGCTCATTGATTTAACCCGCGCATGACTGGGGTATTTTCCATAACGCGAGTGACTGACGAGGGGGGCTCTCCAGAGCCCCCCCCCTCCTATCTCCGAAACTAGGCGGGGCCGATCGTCAAAATTCAAACGCCATCTGATAGCCCTGCAAAAATTGTCGAGCGAAACCTATTTTCATTGACCTCAAGGTCACTGATGACCTCACAGGTCAGGTCAAAATAAAAATTATCGGCATTATTGCTTGCTCACAATTTAGGCTCTGGCCGCCGGCTGACAAGTCCGATCAGAATCATTTCTGGTTTACGCACTCCTTGATATATGCCTTAGATACCCTGAGGGTACCGAACCTTAACTGTGAATTTTCGGGTCAAGACCAGGTCATCCTAGGCAGGGCTGCGGAGTCGGAGTCGGAGTTGGAGTCGGTCGGAGTCGACAGTTCTGCCCGGAGTTGGAGTCGGAGTCGGAGTTAACGCTGCATGGCTCAGCATCATGCACTGCATCTGTTTAATTGACGATACTGCGCTCGAAATTAGATTTTGTCGAAAAAAAGGCCATTTTGCTGTTTTGGACGAACGTTTTCAGCGAAAGAAGCAGCAGACGGTGAATTCCCCGGAACCTGCTTTTTTAATTCTGCATGCTATTTTTAACGCTTATTTGCAACGCAAAGCCTTGGAACGCGCAGGAGATCGTTTCAGGCAAGATAAAAACATCTCTTTTATGAACTTCAATATCATGATATGTATTTTAATGGAACCGCCCGGAGTTGGAGTCGGAGTTGGAGTCGGAGTCGGAGTCGGAGTCGGAGTCGATTTTCGAAGCCGGAGTCGGAGTCGGAGTCACACTAAAATCCATCGACTCCGCAGCCCTGATCCTAGGTCACGAAATTTTTTTATCATGCATCGGTCACGTAACGCATGTTTTATGGTCCATTTTACTCGTAGATTTCGAAAATACTGTCGTCTGTGTCATTTGAGGTCATTTTCAGCTGAATTTACCGGAGATCAGGTCACTTTTAGAGTCCCTCCCCCAAGTCATGCGCGGGTTAATGACCACTGTGGTGAATAAACAATAAAGGCCGGTTCGTTATCGAGAAAAATTGATTGATTTTACTTTATATTATCTCTTCGGCGGCGACGACTATCAACAACCCGTGGCGGCGATACAAACACGGCGGCAGTCAGGGCGGAACTCAACCGCGATGATTTTTTTTGCATCCCGGTTGCACTGAGGCATACCGGGGAACCGCGAGGACGAGACGGGGGTGAAATCAACTCGGTTTATCCAGCGCAATGTGAAGGATCCAGGACGGGCTACCAGACAGAGGATACTTTAAAAGTCGGAAAGGAATCTAGTGTAGGCACGGGGAGGATAAAGGAAAGGGGCTGGAACACACGACAACCACGTTTCATTCACAATGACACCCAAATAATGCACTCTCTGCGCCGCAGGTGAACTGAAATGCATGTCGGATCTCTGACGTCGTTCTAAAAACTGCATTGCCTCCGCCTCCCTCCCCCCGCTCAACAAAATTTCGTGCCGCCGCGAAGCATTTCGAAGTAACTTCGGTTTCCTCAACACCGATGCTGCCCCCCCCCCACACACACACACACACGCTCCTACGCCTATGGTTATGTCGTCATATGTCAGGTCATGTTCATCATCATCATCATCATCATAATAGCCAAGTTTATTAAACAAACTTGGTTCCCCCCGTTCGGCCGGAATCGGCGGATTTTGCGATCTAGCTGAGTTTTTGCGATCTAGCGAGCTGACTAAACATGACGATACGTAAAGACCTTTAGAAATTGATACGTAATTTACTTAATTATGCCAACCTTTTACATGTCCTCAGGACCTCATCCAACCTGGAGCTACCAGATCCTTCTCCGCGTCCTGTTCCCCCCTGTGAGAGGTCGCAGTCCGCGGGAGACGCTGGACCCAGCCGGCAGCCAGGACCGAGCCGTCCGCGTCAACTCGATGCACCAAACCCGCTCGAGACGGATGTTCTGTTTCTGGACGACTGCTCCTCGGTCCCCTCGCCGGCGGCGCTGGTAGAGGTTTCATATGGATATGAATCAGAGACACAGTACACACCGCCGTCACCACACGCCTCTCACGCACCCACCTCATGCGACCCACGCACGGCGGCCACAACCACGACAGAAACACCTACAACACCTTCACCCACGTTCACGACAGCTACACCCACACCCACGACAGCCACACGTACGACAGCAGCACCCACACCCACGACAGCCACACGTACGACAGCAGCACCCACGCCCACGACAGCCACACGTACGGCAGCAGCACCCACGCCCACGACAGCCACACTCACGACAGCCACACGCACGACAGCAACACCCACAACCAGCCAGCGTGCCGGTGGGAGGCGCCGACGAGCGACCGACGACGTCGACGCGCAGCTGGTCACCGAACTGGATGAGATGCGGCGTGGGCGCACCCAGTTTGACCCCGAGTGTGTCCACTGGGGCAACATCATAATGAGCGAGATGCAGGCACTGGAGCGTGGGGGCGATGCCCGTCGGGAATTCCGCGGCAAGCTGGCGCGCCTTGCCGCCGAGCTTTACCAGTAGCTCTTGTGATCTGTGATGATGTGATGTAGACGCGCGTTTTTTATGTGATTGTTTTGTAGCTGTTTTGTTTTGTAGTTTTGCCATGAGCCTACTGCAGTCGGCTCATGGCAGTCATTGGTGCCACTGGTTACCTGTTGGTATTGTTACAACACCTGTTGTAAGGGTTACCTGTTGTTACAATACCTGTTGGTATTGTAAATGTAATAAAGTTCGCAAAATGTATGCTGTTGTTTTTGCCAGACGTTTTTGTCCACGACCACAAAAGAAAGCTCAGTGGTGATAAGTATGTAATGACCAATTTTTTTAACATCAGTTCATCGTTCACATAATAGAATGAGCACATAACATAAATAAATCGCCAGTAGCTGGAGGCGTTGGTAGATGTGTGTCACGAATCGGACACCCGGTAAACCAGGGTATATTGAATCGGTAAAACGAACAGTCAGCTCGACGCTCAGCCAGGATCGAGCCGTCAGCGTCAACTCGACGCACAGCCAGATCCGCTCGAATAAGACGTTCAGTTCTTCGACATCTTCCGCGCAATCACGTGACACACCGCGACCAATGGGCGGGCGCGCCGAGTGCGCCTACCACACAATCGTCTGGACGGTAGGCTTTGGCCCGGCGGGCCCGCTGGCCGGCCGGAGAGCCGCCAGCGCGGCACAACGCGTAACAGCAAAAAACAAGGAACAAATCATAACAGGTAGAGCTTGCGTATGAACTGGGCCCACAGTGCACACCGCCGTCACCACACGCCTCTCCATGCGACCCACGCACGGCGGCCACACCCACGACAGAAACACCCACGCCCGCGACAGCAGCACCCACAACAGATACACGCACGACAGTCACGCCCACCTCCAGCTTCACTGGTCAAGGCCAGCTGCAGCTCTCTGCCACGGGACGCTGCCGACGCCGTTCACATACGCGGTCAGGGCCTGGCGGACGCGGGCCGTCTCCCGCGAGTGATTGTTGGCGCCCATCCTACCGATGCCCCGCAGGGTGGGTGCGGCGTCACGCTCGGCGGGGACGGCTGCGTAGCTGCGGCTGACACTGTCGGCATCCACGTCTCGCTGGCGCAGGAGATTGTGCAAAGCACACGTTGCTTTCACCAGCAAGGCGGCTTTTTCTGGCGTGCAGCCCAAGCTCCCACGGTAGATTCGCCACTGTTGAGCCAGGATCCCAAAGGCGTTCTCGACGCAGCGGCGCGCACGACTCAGACGGTAGTTGAAGATGCGCCGCTGGTCCGCCTCCGATCCCACCAGCGACGCCCTCGCGTACGGCCGCATGAGGTGGCGCTGTAGCGGGAACGCCTCGTCTCCGACTAGGAAGTGGGGCAGCTCCTCGTCGGTGTTCGGCAGCGCCTTCGGTGGCGGCAGAACGTCGCCCACCTCCTGGTGTCGACGCAGCAGTGCGGCCAGATCGGAGTTGGCGAAAATGCCGCCATCACTTTTGCTGCCCTGGCTGCCGACACTGATGTAGGTGAACCTGTAGAACGAAAGTATTGTTAGCACGAGATTGACGCGGTGTCCAGTAGCATCGAGTAGGCTAATCAAAATGATCAGATTTGAAAACGGAGGCAGTGGGTGTTGTATGATAGAATATATCACCGTAATGATTCGCGAACAGGGCGCACGCAATCTTATAGGACCGTTATTGCTAGAAGATTCAGATTCAGATGTGTTCGAATAAGGTCCACAATAAACGTGGCTTTTCACTCATTCACGGAAGCGGCGGATATACGAGTATTATTCATGCTATCGTTACCTTACACCAATTATTTACGTAATTGAATTCGAGATGGGTAGAGGCAACAATGCCAATACATGCAATTAGTTTGACATGATCGACCGGGTGGTCGTTAGACAGGGTCAGACTCAAAAGTCCAACGGGCGAGGGGGCGGATGTCACCGACAAGCATTCCCACAAAATCTTATAAACTTATTCAAACAAGCATTCCCACAAAATCTCGGAAACTTATTCAAAAAAGCATTCCCACAAAATATCGGAAACATTGCGACAAGGGTACGTGAGGTTTACAAGGCAACAAGTACGGTTTTCGTCCTTAGTCGAATTTCAGATGTAAGGATGATGGCAATGCGACGTAAAATAATACGAGGTAAAATAATCCACTTCGAGATGCTAGCCTTCTGTCGGGCTCACCTGTATCTGGCGTCAGCTACGGCCATGAGCACGACGCTGCAAAAGCCCTTATAGTTGAAGTAGATTGAACCGGTGCCAGCTGGTTTCTGCAAGGCAACATGCTTGCCATCGAGCGCCCCGATGCAGTTTGGCAGTTGCCACAATTCCAAGAAGTCGTCAGCTGATGCATGCCAGTCGTTCAGCGTCGGGGAGCGCAGGCAGAGAGGGGCGAGCCGTTGGTATATGGCCTCGCACACCTCATATATTATCCCTGTCGCTGTGCGTGGGGCGATGCGATACGACTCCGCAATCGTTTTCATGGCGCCTCCAGCTGCCAGGTATCTGCAACGACAGGAATAGGTAGCTCAACAGTCAGCCGTTTCTAGTTTGATCGGCAACAAACGTCCCACCATTACCTGGTTCGGTTCAGGGCTTGACACTTTGACAGGTGTCAGTAGTTGACCTTAACCCGGCAGGCGGTGGGCCTCACGGTGAAAAAAATAATGACCTGCTTCAAGTCCTCGCCATGGAACACTTTAAATGAAGCATTAAATATGCAAATGACCATTTTTGGTACGACAAATCAGCCTGAAACAGCAAAATTGCTTACCGCAAGGTTAGGGCCAGTCGCTCGTCAGGTGGGATGGGACGTCGCATGTTGGTGACTTCTTTAGCGATGTCGTCCCGCACGAGGCCCAGCAGATCATCAAACTCGGCTGGCGTCAGGCGCAGGTACTGCTGGTGGGCAGCTGGGTCACTACGCAGCTGGCTGACGAGGTGGCTGAACTCCCCGAGCTCGTCGCGAGCAGCCAGCACCGGCCGCACCCACATGCGGCGTCTTCTGCGCTGACGGAGCTTGATAAGCCGCAGAATCCTGATGCGCTGCAGACGAGCTTCAATGGCATCGTTATCTCCGTCCATGGCTGAAAGCAGACAGCAACTATTATGCAATGGACAAAAGGGCATGCTCATACTTGCAAGGTGGTCATAATGTTTGGATGTGTTTGGATGAGGTGGATCTTGATTTTTTCTTAATTTCAGAATTGTGCTACCGTAAAGTGGGGCTATTTGAGACAGTGGGGCTATTTGAGACAGTGGGGCTATTTGAGACAGTACGGCAGTGGCTTCGTAAAATTGTTGTAAAATTAAAACCGTTTGATATTTTTGATCAATTTTTGCTCAGGTTAATGTGGAACTTTACAATGAATTCCATGTTTAGGGTTTTTTGAAAATTTTGAAAAGTTTTGAAAGAAATTTGGCATTAAATGAGAAATACAGAAAAACCCCAATTTAAGTTATACGAAAAGCACCCCTACCTGCAGCTTAACATGGTTGAAGTTTTAAAAACTTTGCTACCGAATCTATCGTAACTATCGTTTTACTTATGGGTTAAGCACATTTTACATGAAGACATTATATATTGTTAGCGGTAGTGACAATTGTGTAACCCAATGTCTCAGAATCCCGATGATACCCACCTCGTCAAACCTCAACGTATACCAAATACAGCTGATGATTGTGATGCCAAGGCCCTAAACACAGGTGATATGATACATCCTAAAGACTTACCGCCATCTGCCTAAGGTGTATCAAACGTTCGACCTAAGGAACACCGGTGAATCGGCCATGGGTTCATGGCACTTTCAGCAGCAAGCAATATTTACACATTGCCAACTTAATACGACAATCCAGTTTGTGACGATATTAATGTAACATTATGAATGCGTGCATAGAATGTGATTCATCAGTCACTGACGTGGCCGGTAATCGACCCATGTCTACTCTGGTTGACCAGAAGCACCATTGAAGGTTATTGATCATACACACTTACTGTTAGGTGAGCATTCAGCATACGTACTTGATGCAGTGCGGTGACCGGCCATTCGATACAACATGCAGTGATCTAGGAAAATCGGTATAAAATCAAAACCGTTTGACCTTTTTCTGTTATTTCTTCACAGGTTGATGTGCAATGGAACAATCGATCATGCATATTATTCATTCAACCATTTTGAAAACTGCTTTCCCTTTTTTAATGCATTACGGTACGTTTAATGCAGTAGCGAGACTGTCTCAAATAGCCCCACCAACTTTCGACCTATATGTTTTACGCCGCCAGAAATAAACACAACAACTTTATTTGAAAATTTCACTGTCGTTGACTAAGAAATAATCCTAGATAATCATCCTGTGCTTTTTAAAGCTAAGGATCACATTATATTATGACAGCCCTAGCATAAAGCAATGCAATTATTTAGCAGATCGAAATGCTATGCTCAACGAAAAACGAAAAGTTTGATTATAAGGGTTATATAACTGTAGTTGAAAGAAATGATTTTTTACTAGAGGTATCAAAATTGAATTTCCAATCGCATGGCATTAAAAGAATTATCCCAAGCTTGACCAATTTTCTTCAATTTCCTTGCAACCAAAACTGTCTCAAATAGCCCCACACTATGGGGCTATTTGAGACAGGCTTCAAGCATAAAAATAACTTTATTTATGGTTACTAGCTGAACCAAAATTGGCCTATCTGAAAACGGTTACAGAGAACAACGTTTTTGTAATTTACATGCTATAGGAAATATCAACCGTTTCGAAGGGAGAGGCCAAAAACTGTAAAATCCGTTTCAAATAGCCCCACTTTACGGTATCATAAATTAACACATTCATATCAAATATGAAATCCAAAGAAATGCAATCACATGCATAGTTGCAGTTTAACTCTTTGACAATGTGATTTTATCCTTGTGTAAAATGATGTAAAGCCAACCATGTCTGATCTGCTCCAGTTTGTAAAACTGGTGCACCTTCTGATGCAGTTTTTCCCGGCCCCCGGTCATTGTCATTGGCAGCTTCCTCCTCACGTGACGTCACCAGAGCTTGAAGTTTTTCCTTCACTAATGTTGAGCTATGGGAAAATCCCTGATTTTAGTCATTTTTCTAGCCGCATTATCTCATGAACTATGAAACTCAAATCAAAACTTCTAATGTCATTTGAAAGCTAAATGGATTATCTTATGCATCCCGGGTCAGTTTTACTGAAGAAAAGTAGAGAAGTATGCAAAATATGCCACCGAAAGAAGTTCTACATCCCATTGACTAGCGTTGCTGTGTTGCTATCATTGAAATGAATGTCTGGCAATAACGTTTTTGGTTACCGGTGATAATAACTGTTGATTTCCATGAAAAGTCGCGGTATTCATGTGCATCGAATTAGCAAACACTTGTGGTTCCAGGGCAAATAAGTTATATTTTGGCTGATGGTCGCTGGTGTTTCGTCGGATCACTTCGGTTGTAGAAGTGCATAACAATACTGTACATAGATTCGATGCTGCTGATTTGCGGTTGCATAGCTGATCATCAATTAATTCTATTTTGATTGTATTTCCGATGCATGACATGCGAAAACAATCCCTTAAACGAAGACATCTATGACATCTGGCTTCCTCTATTACAATTCAAAACTGACTGAATGGGTGGAAGCAGCATTAGGCAAGAACACAGCCTTACAGATGAACATCAGTGATACGACGGAGTACATCTGGCTAGACAAACACCGGTCCGACTACCTCCAGACTGCAGGACGGATCCTGATCTGTAACGTTGTGCCGATCAGATGCGCCCCGCCGCTGTCGCCGGCAACCCAGGCAGCGGCACAGCGGCATAGGTCGATTCAATTTCAGATAACACGATATGTGAAAGTGCACACATGTACAAACGGGAAGTTCGATGAATGTCACAGCAGCATAGCACTCCATTCTGTCCGACGGTACGCTATGTTATACGAAAACATACTCAGCATACCAGGGTAATCAAGTTGATTTCCATCTGAACAGTCGACTGGAAAATTCGGTGAATTCAAAGCCTACCTCAGGGTAGCTTGTGTGCTACATTATTTGAGCACGATATGGATGTAGACTGCATTTACATATCATCAGCTATATTAACTGCAACGCGTTTCACAGTACTTGTACTGCATCATCAGGCAAATCACGAATGGCACACATTTAAGCATTTTCAAGACACTTCAGCGAACACGTGAAACATATATGAACTCCGCCTCGAGCTGATTAAACAGGTCTAAGCAGGGCTGGGAGGGGATCGTGAGTCCGCCGGCCGCGCTGCGCAGTCGAGTCCAGAGCGTCTGAACTGGCGCGTCCTCAGATGCCATCGCCAGCGCGCCGAAGCTGGGGCCGCATTTTCTGGCGATGTAGCCGGCCAGATGCGCCATTGCACCTTCGGTGGCCGGCACACCAATCTCAGCGTCCAGCGCCGCTGAGGGCGCAGGCGGTATATGCGCTGTCTCGGCCTCCCGCAGTAGCTGCGCCCTCTCCTGCTCCGCCTCCTCCTCTGCGTCCGGGGCTGGCTCGTCAGGAACGGGCTCCAGGCTCTCCGTCCCCTCAGGAACTTCTTGGGGCGGCTCAGGGCATACCGCCTCCAGCACACCATCTGCGCCTGGTCGGCTTGGTCCTCGTCTGCCTCCGGCTCTGCCCCCGCCTCCGCCTCCGCCGCTGGTACCGGGAGCGCCGCGGGTGAGCGACTCTTAATCTGCACGCCGTGGGCCCGTGACGCGCAAGCTGGATCAGAGTGAACAGGCGGAGGCGCCCCTTCACCTCTGTCGTCGTGGGGTTGGGGCTTCCGCCGCCAGAGCCGCGGATGTGGCTGAACGAGCCCTAAAGCCGGTTCTGGGTGACGTGGCGGAGCAGCAGTTAGCAGCCCGGGCCAAAACGCTGCTGCACGTCAGCGAGCAGACCCCGCTCTACCTTCACTGTCACTACTAGACCCTTCTGGAACGGGAGGAGGTGACCAGCTGAGCCGAAGCGCAGTCCCTCCACCTCTTCCACCAGCTTAGAGAGGGCGTCCTCCTGCCCGAGAGTGCCGGAGCAGCCTCTCCGCAGTGTTTTGGCGTCCCTCGGATGGCCGCTGTTGAGGACGTCCATGCCGCTGTCAATGGTGAAGAGGAAGGCTGTCTCTTTCTCCTTTCCGGGCATGCACCGAGTACGTCTGTGCGGCCAGACCGCACGAAGCAGACAGCAGCTCGTAGGCGGGTCGGACTTTCTGTCGTGCCATTCCGGAGACCTGACAACAAATAGGGAAAAAATGTGTCGGAGTTTCTCGATGTTGTGGCCTTTCACGTCACGCTCACGCTTAAATTATTGTCTTTAAAGGATACGATGAGAGACAATTAGGACGGCATAACATAATGCGTTTTTATGCGGCGCAGCATGACACGGCACACTCCATACATGTAGAGGTTCAGCCGCAGAGCGTGTAGTTACAAAAAGAAACAAACAAATAAATCCCACCCTTTATCCAGCAAAAACACTTAATTTATACTTTTTCTTGCAGAACAATATTGTCAATGGCGTGGACAAGGCTATAGAACTCCAGGTAAGGACACCAGCCGTTTGACCTTGAACGCCGCCGGCCGGCCGATGACGTCATTGGAGGCAAGCCGGCTCGGTGGACACATCAAACGAATGCATAACGGAGGGGTGTTGAAACGTTGCGGGAGCCAAGCGGGAGCCGGGAAGAGATTTTAATGCGGTTGCATACCACCATTGTTATGTTGATTGATCTACAGACAGCATTCTTATAAATATTGATGCCTCCTAGGCCTTGATGGTGCGTACATTAGTAGAACGATCACCCTGATCGACGTCCGTGGTCGAAGCTGTCTATGCACCTAAGGACGCTAAGACGGGTGCAATAACGGCGACCCGATCCGGTCTCTGGCGAATCTGTAGGGGTCGTTAGGACCCAGGCCGAATCTGACAGGTTATTTTTAGGGAGACGGGGTGGGTGAATGACCGGGATAACATCGTCGATGGTTGTTGACAGCCAACACAAGCTGTACTGGGCGGATAACCATCAGAGATAATGCCTGAACATAGGCAAGCATAGTTGGTCTGTCATTTTGTTTAGGAATAGGGGCACCGCAGGAGCTGTTGTTTTACCATCGGTCCCGGGAAACTCCGGGGAGCTGCAGTACCCGGCAGCGATTTCGGACAGTGCCCCGGTTGTAGGGGAACGGAAGACAATAGCCTCAAATGCCTTCCCCTGGATCCGTCAGTGGGCTGCCCCACCCCGATCTTTACTAAAAACGTCTTCAAATCCCACCAGACACCCGATGGTGAATTCAAATCCGATAGCTCATCTCTGTCTGCCCGCCTAAATATACTATACACCGCACGGAGCCCGGCCCCGTCGGAGTCCTGAGCCGACCCGACCGTGACATTTTCGGCTTTCCCCATCCCAAGCTCGATTAGAACCCCACCCGATTGCTGATGTTGATTCAAATTCAATACCTCGTCTATGCCTGCCCGCCAAAAACCCTTTCATCGCACATCGTACAGCGCCCGACCCCGCCAGAAGTATCCTAGCGCGCTGAGTAGTTGCCTCCAGCCGCGTCATCGCAAGGCCCCACGAGGCGCACAAATGAATACATTGCGCGAATAGCCGTGTCGCCCCCCTGGGCGTGGACAAAGGGCATAATAAAAGGGTAGTGAGTATCATGAGCCTGTTGACGCTGCAGCACCCCTATAAAACAAATAATCGAGAACAACAGGCATCATGATACCCATCTTTCTTTCAGAAACTGTGCAATCACTGAGCAACTCTAAATTTAATAAATAAAATGGTATTTGCTTATGTGTAACTGACAACTGTACATATTTTTATTCAAGTTGCATTGAATCAATTCTTCAAAAAAAAAGGTTTATGGACAAGAAAGCAACATGCATATTGGTCACTACTCACTAGCACAATTTTAATGCAGGTAAAATGTTTTGCCTAATGGTCTAGTCATCCTGTGTACAAAGCATGCAAGATTTATTAGTCTTCCAAACAATCACAGCATTATTAAGGCAGAGCTAAGTCTGGAAAGGTAAATGTACATACTTACACATTGATTCTGGGACCTGGTGTTTGAAAGCTGGCATCTTGGCATCCATCGCCAGACCACCTCTGGTGAGGCGAGACGCTCACCACCACAGGACCTTGGAGCGCAGAGCTGCTCTGGCTGCGCCACGCCCAGACTGAAAAAAATACACATGCCAAATATGTTCGGAGTAATGGCAGAATTGCGCCGAAAATTTCAGCACAAGTCTCAGCCTGGCGTAATTTCGCATGCGCCAAATTCAGCGCATGGTGGCCGCTGAATTTTTCGGCGCACAGTTGCAGCAGAATTTTACTGTGAATGGTGGTCACCAAATTTTTCAGCACGCTGGTAAATCTAGCAGCAGACTCATCCTGCGAGCGGGTCTGAAGAGGGTCTGAACTTCCGGCCAGGGGCTTGTTTTATTGGGGCTTACATTTGCGCCTCTATGTTGTACTCTTAAAGGCAGGGAACCCCAAACAGGTGAGTCGAAAAGGTGAGTTCTTTGATGTTTCACAGCACGACCCCAGCTTTCAGCGCAAATGATGCAGAAATTTCAGCTCAAAATTGCTTGCATTGAATTTCAGCGGGTGGTTAATTTACATATCATACCTACTGAACCAAAACTCCACCACAATTCAAAGAAATAACTAGCTTTTACCAGCACAGAGACTGATATGATGTTTACATCACAGTGTATGTTTACATTACATTTTTCCCATTACCAACAAGGTCAAGTTTACGTGAAAGTAGTCAATTGTTTCACTCAATCTTTGATGACGTCAATTCTTTTTTAAAGATATCAACAGCATTGACAACAACAAAGATTATTTTAAAATAAAAAATAAAAAATATATAAAGGTTAAAATTAAAAAAAAATCATCATAAAACTGTAATAAAATAATAAATACGTCATATATTATAAAAAGAATCATCATGCTAAAAGCATGCGCCAGAGATGTCTTTGCTGCGCATTATCCGTCACAAATCCTGGGCTGCCAAATGACCATACCCTGTAAGTCAATATACCCTGGTTTTTCCTACCCTTTACCACCCCAAGAGCCAAAAGATCTATCATTCCTGTTGTTGCCAAGTTGTGTGAGCGCGTGGTATGTTCCCAGTTGACGTCGTACCCAAGGCCCTAAATACAAGGTTGCACGGACTTATTTCTACTAAACCTACCAGAATATAATTTCACGGTTGATTATTTAAATAATTATTCAATCAAAATTTCTTTATTATTATCTCGTAATCATTTATAAGCAATTTTATAAATCAACTCTCAATTTGCTTGCCTTTTACTAGCAAAATAGCTTTTCTAGTATTGGGTCAACATAGTGGTGTAGCAGTAGGAACCACATCTGGCAAAACCCCAATGCCTACATACAGCAGAAAAGCAGCCACCAGGTGTCGCCACAGTCGCCACTTGGTCGCCACACAGATGTCGCGCGCGTCGCCAATCGCCACACTACCGATTCCCATAAGGACGCATATGTACGGATATGTATAGGAAAGTCGCCCTTAAGGATTACGCTTACATCCTTTGCTTATGAGGTCGGTGGTTGGAAATTGGGAGGGGCTCAGCTATTTTCGACCACGGATATGCCTTTATCACATGATGAGGAACATGCTGATAAGCGTTTTATGCGTCATAACAGCACAAAAGTATTTTTAATCATTTTTCAAAAATAGCCGTTCTGCCGTATCTTTCAGTGCAAGGTGCCGTCGGTCATCCCCGACGTGACGTCACGCAGGGAATTTGCCAGATTTTCCTACTAGACTTCGACACCCCCTGGTCGTACCTAGACCGCAACGCTCTGCTCTGCCCGCAGCAGTATGGCTTCAGGCCCGGCATGTCCACGGGGGCGGCTATGCTTGACGTTGTCACCTATGTCACTGACAATATCGACAAAGGCCTCGTGACGTCACTCGTGACAGCCGATACGTCCAAGGCGTTCGACAGCGTCGAGCATGGCCGCCTCCTGGACAAGCTGGGCTGGTACGGGATTCGAACTGACTGGTTTTCTGACTGGTTGAGTGGGCGCAGTCAGGCTATCGGGTCGTGTCCGCTGAGCGTGACGCACGGCGTGATACAGGGGTCCATTTTGGGACCGAGCCTGTATTTGCTTTTCACCAACGACCTGGCCCAACATCTGTCAAATGTCAAACTAGTGATGTACGCTGATGATGTCCAGATCCTTGACGCTGACACTCCCAGTAACGTCTTGGCTATCAAAAACCGCATCGAAAGTGACCTATCTGTACTCGTGCAGTGGTTCACTCAGAACCGGCTGAAAATTAACCCATCCAAAACTGAAATGACCATTTTGAAATCCAATCGTCAAAAAACTAACACCAGTTTCTCGATCCACTTTGGCGGTGACATAGTTTCACCTTCACCGAGCGTCAAGGTTCTGGGCATCACCATCGACTCTCACCTGACGTGGGATTCACATGTCACGTCTGTCGTCCAGCGCTGCAACATGATACTTGTTAGCCTAGCGAGAATGCGGAACAGGCTGCCGACGGAGACTAAGCGCCTGCTTATCGAAGCGTTAGTGTTTCCGCACATACAATACTGTATTAGCGTATGGGGTGCCTGCTGCATCGCTCAGAGGAAACGCATCCAAAAGGTGCTGAATTTCGGCGCACGTGTCGTGTCTGGCCTCAGCCGAAGAGATCACGTGACTCCTGTGCTTAACGAGCTGGGTTGGAAGTGTGTGGACGACTTGATTCGTGACAGTGACGTAGCTGTGGTTAGTCGCCTACTTACTTCGGACAGTGCACCACAAATCCTGCGGAGCAAGTTGGTGCTCAGCTCCGACGAGTCAGCTCGCACCACGCGTGCGACCGAGCGGGGACAGCTGCGTCTGCCCCGGGTCCGAACCGAGTTCGGCCGTCGTGGATTTTTGTTTCGCGCCAGCCAGCACTGGAACGAGTCCTCAGGAGCGCGTCAACAGTAGGTGTGGTCGACTGGTTAGTGTACCGGAAGATGTCTTAGATGTGTATTTTACGGACGCCATTTAATTGCGTCCCAGAAAAGCTATTTCTGGCACCTAAAAGCTGACTCGCCCCAAAATTGGTCCTCAGCACCTATTTGGTGGATACCAGCACCAATCATGGAAAATGACCTTAATTAGCTGTTTCTGGCACCTATTCATCGGTACGCCTTACTCTTTTTTCTGAATCTGGCACCTAAATGCTGAGCGTAGCACCAATCTAGTAGAAAAATGAACTACTGGCTGGTAGAATCATGTTGTTCTGGTATAATGACCCCTGGAGTCTAGCCTAAAGGTTGCCAGTGCAGCTACACTCTAAGACAGCCCCGTAGTGATCTCAGCATTGTATATGACGTTTAAGTAAGCAAATAATATTAATTTGTTTGAAAAAAACAATGTCATTTAAATATTTTAAAGTATTTATTTGTAATGCTTAAAGGGAAACATTTTTGTGAGTAATTATCTCGATTTTGACCATTAAAACGGGTATTGTATTTTTTGACGTCATCAAATAGCTCCAAAAAAGAAATGTAATGTTTTCATTCCGTTCAAGGCCGCTGAAGAAACGCGGGATCTTGCGTGGGATATTGTCCGTTGTTTGCCGCGCAGAGTTGTGCCGTGGTTGTGCCTTTTTCATCCGTTTCTTACGTATGGCATATGTGTGCATGAAGCTTTGATTTTGTTTTTGGTTATTGTGTGGCCGGTGAGTCAAACGCCCCTGTAGAAACCGGATGCTGCCTTTGATCGAGATGGAGTCAGACGATGATTGCAGAAAGCTAATAATATTGAAAAGAGGGCCGGTTGCGTGGCATGTCTGTTCAGAGTTGACATTTTGCTTTACTCCAGTTTATGACCTGAGAGCCTGGCTGGAAGTGACGGATCCAAACTTTTCACGTTAAAATGGCTGAGGGTGCAATAATCTCTTAGTCTCTACATAGCGGGCTGGTATAGGAGCGTCTTGCTACGCTGCACCATAGCTGGCTAGTGATTCTCTTTTGGCTAGAAATGGCATTAATCATTATCTCCACTGGCGAAAATGGCACTTGACATCACCGAATGCAACGTTCATGTTGTTAGGATACATAAAATCAGGAAAATTACGCGAATTAGGTAGGCAAACGTGGAATAAAATAGGTGCTGGATGTTTTGGTTTTGGTGCTGAATCAGCAAACAGCAAATACGGAGTTCAACTAGACGATCTGGCAACTTTAGGCTGTGTGGAAGCAATTAGGTGCCAGATTCAGATATTAGGGTCGAATAAGCATTTTGGGGCTGATCAGCAATTAGGTGCCAGAAGCAGCTTTTTAGGGACCAGAAACAAATATTCCCCGTATTTTACTCTGTGGTTTCACTTCTATCCGGTTTTACTGCAGTGTTTTATCCAGATGTGTTTTCGCATGTATACGACGTGGTCACCACAAAACCCATGTAATGGAGGGACCTAATAAAATTGTATTGTACTGTATTGTATAATTCCTACCATTTGCCTACTGACTGCTGTAGTGGATGAGGCTGACAAGGTTATTCATGAGTTGGAAAGATGCCAGTGCAAAAAAGTATCCATTGAATAATTGCTTATCTACAAATCTACAAATGCAAAACAATAGGAAGGAACATTGTCTCCAAGCCATGGCTCTATACACAAAGGACGTTAGGGTGCTGGAAACAGTGCAACGCAGGGCAACAAAGTTGGTTCAAGGCAAGAAGCAGGTGAGCTATGAGGAGAGACTGAACACTCTTAGACCATGCTGAGTGTGGAGGAGAGCATGCAGCGAGGCGACCTGATTGAAACTTTGGAGCTGCTGTCAGGGAAGCTGGATGTAGAACCAGGTCAGTTTTTTGTCAGAAGTCAAAAGAAGAGGACACCAAAGCAAGCTGCAGGTTAAAGGCACAAAAAAACAGTTTTTCTCACAAAGGCTGGTAAAGGCGTGGAACAAGCCCCCTGCAGACATAGTTAAGGCACAGTCCACTGTCTTTCAAGAACAGACTGGATAAGTTCATGAAAACTTAAGTGCTATCCACTCTTTTCCAAATTATCCAGTGATGTAGAATGAGATGTGGACACTGAATAGACTGTTTACCCACAGTCCGCAATGCTATACGTATATCTATCAAACACGGAACAAAATCAAAGATGAACATGTTTTCGTAAATATATCACCATGGCGTCATCAGCATCTCTAAATAAAAACAAGATATGCCAAGATAAAAAGATCAGAAGATCAATCAGAAAAACAAAATTTGACAACAGTAATGCATAGTAATATCCTTATCTGGTTTAAATTAACAATATCTTGATCATCTAAAAACAATATATGGTAACAAGATAACAATTTCATATCATGTTTTAATCAGACATGACAATGACAGTAAATTTGCAGAAATATGTTCATCTTTGACTTTGTTCCATGTCTACCATGTGTGGTTTAACGTCTGTTGGAAATGATTGTGCATCAACTGTTCTTACGTATCTACATTAGCCAAGGCCAATGAAGGGAGCTGTATGACCCCTGGGGCATTCCACGTCAAATCAAACACCGAAATCCGTCATCCCCTTCGATTTTTCTGAAAATTTGTAGGCAGACTGGGCATGGTTCAAAACTGAGTTACGTGTAATATTTTCGAAATTTGATAACGTATCGCCGAGATATAGGTCATCGAATATAGCCAAAAATGCCACACATCATTCTTTTAAATGCTTATAACGGGTCCGTATCAAAGCGTCCAAAACCGCAGCACCCAAAGTACGCAACATCCAAAACCGCAGCGTCCAAAGTACGTAACGTCCAAAATACGTCCAAAATCGGGTTTATAGGGGGCATTCACAAAGTCCAAAACCGAAACATCCAAAACCGCAACGTCCAAAAACGTATCATCCAAAAAACGCAACAACCAAAGACGCAACATCCAAAGTACGTAACCTCCAAAACCACAACGTCCAAGACCACGACATCCAAGGCACGCAACATCCAAAACCAACCTAATCTAACCTAACCTAACCTAACCTAACCTACCTAACCTAACCTAACCTAACCTAACCTAACCTACTGATTTATGCCTACCGGGGATAAGGAAACCTAACCTAACCTAACCTAGCCTAACCTAACCTAACCTAACGGTTTTGGATGTTGCGTACTTTGGATGTTGCGTACTTTGGAGGTTGCGTACTTTGGAGGTTGCGTACTTTGGATGATGCGTCCTTGGATGTTGCGTTTTTGGATGATACGTTTTGGATGTTGCGGTTTTGGATGTTTCGGTTTTGGACGTTGTGAATGCTCCCTATATACCCGATTTTGGACGTATTTTGGACGTTGCGTACTTTGGACGCTGCGGTTTTGGATGTTGCGTACCTTGGATGCTGCGGTTTTGGATGCTTTGATGGTCCCCCGCTTATAACTCTGGTTCCTTTTCTGCTATCAAAATGATATTAACAGGGTCTTGTAGGCAATTGATAAGGCTTTGATTTTTAATTATAAAATTAAATTGAAGTGACCTTGAAATGCATTTGACCTTGAATTAAAACAGAAAAATTTAAATAGCAAAAAACACGCCACCTTCGATTTGAGTAATTTTTACATATTATGTCCGTCACAATGTTCCTAACCATCTGTGAAAAATTTGGAGTGGGCCATTCATAACTTTCGCGGCAAACGCCGTTTTCATGCATCAACATCACGCAACCGCGCGTGACCTTGAAAGACAGAGTCAAGACATGCTTGCTTGTGTACACTTTCTGAAATGAATGATTGCTGATTAGTGATATCCCAAACTCTGCGAGAATGGAAATGCATAGTCATCGTGGTCAAGCATTCACGTTCCATTGTAAAAGTGTCTCAGGCAAACGGTATTTTGCGGTGAATTTTGAGCCGTGTGGAAATGCATCATGAAATAAATTCAACGAAAACATTATCACGCAACGATATCTTCACGTCTTTTGATCTTCACTATACGAAAGAACATACATTTTTGAGTATGCATGGGGAATTTCTAGTTAATCCGATAATAAATATGGCAGTAAGGCTGGAGACTTCCACACGCGGGTAAGTCGCGTGTAAGTGATTTGCGGGTAAGTTGGCGTTTATCTCGCGTTTAAGTCGGCGGGTAACTTTGCCCGGAGACTTCCATCTGCGGGTAAATAGTTTGTTCGCTAAGTTAGCGAACGAACTTACGCGCGAGCCACCCCATGTATTAAGTTCGCGGGTATCTTTTCGGTGGTGCTTTTTTGGGTTCTTAGGGGGTTTTAAAAGTTTATTTCTGTGCAAATTTTATGTGCAAGTGATAGACAATAGTGCAATCATCTAGTTCTGGCTTTTTCAGCCAGTTCGGCCTAGCCGTTCGGCTGCTAAGATTAGACGAATTTGAGGTCACCTTTTCATACTCGTACATAGTACTGAGGCCAGTTTTACCAACAGCAAAAAAGCCGCCTGGCGGAATTTTTCGCCTAAAGGCCGATTCACATACGGATCGAGAGCGGTAAAGCCCTATCCGCTTACGTGCTTATCGCGTTTACACTCCGTATGTGAAACGGTCTTAAAGTAAAAAATTCCGCCAGGCGGCTATTTTTCTGTTGGTTAAACTGACCTCTGTGCTTGTTGAGGGGTTACAAATTACGTATTTCATCACTGCAAGTATCCAGATGTTTTCAACAAGTCATACATGAGTAATCAGAGCAATATTTGAGTTGACAGAATTGAGGATGTAGGACTCAAATTTTCAAATACGGAGGTATTAGTCTATTTCCATCGCACCTATCTCCTTGCCACCAGCTGCTATTTCGTAATCTTCGGGATAGTGAGATGGGATTCGTATCGCATCCGAAATAATGTGATCGTCGAGCCAGCCGGCTAGTGTCGGGCCCCTGTCGTCGCACTTCGCGTTACGTGTCAGTGGGGCGAGGACCAGCTCAGTGGAAGCAATACGAGTGTCCGGTCAACAACCATGGACAGGAAGAAGAGGAGCAGAAATTTCAGTAGTAGAGACATGCATTTGTTAGCCGATGTCATGAAGACTGAAGTAAAAGTCATCGAAAATAAGCGACACGATGGAAGGAGTAATGAAGAACGAAAACGGTCTTGGAAAAACATTGTTACAGCCTGTAATGCAAGGTCAGAAGAAAAATGGGACTAGAAACAGCTGACACGGCTCTGGAGAGATATGAAAAGGACGGCCAAAAAGAACCATTAGCGGTTTTAACGGCAGCAAATGGGCACTGGTGGTAGACCGGATCCTGCGCTGTTGGAACGTCAGCCACCCCCGCGACACGCACATATTAAACTGATCACTCGGTGATAATCGTCATTTGTGTGGCATTGAATTGGACACCGACGACGCCTCACCGGTGAAGTGACGGGGCGGGGGTGAGGACGGGGGGTGACGGAGACGAACCGACGAGGGCAGACGAGTAATCTGAGATACGGCTGTTGCAAGATCATGCAGTAGACTGGCGGTCGGCCATACAGAGTGAAATAACACAAGGCGATTTGCATTATTGATGCTGATTGGCACGGCTTCAAACGCTGTTCTGGTTAGGTTAATGCATCACCACATCCCATTGTTACGGCTGTACTCATTGCATGTGTAAAAACGCTGATTGGGGGCCACCGGTCCCATAAATAACGGAATTACGCACTTGTTCATTGGACCAGCTGATCGCCGCATCCCGATCAGCTGATCGGGAAGCCCTTTAAACTGGCGTGTAAGTCGGCATTTAAATATTTACACGCGTGTAGCTACCCACCAGTTAACCGCGGATGGAAGTCCCCGGGTAAAAGTTGGTGGGCAGCTACACGCGTGTAAGGAAGTTAGCCACCAAAATAAACGCGAGTTAACCGCAAACTGGAAGTCTCCAGCCTTAGAGTCCTGCTAAGAGTAACATGTCGCCGGCTGAGGCGGGATCGGCCGACGCGGGAAACGCAGCAGTCACAATTTTGTGTTTACACGTTCATATTTCAATTGTTTACCAACCTATTTTCAGAATTCTTTCACCATAAGATTGCCTGTACATTTCTTAGTCTTCTCACAAAATTTGACGCGAATCGAACGTAATCAGCGGTAAGGAGCGCGATGTAAAGACGGAACCGTTCCGTTCCGTCCCGGCACAGTCTACAATTCAGGCGGCGCGTAGCGGTCGGCGCCGGCTGCCGAGTCGCCGCGTCGCCGCGGCGACAGGATGTTCACTTTACACCGCTATTACTAGAACAGTTGTGAACCGATTTTCTTATTGCTTGCACGATGAGATGTGCAATTCAATTCTGGATAGATAGCCATAAGTAATTTCGCATCAATATTATGAGATATTGGCGAAAAACAGGAGGGGTGGGGCGAAATTCACTCTTCCCCCTCCACTGCGCGTGCTAACATACGTTTGCATATGTGCCATTTTCTTCAAAACTTATGAATGGCCCACTCTAATTTTTTCACAGGTTGTTAAGAATATGGTAGGCAATAAAATATATGAAAATGAGCCAAATCGAAGGTGGCGTGTTTTTTGCTATTTCAATTTTTGTGCTTAAGAACAGAGTTAAGCAAATTTCAAGGTCATATATTTAAGTCCATGCAATTCTAAACAAATGCTTAAGAAATTACCTAAACAGTAAGTTTTATTTCATTCAAATCAAACAAGTACGACCAAAGTTATGGTCGTTCAAAAATATAAAGATGCAACATTTTGTAAAAATTTGATGCCCTATATTTAGAAGACCTGTGGTCAGAATGTGCAAAAAACATCAATGTAATGTCCGGGGCGACACAGGAACTCGCTCACAAATTTATAATGAAATCGCTGATGGTAAGGTGCAAAACAGCCGATTTTTGTTCGATTTGACGTGGAATGCCCCGGGCCCCTGAAAGTGAAAGCACCCATTCAATAAAGCAATAGCTTTGGACTAATTATCATTTTAGTAATTATCAACCCACCACAGATAAAACAACATGCAATTGCGTACTCCAACCTTTGATATTTGTTTTAACCTTTAATACCACGTTTTGGCGTTAAAAAGATAGTGGCATCACTAGCGAACGATGGCACAGGCAAGCTATCATTAATACATATCGATACATATATAATATGCAGAAAACTTAATATCAAACGCCACAAACCTCAAAACACATCTGCGTCCGGTTGCCGGTGGGCTGGAATGCCGGTTGTCGAGAGTCGCCCAGTTCCTCGGCGTGACGTAATTATGACGTCAGCAATGTGAAAGCAAATTCATCGGTGTTGCTAGGAGTTGCTCGCGTGCTGCCACCGGTTGCCCGGCGATCGGTTGCCCAGAGTCGCCGAGCAACCGATTGCTGAGAGTTGCCGGCGGAAGTTGCCCGTGTACAACGGCCTTTACTGTGTCTGCCCTTTTTTCCACAACGTCGATGTAGCGCGTGCGCCGAAATCCCAATGGAAGAAACGCGTAGCTCCAGATAACCGATTCACGCGTTTCTTCCATTGGGATTTCGATTGATGTGACTCAACAGCTGCAAAGGAAGAAAAGTATAGACGTATTTCTTGCATGCGACATAATTTAAAATAAAAATATTGGTATCACTGACAAGAGCGGACAGTGGAGATTCCAATGGTATTATTTGTGCTGTATTTGTTTTGAATATTCAGACCACAGGAGCCGTGAAAGGTCCGAACATGTTTTTTGGCTCTCCTGGAAAGTTCGGATTTGGGAGTTACGCGTTTCTTCCTTTGGCCGGCAGGACTGTCGCCGCCCAGCCACGGTGAGCAACAATTAGGCCCTAATTGTGCGCCTGTTCGGAACAGGCGCGCGCACCCTCCCCCCCCCCCCCCCCAGTACCAATCCTCATGGTCCGGGGGAGGGCCAGCGCCCTCTCCAATAATGAGAAGACTCCTCACCTCCTCCTTCTCCCTCACGCCGTATCGTCCGGACTCCAGAGCATCCGCCTCAGCTCCGCCATCCAAAGGTGTCGCTGCTCTGAAGACGAGTCGACCGCCTCCGCCTTGACCTCGGCTACCGCCGGCTCGGATTCCGTGTGCAGCTGGGCCAGCACTGCGTCCACGATGGCCTGGATGTCCAATGTCCATCCCTCCGTCGGCACCGGCCTCCTTCGCCGCTGTCGAAGACGAACGAAGCCGCCGCAGAGACGCCATCCCCCCGGTAGTCAGCTCACTGAGTCCGGAGAGAGGTTGTATAAGTGCTGTATTGCTCAGCGGGCGAGAGGCGCGACTCGTTAGATCTCAAAGCACGGACGAGGTGAAACTGGCGCTCAGGTGTTTTTTTCGCTCTTCGTGACACGCCTTCCCTCATTTTTAGCGACAACGCCAAGACATTTCGCGCTCTTTTACATCACATTCCCCGACACGTCAAATGGAGTTTCATTCCCGAGGCTGCCCCATGGTGGGGAGGATTTTGGGAACGCCTCGTGGGACTGACGAAAAAGTGTCTCAAAATAACTCTTCATGTGTGCAATCTTTCCCACGACGAGCTCTCTCCTTCCATCTGAATGTAAGGCCTCTCACCACCGTGGATGGGGAACTCATTTCACCCGCACATCTACTGTTTGGAGTGACCTCAATCAGAGGAGTGCTCTTCCCACCGGCTCAGTATTATAATTTGTGACAGCCTTACTCGTGCCTGGCGGCACCAGCCGCCTTACTCGTCAGTGAGCACTTAGTACGCAGATGGACGGCCGAATACGTTGCCACGCTTAGGTGTTGGACGGTCTCGCCTCGTGGTCGCCCCGGACGGCTCCCCGCCCAAGATTCTTCCAGATAAGGTTGGGACACCAGTCACGTGACCCTTTTTCCTGCTTTTCCCAACCCTCCTCACGATTTTCATAAGCCTTGATTTATTCTTTGAAACACTTTGCGCAGAGGCGTTTGTATGTAATTTATTTACAAAAACTAATTCAATGATATTTGAAATTAACAAACACATATTTACTCGCAATCTCAAACAAAAGTTGAATTTATTCGCGTTTCATTAGATTAATCGGCTGGCACCCATCATCCATCGTCCTTGATGTAGTCGAACTTGGCGCACTCGGATAGTGTTCGAAATTTGTGACGCTTACTAGTTGCTATGGCGACCGGGCAGTACCTAGGCTTTTCATTCGTCAACAAGTGCTCGCGGTCACACTTTTGAACACAGTCTTTATGCGTCAGTTTGTGTGACGCGTCATATCTGAAACATAATTCGTGAGGCCCCAAAACCATTCAATTCATCTCCTTCAAAAGAAGTGTTTTGTATTATTTTCTATATCTTTTTTGGGCTTAAAGGGACCCTCCCACCTTCAAAAAAGTTAATGAATTGGCATAAAAGTGATGTAGCGTGAATCACAAAGAGCGAAAATGAACATCTACCAAATTTTACCGGAAAATATTCACCCGTTTTCGAGATATAAGACTTTTATTTTTGTTTACTTTTTGGGAAATCCGCTGTTTCTATGACGTCACATAAAGGTTTTCTTTACGTCGGCATTTGGAAGCAATAGTTCGGTATCAAAGTGCGACAAATATTGCGCGAATGATGCGTTTATCTTATCAAGGTCAATATATGATGGCCAATAAAGGATTCCAGGACAATTCTTATGGCATTTCTTCGTATCGCAATTCTTCGTCTGCAAATCTTCGTCAGGGCATTTATTCGTACCTATCGCATTACTTTGTCTCGCACCAGGGTATATGAAAATCGGCTCGCATTTCTTCTTCAACGCAAATATATGCAAGAGTAAGCATTGAGGGACAAATAAATGCACCGACGAAGATTTGTAGACGAAGAAATGCGGACGAAAAATTGTGCTACGAAGAAATGTCATGCGAGGATTCGTTCGGGTACCATAACATTTATGTGATTTCAAAGTCAAGGTTCACAGCTGATCTGCTAAATCAAGCCAAGAATCCAAACTATCAAAAAACTATAAATATTTGTTTGTCTGTCACAGAGGTCTCAAGCAATATAAGGTTGACATATGTTGAATCAAAAATCTACTGCCACAACTCACATCTCCTGCCTTAGTTTATCATTGTTGTTTTAACTTGCTTTCAAGAGAAACAGAAGCCAGTATCTGATATCACTTCAGATGATTGTTTCAAGATCTGAGTTCAAATGGAAATAAAAGCAAGATCAAGATGAAACAGGGATTATTGCTGTTAAAGTAGTTTGGCCATGATACAACAAGCACATAAATCATTATCCAAATCAAATACTGGTTGGTTTGTCAAGATGTTTGTTGTCTGTCGTCTGTCGAGCTGCTATGAACACTGAACGCTCTCACTCTTACTTTAAAGAGAGTAGTTTAAGTTGAATGGTAGTGAGCTGTAATTAGACAAAGCAGCTATTCAGTGCTCACATCAAGCCAGGCTAGGAAATGGCATCAACTGTGGTGGGAGGAAGCAGGTTCGGCAGCCCTATGTTGTAAACTTCTGTTATGTCTTGTGTTTGATCAACTCATGTTTTCTGCTCTGTTTTGTGCAGTGATAGTAGCAGGTAACTGCATGCTTGTCAAATTATGTGAATAAACGAATTCATAACATTGCATTTTTCTCTCCATGCAAGGAACAAGTAAGATGTTGTAGAAAATGTAATAGAGGGCTGCATTGCTGATTTTGCACTTTATCAGAGCTTTATTTAGAATTGCTTTCCTGAAAGCTACACACAGGCCACAGTGCTGAAATTCACAATGTCATAGCTTTTGGCAGAAAAAAGAAAAGACTTACCTAGGTAAAATTGGCTGAAAGTATGGCAGAGCAGGTCTTGATGCGTATGCCCATCCGTGTGCTTGCCGAAGCCGAACTGACTGCAACACATTTAACTCTGACCCACCATGGTGGCTGGCATATCCTGAACTTTCACCACTCTAAACAAGACAACTTTCAGCCCTCAGCATTGTATTAAAACACTGCACAAAACACTCAAAATTTGTTTCAGTGCCATCCACGGACAACATCAGTCGCCATTCACCAGGCCAGTAAAAACAGAATAGATAATAGCTTCAAACCCATGTAGTCAGAGTTACTAGGTCTGCACCTCAAAACAAAATCCAGGTGACATTCACCACGCCAGTAAAAAACAGGTACTTAGGTAACGTAACAGCTTCAAATCTGGTAACATGTTGGTCGGACTTTACACTACCATATTTACATGGAATAATATGATACCAAACAATAGTGCAACCATTCTGGACAACAAAATTGTATGATAAAATTAATTTAGAATTAATTTTATACATGCCGTTGTCCGCCGGCATGTACCGGCGGACAACGGTGCTGAAAACCGGCGTGCGCCGGCGGGCGGCGGTGCCGGGAGCCGGCGTGTGCCGGCGGGCGGCGGTGCTGGAAACCGGCGTGTGCCGTCGGACAGCGATGCTGGAAACCGGCGTGTGCCGGCGGACAGCGATGCTGGCGGCCGGCGTGTGCCGTCGGAGAGCGATGCTGGCAGCCGGCGTGTGCCGGCGGACAGCGATGATGGCGGCCGGCGTGTGCCGGCGGACGGCGGCGCTGGGGACCGGCGTGTGCTAGCTGACGGCGAAACCGCTGCCACCGACGGCGATCGGCAAACGCAAGGGATATGACAATCACGTGGGAAACGAGCACTGTCGATCCTGTACACCAACGCCGACCAGTATTTAAACAAGCGTGATGATCTTTGTGCGCGGATAGCTGGGACGGAGCCTGACATCATGCTCATCGCAGAAGTTTTACCCAAAGTCCAGGTCTCCGCGGTGTCTCCTGTACGCCTTGCCATTCCTGGTTACAAAGTTTACTTAAGTTTCATTCCTGATGTTCTATGTTTAAGTACTGTAAGGCCCCGTGGCATCTGCATTTATGTTCGTGACTCCTTGCCCTGTTCCGAAGTTAAGTTTCTTGCCAGTCCTTTCCGCGAACAACTGTGGGTGAACATCCGTCTGGCAGGCAGCGACATTCTGTTGATTGGGTGCATATATAGGAGCCCATCCAGCCCACTGGAATCAACCAGCCAGCTGAGCCATCTGTTGGATCTCGTCGCCGCCTCACGACCTACACACCTGCTGATTACCGGCGACTTCAACGCTCCCGACATCGACTGGGCGGCTGAGGTTTCAAGGGCACCAACTGGGCATTGGTCGCACGAGCTTCTAGAACTCTTTAGGGACCACTACCTCACTCAACACGTGCTGTCCCCAACGAGATACCGCCCCGGACAGACGCCGCACGTCCTGGACCTCGTGCTGACCAACGAGGAAGGCATGGTCCTCGACCTCCGCAGCCATCCGCCACTCGGCAGTAGCGACCACGTCGTCCTGACGTTCACCCTGCGGTGTTACGCTGAAGTCGAGCAAGTGACAACACTGAAACCGGCACTCCACCGCGGCGACTATGGGGCGATGGTCCAAATGGCGCGAGAGGCGACCTGGCCTGTCTCTGATGGCTGCACCGTTGACCAACACTACCGAGCGTTTCAAGAAGTCCTGGACGGCATCTGCGAGCGCGGCATCCCTAGGCAGCACCCAGGTGGCAGGAAGCGAAACCTGTACATGACGCGCGAGGCCCTGACGCTGCAGAACCGTAAGAAGAGAATGTGGAAGAGATACCTACTAACCCAAGATACCCTGGACTACTGCCGATTCTCTCGAACCAGGAACCAGTTGAAGGGACTGGTTAGACGTCTCCGCAGGAATTTTGAGCGGCAACTGGTGGAGAACCTGCCGGAAAACCCGAAGGCATTTTGGCGTTATGTGCACTCCCGCCTGACCACCAGAACAAGAGTGGACGACCTCGTCACTGAGAATGGGGATATGGCGTGCACGGACGCAGCTAAAGCTAGGGCTCTGGCGGAAGCTTACAGCAGTGTGTACTGCTGGGATGAAGACCCGGCTGACGTTCCAGCAATGAATCCCCAGTATGGAGGCCCAACGTTGGAGGAGCTGCGGGTGACGCCGGGGCAAGTGGAGGGTAAACTCCGCGACCTACGCCCGGCAGCATCACCAGGCCCTGACGCAGTCCATCCTAGGGTGTTGCGCGAGCTGGCTGCCCCCCTGTGTGGTCCCTTGACAGACCTCTTCAACCACTCCTTGGCAGACGGAAGAGTCCCAAGAGATTGGAAGCTAGGTCAAGTTGTCCCCATTTATAAAAAGGGACCTCGTAGCGATCCTTCCAATTACCGTCCCGTCAGCCTGACGTCCGTGACGGCGAAAGTGTTGGAGTCGCTCGTGCGTGACGCCCTGTTCGAGCACATGACAGTGACAGGCCAGCTAACTGAATGCCAGCACGGGTTCCGCCCGGGGCGCTCCTGCGCAACGCAGCTTCTCAGCACACTCGAGGAGTGGACTTGGCTGATGGAGGAGGGCGAGCCGGTTGACGTCGCCTACTTGGACTTCCGACGCGCCTTCGATTCGGTGCCTCACCTGCGTCTTCTCCAGAAGCTCCACGACATGGGCGTTAGGGGACGCCTCCTCGAGTGGCTTCGCTCTTTCCTGACAGAGAGAAAGCAAAGGGTCACTGTCAACGGCAGCTTCTCGGACTGGGTCGCAGTCGGCAGCGGTATCCCGCAGGGCACAGTTTTGGGACCAGTGCTCTTCATCGCTTTTGTCAACGACCTACCTGGCTGCGTAGAGAGCGCATGCAAGCTCTTCGCTGATGACACGAAGGTGTACGTCGGAGCGGGCACCGAGATCGGCCGCAGAAGGCTCCAGCAGGATTTGGACGCCCTGGCGGCCTGGTCTCGGAAGTGGAAGCTGCCGTTCAACCCATCCAAGTGCACAGTGCTTCACCTGGGCAGCCAAAACGTGCGGGCGAAGTACACGATCGAAGGTGCTGCATTGAAGACTGTTGACACGGAAAGAGACTTGGGGGTCCAGATGGACAGACTGCTTAAATTCAGGGAGCAGGCGGCGACCGCCATTGGCAAGGCCAACAGAACCCTCGGCCTGATCAAGCACAGCTTCGTCCACATCGATTCCAAGACACTTCCTCTGCTGTATAAGACAATGGTTCGCCCGCACCTAGAGTACTGCAATCAAGTATGGGGCCCGTTCAACACGACCGACGTGAGGCTGGTGGAGCGGGTTCAGCGACGGGCTACGCGCCTTGTCCCTGGACTTCGGCATCTGCCTTACGAAGACCGACTGAAGAGTCTTAAACTTCCCTCCCTCCAGTACCGCCGTCGACGCGGAGATATGATCACGATGTTCAACATCATGCACGGACGCTCCGGCCTGGACAAGGACGACTTCTTCTCGCCCGCCCCAAGTACACGCACCCGCGGCCACCGACTGAAGGTCGCCAAGAAGCCAGCGGTCAGCCGCGTCCGGCGCAACCACTTCGCCACCCGGGTTGTGTCGGACTGGAACGCTCTACCAGAGGAAATCGTCTGCTCGCCATCGACCAATGTTTTCAAGAACCGGCTGGACAAGCACTGGACGAACTATGCCTTCGTCGTTCCACAATAGTGAAGACTGTTGACGCTACCCGAGCTCTTTACGACGGATCCACCGGGCAATCCTAGTGCCTTCAATGATCCCCAAATATCAGGTATCAGGTATCAGGTAGAATACTCTGGCAGCATGATTTACGAGCACAGGCAGGTGTTACCTACCAGCCTTCTCAATGCTCGTAAAACCAACATTGTAGTTTTGATTTTACCTTACATGATAACACACTTGGCTGCAATGGCACATTTAATTTAATACTGTGAAAAGTCCAGTTATAACCACTTCACAAGCACAATTGCACCTCATGCCGACATCCTTTTCCAAAGACAGTCAGCAGCGTCTTTCGTCAAAACTGGAAGATCAATCCCCTTTCAACTGTTAACATCAAAAATATTTCTTCATGGTGTGATCTCCTATGGAAACCTTGCGGGAAAAGAATTAATGTCAATTGTCAGCTCTTCAAATTTCTTTGGACTTTAACTTGCAGTACCATATCCAGTTTGCTTTGATATTTTGTTTTTTATTCCATGTTGAAGTTGAACACCAAGCTCCAGATATAGCAGGCAGCTTGATCATCTTCGGCCTTGGTATAATATCAGTCCAAGTTCCAGTGGTGGGTATCTTCTAATATTCAAATTAAAATGAAAAGCAATAGGCTTTCTCATCGCCGACGACGGATTTCACGTTGATAAGAAAGGGAGCTCAAGGTCAGCAAAACTCGGGTTCAAGGAATGGCGGGCGTTGAAATGACTGCTGACGTCATCAAAAAACCGCTAATGGTTAAGAGATAGGGACTAAGCTGGTCCCACCCTGCAAGTAAAGGGAAGAAATTTCTTGAACACCATAAAGCTGCGGGGGTTGCGACCAGGATAAATGGTGGTTTCTGAGCCTGGCCGCAAACTTGGCTATCTCAACTCAAAACTAATGTTAAGGTGGGATGGTCCCTTTAATTGCTAGCTCCATTCATCGTATCTTGCGTGAGGATAGTCGTCACTCGGGGGCCAGTCGTTGAAAGCAAGAAACAACGACGAGGAGAAGGTCTTGTAAAAACTCGCAGCGATTGCATTGAGCATTAAATGACGAAAATATTTCTACCCCCCACTGCCTCAGGCGATCACGTGCCGTCAACCACCTGTCCCCGCCGTGGGTGACGTCATCTTGGTCCATGGCGAGGGACCGCGAGGACATTGGCCGCTAGCGCGGGTCATTTCACTGATCCCAGGCTTGGATGGTCAGCCCCGAGCAGCTTACATTTTCATGAGGGGCGTGAAAACACGCCGACCTGTAAATAAACTACCGGCGTGAGGCGGTGCCCCGAGGAAGCACGAGTGGGTTCATGAAGTTGGTGTAGTAGAGTTAAGCTAGGTTAAGATTAAGTGGATAGGAGGAGGCTTGTGATGGTAAAATTCAGTCTGATAGCTGAATCTGTGTGCCGCTTGGTAGCGGCCCAGTTGGCCACGACACATTGCCTGATGTCCACGATAGGTTAAGGTGAGCTGGGTAGGAGGGGACTTGTGGCGGCAAAAATTCAGTCTGTGACTGAATCTGTGTGCCGTTTGGCAGCGGCCCTGTTAGCCCGCGTCATATTGTTTGCTGTCTGACCATAATTCATGTGTACTTACGGATGTTTGTTTCTTCCTTCAGTTGGTCATCAGCTCATCGGCCGCTCAGCATGGACGTGCTCGAGGTCAGCGACCCAGAGGCACACCGATGGCTCTCGCGGCACCTCCGACGCTCAGCGCCCCCGCTGCACCTCCTAATAGTCGGTGGAGCGGGATGCCGGCCTGAGATCTAGACTGGGCCGGCACCAGTTCCTCAACCTGGCGAGAGGCGGCGCAACATGGGCTTCGACTGCCGATGAGCTCCACACCATCCTGGACCGCTGGACGTCGGAGGCGGAGAGACGGGGGAGGCGGCTGGGCGAGGTGGTCGTTTGGCTCTCTGGCAACGACGTGTATAGCTGATTAACCAGGCTCGCCAGCTTCAACGACGAGACCCTGTCCGAATCGGACCGGCTCGCCAAGGGCGTCTGCCGACACCTACAGAGCCTGGCCCGGGTGACAATGGTCGGCCCGTTGCCCCGGCCGTCGGGTGAGGTGCACGGCGGCCGGTGGGAAACGACAGCCGCCTACCACCTCGAGAGGCGCCTCAAGCACTGCCCGCCGCCCGGCGTGCGCCTGATCCCGCTGGGCCGCCAGCTGATGCGCCGCTCGGCGGGACGCTACCGCGTCGTCCCCGCCGCGTGCGCCTCCTTCCGGGGTGACGGCGTGCACCTGTCGGCCGAGGGGTGCGGCCGGGTGGCCGACGCCCTTCAGCTGCCCATCAGGCTGGCCATGACGGCGGCCTTCCCGGACCGCTGAGCAGTGAGTTGTGAGTGAGCGCGCCGGTGCGAAAAGTGGACTTTAGTTATGAAAATGAGTATGTTAGAACTCAGTCAATTTAGTTATCGTCTTTTCGCCCGCTTGTGTCGGCTCGGCCGCCCGTGTTTCTCCTCGGCCGACGCGCGGCCGCTGTATTGCGGCACAGCATCTCTCGCTGGAGCGGGGCTGTGCGGCGCGGACTCGTGCAGTGATTGGTCGGCTGCTGACCACGTGATTGTGAGGCGAGGTCGGGTGAGGGCGCGCCGGCGGAGGGCAGTCGGGCAATGTCTATTGTCGCGGCTGGTGCGTTGGGACCTCGAATGTTACATGAGTTTGCCGGGTCGTCGGCAGTCTCGTCTGAGAGACATTATGTCGGCTTACTCGGCGACGCATATGCATTCGAGGGTCTAAATCTGGGGCTACGTCTGTCTGGCTAGGTTCCACATACACTTTTTGGACCCAACCACCGATAGCACAGCGCCGTGAACATGTTAGCCTCACCAGTCTGAGCGGCTGTTCGGTGAGCATATTCACGGAGCTGTTCGTATTATTTGAGCGTGCCTTGCAAGGTCGCTATTTCACACGGCTGTCAGCCTATTTCAAGGACGGTATTTTCTTGGGTTTCCTCGAGCGTCTTTCGAGATTAACTAGCATATTTCTCCGCCAGTTGCGATTGGTCGCTGATCATCTCGAGTCCCTCATAGCCGGGGTTTTTGGCAAGTGATTATCTTGTTTGTCTGGAATCTGGATTCTGTTGACAATCAAAAATACATCCGCCTGGTGTACCTTCTGTAACATGTATACAATATATCCTCTGTATACATGTATGGACATGTATACAATATATCCTCTGTATCCTTGGGGGATCTTGCTGCGAAGTTGAGGTACGATGACTGAACTTCAGGATTGATCAACCTTTTCTTAGCCACTGCTTATAAATGAGAAAGACCAAATGCTTGTTTGTAAACTGCGTTGAAAATTTAATGATCCACCTTCAATTCTGACATGAAGGCACAAATGAAATAGTTCCCTCTCCTTTTGGAATACACAAAGCAAAATATTTAATAAATTTTAGTGGATGGACAAGAGCAATTAGTATAGCTCTCCCTCAAGTTAACTTCTGGCACTGTTGATGAATTACACTGACGCTTATTCGCTTCATATTTTGTAACAAACGCGCTAAAACTGCAATATCACAGCACTATATGCTTCTTGACAAAATGCAATAATATTGAAAATTTAGCCCTGATGGCATTCATTCTTGGTGGAAACGTAATAACAAAATATTTTGTAGTAACTATTAAATTCCGGCCGAAAACAGTGCACGGTTTGAAAAAGAATCATTCCAATGACGGTCCATTCTTGCGGTCCTGAAATCGCCACTATTTCCGGCCTCTCCAACGCAACTCGCTGTCCAGACGTAAATATGCGCCTCTGCAACCATGTTTTCTTTGCAAAACCAGCTCACGTGGTTTGCGATCAAGTGGTTAATCCGTAACTGACGCTAGTTGAGAAGTAAGTCATAACACAGACAACACTGTACATGTTTTTGCTAAGCCTCTTCTGTCCTGTGTTAAGCCTATGGGGAAAAGGCATTGCTCGCTCTCTTGCACGTTGCAAAGAAAACCCGATTACTTCTGATGCAAGTACTTACATCAGTTGAAGCGCAATGAAACTAGGCACAAAATGAGGGGTTTGAAGATGACTGGTTTTGAGTCTAACTTAAGATATCCTCTTGAGTCCCGCCAATTCGCCCATGAATGGAGAGCAACGAAACTTTTTTGGCTGAGAGCTTTGGTGCCAATAATGACCAGATTGGTGACATTTCAGCCGTGAAGGTCATCGCGCATGCGCAGTGACATGTATACTGGGATATACAAAAATACTCAAAGCCTATAAAATCTGACTGAAATGCAATGAGCAATCCATGAAAACTTCCATACAAACACCAAAGTGTACAAACACCAATATCACCACGAGACAAAGTGTGAAATGGAGGGAATAGACAAGGCTTTAATTTGAGGATAACAATTTTGACGCAATTAACTAATTAGTGTACTTAATTAAAATTCAAAAAATAAATTTTGATTTTCTGAAAAATGGGTACCCTTCGATTTTGCTGATTTTTACATATTTTATTATCCTATACATTAGCTATATCATATAAAAAATCCAGAATGGGCCGACGTCTACGTAACTGTCTTTTGGACTTCGTAATGTCTGGCACTCGCGTGTTTCGTTTTAGCAACCAAGGCGAGGCGCTACCCGAAGATGCTTCTTTCTACCCAAACCAAAGCAAACCTAACCTGAACCGACGTGACCTGACCTTATCTAGCACGCGTCAATATTTACAGCCCTCGCGGCAGTTGCCGACTGGCCAAATGCTACTTAGATACGAACATTAGCCCTCACGACATTTGCCGGCTGGCCAGATGCTACTTAAAAAACGAATGCGTGTAAAAAAAAAAAAAACACTTAAGGTTGACCGGCTGCGAGGCAGCGACCTTTAGATTACGAGGTGGGTACACTCGGCACACTAACTACTAAACCATGAATATAGGTGGTCATCGCCGGCCCCCGGTCAACAGACATGGTAGCCCAAATCTAGTCGGATATGAAAATTCTTCTAAATCCATAGACTTTAATGCTAAATTGACTATATTTGAGAGGGTTTCATGAAGATACATGACCAGATGCAGAAAAAGGCGAGATGCTATCTTGTAGATTAAATCGTCTACTATCTGCGACTTTTGAAATGTTTTTCAATCTGAGGTACGGAAATCGTGTTCCCAAGAGACTGAAAGTAGCCATGCTTTACATTAGACCCAATGGCAAAAATTCGGAAACTGACGAAACTGGCCATTTTTACGTCTAATTTATGGAAATTCTAGACAGGATATATAAAAACCCGAGATGCTATCAGGTGGGAAATTTAATTGTCTATTACCGCTTTTTGAAGTGTTTTTCGATCTGAGACCGGCAAATCGTGTTCCCAAGAGACTGAAAGTAACCCTGTTCTACAGCAAGACAATGGCAGAATTATAATATTTGATGGAAGATATCTTAGGTGATAATAACATTACTACTAATTGCAATGCTTCGTTGGAAAGCTCAACACTGGCACTATCATCGGTCTTTGCATTGGTATTTCACAGAACAACAAGAAATAACGTTTTGAAGCCATTGAATATTGACTTACTTTTCATCGACGGGCTCGATCCCCATCACCACCAACAATTTTCCGGGAAGTCAGGGTTTTGCAGATATTTAAGCAGAATTGCAGAGCTGTGTTAATACTACGGCACTTAAATACACATTTTAAGAAAACTGCTTTTTTTCTTAGCATGAGTTAGGTCTCAGAAACAGCAACATGTCGATATAATGAGGAAAAATAAGTGCAAACGATCGCGCAAGAGAGTATCCTTAGCTCCCTAGCAACCACCTAGCAACGTATGGCAAAATAGTAAACAACTCCTGTTGATATCAGGTACTCAACCTTGGAAGCACACAATATACTGGGTCAATATACTGGGCTTCATACTGAGTTTTGCATACCAGAATGGATGTTTCCCCCTAGAATTATTTTTTCGCGAAATTTATCTTTGTTGCCCTACTATTTGTCGTAAAACCGAGATATACAAACTTCACGATATCAAAAATAATATTGTGATAATGAAAACCGCCATATAAAACAAGATAATTGCTGAGATCATGCCTACTAAACTTGGTCCTACCCCCTAATTCAATATACCCTGGTCATCGCGGAGATGTAAGCCAGTTTTTTTTTTTTAGTGATGCCATTGGGCATTCTCCGGGCAGCGCCTCTCTTTGGTTGCAAAAAGGAAATACGCCTGACTCTCCCAGCGTTAGGGGAGAAAGACCCGGTTTAGCCAAAAAAGGTATAAAAAAGGAATTTGAATTGTAAGTGGGGTGGTGGGAAACTTTATCGTGTGACAATTTCATGGCCCTAGATCAATATCTTCAAGATCAAATGAGTTTAAACGTGATCAAATTTGTTATAGTGACTATTTTGCGTTTATACGCCCATAGCTCTAAGAGTTACTGGCCGATTTTCCTATTTCTTCCTTTATACCACATTTGTAGTGTTATGAGAATCTCTAGTTAATCTAACCATAAATTTGGTAGTTAGTGGCCTGATATGAGTAACATGTCGCCGGCAGAGGCGGGGATCGGCCGACGCGGGAAACGTTTCAGTCAAAGATTGTGTTTGCACCCTAATAATTCAATTTTTACCAGTTGATTTTCGCATTCATTTGACCTTTAGATTGCGTGTACATTTTTAAGCCTTCACACAAAATTTGACACGAATCGCATCATAATCAGCGGTAAGAACCGCAGTGCAAAGATGGAACAGTCCCCGCCGGCACAGTCTACCATTCAGGCGGCAACGGCCGGCGCCGGCCGTTGCGCCGCTCCGGCAAGATGTTTGACTTTACACCGCTATTACTAGAAAAGTTGTGGACCGATTTACCTATTGCTTGCACGGAAGGATTTGCAATTCAGTTCTGGACATAAATTCAAAATCACCACAAAATGTAAAAATTGCCAAATTTAACTAGCATATATGTACGTGTACGCGTTTCAGTTTGTTTGAAATTAATAGCTTCAAAAATGTTGAAGCTATAGATCTTTCAAGATTGCAATACACGTCCAATTCTGCTAAAAAAGCAGAAGTTAAGTGGCTTGTATCTCTGTAGCCCGAGGGCATATGACAAAATCCTTTCACCCTCAGAGGTTTCACCCAATAGCAAATAAGTATACCAAGTTTGAACTAAATCGCAGAGGTGGCCGATTTTGGCTGTCCCGGTTGACATGGAATGCCCCGAGAACAGCAAGTATCTAGCACTGTTCATATGGATTTTACGAGGCCAGTCTCAAAACTTCTGGAGTGGACGACGTATCTAGGTTGCAACCCCCGCGGCCTCTAGCCAGGTATGGACATCGGCCAATCGGGGCGAATCACGGCCGGCGGGAGGATGACGTCATCGGCCCACGCTCCGCCGACTCCGCCCACCCACGGCAGCGAAACTGAATGGCGTTTGCGCCAATTGTTTCGTGATCGATTTTATCCAACTGGAATGCAATAAACGTTCAGCGGCCTCTTAACCGTTTGACTCAATATCCTTGCAACCTTTCAACAGCAAAAAAATTGCAGCCGACTTTCTCTATTTTGCAGTCGGTGCCGACGGTGCCGACTGCTGTATACCTAAGCCGTGGGCCCGCCCGTAGCAAACGGGTAGACAGAAACTAGGTGACCAAAACACAAAACCAGCTGTTTTCGTACACGTCCATTAGCATGTCATAGGTTGATATAAATGCCAAGCTATGCACAATGCACATTCGTGGCTAGACAGCATAGAAGTTAGAACCCAAAATACTGTCAACAAAATACTGTCAACTACTGAGTTCAAGCGCGGATCCAGCTTTGGAGTTTGGGAAGGGGAGGGGGCAATTCTGTTCATCGACGGCGGACATAGGGACTGTGTGGAACTCATTGTAGTTTTGGTTATCGGCTCGGGAACGGTCGACGGCACTGTGCTGCTGCTGGGTGCCTCCTCTGTCGTTGGACGGGGCTCTGGAGCACCTGCTAAGGACTCATCGGAGCCGCCTGCCCGTGGCGAGTCCGCGCACCAATCTGGTGGCGAAGTGCTCCGATCTTCCAGTCGTCTCCACCAAAGTCTACAACCTGTCTGCAACCTGCGACCTGCTGCGTCCCTGGGCTGGGCCCAGGGACGCTGAACGATGATTAACCGGGCAGGCCGCGCCGCGCCGACCGGCCCATGCGGCGGGGAAGTCGCACCCGACCGCAACGGGGCCCAGCGAGCGCGGCCTCCCACCCGGCGACATCACCCCCGAGACGGACAGCCCGGACCTCACAGACCGGACCCACCTGCCATCCCAAGCCGCGAACCTCGATCGACCAGACAGCGACCAACCGGATCACCGAAACAAGACCTCACCATCTTCCAACTGAACTGCAATGGACTGCGGGCGAGGGCAACGGAGTTGGCAAAAAGGATCGCTGACGAGAGGCCACACGTGGTCGCCCTCCAGGAGACAACCCTACCGCCGGACCTTCCGTTCCCGGCGGAGCTCCTGAGACTCGGCTACACGGTCGCTGTCCGGGCGGACGAGCCGGTGCAGCCCGAGCGCAACCTGGACCCCCCAGACCTGGGGCCGCCTATCTCTCCGGTGACCGACCGGACGACGCGCGCGCCGGCCGTCCGGGACGGGCAAGCTCGGGACCCGGCGGAGGCCTCGAACCCCCCTCGGCCCGGCGGACCGCGACCCAGGACCTGTCGCGCCAGGGGCGAGCCGCCGGAACGCCGCTGCCGGGGTTGCCGGAACAAGAGAGCCTGCACCGACAAACGAACGCCCGGGACCCCCGACCGTGATGGGGAGCCCCCGGGGACGGAGCGAAGGAGTGTGACCTCTCCGAGCCGCGAGCGCAACACGGGAACCACTCCCCCGCCGCCCCTGCTCGGCCCGTACCGTGACGGTACGCGCCTGGAGCGGGCCAAGGGGGGCGTGGCGATCCTGACCCGGAACGACCTCGCCTTCGACCCACTACCGGCACCATACCGACCCGAGAGAGACTGCTCGACCTACATCGGAGCCGTAGCCATACACACATCAGACAGGACCATAAACATCGTGAACATATACAGCCCACCGGCCAGATGGACGGAAGGACAAGGAACCCAAGAACAGTCACTCGAGCTCACCAGACTCTCGCCCCCAGCCAGCAGCATCATCATGGGAGACGTAAACGCCCACAGCGACTCGTGGGATCACCACCAGCGTCCCTCACATCTTGGCCTCCAGATCGAGGAGTGGACCACGGACTCTGGCTTGCTGATTCTCAACGACGGCTCTCACACCCGCGTCAACCCAGCCACGGGCGGACTCTCCACTCCCGACATCACTCTGGCCACCGCTGATGTCGGAGCGACGGCGGAGTGGAGCACGCAACCGAACCTCGGGTCCGACCACCTTCCGATCAGGACCACCCTGACCGCCGACCTGCCGCCGACCCGCCGAGGCAGGGGGAAGTTCTCCTTCCGTAAAGCAGATTGGACGGGATTCAGGGAGTCCCTGGAAAAGAAGATGTCTGTGATCAACGTGGACACCCCCATCAACCAGCTCAACCAACAAATCACGAAAGCCATCACGTCGAGTGCACGGAAACACATACCGTTTGGTAACGGCAGAAGCGCGAAGGGCCCCTTCTGGAGCGATAAATGCGAAGAGGCAGTGAAGGCGAGAGATGCAGCCCTCCGGACGGCCACGCAACCATCCCGCACCAGGGCCGACATGGAGGCATACCAGCAGGCGCGAGCCGAAGCCGACAAGGTGATCACCGCCGAGAAGAGAGCCCACCTGGACGAGACGCTGAAAAACCTCAGACCGGACGCTGACCTGTGGAGAATCATTCGAAACCTAGACGGAAGACGGATCCCCAAGCCTAAGGAGTCCATCCAACGAGAGCAGAGGGGCCCAACCCCGCCCTCGGGCCCAGCCGTTACCGACAAACAAAAGGCGAACCTCTTCATCAAGGAATACGCCGCGGTCTCCCGGATCAAACTGGACAAACACGCTGACCGACAAATCAACAAAGAGGCTAGACGCGCCACCGGCCCCTGCCAATGCAATGGTCTGAAGACAGGACTGTGCTCCCCTTTCTCCAGGAGAGAGCTACAGAACGCCATAGGCAAGCTGAAGCTCGGCAGCGCTCCCGGCCAGGACGAGGTGTCCAACGAGATGCTGAGACAACTGGGCCCGACGGCGGAGAGGATGCTACTCCACCTCCTGAACACGTCATGGCGCTCCGGCGAAACCCCAGCATCCTGGAGGCGAGCCACTATCGTACCAATCCTCAAGAAGGGGAAGCCCGCCAGCGCCCCCGGTAGCTACCGGCCCGTCTCCCTGCTCTCCTGCATCGGGAAACTCGCGGAGCGACTGGCCCAACGGCGACTCCAAGCTTGGCTGGAAGCCCACCACAAGATGGACCCTAACCAAGCCGGCTTCCGCAAGGGGCACAACACTAACGACCAACTGATCAAGATGACTCAAAGCATCTTCGACGGCTTCGAGGCCAAGAGCCCCAACCGATCCGCCCTGGTGCTGCTGGACTTCCAGCGTGCCTATGACCGCGTGTGGCACGCAGGACTGGCCGCCAAGCTGGCCCGTCTGGGTACGCCCGCTTGTGTAACCAGGTGGATCATGGCCACACTCCGCGACAGACGGGGACGGGTGCGGTGGGAGACATCCTTCTCGGACAGCCGCCTGTTCCCCCAGGGTCTGGCCCAGGGCTCCGTGCTGGCCCCCCTGCTCTGGAACATCTACGCCAGCGACATCCTCCCGCGGGCCCCACCCGGAGTACACATCTCTGTGTACGCGGATGATGTGGCCCTGTGGGCCACCGAACGGAAGTTGTCGCAGTGCGAGGCGACCCTCCAGCCAGCACTGGACGAAATCTCCGACTGGTGTACTCGGTGGAAAGTGCAGCTGTCGGCATCGAAGTGCTCGGCCACCCCGTTCTCTCTGGACCCCCGCGAAGCCGGAGGAAAGGTACACCTCAAGCTGAGTCTCCAGAACCGACCTGTCAACCATGTCACCTACCCAACCTTTCTGGGACTCAAGATGGACGGCGGCCTCACCTTCAGTGAGCACATCAAGCAACTGAAGAAGTCGATGGCCAGACGCAGAAACTGCCTAGCCGCCCTCGCCGGACGCAGCTACGGCTGCAGCCGCCGCACACTCCGAGCAGCCTATATAGGTTATATTAGGTCTCTGGCGGACTACGGTGCGGCAGTCTACATGACCCATGCCGCCCCGGCCTCTAGACAAGCCCTGGAAGCGGAGCAAAACGCATGCGCCCGTATCATCACGGGCTGCATCCGCCCGACCAGACGAGACGCACTGCTCGCCGAGGCACAGCTGGAACCCCTCACGGTACGAGCCAAGAAACTCTCCTCGAACGAAGCCCAGAGACTGAAGAGGCTCCCTCCCGACGACCCGGCAAAGGAGGTGATCGATCGGGAGGTCCCACCGAGACTGAAGTACAGAGCCCATGAAGCCTGGATTCGAGAGGTTCAGCAAGCCGGCACAAACTCCGGCCCTCCCCTGCCGTGCGATGAGGACGTCGTGCTGGATGCAAAACCCTGCGTGCGGCGAGTTGCTGCCTGGATGGCGAGCGAGGCGGGCCTAGCGGAGCTCCCAGCGGAGCCGCTGGCCCTGACACCGCCTGTCCTTCTACCGGACTCCACAAGTCTGACTACATCGACCTCTCTGACGGTGCCCACCTCGCGCACAGACCCACCGGAAGCGAGAAGAGCTGCAGCGGAGACGACGCTGGCGTCTCTCCCGCAGCCTGACGTGTCCATCTGGACCGACGGTTCGGCTGGGGGCGGCACGCACGATGGCGGAGGGGGAGCCCTGCTGATCTTCCACCAGGAGTCCCGCACCGTTCAGCTAACGGTAGCGGCCGGGAAGGTATGCAGCAGCACCCGGGCCGAACTCGTGGCCATCCGCGAGGCGCTGGCCGAGGCCGCGGGCGATCTGCCTGACCGGCCGGGTATGCTCCTCCTCTGCTGCGACTCGCGCGTAGCCATCCAGTCGCTACAAGACACGGCGGACTCCCAGTCGGCTCTGGTAGCGGAGATCAGGGACCTGCTAGACACCATAACTCGTTCAGGCCACAGACTCCACTTGCAGTGGGTGCCCGGCCACGCGGGCCTGCCGGAGAACGAGGAGGCGGACCGTCTGGCAGCGATCGGGAGCTCGCGCAGACAGGACCAGATCCCCGTGGACCTGTGGTCGGCGAGAGCCGCGGTGGCCCGCCGGGCGCGGGCGATGTGTGATGCGCGCGCCAGACGCAGCCACCCGCACCCCGACCCGACGCCCGGGCACGACGGACTGGACCGCCGAGCGTCGGTAACCGTGGCGCAGCTCCGGGTGGGATGCTCGCCCCTGACATGAGACACCCGGCACCGACTCGGGCTGGCCGAGTCCGACGCGTGCGTCGACTGCGGCGAGCCGGACTCGGTCCCGCACCTGCTGATGGACTGCCCCGCACACCAGGTGGGGCCCGGCCTAAGCTGGCAAGAAAGAAAGAAAGCACCTGCTAAGCTTCGGCTAACCGCTGCGGCTCCGGTGCCATCGGCTCAGAGACCAACAGGCTGTAACGGCCGGAACTGATCGGCGATTCTGATTCTGTTAGGCTGATTCTGTTAGTGCGGGAGAGGCAGATGGAGCCTGGCCGGTGGGTTCTGCCTCAACGCGGGGCTGATGGGGTAAGGTGCAGCCCATATAAAAAAAATGTAAAAGCGTTGGAAATATCGCTTCACAAAGTCAGAGCATTTAGCATGGAAACGCTATGGCCTGATAGGAACTGAATGTCGTGGCGAATTTCGATGCTACCAAATTTCGGCGGGGCTTGCATCCACCTGTCGCTGGTCAGCCGTGCCACGGACGCTCTGGATTTGTCGCTGCCGGTGCTGGCCGAGCCTGCCGCGCTCTGGGCCGACTGCGCCGAGCCGCTGCGGCCATGGTGCCCGACCTGAACCAGTAGGTAGCTGACGCCGGAGCGGCGCTCGGCGAGGTCGGTGCTGGTCGGAGATGGGGCCGCTGCCGGCTGCGGTGTCGCGCGGTGCAGCTGCTCGGCACGCTGGCCACGCCGCCGCCACCGGCTTGATGGCAGACAGCTTGCAGGCGCAGCTGGCCGCTTGGAGTCAGCGGCCTGTGCTTGAGCTGGCCATGCCATTCGGCAATCGCTGACATGAAGACCAGCCAGTGACCGTATACATTCCTGCCGCGTGTCGTCTAGCTGGTGCTCAGCTCCGGCAACGGCGTTCACTCTAGGTGAACCGCTTGCTACGCGGCGCTATCACGAATAAGGCATTTACGCGATAATAACCAGTTCGAGTAGTAAAGGTTTCACGTTAGAGTGACATCTAGAAGTCTAAATGTACTTACGCGAAAAGGTGAACGAAGGGGTCCAAATGGGTGAATTCCGGATAAAAAGGTCAAATTAGGTCACGCTGGGTCATTTCAGGTCACAAAGGTCACCTCAGGTCACCATAGGTCAGGTCAGGTCACAGAGGTCACCCAGGGTCACGATGGGTCAGGCCAAGTCACAGAGGTCACCTAAAGTCGCAATGGGTTGGACCACATTGGTCAGGGCTATCATGGGCCGATGACGTCATTCCTGCTCATCTCCTGCCTACAACATCGGCCTATGGCACAGCATTACGGTGTCACCCCCCTGGGTGTTAAAGAAATTCGTTCCTGAAAATGGGCCTTGCACAAGGCCCTATCTTCAACATGGAGCGACTGTTAGTGTGACGTCACCTCGTTTAGTCATTCTGATTTAAATGGGTTTGTTCTTGATAAATCGCTTAAAACTTGGTCTGAACTTTGTTGTGGTGCCTACAGAGTAAAAAGAATCAGCTTTATGACAGTAATGTGGCCTGGGGAAGGAGGTAATTTTGGGCTGTGACGTCACATATTTGAATGTTTGTGTTTGGAATATGGGAAGCCTAAGATGTTTAATGAAAAATAAATGCCAGAACCGTGTTCCTGGTCATCCAATCTATAAAGTCGGGCACAATTTAACTGGTTTTAACCACATTTTAGAAGGTGGGATAGTTCCTTTCACTCAATATACCCTGGGCCTGATTCGCCTTCCAACAGATCCTTCGGTCCGGTGACATGTCCCGAGGGCACGGCCTCGCTTCATGTCCCGGAGCAGCCCTCTGACCTGCCGGGCCCGAGAAATCGGGATAGCCCCAGCGTGCGGACCAGTGCGGTGCCACCCGGGGTGCGTGACAGGAAGCCCACGGTCAAGGCTGTCCCGTTTCGCGGGTGCCGAAAACGCTTCGTACCACTGCCGTGTATATAGTGTACTACTAGGGTGACCCGCGTGCTCCGCAACGCGAAAAGGGGGTATTTACGATCGGCGGGTGTTTGGTTGTTCTTGTGTCGGTTGGGTTATCTATCCATTTCGGTCGATTGTTTTTTGATGGCTAAACGTTTTGGTTTGGAAAAAAGATATCCATCGGATCGAGGTGCCTGTGTCTGATAAGCATGCTTTCTACTTCAGAACCTGTCAATAGTTCAGTGAACCTGTCAAATGTGTTTTATAATTCAGGTGCGTAGTTTTTTGACAAATGAAAGGCGTAGATAATTTTCGCTAAAAATGGATTTGCAGAGGTTTGAAACATTTATATTTTTAAGAATACTGTTGCTTGTCATGCAAACGTGATGATTGGATCTTGGAGAGAATTGAATGCTCTTTCTAATGATAGCATTTTCAATTGTCAAGCGTATCAGGTTAAGCAGCAAATCCCGTGTATCTTTTTAGTGGCACATTATGGACAAATACCATTTTAATTCAGCGATTTTTCCACATTGTTTTTGATCAATTAGCTGTCCACAATTTTTCCATGAGAGGCGGTACATTTCTCTTGGCAATTGACGTTGTTTCAACTCTCTCAGTCTGATGGTCACGGGAAAATAAAATAAAATCCAAAATCCGTTTGAAATGGCACTTTTTGAAATGAAATTGCCCTCACACTTGCACGTGGCGCGTGCCACCCCTGCACCGCACACTATTCGATTGCCCGTTCGATTCTCTACACGATGCTGTTTTCCCCGTGCCGATCGGGCGCACGGCTACCGAGATATTGCACGGGGAACGGACCCGTGTCGGGCAAATTTAGCCATTTTCGCCCGTTTTTGCCAGCCGATTTATACATGTAAAGTCTATGACGCGAATTTGCACTTTTTGGGCACGCGCCACGCGCTCGCTATCGATCCGATCGAGCCGAGACCGCTCAAAGGCACGTTGTCCATCCTTGTTCTATAACTTGCGCAAATTTCAGCGCGGTAGGTGCAACGGTGTGACCTGTAACCCGCGCTACGTAGCACCATGTCGCGACCTTCGTAATAGACAGAAACTACGCCTTCCTCAAATAGTAATATAGAAGTGTACGCGGGTTAGTACTACTAACCCAGTATCAATGTGTGCTACTAACGACAAAAGCCCGGGTCGGGCACCAAAAATATCTATTAAATAAAGGTTACTATAAGGCTCGCGTTTTCCGAGCAGGATCCGGCGTGATTTCGCGACGTAAAGGCGAAACGACCTGCGTGTTGGGAGCTGAAAATATGCCATGTATTGCAAATGGAGAAGCGGGACGCGATTTGCGAGCTGAAAAGCTGTGTTCCGGCCTTTAATGTCTAGCCTCTCTCTCTATAAGGTATGGGTCGGATATGAATAAGGTGCCCTCTCTCTCTCTATACTCAACGTAACAATTTAGTCAAGCGGTAAATATGATAAGATGTGACGAAAGCTCCGTGACAAAAAAAGAACAAGACATAGTAGGCAAATACCTGAAGCACGAATGCGCGCAAAAGCATATAATTTTACCACATAATATTAATATCCAGGCTACATCTACACTGAACTGTTATTTACAGAAACTTAAAGATATCATTTTCTACCTTCTAACGTAGATGTTTGAACTTGAATCCGAGGAAAATGTCTTCTCGTCTGAGAATTTCACTGCCATCCAAAACTCCTCTTCACGGTTAACTATGTTCTCGGCATAGGCAAGACGTTGCTGCCTGTGTCGTTCGGTGGTGTCGATTTTTCTTGCGGCGACCCGCAACAAATGCCCTTTTCTGCGAGGCGCCGGCGCACAGTGTGCCGGGGGATTGGCCCTCCGGGTCGGTCGCCAGCTGCGGCTGCCGCAGCGCCTACTTCGTAGACCGGCAGAAAGGGCTGCTGCTCGGCCACCTGAAAAAAAAACAGCCACCATAATAACCATAGCAATCGCTCAGTCGATATAACTATGCGCATTCAAATATTTTCTGAAGTAAGTTTTGTGACGTGGCCTGACCTTAACGATCCGGTCTGAAAATTTTCACATGTGCTAAAACGATGCATGACTAGGTGTGCTAAAAACGGCGAGGCTTTTTTACGCGAGTTATTCGCGAAAACCGAGGGGGGTCCTTTCGACCCTCCCTATACGGGCGAGGGTTATATTGTGAATATTCGAGCCTTTATGAAGACATGTCATGTATATGAAGCCACAGAAACCTCCATGACCATCTTTCTTGGACCTATGACGTCACAGGAAGGCAAATAAGGTCAAATTGTACCGGTTTACGACGAAAAGCAATTGCTTTCGTAAAAGTGACTTAATTCACGTAAAGGGTCATATTCATTCAGAAAGAGGTTGATAAGTATCATAAATATTACTCCTGACTGATTTCAAGCACAAATACCGAAAATATTGTAACGTCATAAGAGCAGTCGCTACTTTTCCTGTCATTCAAATGGCTATATCTCTTGCAGTTTTAGAGATATTTTGTTAGTGTTCGGCATGTGTAAGGTCCGTAAGGGGTTCTCTGACACGTATTCCGGTTTTTGAAAATTTCCGAAAATTTGAAAAATATCCCAATAAATCTAAATTTTGAGTTAGAAAATCCCTACGTCTAGAGATTTTTATATTTTGGAAATTTCGAAATAGCTATTTTGTTTGCCATGCGTTTTTATACCTAGGTACGGTCCATTTTTTTTGAGTCGCTAAGTTGAAACTGATTTATGCGATTTTTCTCCGTGAACAACTTTTGCAACGAAAAATCGCGGAACATGACTTCAGTGTGACCTCTATAGCTCGTGACCTGAGGTGAACTGGGACCTAATTTTTTTCAGGAGTTGTGTAAAATTGATGTCCGGGAAGGTACTGAAAGTTTCAAGTCGAAATTCGCGGCCCTTTCTGGGTTATCTGCAAAAAACAGGGGGCCTTTTGCCCCCCCCCCCCCAATGGGTCGCGGGCTTTTAAGGACGGGAACAGAAGGTCCTCTTTCATGTCATTGGGTCTTTCTGTCGCAAACATGCCTATCTGTCGCAAATGTGTTGCCACTAGTGATGTCAATTACGGAAAATCGTGATACCGATACCAAACCAAATACCAACTATGTATACCCCTGGAAAATTACCGATACCGTCCGAACTGACATGGAAATATGAGGAAAATGTCTACTGTTTACCAAATTCTCAGCCTCTTTTACATTAGCGAGGATTCATAATACCAACAATATACCGAATGCATTCGCCTTGAAATACCAAATACCAAGTTGGTATCGGTTTGATATCGGTATACCGTAAAGTGGGGCTATTTGAGACAGTGGGGCTATTTGAGACAATAAGGTAGTGGTTTAGTAAAATCGCTGTAAAATGAATACATTTTGACCCCCCCCCCAAAAAAAAAATAACCTTAAATATTGACCTAGAGTCACCAAATTTGCACAGGGGCAGGAACGAAAATTCCGGGGAACCCACCTACCTACAAAATTTTTATAGGTGCCAATCAGCCAATCGCGAGGGGGTCGCATCGACCACCCCCTGCCAGGCCGCGTTATGAAAAATGTTATGCCAGGGCGAGGGTTAAGCAGCCTTGTAACAAAAGCCACTTGATTTTGTAGCTTAGAGATGTGAGATGTAGGCTTCAATGGGCTACAGGCTGCTCGATAGGGACTATAGCAAGATTTGCGCGGGGCTCACGAGGTCGCGTATTTGGAAATTCCGACCTCGACGAGCATCTGTGGTAGAAAACCACCACTTTGGTAGGAGAAACTAGTGCTGTCCGCTACCATTTGCACTGCATGTGTCACTATAGCTGCGACCATATAAACCGCGACATCTCATGTGCGCTGATTCTATTTAGCGATTAGCTAGGGCACCAGGGTGGATCCAGACTTTCAGTTTGAGGCAGGGCCGGGGTGCGGAGCCGGAGCCAGAGCTGGAGCCGGAGCCGGCATATTTTGCTCGGAGCCGGAGCCGAAGCCGTGAAACAATCTAGCCCGTAGCCGGAGTCGGAGCCGGAGCTGTTAAAAAAAAGGGGCGACTCCGGCTCCTTTTTTTGAAGAGGAAAAATTATTGACCGGTTGATTGATTATAGTTCGGTTTGTCAAACCGAACTGCCTGCCGAACTTGCAGTTCCAGGCAGTAAAACATGCGGTACCTATTCAAAATATGAAAATAGCCTTGTTATGCAAATACAGAAGCAGCTTGCACCAATCCCATCTTCTTTTTTCTGCCAACCGTATTTTATATGCACTGAGTAATGGAGCCGGAGCCGCCGGAGCCGGACCATTTTACTCGGAGCCGGAGCCGGAGCCGCCATGGCATTTCACCCGGAGCCGGAGCCGTCTGAAATTTCCACGGCTCCGCATCCCTGGTTAAGGGAAGGGAACTCATGGCCGGCCCGATCCCCTCCAGTCCGGCTGCTGAGCAGGGGGGGGGGAGGAGAAATGACAAATATGATACCACGCCAGTATTGCCTATAGGTACGAGGTACGTATGTATTGGTACGTATTGGTATTGGTAAAGTTAAAGCTAAAAGTTATCAAATAAATAAGTTTAAAAAACACGGACGCCGAGCGCTGCCGTTTTTAAGATATCCGCGAAAAACAAATCGTCAACTTGAGGAATCGATAAATTTAAATAACATCTCAGAAGGCACACTGCTGAGTGCTGATGCATAGATGTCGCAGCTATAGCAGCACATGCAGTGCAAATGGTAGCAGACAGCAGTAATTTCCCCCACCAAAGTGGTGGTTTTCTACCACAGATGCTCGTCGAGGTCGGAATTTCCAAACACGCCACGCTGACGAGGTCCACGAGCCCCTCCTATTTTTCGGCCAAGGGACTCGTTATGCATTTGAGACCCTCCCCCAGCTCGACACATCTAAATCTAGCATCACCCAGGTCTACTTATTCTTCTCGGAATGAAAACGATCATAAAACCGGTGATGCCGATGGACTTCTTCCGTAGACCCGGGCCGGTGCCATACGGTGTGGATATGATGTGCCGCTAACAATAAGCCAAGTGACACAGTCTACCAGTACCAGGTGGCTGCACTGTCAGTGCTAAGGCGTAGATAACCGGTGGATAAAGAGTCCCTAGCGATAAAGCTGTAACCGACCGTGCAAAAAAGTTTTCGTTGTCTTTGTGCTTGTCAAAACACTCATCGTTTGTGTGCATAAACGTACCTGTCATCGTGCGCCTGTGCATATATGCATGTATGTGTATAATATGTATGTATGTATGTATGGGTGGGTGGGTGTGGGGGGGGGGGGGGGGTTGCGTGTGCGTGTGCGTGTGTGTGTGTGTGTTTTACAAAACAGATTTAGGGACAATTCTTAAGAAAATCCTGTATAACTAGTTCTTACTCTTAAGTTGTTTGGCCTAACAAAAACATGTTATACTTGAGTGTAAAAAAAGATCATGATGCAACACTGTCGAAAACGGAAATACTTTTTCATTACTCAGAGTGCTCTCAGGTCACTTGATAGCAAAACCGGCTATCCGGACCCATAAATATTCTATTTTATTTAGACGTATTTCAAGAAATTAAGTTAAAAGTCATTTGACATTGTCAATATAGCAATGCTTACATGCATTTTTACAGCAAGATTATTTGTTAAGTAATATTTTCCCTCTTATCCCGCGAGTTGCTGGGGGGGGGGGGGGCGTTAAACGCCCCCACTTTTTTCGCCGGGCCATAGCATAAATTTTGGGTACTTCTAGGGAATTGATTGAAGTGTATTGTGACAAAGTTTCAAAAAAATCGGTCAGAAAATTTTTGAGATATCGAGGTTTTAGTGACGTCATGATTTGAGTTTTCGACCAAAAACGACATATTTTCAAAAAATCATATAAAATCACAGAATAGACATACAGACATGCCGTAAACGCCATTAGACTGCCAATACCATGAACAATCAAATGGCTATCTTCGATTATTGATTATCGTTCCGTATATTCCAAAATCTTGAACTGAATCTTGGCAATTTCTCGTGACTACTTTATGACCATGATACATGCATTTCTTAAATTGAACTTTTTGAGCCAAACACGTACACATATGATAAAATGAATGTCACCATCGTGTTCTACGCCCCAAATTACCCATAAAACATGTGTCACAGGCTGCGAATATCAGTTTTGATTTTCGGGGATATTTGCCTACCCGGTTGACCTGACCTTGACCCTGACCTATGCTTGACTGACCCCTATATGGAGCTGACACTCTTGTAGACCTTATATGATGGATTGTGCACCGTTTTGACGGAGTTTATGACGAGAGGCGCCCATTACGAAGTCCTGAAGACCATGCTACTGAAAGCCCGATTTCAGGTGTTTGACCTGACCTTGACCCGACCTGTGACCTCAAAATTCAACTTTAAAGTACTCATCTGAAGCGTCTCGTCGCGTTCTTTCGTTTGCCGCCTCGTGCGTTTCGCTGCGCCTATTGGTTCTCGAGTTATCGGCTGGGGGCGTTTAACGCCCCCCCCCCCCCCAGCAAACGGTGGGTGGCGAAATACCCCAGCAACTGCCGGGTTATCTCTTATTCAAGATTATTTGTTAAGTAATATTTTCCCTCTTATCTCTTTTCTGTAATATGTAATATATAAAATCTCTTATCTCCCATCTTAAAAGTGCTAAAAGCTTGTAACAAAAATGTGTTTCAGTCAGTATTATTCTTTTTAGACGACGTGGAGAACGCTACCGAGAGCGGTATGTGACACGAGAAAGACGATCGGACCACATCACCCTGAACATCTGGGGGTGGATCGACGGACGAGGAAACGGCGGAATTTGCAGAATTGAAGGTCGCAACACGTCTGCACGATACTGCAAGACGCTCGAGACCGTAAGACAACTATTGGCTAATTATTGAGGGTCCTCTATGCCTGTATTTTCCCGATTATGGTGCATACTTGATTTATATAGTTATGCCCAGACATCCCATGTACGGGCTCGGTATAATCTGAATATTGCACTTAGTGGCTGCACAATTACGCCACATATTAAAAACTCATGACATGGGTAACGTTTGGTAGAACGCTGACCACTGGGCGCACTGGTAAAATAACACGGATAACAATTAGAGTTGCAAAGTTTTCCCTATGGGCTGCTACCGGCACCGCCCCGCCCCACAAAAATTTTCTGGGATACCGGCATGCTACCACGCCCCAAGCAAAAACACCGCCAAATTACCGGCATACTAAAAAACCTGCATTCTTGATTCTGGCTTACCCCTACATGAGATGCCACATTTTGGCAATTTCAGTTACCGCCCCACCCAGCAGCCACCCATTGTCCAACCAAAACTCCAGCAGCCTGATTTTGGCTGAGTTGCCCCCACAAATACCACAATTTTGAAACTCAATTCCAGTTTACAGCTGTTAAAATATCACCTGTAATCAAAGAGGTATTGCCTACAAAAAGCCTACACACATTCATCAAAAAAGCAAGGTCAAAAAGAACTTGAATTACTGAAATGTGTTCCTGAAGACTGCACAGTGAGCAGCAATCACATTTACCACAAGCGTTCTTATTTTCCACATTACCCTAAAATGAACTATAGCTAGTCATAAATCACAATATAAAAAAACTACAGATTTGGCCACGTTCCTAACTGAGGAAGCGAGATCAACATCTGCTTTTTCCTATCCGCCATGGCTTGGCTCGTGAGTAAGATACGAATCATGTAAAAATATGTGTTAATAACTCACTTGTCTTGAGAAGTCACCAAATAATATGTATAAAAACGATATAATATCCTCTCCCATCTCAAACGCGGGAACAAACACAAGGTTATCAAGGATCGAAACAGATGCGCCATAACACAGTTTTTAACCAGCTGATTAAAACACTGCAAAAAAAGTTTTAGGACTGCAAACTACTGCCTCGTGAATGATTTTTTTGATAAAAATCATCCAACACGATATTAAAATCCAATAAAATCAACACTGTGAGTGTTATTCACTACAAGAAAATCCACTTCTCTTGAGTAATTCAACCAAAAGGGCATATGAATAAATATTACGTCATCAGCTTACATCTTTTTTTTAGGGGACAGAGGATCTTAAAAGTCAATCCTTGGTTGCTTGATCAGCTGAATCTGATCATATTGCGCCACTTTGTATTCATTTGGTCTGCATGTTGTGTTTTCTTGTAAAGATAAGACAAAATGCCAGTTTAATTCACTTTCATTTCATTTTGGGACTGAAGTTAGGATCAGGGCTTCCGAACACCTGCCTTTTCAGCTGGATTTTCAGTGTCAAATTATTTGTAGAGTATCTCAGACCACATCTCAGGACTCAAGGCCAGTTCCCAAACAATGTGTTTTGTGTTGTTTTGATTCTGCCTTTTGCCTAGGGAATGTTGCCATTAACATTAATTATTTTTTTTTGTATTATACCTATTACCTACCATTAGACTTACTAATTGGTTGTGCTTTTGCAACATGAATGAGTGTTCTTCCTTTGATAGACCAAAGTAGATTCTTGGCAATTCTTATTAGAGCCAAACCTGTGAAATGCTGAGGTTCATGTATTGTGTACAATTACCCTTACCAATGGAACTTCTACCACTAAATGTATTTTGCAGTGGCTAAGATTGCTGTTATTACAATTCAATAGCCTCTTAGTGTCCAAAGTTTGAATCATATGCTGATAATTTTTTTTGTGCAAAATAAAAAATACCGGCATGCTACCGGCAGGATATGCCAAATACCACGAAAAAACCTGCGGTAGTGAAAAATTACCGGCATGCCGGTAGTGCGGTAGGGAAATTTTGCAACTCTAATAACAATGTCATTTCGATTTCACCTGTGTGTGCTGTGCAGTTGCATGCTGTGCAGCCTCGCCATTAAAATCGCTCGATTTGCTGCGCTGGAGATCACGTTTTAGCCTCATTCAATGCACCATTGGCGAAAGCAAATCAAAGTCATCGGTGAATTTCAACCGTGCTCTATGGTCATTTATCCATGAATTTATTTAACCAATGTATTGACACCAGGTGCTCCTGCCCGCCTTGGAGGAGCTACGTCCGGAGGAGCTGCCGCCTCACCTCCTCCTACACCTCCTACAGGACAACGCACCCGCACACACGGGCCTCGCCACAAGAGCGTGGTTCCAGGCGCACCCGCAGGTATTTGAAGCTGCTTGCGAACGGGCATCAAACATGAGGTATTGATGAAAACCCATTAACAAACACTTTTACCTCGGTTAAAGGAATATATATGTTTTTAAATATAACCTTATGTTCAATGATTGCGAAGTGCAAAAGGTTCCAAAATTAATTACAAAATGAATATATTTCGGACACTGTCCTTCTTCGGTTCAGAATTGCAAATTCTGAACTGAAGAAGCATTTGCAATTCTGAACTGAAGAAGGACAGTGTCCGAAATATACTCATTTTGTAATTAATTTTGGAACCATTTGCATTTCGCAATCATTGAACATAAGGTTATATTTAAAGACATGTATACAGGGTGGCGCCGGTAAATAACCACAAATGTCAAACCTGTGTTACGAGGAAACTGTTTTGTGCAGAGCAATATTTTTTTTGCATTCATGTTCCATGTTTTATGTAAATTGTTGTCCATAGCAAAAGGGAACGTTGCAGCTGAAGATGATAACGGAAGAAATGAAAAGGCACGCGGTCATTGTGGCGCTTCACGCCGGCAGCGAGGCACCCGAGGTCGCCAACTTCTTCAAGGTCGACAGAAGCCATGATTATAAAGTCGAGCGGAGCTTGGATGAGTCTGTGGGCGACGTCCCGTCTGTGGCAAAGCGGAAGAAACATCCCCGACGATCTGATGCCGTCAGAGACGACGATTTCATAGCCAAAGTCGAGAACATCGTCGACGATGACACGACGTCGACGGCACCGTCGATGACGGTGACGTCGTGAAGCCCTGGATCGACCGAGTGGCTGAGGAAGGCCCTATGTGTTCCAACAAGACTCTGTAACCGCCCAAAAGGCCAGGGTGACGCAGGAGTGGATGAGCGGCAACGTGCACAGCCACATCACGCCCGAGTTCTGGCCGCCAAACTCCCCGGACCTGAACCCGCTCGACTAAAACGTCTGGGGCGTAGTCGAGAGGGACACTAACAAACACCCACACAACAATATTGACTCTCTGAAGTCAGCCATCAAGCAGATGATGGTCAAGATGGACAAGACCATGCTGACCAAGGCCTGCGCCCGGTTCAGGCCGCGCATCGAGGCCGTCATCGACGCGGAGGGGGATTCATCGAAGTGTGCTCGACAGGTCGTTATCAGTCACCCTAGTTCCAAGCTTTCGTGAAGTCGTGAAGCCCTGGATCGACCGAGTGGCTGAGGAAGGCCCTATGTGTTCCAACAAGACTCTGTAACCGCCCAAAAGGCCAGGGTGACGCAGGAGTGGATGAGCGGCAACGTGCACAGCCACATCACGCCCGAGTTCTGGCCGCCAAACTCCCCGGACCTGAACCCGCTCGACTAAAACGTCTGGGGCGTAGTCGAGAGGGACACTAACAAACACCCAACAAACACCGAACGTAATCGCCGTGGGCAGTAATCGCCACGCCATGTGTGGATCGCCCATGATCGTAAATACATACATACATACATACATACTTTCATCCAACGTACTGACTTTTGCCAAAAAAAATAATGTTTTGTGTGGAGCACATATTGTCTTCATTTATCGGCGCCACCCTGTAGGTATGTCATAATGCTGTTCATACAAGTACTTCGCCATTTACTCGGTTAAAGGAAAACTAATTTAGACAGCTTTACGCTTCGCAAACGACAACTTGTTTTGTCATTGTAGTGTCGTCCTGCCGTCCTCGTCCGCCACTCACAATCAGTCTGCTAACAGAGACGATGGTATTAAACTCAAAGACAAAAGCACATAACACATAAGAAATGCAGGACAGCGTGCTCCGCGCCTCTCAGCCCCCGGCCGGCGACTCCCGCCCAGCCGCCCCTGCTGGCCAGTCTGCCCCTGTGGCATGCTGTGCCGCCGCGAGCGCGCGCACGGACGGGCCGCGCGCCAGTTTGGGTGAGTATTGAAGCATCCAAGAGCGCAGCATCCAAGGGACGCAACATCCAAAACCTTAGCATCCAGCGATCAAAACGTCCAAATAACATCCAAAACCGACCCCTTAGGGATGATTCAGAGCATCCAAGAGCGAAACATCCAAAACTGCAACATCCAGGACCACAGCATCCAAAATCGTATCATCCAAATTGGCAGCAACCAAGGACGAGGAATTGCAGCATCCAAGAGTGAAACATCCAAGGGTGCAGCATCCAAAACCGTATCATCCAAAAAACATTTTTGGCACCGCAGCATCCAAGACCGTATCATCCAAAATAGTGACATCTGTTGTACAAGCTGTAAACTATTAGTTCAATGGCTGTCCGATAGGTGGTGGCACGTACGGTTCATAAGTGACGGAATTGTATGACATCACTGAGTCTCTATACAGTGGCATCCCTGTAATGACCTTACATCCTCAAGACGGAGGTGCGTAGCTGCTGGTAGCGACATCGCTGCGATACCACTACAAACCTGGCATATGACATGAAGACGCATTGCAGCGTATCCAAGCGCGGCACGTATGTAGGTAGGCTGAAGTGTCGATAATGGAGATTGGAGACCGATACCGAAAGTGGGTTTATTAATTGCCCTTTGTTTTCACACCAGAAGTGCCTAATAAATCGTGAAGTGTCCACTATCCCCGTAACCAAGCCTCCGCAAGGATCTTCATCTCACCGTCAGATCGCGCTTATCATCGTCAGCTCGTCCCGTTCCTTCACAGTTAACCTTTTTCCTGTCCTATGTGATATATTCCATGTTCCAGAGAGCAAAAAATATAAAAATAGCCGTTTATACCAGGGGTGCGGAGCCGGAGCCGGAGCAGCCGGAGCCGGCATATTTTGCCCAGAGCCGGAGCCGGAGCCGTAAAACAATATAGCCCGGAGCCGGAACCGGAGCCGGAGCCGTCAAAAAAGGGGGTGACTCCGGCTCTTTTTTAAGAAGAAAAAATTATTGACCTAGTTCGGTTTGACAGTACATACAAGGCCATGTGGTATTCACTATTCAAATTAGCCTTGTTATGCAAATACAGAGGCAACGTGTACCAATCCAATTTCAATCGCCCTTTCTCTTCCACCCGTAGGTATTTAATTAATCGCATAGGGGATGCACCTACTGAGAAGGAGCCGCTCGGAGGAGCCGCTCCTCCGAGCTGTGTCTGCCCTTTTTTCCACAACGTCGATGTAGCGCGTGCGCCGAAATCCCAATGGAAGAAACGCGTAGCTCCAGATAACCGATTCACGCGTTTCTTCCATTGGGATTTCGATTGATGTGACTCAACAGCTGCAAAGGAAGAAAAGTATAGACGTATTTCTTGCATGCGACATAATTTAAAATAAAAATATTGGTATCACTGACAAGAGCGGACAGTGGAGATTCCAATGGTATTATTTGTGCTGTATTTGTTTTGAATATTCAGACCACAGGAGCCGTGAAAGGTCCGAACATGTTTTTTGGCTCTCCTGGAAAGTTCGGATTTGGGAGTTACGCGTTTCTTCCTTTGGCCGGCAGGACTGTCGCCGCCCAGCCACGGTGAGCAACAATTAGGCCCTAATTGTGCGCCTGTTCGGAACAGGCGCACCCTCCCCCCCCCCCCCCAGTACCAATCCTCATGGTCCGGGGGAGGGCCAGCGCCCTCTCCAATAATGAGAAGACTCCTCACCTCCTCCTTCTCCCTCACGCCGTATCGTCCGGACTCCAGAGCATCCGCCTCAGCTCCGCCATCCAAAGGTGCCGCTGCTCTGAAGACGAGTCGACCGCCTCCGCCTTGACCTCGGCTACCGCCGGCTCGGATTCCGTGTGCATCTGGGCCAGCACTGCGTCCACGATGGCCTGGATGTCCAATGTCCATCCCTCCGTCGGCACCGGCCTCCTTCGCCGCTGTCGAAGACGAACGAAGCCGCCGCAGAGACGCCATCCCCCCGGTAGTCAGCTCACTGAGTCCGGAGAGAGGTTGTATAAGTGCTGTATTGCGGGAGTGTCTAAAAAGCAGACGAGATTAGCAGACGAGCCCATGCTCAGTAACTACTGGACCGATTTTGATAATTCTTTCACCATTCAATAGCAAGGAACTTATATAGGTGCCGTTTTTCGTTTTTTGGCGATTGGTTCACTCTGACTGGACCAATCGGACCAAAATGGTCCAGAACCATACACCCCCTTAAAAGCAGACGAGCCCATGCTCCGAAACTACTGAACCGATTTCGATGAAACCTTCACCATTAGACGCGCCGTGGTCTGAAACGGTGCCGTTTTTGATAATTTTTTGATTGGTCCACCCTAAGTGGTCCAAATCGGTCCAAAACCGCTAAAATCTGTTGCAGACGAGCCCATGCTCCGAAACTACTGGACCAATTTCGATGAAACCTTCACCATTAGACGCGCCGTGGTCTGAAACGGTGCCGTTTTTGATAATTTTTTTGATTGGTCCACTCTAAGTGGTCCAAATCGGTCCAAACCCGCTAAAATCTGTTGCAGACGAGCCCATGCTCCGAAACTACTGGACCGATTTCGATGAAACCTTCACCAGTAGACGCGCCGTGGTCTGAAACGGTGCCGTTTTTGATAATTTTTTGATTGGTCCACCCTAAGTGGTCCAAATCGGTCCAAAACCGCTAAAATCTGTTGCAGACGAGCCCATGCTCCGAAACTACTGGACCGATTTCGATGAAACCTTCACCATTAGACGCGCCGTGGTCTGAAACGGTGCCGTTTTTGATAATTTTTTGATTGGTCCACCCTAAGTGGTCCAAATCGGTCCAAAACCACTAAAATCTGTTGCAGACGAGCCCATGCTCCGAAACTACTGGACCGATTTCGATGAAACCTTCACCATTAGACGCGCCGTGGTCTGAAACGTTGCCGTTTTTGATAATTTTTTATTGGTCCAACCTAAGTGGTCCAAATCGGTCCAAAACTGCTAAAATCTGTTGCAGACGAGCCCATGCTCCGAAACTACTGGACCGATTTCGATGAAACCTTCACCAGTAGACGCGCCGTGGTCTGAAACGGTGCCGTTATTGATAAATTTTTGATTGGTCCACCCTCAGTGGTCCAAATCGGTCCAAAACCGCAAAAACTGTTGCAGACGAGCCCATGCTCCGAAACTACTGGACCGATTTCGATGAAACCTTCACCATTAGACGCGCCGTGGTCTGAAACGGTGCCGTTTTTGACAGTTTTTTTATTGGTCCACCCTAAGTGGTCCAAATCAGTCCAAAACCCCTAAAATATGTTGCAGACGAGCCCATGCTCCGAAATTACTGGGCCGATTTCGATGAAACCTTCACCATTCGACGCGCCGTAGTGTAAAACGGTGCCGTTTTCGATAATTGTTTATTGGTTCACCCTTAGTGGTCCAAATCGGTCCAAAACCCCTAAAAACTGTTGCAGACGAGCCCATGCTCCGAAACTACTGGACCGATTTGGATGAAACCTTCACCATTCGACGCGCTGTGGTCTGTAACGGTGCCGCTTTTGAATAATTTTTTGGTTGGTCCACTCTAAGTGGTCCAAATCGGTTCAAGTACAGCCCAAAAATACGTTTTCATGTAGTCAACCGATGAGCTGGTTTTCGCAGCGCGGAGGTGCCCCAGGCCCAATTAGCATGCATTTTTGCTCTAGTTTGGAAAGCAAAATGCATGACAATGGGTTTGGGGCACCTCTGTGCTGCAGAAATCTATCCGGACTCTGACAAAGTACAAACGGGTTTTAGGCATTTTGGACTGATTGTCTGATTTGGACCACTTAGGGTGGACCAACCAAAACATTATCATAAACGGCACCGTTTCAGACCACGGCGCGTCTAATGGTGAAGGTTTCATCGAAATCGGTCCAGTAGTTTCGGAGCATGGGCTCGTCTGCAACAGATTTTAGGGGTTTTGGACCGATTTGGACCACTTAGGGTGGACCAATCAAAAAATTGTCGGAAACGGCACCGTTTCAGACCACTGCGCGTCTAATGGTGAAGGTTTCATCGAAATCGGTCCAGTAGTTTCGGAGCTTGGGCTCGTCTGCAACAGATTTTAGCGGTTTTTGACCGATTTGGACCACTTAGGGTGGACCAATCAAAAAATTGTCAAGAACGGCACCGTTTCAGACCACGGCGTGTCTAATGGTGAAGGTTTCATCAAAATCGGTCCAGTAGATTCGGAGCATGGGCTCATCTGCAACAGATTTTAGCGGTTTTGGACCGATTTGGACCACTTAGGGTGGACCAATCAAGAAATTATCAAAAACGGCACCGTTTCAGACCACGGCGCGTCTACTGGTGAAGGTTTCATCGAAATCAGTCCAGTAGTTTCGGAGCATGGGCTCGTCTGCAACAGATTTTAGCGGTTTTGGACCGATTTGGACCACTGAGGGTGGACCAATCAAAATATTATCAAAAACGGCACCGTTTGAGACCACGGCGCGTCTAATGGTGAAGGTTTCATCGAAATCGGTCCAGTAGTTTCGGAGCATGGGCTCGTCTGCAACAGATTTTAACGGTTTTGGACCGATTTGGACCACTTAGGGCGGACCAATCAAAACATTATCAAAAACGGCACCGTTTCAGACCACGGCGCGTCTACTGGTGAAGGTTTCATCGAAATCGGTCCAGTAGTTTCGGAGCATGGGCTCGTCTGCAACAGATTTTAGCGGGTTTGGACCGATTTGGACCACTTAGGGTGGACCAATCAAAAAATTATCAAAAACGGCACCGTTTCAGACCACGGCACGTCTAATGGTGAAAGTTTCATCGAAATCGGTCCAGTAGTTTCGGAGCATGGGCTCGTCTGCAACAGATTTTAGCGGTTTTGGACCGATTTGGACCACTTAGGGTGGACCAATCAAAAAATTATCAAAAACGGCACCGTTTCAGACCACGGCGCGTCTAATGGTGAAGGTTTCATCGAAATCGGTCCAGTAGTTTCGGAGCATGGGCTCGTCTGCTTTTAAGGGGGTGTATGGTTCTGGACCATTTTGGTCCGATTGGTCCAGTCAGAGTGAACCAATCGCCAAAAAACGAAAAACGGCACCTATATAAGTTCCCTGCTATTGAATGGTGAAAGAATTATCAAAATCGGTCCAGTAGTTACTGAGCATGGGCTCGTCTGCTAATCTCGTCTGCTTTTTAGACACTCCCTGTATTGCTCAGCGGGCGAGAGGTGCGACTCGTTAGATCTCAAAGCACGGACGAGGTGAAACTGGCGCTCAGGTGTTTTTTCGCTCTTCGTGACACGCCTTCCCTCATTTTTAGCGACAACGCCAAGACATTTCGCGCTCTTTTACATCACATTCCCCGACACGTCAAATGGAGTTTCATTCCCGAGGCTGCCCCATGGTGGGGAGGATTTTGGGAACGCCTCGTGGGACTGACGAAAAAGTGTCTCAAAATAACTCTTCATGTGTGCAATCTTTCCCACGACGAGCTCTCTCCTTCCATCTGAATGTAAGGCCTCTCACCACCGTGGATGGGGAACTCATTTCACCCGCACATCTACTGTTTGGAGTGACCTCAATCAGAGGAGTGCTCTTCCCACCGGCTCAGTATTATAATTTGTGACAGCCTTACTCAGGGGGGTGACACGGCTATTCGCGCAATGTATTAATTTATGGGCCGCGCGGGGCCTCGCGATGACGCGGCTGGAGGCAAATGCTCAGCGCGCTAGGATACTTCTGGCGGGGCCGGGCGCTGAACGGTGTGCAATGAATGGGTTATGGACTATGGTCGGGCCGACAGAGATGAGGTATTGAATTTGAATTGACATCAGCAATCGGGTGGAGAAGGAGAACGTTTCTAATCGAGCTTGGGATGGGGAAAGCCGAAAATATCGCGATCGGCTCATAGCTCAGACAGAGCCGGGTGCCGTACCATGTGTTGTATATTTAGGCTGGCAGACAGAGATGAGTTATTGGATTTAAATTCACCTTACCATCGGTTTCTGGTGGGGTTTGAAGACGTTTTTAGTCAAGCTCGGAGTGGGGCAACCCACTGGCGGATCCAGGGGAAGGCATTTGGGGCAAATGTCTTCCCCCACATTGGCAGCGCCCGAAATCGCTTTTCGAGAATCAGAGAAAACTTCACAACTTTTCTGAGGAAATGTTGGTTAATCACACTGCACAGCAGTGCGCAAGGAATCGAAATCCGAGTTTTTTTTAAAATTAATTCCGAGAAACCTTTTTGGGGTAAGCCCCCGCAGTGTCCAAGACCGCTTCCTGGATCCGCCAGTTGTGAATAAGTCACGGTCGATACCGAGCTTCGGTGGGACCAGGCGCTGTATACGTTGTTCTTTCAATGAAGAGGTGGACAGACACCTAGCCCCACATCCTACTGCTATGCCCGTGCTTCTGTGGGTGAAGCACTAAAGCATCACGGAATCCCACAGGACCTGCGAGTCGACGAGGTGGCCGCTTTGGCCGCCGGGTACTGCAGCTCCCTGGAGTTGCCTGGGACCGATGGCAAAACAACAGCTCCGGCGGTGCCCCCATGGGCCGTAGTAATTAGTGAATTCAGTGGCGGCGGAAGGTAATTTTGGATGGGGGTGCAAAGTTTTCTCAAGGGGCCCCTCGGGAAGTTTTGGGCCCCCCTTCTTTTTTTTGGGGTGATTATTATTGATTTATGAAAAACGAAGATTTTGGAAAACTATCCCCATACACACAAGTTATGTAAAAGGTTTGAAATTGCAGTGTACATACCTAGTGTTTAGGAGCCCCTTGGAAACCGAACACATAAAGACTCCTCCAGAGACCTACATGACTCCTCTGAGTGAATGAGCCCTCCGATCAGGGTCGGTCCCTTGAAAGCTGCTGAAAGGTTTCAGAAGGCAGTATAGGCTCGAAAGTCTTTTGAGGGCTCTCAGAAACCAGCATCGGACCCCCACCAAAAAAAAAAAAAAACTATAAAGCCGGGATGGAGGCCACAGGAGACGATGTTTAGCCTAAAGAGCCGGTATGGAGGACTGAATAGAGGAAAGGGGTCTCAGTGGGGTCTTCAGGGACAAGCGTTTGAGCCCCAGAAGTATGTGTGGGGTCTTAGAGGCAGGTAGACCCCTGGGGTATGCACGGGGTCCCAGGAGCTCGCGTGTGAGCCCAGATATTCGGCTGGCAGCTACTAGAACCAGCATGGGGATTCTTAGAAGCCGCTTAGACCCACATTTCATGGGTCATGAGTCCCAAGAGTCGATGTAGGGGCCATAAAAGCCGGTGTAGGGCCCATGGTCCCATAAGTTCCAACATTAAGCCTCTCAGAGGCCGGCGACGGGGCACCGAGAGCAGATAAAGTGCCTCAACAAGCCGACATGGGGCCTGAGAATCAGTGTCGAATTTCAGGAGCCTGCGTGAGCTCTCGGAGACCTTCGTATTTCGTAAGGTCCACAAAGGTCGTTGGGTCCTCTGAATCTGAACTCTGCGAGGCCCTCACAGGCCAGCATGTCTCCTGGCACCTGCCTGCGTTGAGTTGAGACCCTCCGAGGCCGTCGTAGGGTTTTTCAGATGCCAGCGTTGGTCCTTGAAGCCTTCGTTAGGCCCTAGAAGCCGTCAAAAGGGCCCTCAGAGGTCAGCATGGCGGCATGGCCCCTGGAGCCTGACTGCGTCGAGGCCCTCAGAGGCCATCGTGGGGCCCTCATACGCCAGCGTGGGCCTTTGGAGCTTGCGTTGGGTCTTAGAGACCATCGTGAGGGCCCAGAGGGGTCGTCGTCAGGGCCCTCAGCCCCTCAGGGACCGTCCTGGGGTTCTCAGCAGTTGTGAGGGCCTTTAGAAGCCTTCGAGAGGATCATCAGAGGTCGTCATGAGGGTCCTTGGCCATAGTGAGGGTCTTCATGGGCCCTCAGATACCTTTGCAGGGCTCTCAGAGGCCTTGGTAAGACCGCTAGAGGCTATCGTTAGGGCCCTCAATAGACCGTTGCAGGGCCCTCAAATGCCAGCATAGCCCCTGCCTGCAGCCTGGTTGGGTGGGGGCCCTCAGAGGCCGTCGCTGGGCCGTCTGAAGCCAAATGGGCCCTCAGACTTGAGTTAGGTCTAGGTCCGTCACGAGGGCCCTCATAGACCGTCGTAGAGGCCCTCAGAGGCCAGCGGGCCCCTGGAATCCTGTGGGACCCTCAGCGGTCGTCATGAGGGCCCTTAGTGGTCGTTATAGGGCCCCAGAGGACAGAGGTCGCGAGAGCCCTCAGAGATCATCGTAAGGGCCCTCAGAGGCTGTCATAGGGGCCCTCAGAGGCCAGCGTGACCCCTGAGTCTCATAAGGGCCCCGGAGTCTCTGTGGGACCCTCAGCGGTCGTCATGAGGGCCCTTAGTGGCCATTGTAGGGCCCCAGGGCACAGAGGTAGTCGTGGGAGCCCTCAGAGATCGTCATAAAAGGGCCCTCTGAGGCCGTCGTGGGGGCCCTCATATGCCGCATGGAGCACCAAACGCGGCTCGGGACACTTCTAGCCGGTGTGGGGGCCCCAAAGACTAGCATGGGACACTCCTGACCATAATTGGACATCCCGGATGATTCCACATCAGTGTTCGGTTCCCGATCACTGGTTTTCAGGAGAAAATGTATTGGATGGTGCGACGGGCCCCTTGTACGGATTTTGGGGGTGCAAAAAGATATGTTTGCACCCCCATGTTTTTCGATGGGGGTGCAGCTGCACCCGCTGCACCCCCTATTCCGCCGCCACTGAGTGAATTCCTGTAATGTAGAGATCATATCCTCAATAATCTCCATTACCATTCTATATTCCTAAACAGTATGACAGAACAATTATGCTTGCCTACGTTCAGGCATTACCTCTGATGGTCATACGCCCAGTACAACATGTGTTGTCTGTCAAACAACAATCGACGACGGGATCCCTTCTCATCATCTCTTAAGCCATCGGTTGTCAATTCACCCACCCCGTTTCCCTAAAAATAGACGGTCAGATTCGGCCTTTACGACCCCTCTAGATTCGCCAGAGACGGGATCAGATCGCCGTTATTGCACCCGTCGGCCGTCTTAGTGTCTTTAATACTATATGACAGCTTCGACCACGGACGTCGGACGGGGTGATCGTTCCACGAATGTACGCACCATCCAGGCCTAGGATGCATCGAGGTTTAAAAGATTGCAGTCTGTAGATCAATCAACATAACAATGGTGGTATGCAACCACATTAAAATATCTCCCCGGCTCCCGCAACGTTCCAACGCCCCTCCGTTATGCATTCGCCTTGTGTGTCCGCCGAGCCGGCTTGCCTCCAATGACGTCATCGGCCGGCCGGCGGCGTTCAAGGTCAAACGGCTGGTGTCCTTACCTGGTATATAGGGCCTTGCTTACTAGTGCCTGGCGGCACCAGCCGCCTTACTCGTCAGTGAGCACTTAGTACGCAGATGGACGGCCGAATACGTTGCCACGCTTATAGGTGTTGGACGGTCTCGCCTCGTGGTCGCCCCGGACGGCTCCCCGCCCAAGATTCTTCCAGATAAGGTTGGGACACCAGTCACGTGACCCTTTTTCCTGCTTTTCCCAACCCTCCTCACGATTTTCATAAGCCTTGATTTATTCTTTGAAACACTTTGCGCAGAGGCGTTTGTATGTAATTTATTTACAAAAACTAATTCAATGATATTTGAAATTAACAAACACATATTTACTCGCAATCTCAAACAAAAGTTGAATTTATTCGCGTTTCATTAGATTAATCGGCTGGCACCCATCATCCATCGTCCTTGATGTAGTCGAACTTGGCGCACTCGGATAGTGTTCGAAATTTGTGACGCTTACTAGTTGCTATGGCGACCGGGCAGTACCTAGGCTTTTCATTCGTCAACAAGTGCTCGCGGTCACACTTTTGAACACAGTCTTTATGCGTCAGTTTGTGTGACGCGTCATATCTGAAACATAATCCGTGAGGCCCCAAAACCATTCAATTCATCTCCTTCAAAAGAAGTGTTTTGTATTATTTTCTATATCTTTTTTGGGCTTAATTGCTAGCTCCATTCATCGTATCTTGCGTGAGGATAGTCGTCACTCGGGGGCCAGTCGTTGAAAGCAAGAAACAACGACGAGGAGAAGGTCTTGTAAAAACTCGCAGCGATTGCATTGAGCATTAAATGACGAAAATATTTCTACCCCCCACTGCCTCAGGCGATCACGTGCCGTCAACCACCTGTCCCCGCCGTGGGTGACGTCATCTTGGTCCATGGCGAGGGACCGCGAGGACATTGGCCGCTAGCGCGGGTCATTTCACTGATCCCAGGCTTGGATGGTCAGCCCCGAGCAGCTTACATTTTCATGAGGGGCGTGAAAACACGCCGACCTGTAAATAAACTACCGGCGTGAGGCGGTGCCCCGAGGAAGCACGAGTGGGTTCATGAAGTTGGTGTAGTAGAGTTAAGCTAGGTTAAGATTAAGTGGATAGGAGGAGGCTTGTGATGGTAAAATTCAGTCTGATAGCTGAATCTGTGTGCCGCTTGGTAGCGGCCCAGTTGGCCACGACACATTGCCTGATGTCCACGATAGGTTAAGGTGAGCTGGGTAGGAGGGGACTTGTGGCGGCAAAAATTCAGTCTGTGACTGAATCTGTGTGCCGTTTGGCAGCGGCCCTGTTAGCCCGCGTCATATTGTTTGCTGTCTGACCATAATTCATGTGTACTTACGGATGTTTGTTTCTTCCTTCAGTTGGTCATCAGCTCATCGGCCGCTCAGCATGGACGTGCTCGAGGTCAGCGACCCAGAGGCACACCGATGGCTCTCGCGGCACCTCCGACGCTCAGCGCCCCCGCTGCACCTCCTAATAGGAGACTCGGTGGAGCGGGATGCCGGCCTGAGATCTAGACTGGGCCGGCACCAGTTCCTCAACCTGGCGAGAGGCGGCGCAACATGGGCTTCGACTGCCGATGAGCTCCACACCATCCTGGACCGCTGGACGTCGGAGGCGGAGAGACGGGGGAGGCGGCTGGGCGAGGTGGTCGTTTGGCTCTCTGGCAACAACGTGTATAGCTGATTAACCAGGCTCGCCAGCTTCAACGACGAGACCCTGTCCGAATCGGACCGGCTCGCCAAGGGCGTCTGCCGACACCTACAGAGCCTGGCCCGGGTGACAGTGGTCGGCCCGTTGCCCCGGCCGTCGGGTGAGGTGCACGGCGGCCGGTGGGAAACGACGGCCGGGCCGCCTACCACCTCGAGAGGCGCCTCAAACACTGCCTGCCGCCCGGCGTGCGCCTGATCCCGCTGGGCCGCCAGCTGATACGCCGCTCGGCGGGACGCTACCGCGTCGTCCCCGCGTGCGCTTCCTTCTTCCGGGGTGACGGCGTGCACCTGTTGGCCGAGGGGTGCGGCCGGGTGGCCGACGCCCTTCAGCTGCCCAATGCCCATCTCATCTGGCTGGCCATGACGGCGGCCTTCCCGGACCGCTGAGCAGTGAGTTGTGAGTGAGCGCGCCGGTGCAAGAAGTGGACTTTAGTTATGAAAATGAGGCAAGCCCCATTTTGGTGGGGAGTATCTTAGAACTCAGTCAATTTAGTTATCGTCTTTACGCCCGCTTGTGTCGGCTCGGCCGCCCGTGTTTCTCCTCGGCCGACGCGCGGCCGCTGTATTGCGGCACAGCATCTCTCGCTGGAACGGGGCTGTGCGGCGCGGACTCGTGCAGTGATTGGTCGGCTGCTGACCACGTGATTGTTAGGCGAGGTCGGGTGAGGGCGCGCCGGCGGAGGGCAGTCGGGCAATGTCTATTGTCGCGGCTGGTGCGTTGGGACCTCGAATGTTACATGAGCTTGCCGGGGACGTCGGCAGTCTCGTCTGAGAGACATTCTGTCGGCTTACTCGGCGACGCATATGCATTCGAGGGTCTAAATCTGGGGCTACGTCTGTCTGGCTAGGTTCCACATACACTTTTTGGACCCAACCACCGATAGCACAGCGCCGTGAATATGTTAGCCTCACCAGTCTTAGCGGCTGTTCGGTGAGCATATTCACGGAGCTGTTCGTATTATTTGAGCGTGGCTTGCAAGGTCGCTATTTCCACAGTGTATGCTATTTCACACGGCTGTCAGCCTATTTCAAGGACGGTATTTTCTTGGGTTTCCTCGAGCGTCTCTCGAGATTAACTAGCATATTTCTCCGCCAGTTGCGATTGGTCGCTGATCATCTCGAGTCCCTCATAGCCGGGGTTTTTGGCAAGTGATTATCTTGTTTGTCTGGAATCTGGATTCTGTTGACAATCAAAAATACATCCGCCTGGTGTACCTTCTGTAACTTGGAATCGCAACAATAGGTATATGAATTAACGGTTTCTTCTGCCTTCTGGTCAAAAAGTTTGGATGTCCGTTGCAAAAACAAACCTCACATTTCATCAAACATGGTCCCAGGTACTTACGTTATTGTATTGATAGTATCGGACCTTGCCAAGTAAAAACAAACCTCTCAAACTACAACATACCTGCATCCAGGGGGATGTCGTCCCGGTTCTTCCCATGTATTATTCGCCAATCAGCTTAACACTACCGGTGACGTCACTGGAGGACCGCCAATCGGGGCCGGCGCGGCCGGCCGGCCGGCCGGCCGGGCCCGCAGAAGGCCAAACGCAGACGTTTTCAGAAAAGCGTAAGCCGTATAGATACAGTCGTGGGTGGATTTTTGCTGTGATTCGGCTCTCCAGGAGAGCGTCAGGGTACCAGGACCCGGACAAAGGTCATGGTGAACCGGCATCTGATAAAATCCGCACACCACTTAGCAGCCGACTTCGACCCTTCACCCTCGTAAAACACAAAAGCTTGCCGGTCATCAATCCACCTGCATCTCTGCATCTGCTTACTACCTATATCGACTAGTTACTGCAGCCGTTTTGGAGCGGCTCACGGCCGATAACACACCGGGCGTGCGCTAGCCGTCGGTGCTAAGCGCTAACCATTGAGTGCGCATGGCCGACTGCCGCCCCGATGGACTATGGTTGGAAACGGCCTCACGGATGGCCGTGGGCAATTTCGGAATATATGTATATTTGGGGTGTCATTCTGTTGGAAATTGATTAAATGTTTTGAATTGGGCAGAGAAAATTATTTGGTTGCGCATTTAGTCTCCATTATTGTACGTGGAATCGGGAGTTTCTGATAGTGACTTTTTTGGTGCGCCGTCAAAGGTTTAAACAACCGCGCTGGTGATAGCATGTGGAGTACCTCCATGACGTTGTAAAACTGGATTATTATATATCAAAATAATCCTTGTTATGTTGGCTATCGAGTGGAGTGACTCTTTTTCCCATGCGTGTTCAAAATCAGGAACGGCATTGCATTCTGTTTGCAGTGTCACCACAGCAATATTTGCAAAATTACGTTTATGTTTCATTGGACATACAAAAAGTTCTCCATCGACCTCCATTGAGCTTTTTGGCAGAATAAATCTCTGTTCAATTCTGCGTAAGGGGAACGTAAAAGCAGACTGCGCACTTGTGCGCAAAATCGTCCGTGAAGCTTCATCTCCCGAGGCGTACCTACCCGTCGCTTCGTTAGCACCAGGTCGGCTCGTCAGTCTTGCAATCGCTTATCCTTATAAATGATGGTAAGAAGCAGGGTTGCGAGTCGTGGTGGCGCCAAATCCGACTCCGACTACGACTCCGACTCCTGACTCGTTGCCATGACTCCGGTCGACTCTGTCTCCGACTCCGGACCCCTGCCAGTGTTTCGGAGTCGTGATGGAACTGTTCCGATTCGGACCGACTCCGACTTCCACTGCGGGCTCCTGACCGACCCCGACTCCGACTCCGACTCCTGGCTCGTTGCCACGACTCTGGGCGACTCTGACTCCGACTCCGACTCTGACTCTGACTTCGACTCCGCACCCCTCGTAAGAAGTAACTGCTCGCCCCTGCACCTGGAGTATGGATATCGTGCAAACGTGTATGGATATCCTGGAGTATGGATATGGATATCCACCGACAGAGCAGACATACAGACATGCTGTAAACGCCATTACACTGCCAATACCATGGCAAATCAAATGGCTATCTATGGTTTTTGATCATCGTTCTACATTTTCCAAAATCTTGAACTGAATGTTGGCGATTTCTCGTGACTACTTCACGACCATGACGCATGCATTTCTGAAATTGATCTTTTTTCAACCAGCCACGTACTTGTATGATAAAATGAATGTCACCATCGTGTTCTACGCCCAAAAGTACCCATAAAACATGTGTCATGCATGGGCTGCGAATAGGTACCAGTTTTAATTTTCGGGGTTACCTATGTGCTTAACTGATTGACCTGACTTTGACCCCGGCCAGTGGCCTATGTTTGACTGACCCCTACATTGATCTGACACTCTTTTAGCACTTATATGAAGGGTTGTGACAGTTGTGACAGATTGTTTAGGACCAACTGATGACTGAATTTATTTAGGACCAACTGATGACGATATAATCGAAACGCGAAACGCGAGGCACCGATTGCGAGGTTCTAAAGTCCATGCTACTGAAAGCCCGATTTCAAGTGTTTGACCTGACCTTGACCCGACCTGTGACCTCGAAATTCAGCTTTAAAGTATTCATGTGAATCGTCTCGTCGCGTTCTTCTTTCGTTTGCCGCGCCTCGTGCGTTTCGCTGCGCCTATTTGTTCGCAAGTTATCGGCTGGGGGCGTTGAACGCCCCCCCGGGCAAACGGCGGATGGGGAAATACCCCAGCAACTGCCGGGTTAATCTGACGCATGTTTTGTCATTTGATCGTCATTTTATTTCTTACCTTTTTGCCCAATCTAAAAAAAAATCATAAATACTCTTTCTCCAATTTTTTGACCCTTTATGACCAATAGTAAGACACTGTGCGTCACTACGTTGATATTTCTCGCCCTAAAGCATAACAACAATATCCATTCAGTAATAGCAGTATTCAAAACATGTTCAAAATGCCTCGCGATATCGATAACATAACGAAAGACATAGGCGACTTATAACATACTTGCAATGATGACGTCACACACGCGTGACGTGACGTGACCTCGTCATTTCTGAGTTACTGTATGATGCACGAAAGACACTGGTATACCTATGCAAAGTTTCATCGCAATTGGTCTACGCATTAACAAGTTATGGGCAAAACATTTTTTCGCGTTGACCCCCGGCCATCCGTGAGGCCGTTTCCAACCATAGTGCGATGGCGCTGGCCCCCGGCACCGGCGCGGCGCTGCTGACCCATGGGGGGCGGGGCTGCTAATTAGTTGAGCCGGCATTGGGATAGAAGCCGGTATGGGATTGGGATAGAAGCCCAGCGAGACTAAGGGATTGTGTGATGCCTTCGGTAGGCCCCTCAAAATCACCTGTGTAGGGCCCTCAGGGCCGCCGGTTATGAAGCCTTTGGAGGCACTGGTGTGGGCCCTCACAGGTACCGGTGTGAGGCTCTCAGATGCATTGGTGCGGGGCCCTCAGAGGCGCCGGTGAGGGTCCTCACAGTTGCCGTGTTGGGCCCTCAGAGACACTGCAGTGTGGGATTGTCACAGTCGGGTGTGGGACCCACAGCTGCTCGTCATCGGAACAGGTCGAAATCTCCGCTCGATGCCTCCGACACGGGTTCAGTTTATGGGGGCTACGATTACCGGTTCCGTCACTGTCAAAAACCTTGGCGTAGTTTTCGATAGAAATATGACTTTTTCGGCACATGTGGACGACGTTGTGAGACGATGCACCGGCTTACTAAGCGGACTTAGCCACAGTAGGCACGCGCTTCCACCGGATACGCTGGCTACCATTGTACAGGCACTCGTCATCTCATCGGTGCGCTACTGTATTAGTGTATATGGTGTGTGCGGCACCACACAAATGGCGAGACTGCAGAAACTGCTCAACTTCGGCGCACGCGTTATTTCAGGCCGTCGCAAATACGACCACATCAGTGACGTGTTGAGAACGCTGAAGTGGCTGTCAGCAAAAAATCTGCACCTCTACCACTCTCTGACCATGTTAAAACAGATTTTGTCAGCTTGCCAGCCTGAAACCCTGTACAGTAGCCTCGTGACCCGGGGTAGCATTCACCGCCGTGTGACCAGACAGGCTGACATGCTGGAGAGACCTGTAATACGGACGGAATCGGGACGCCGACGATTTCTGTTTTCTGCCGTCACGGGCTACAATGAATTGCCGCCGAGTTTCCACAACATGGGAACGCGAGAGTTCAGGCTAAAACTCCGCAAACATCTTCTGGCAAAACAACAAAACGAGTAGCGCGATGTACAAATGTGATGTGAGCTGAGTGTGTGTGCGTGAGTGTGTGTGTTAGTTGTGCAACTGAATCCCGATGTTCCGTTTTAATGACATGTCAATCATAATAGCCATGTGTTCATGGACCGATTGCACGATGTGAATACATACATACATACCCTTAGAGCTGCTGGCTCGAACCCTTTACAGGCCGACAGGGGCTCTCAAGAGGTGTGCGGTGCCTTCGGGAGCCCTGTGGAGTCCTTAGAGACCAGCAAGATACATTCAAACGCCAGTGGGGCCCTCAGGGCTCAGAGTCGATGCGCAGGTCCCGTCTGAGGCCGTCAGAGGCTCCGGCGTTGAGCCCCCAGAGCCGCCGATATGAAGTACTGGTTTCGGGACCTCATTCAGGGGTGCCGGTCGCACTCAGAGGTGGCAATGTGGGGACCTCAGCTAGGCACCGGTGTGAGGCCTTCACAGCCGCCGGTGAGGGCCCTCGCAGGCGCCGTTGTGGGGGTCTCCAACCATTGGTTTAGGGGGTCATCGCAGGCGTGTGTGGAACCCTTAGAGCTGCTGGTCCCTGAAAGGCCGGTAAGGGCCCTCAGAGGCCGGCAGGTAGCCCTCAGAGGTCGCCAATATGCCCTGAGAAGCCGGCAAGGGGCCCTCAAAGGCCGACAAGGGACACTAAAAAGCCGGTGTTGGGCTCTTATGGAGAGAAGTGTGGCTCTTCGGAGCACATAAGGTGTTCTTCAGAGCCCTGTGGGGCCCTTCTGAGTCGAAAGATGCCAGCGTGGACCCTCAGCCGCCAATTGGCGTCGCAAGGCCCCTCGGGCCCGAGAGGCCCCCTGATCCGATGGGGACACGTGCCCCCTGCTTCACCCCCCCCCCCCGATGTAGATAGAGAATGCAATCGGCGGTGCGGGCACAACAATTGCAATTGTTCCTTCTCCCGTCGCGAGGTCGCCCATCCGACCCATATCCCATTATTGTTAACCCTGGGGCTCGGGTCGGCAATGTACCGGCAAGGAAGTCAGCTTTAGGTGAGTAAAAAAGTTATTAAGAGTCATTAGTTGTCGTTACATTCAGTAATAACAAGTGTAACAACTATACGGTGCCAAATGTACCCGACGTACAGCTTGGAGCCGGGCGCCGCCCGGTCTCCACCAGTGACGTCACGCTAATGCTTAGCGACCGGTCCATTGGAAATCGCGGGATGATTCTACCTCTCTTATACGGCCTTGGCCATGAGGTGGTTCCAGCTCACCACGGTTCCCTCAACAGTCACATCATAGTTCAGAAGAGCGTTTCTAAGGCACTTGAACAGGTGGGGCACATCGAACAACGCTACCACTTCCTGTCCGCCCACTTCAAACTCAAAGCGCCCTTCACTGGCTCCCAGGAGCTTGTACGTTTGTTGATTGGTCGGACCCATGTCACATACAGTTGCGACCACAGTCAGCCCGACTTCTTGCAGCTTGGTGATGCAGTTCACCAGGAGCTGCTTTTGGATGGCCGCCTTGGTAGGCCCAGCAGAGAGAAAGTAGCCAATACTTTGCTTCCACTTTTTCGTTAGTCCTCTCACCATGAACACTAAGGCGTGGTCAGCATGGTCTCTTTTGACATTCCTAGCTCCCCAAAATCCTCTGTGCCCTCGATCATGTCCTCACCACGCACTACGCAGGTAGGTCATCTTTGTTTTTACAGACATCTCGTCGAAGCTGACCACACACAGCCTTTCTGTCTCGCTGGCTGACTTAAACTTCTCCTTCAGCACACAGAGCACAGTGTCATGGAAGCCAGGGAGAAGTCGAACTCTCTGCATGTTCTTGCGCAGGATGCGCGTACTTGGTAGCACAAAGTGCTTCACCAGGAACCTGTATGCTCTTGGGCCTTGAAAATAAATGGCCAGAGCCCAGAGCGTACATCAGCTCTTCATCTGTGTACCTTCTTCCATGAGGGTCTTTCCCGACTGTCCTCACCTGCAGCTTGAAGAAACACTTGGCCTGTTTGGACATGTTCTTGCACACATCTTCCAGGACTTTTTCAGCAGAGTTCTTCTCACGCTCCACTCTCAGTTGTTCCTTCAAGTGACAAATCTTCTGCCTTTGCCTCCAGGTAGTGCTCTTCAAGCGATTACCTCTGCGCTGGAGCCTTTCAACAGAGTTCTCCTGATTTTCAACTTCAGGATCATCACCCTGAGGACTGACCCAGCACGGCTTTGGAATGACTCCAGTCGACTTGTCCAGGGGGATGTCGTCCCGGTTTTCCCCATGTATTATTCGCCAATCAGCTTAGCACTACCAGTGACGTCACTGGTGGATCGCCAATCGGGGCCGTCCCGCCGGCCGGGCCCGTAGAAGGCCAAACGCAGACGTTTTCAGAAAAGCGTAAGCCGACAGTCGAGTCGCGGATGGAGTTTTGCTGTGATTCGGCTCTCCAAGAGTGCGTCAGCGGACCAGGACCCGGATAAAGGTCATAGTGAACCGGCATCTGATAAAATCCGCTCGCGGCTTAGCAGCTGACTTCGACCCTTCGCCCTCGTAAAGCACAAAAGCTTGCCGGTCATCAATCCACCTGCAACTCCTCATCTGCTTAATGCCTATATCGACCAGTTACTGCAGCCGCTTTGGAGCGGCTCACGGCCGATAACACGCCGGGCGTGCGCTAGCCGCCGGTGCTAAGCGCTAACCATTGAGTGCGCGTGGCCGACTGCCGCCCCGATGGCGCTGGCTCCCGGCACCGACACCGGCGCGGCGCCGCTGACCCATGGGGGCGGGGCTGCTTATTAGTTGAGCCGGAATTGGGATAGAAGCCGGTATGGGATTGGGATAGAAACTCAGCGAGACTAAGGGATTGTGTTGTGCCTTCGGTAGGCCCCCCAAAATCACCGATGTAGTGCCCTCAGGGCCGCCGGTTATGAAGCCTTTGGAGGCACTGGTGTGGGCCCTCACAGGTATGAGGTAGGTACCGGTGTGAGGCCCTCGGAGGCATTGGTGCGGGGCCCCAGAGGTACCGCTGTAGGCCCTCTGAGGTGCTAGTGTGTGGCCCTCAGAGGCGCTGGTGAGGGTCCTCACTCCTCACAGTTGCCATTGTGGGCCCTCAGAGACACTGCAGTGTGGGGTCATCACAGTCGGGTGTGGGACCCTTAGAGCTGCTGGCTCGAACCCTTTATAAGCCGACAGGGGCTCTCAGAGACCGACAAGGGGCCCTCAAGAGGTCTGCGGTGTCTTCAGGAGCCCTGTGGAGTCCTCCGAGACCAGCAAGGCCTCTCAGACGCCGGTGGTGGCCCTCAGAGTCGTCGGTGTGGGGCTCTCAAAAGTCACCGCCGTGAGTGGCCGTCCGATGCGAAGGTCCCGTCTTAGGCCGTCAGAGGCTCCGGCGTTGAGCCCTCAGAGCCGCCGATATATGGCCTTAAGAAGCACTGGTTTGGGCCTTTGGAACTTCATTCAGGGGTGCCGGTTGAACTCAGAGGTGGCAGTGTGGGGCCCTCAGGCCTCAGCTGGGCACCGGTTTGGGGCTTTCACAGCCACCGGTGAGGGCCCTCGCAGGCGCCGTTGTGGGGGCCTTCAACCATTGGTTTAGGGGGTTATCACAGGCGTGTGTGGAACCCTTAGAGCTGCTGGTCCCTGATAGGCCGGTAAGGGCCCTCAGAGGCCGGCAAGTAGCCCTCAGAGGTCGCCAATGGGCCCTCAGAGGCCGGTAAAGAGCCCTCAAATGCCGACAAGGAACAATAAAAACCCGGTGTGTGGCTCTTATGGGGAGAAGTGTGGCTATTCGGAGCACATAAGGTGTTCTTTCGAGCCCTGTGGGGCCTTTCTGAGTCGAAAATGCCAGCGTGGACCCTCAGCCGCCAATTGGCGTTGCAGGGCCCCTGGGGCCCGAGAGGCCCCTGATCCGATGGGGGCACGTGCCCCCTGCCCCCCCCCCCCTTCGGGTACAGATAGAGAATGCAATCGGCGGTGCGGGACACAACAATTGCAATCGTTCCTTCTCCCGTCGCGAGGTCGCCAATCCGACCCATATCCCAAGATTGTCAACCCTGGGGCTCGGGTCGGCAATGTATCGGCAAGGAAATCAGCTTTAGGTGGGTAAAAAAGTTATTAAGAGTCATTAGTTGTCGTTACGTTCAGTAATAACAACGATAACGTGCCAAATGTACCCGACGTACGGCTTGGAGCCGGGCGCCGCGCGGTCTCCACCAGTGACGTCACGCTAATGCTTAGCGACCGGTCCATTGGAAATTGCGGGATGATTCTACCTCTCTTATACGGCCTTGCCTGCATCCGATAGTTTTCCAGATAACCCTGTTGACAGGATGTGCCCCGTGACAGAATCTGCCCCACTCCCCTACCTGGTGCGGGGGGTTGGGGGTTCTACACCATGCGTATTGCAGTCATATCGCTGAATCCCGCTCGCCCCCTAAGCTGCATCCCACCAGCCATCCGTAGGCCTTGATCTGTAGGTAGTGGTTGGCAAGGCCCTATATACAAGGTTGCACGGACTTATTTCTACTAAACCTACCAGAATATAGTTTCACGGTTAATTTTTAAATAATTATTCAATCAAAATTTATTTATTAATATCTCGTTATCATTTATATAAAGCAATTTTATAAATCAACTTTCAATTTGCAAAAAACAAAAAAAACAAAAGCAGATCACCAGTTTTTTTCAGAAAGTCGGCAATGTATCTGTGGGTAACCATACATGTATTTCATCTGCCGGTGAAAGTACCAGAGACGTAGAAAGTTGTCAACTTTCTGAATCTGGGATTGATGCCTTATCTTTACCTCCATTAGAATCGCCACAGACAAGAGAGCGGATGTTTGACGTTAGTGAAAGTGCTGAACATTTGGAAGTTTTCTCACCATCAGATGATGAGCAAAATAGGCAAATTCTTAGCGATCTGTTTGATAGCTCTGAATGCATAGAGTACTTGTATGCCTCTACTGATGAGTATACTTCTACTGACGAATTTCAACCCGCTATTCACTCTCCTACCGCATTGACGTCAGTTTGTCTCAGACAAACGATAGGTCGTCGAATGGTTCGACACCAACGCAAACTATATCAACAACGTGCCTCTTTCCTCTCCCCGCTGAACCAAAGGGATACGTAAACGAGGGCAACGATTGTTATATGATTGTTCACGGTTCGTCGGAAGGTCATCTCAGGCTAAAAAAAAGTCCACCTACACGGCCTGAACTACCGCACCATCCGGGCGGCCGTGGAGGAGACAGCCATGGCGGGGACGCTGTTGAGCACCGGCCGCCCCCCCTGCCCCGGAGTTTGTGGTCCACCCTCGGGGCGTGGTGTCGGCGGGGGGGGGGGGGGGGGTGCCGGTGCTGCCACGGCGGCCAGAGCCAGGCTCAGCCGCAGGAGGACCGAAGCGGCCCCCGGCAGCGTGTGACATACCCGTGACTCGTCATCGTGAGCGCAGAGCGGGTGTAGCGGGTAAAATATGTGATTAGGGATGTGATTCAACCTGTGATTCAACCTGTGATTTGAGCATTGATCTTACCTGTGTGACAATTTTTATAACCGCGAACCTAAGAATCTCTACTGGCTGTGTTAGATATGACTGTTCAAGGTAGTTATAGGAATGTTCAAGGTAGTTTGTGTGCTACCATTCACTTGTGCTGTGCATGTTGTCACTGCTGGGATGGGAAAGTACAAATCGAAAAGATATTATTTAATCAGTTACGAGGGACTTTTTTACGTTGGAGTTTTAGGAGACTGATTCATAACTGAAACGGCTGTCAATGGTTTGAGGCCGGGAGTACCGGCAAACAGGTGGGTTTATGTCGGCGCGAGCGATGACCGTTACGGGGCCTTGCCGAGGACTACCGTCTCCGACGATAACGTCTGCTTGAAGTGATCATAGTGCTTGCAACGATTGTTATGCTGCGGGGAATATGGGGAACATCTGCTCGTTGGTGTTGGCCGTTGTGTGATCACAAGGTCTATGGCTGGCCTACCGACAGTTCGGACGAGAATGCGGTTCAGTTCAGATGCCGGAATCCAGATGCAGCTCTCAAGACTTGCTCACAAAAAAAAAACGTAGCGCAAATGTACGCCAGCAAAAGTGCATCATAGGGCAAATATGTCGTGTCGTTACTGTCGTACTACTGCTCAAAAGGTGTCAAATGCGTACGGTCAAAGGCAGGGGGTACGCTCCGGCTTTTTAGCATTACAAAAAAGTGTGACAGACGTTTGTGGTGGATTGTCGACAATTTCTGTTCAGGTGGTGTTTTCGCAAGCAGCATTGATAGATGAGCGAGAATTGACCAATCAGCGCTCGGCAATGCCAGACGCTGATTGGTTCGAAGCTCGTGACGAAATTGTGGGGGACTGCAGTTGAGACACCAATGCTTCCTGCTTGTTATGAGTGTGCTGTCTTCGTAGTTGGGTCAGTTTTCGCAGTATTTTGATCAGTTTCGAGCTGTTTTGACTCCAGATTCATTCTAAATCGACTGATGAATCATTTGAACCTAATAACTATGTGTTTTTAGCATAAGTGTGCATAAAGAGAGTGACCAAAGTTAGAGGCCATGCTGCTTACTGCTGCTATGGCCGTGTGCTAAGACGATTTAAGGGTGTAATTTCGCTTGTTTTCAGTGGATTTGCTAAGGATGTAACGTTAATCGATTTCTTAATTATCTCAGATCAACAACTCTTTGTAGTGTCGCATTGGTATCTGCTTTTTTCATGATTAAAACATCCAACTTCAGTGTGCCTTTGACATTGAAATTTTTACAACTCACTGCTGAACTTCTAATATGGTTGCGGTTTTTGTTACTTTAAAACGCATAGATACTTAAATGTTTGTTTTACTTTGCTTTTATTTTCCAGATAATGCAGAACCTTGTGAGTGCCTGACCAGTTCAAGATGCCTTATTGTGCTGTTTGGGGGTGCAGCAATGACACCCATAAAAGGGCTCAAGAGGATGTTCTTTCATTTCACCGTTTCCCAAAAGATGACTCTGTGAGGAAGATTTGGGTTCACAAGTGTGGAGGGAAGGACAAGTTCAACCCAGACAATGCCAGCGTTTGCTCGGACCACTTTGAGCCGTCAGATTTCAATAAATTCCAACAGTTTTCATTTGAGCAGTCCCTTGTCTCCAAGACAAGGCGATTGAATAAAGGTGCTATTCCATCATTGAAGCTCCCAGGATCTAGCACAGGGTAAGTAATTCTATTTGTTATATTTTGCATACACTTATAGTTAATAAATAGGCATGTGACAATGTCCCACATACTGCATGCTTACCTACCTTGCCAAAAGCTTTATAAACCACCTGGCCAAGCACCTGGCCTAGCATGTAGGATAATAGGCGAGGTTTGTTTATCAACATGTTATGTTTTATCTGCAAAAGCTTATTCACCGGTCAAGAACACCTATTAACAAGACGCACTCTTTTTCAATTTTAGACGTGCCAGCGATACCAGAAGTGAGCGACTTCAAAGAAGAGAAGCGAAAGGTGTCCTACATGATTCAGTAATAGGGTCCACCTATTGTCGATTAGGGGCTCGAAGGTCAGTGAGCGGCCGGCAGCAGGCACGAGGAAGGAGGGGAGGGGCAGGGGGGGGGGGGGGGGGCGCGAAGACGGTAGAGACGTGTGTCTGTGGAAGAGGAGAGGGGAAACACGACCCGAGGCAGAGGGGAGGAGGCTGACCCGAGATAAGGCACGCGCAGTAAACAGAGGGAGGAAGGGGTGGTGGGACAGGACCGGGGAAGAAGCAAACACCACGTGGTCGAACAGTCCGAGACGCGCGCTCAGAGGCGACGGACGGTGCATGACGAGTGGGGATTGAGTGACAGGCTGCGAAAAATGAGCGAGCAGGATAAGTGAGAAACGAGAGACGACAGTGAGTGTGGCGCGACGGAGTACCTGGTCCGCAGCGCAGAGGCACATACATAAGGGGACTGTCATGGCCGGTAAGTCAAGTAACGTGCTAGCAACAGTAGAGATCAGGACGCCCGCCCGACAGTTTAAATTGTTACAATACATGACACATGTAGACATGACGATGTGCGCGACTCGGCTCATGAGACAAGTAGCATCCTTTTTTGTTTGCGCGTGCAATCGTACATGCTCGAATACACGACACATAACAGTCGCTCCAGTCTGATTACAATCTGTAATTCGGACTCGACTGGCATGAGAAAGTATAAAGCCGCTCCAGTCTGTCTGGGCTTGAACGCCTCACCGACTCGGCTAATCGCATACCGAATACACGACAACGTAACAGTCGCTCCAGTCTGATTACAATCTGTAATTCGGACTCGACTGGCATGAGAAAGTATAAAGCCGCTCCAGTCTGTCTGGGCTTGAACGCTCACCGACTCGGCTAATAGCATACCGAATACACGACAACGTAACAGTCGCTCCAGTTTGATTACAATCTGTAATTCGGACTCGACTGGCATGAGAAAGTATAAAGCCGCTCCAGTCTGTCTGGGCTTGAACGCTCACCGACTCGGCTAATCGCATACCGAATACACGACAACGTAACAGTCGCTCCAGTCTGATTACAATATGTAATTCGGACTCGACTGGCATGAGAAAGTATAAAGCCGCTCCAGTCTGTCTGGGCTTGAACGCTCACCGACTCGGCTAATCGCATACCGAATACACGACAACGTAACAGTCGCTCCAGTCTGATTACAATCTGTAATTCGGACTCGACTGGCATGAGAAAGTATAAAGCCGCTCCAGTCTGTCTGGGCTTGAACGCTCACCGACTCGGCTAATAGCATACCGAATACACGACAACGTAACAGTCGCTCCAGTTTGATTACAATCTGTAATTCGGACTCGACTGGCATGAGAAAGTATAAAGCCGCTCCAGTCTGTCTGGGCTTGAACGCTCACCGACTCGGCTAATCGCATACCGAATACACGACAACGTAACAGTCGCTCCAGTCTGATTACAATATGTAATTCGGACTCGACTGGCATGAGAAAGTATAAAGCCGCTCCAGTCTGTCTGGGCTTGAACGCTCACCGACTCGGCTAATCGCATACCGAATACACGACAACGTAACAGTCGCTCCAGTCTGATTACAATCTGTAATTCGGACTCGACTGGCATGAGAAAGTATAAAGCCGCTCCAGTCTGTCTGGGCTTGAACGCTCACCGACTCGGCTAATCGCATACCGAATACACGACAACGTAACAGTCGCTCCAGTCTGATTACAATCTGCAATTCGGACTCGACTGGCATGAGAAAGTATAAAGCCGCCCCAGTCTGTCTGGGCTTGAACGCCTCACCGACTCGGCTAATCGCGTACCAGCCGCTCCAGTCGGAGTAAGAACCACATTCCGACTCGGCAATTGCATACATAACAGCCGCTCCAGTCCAGGTGTGAATATCTCACCGACTCGGCTTATGTGATATTAATACCGTACCAGCCGCTCCCGTCGAATTACGTAACTAATACCGACTCGGCTCATGAGACCAGTAGGAGTCGTGCATACATAGCAGCCGCTCCAGTCCAGGTGTGAATATCTCACCGACTCGGCTTATGTGATATTTATACCGTACCAGCCGCTCCCGTCGGATTATGTAACTAATACCGACTCGGCTCATGAGACCAGTAACACTTTTTTTGTTTTTTGCGCGTACATTTGTACCTACATGCTCGAATACCACGACAACGTAACAGTCGCTCCAGTCTGATTACAATCTGTAATTCGGACTCGACTGGCATGAGAAAGAAAAAAGCCGCTCCAGTTTGGGCTTGAATGCCTTATCGACTCGGCTAATCGCAGTACCAGCCGCTCCAGTCGGAGTGAGAACTACAGCCCGACTCGGCAATTGCATACATAGCAGCCGCTCCAGTCCAGGTGTGAATATCTCACTGACTCGGCTTATGTGACATTAATACCGTAACAGCCGCTCCCGTCGGATTATGTAAATAATACCGACTCGGCTCATGAGAACAGTAGCATCTTTGTTGTTTTTTTTTGCGCGTGCATTTGTACCTACATGCTCGAATAACATGACAACGTAACAGTCGCTCCAGTCTGATTACAATCTGTAATTCGGATCGACTGGCACGAGAAAGTATAAAGCCGCTCCAGTCTGGGCTTGAATGCCTTATCGACTCGGCTAATCGCAGTACCAGCCGCTCCAGTCGGAGTGAGAACCACATCCCGACTCGGCTATTGCATACCTACATAGCAGCCGCTCCAGTCCAGGTGTGAATATCTCACCGACTCGGCTTATGTGATATTAATACCGTAACAGCCGCTCCCGTCGGATTATGTAACTAATACCGACTCGGCTCATGAGAACAGTAGCATCTTTTTTGTTTTTGCGCGTGCACTCGCACATGCTCGAATACCACGACAACGTAACAGTCGCTCCAGTCTGATTACAATCTGTAATTCGGACTCGACTGGCATGAGAAAGTATAAAGCCGCTCCAGTCTGGGCTTGAACGCCTTATCGACTCGGCTAATCGCAGTACCAGCCGCTCCAGTCGGAGTGAGAACCACATCCCGACTCGGCAATTGCATACATAACAGCCGCTCCAGTCCAGGTGTGAATATCTCACCGACTCGGCTTATGTGATATTTATACCGTACCAGCCGCTCCAGTCGGATTACGTAACTGATACCGACTCGGCTCATGAGACCAGTAGCATCTTTTTTTGTTTGTGCGCGTGCACTCGTACATGCTCGAATACCACGACAACGTAACAGTCGCTCCAGTCTGATTACAAACTGTAATCTAGACTCGGCTGGCATGAGAACGTAAGCCGCTCCAGTCTGGGCTTGAACACCTTATAGACTCGGCTAATCGCAGTACCAGACGCTCCAGTCGGAGTAAGAACCACATCCCGACTCGGCAATTGCATACATAGCAGCCGCTCCAGTCCAGGTGTGAACATCTCACCGACTCGGCTTATGTGATACAGTGCATTTGCGTGCGAACATCATACGTACGAGAATGGTATAACAACGTAACAGCAGATGTAATCTGATCATCTAAGTCATACAGACTCGGTCGGCAGGACCTCGGCATGAACGTTATACCGACTCGGCTAATCGCAGTACCAGCCGACCCAGTCTACGTATAAACCATACCGCCACGGCAAGGAACGTCAACAGCAGCCGCTCCTGTCTAGGTGTGCCTACTTCACCGACTCGGCTAATGAGATACGCCAGGTACCGGGCTAACCGCGCATATGATCCTCGGGGCGGCTACGGCACCGCGTCATATTCGCCGTTTTTCACGACCGACATCTGGTCCATTTGGTGCACATCTGGTGCAGGTTGGGTGCAGATTTGGTCAGTTAGTGTCCGTGTGGATCTTAGAAGCTATCAGCTGGGGCTGCAATAATTGTTGCTATGCCTGCTTTGTCATTTGTCATATGTCAGAGAGTATCACCGATTAACTCACTGAAGTAACCTCATGAGAAAGATTTTGCTGTAAAGAGATTGGGTACAAATTTGGTCCTATACTCGCCGGATAGCCCGTCGTGAAACGGTCAACGGTGATTCGCTGCAGGCGGCGGCCTGTGTGGGGGAGAGGGGCACAGCTGCGTGAAACAGGGCACCGGCAATTAGACCGGGCGAGTGGGCACCATGGGGAGAGGGTCCAGCTGCGTGAAACAGAGCGTCGGGAAGTCAACCGAAGCGGATATGTCAACAGGCGCTGAGCGGGCCCATGGCCCCATTAGCCGGGTCCGATGACCCGTGGACGTCGACAAACGAGGGTGTCGGGGACGGGAGGGTGGGGGCCGTGCTCGCTGCTGGCCAAAAGCTGATACGGAAATTGCGTCAATATGGTAAGATGACACGGAATACAATCTGATGACAGCCTCAACAAGGTTTGGCACGATGACTTGGGAAGGTCTGTGACGATGCCTTGGGTCGTCAAGACCCAAGGCAACGCGATATGGTACGGTGACCTTGGCTGAGGTCTTATATCACGAATCTACAAAGGTCTGATGATGACTTGGAACGGTCTAAGACGATTATCTTGGATGGATCTGATACGATGATCTGGGCTAAGGCCCTCTATCACGACTTTCACAAGGTCTGCCCAGATTGCATGGGAAAGGTTTGTGACGACGATTTTGGCTAACTATTACACAATATCCAGAACGCGGTATTATATTCTGACCTGGGTTGATCCGACACACTGATCTGAGATATTGTCTTATATTACGACCACCACAAAGGTCTCGCACCGTGCCCTGTGAATAGTTCTGATTAGATGACTTTGTTGACTTGTGCTACAATTCCTGGACAAGTTCCATTACGGGATCTGAGGTAACTACGGTCAATGACCAAGGCTATTGTCTGATGACGACCTTCATTAAGGTCTGATATGATGACCAAGAAAAGATCTGCGATGATGACTATGGTAAAGCATTATTATTATACAATCACCTGGGCAAAGGTCCAATAAGATGGCCTGGCATCGATCCCACACGATGACCTGGGGTAAAATCGTTATACCTATGACTATGACGGCCGACATTCGGAGTCTAAACGGTTCTTCGTTTCAGTGTGACAAAACACCCTAGACCAAGTCTGACACATGATCAGAGTTCAATATGATCCGCTGACCTGGACTGAGGCATGACATGACGACTGACGACCTCCACAAGGTCTCACATGAATCATGATGACCTGAGAAAAGTCTGCGATGATGTCTTTGGTAAGGTATATTATTACACAATCGACTGTTCACAGGTCTCCTACGATGATCTGGGGAAGATCTGATATGGATAGGATGACCTATCCATATAAGATATGATGGATATGATATGGATCTGATATGATGAATATGATGGATATGATGTGGATCTGATATGGATATGGATATGATATGATTTTAGAGCTTGACATCGATAATGTAGTACTGCCTAAATCTGGTTCTGCGATCAATGGCGTTGCTCAGAGAGTATTCTCAAAATGTGTCGTCTGTTTTGAATAGGGGACATTAGCCCGAAAACTGGTCTCCGAGACCGAATATGGAGAAACTGTTTTCTCAGTGCTGTAAAGCGATGGGCCAGCCGAGACGGGGCAGGACGGACGGGGGGGGGGGACTGCGCGGCCATGGGCCAGCCGGCGCGGCGGGGGAGGGGTGTCTGTGGCTCACATGTCTAGTTGCAGGTGTCATGGATTGGATTCGAGCCAGCGCCGGCCGGAGCGAGGCGGGCTAGCAGTGAGTGTCCTCCGTCAGGTGAGAAACGACGGGTGTATGACGATTGCCCATATATCTGCCCACTTTTGTATTGTACATTCTGCTCCGTTGGCGTGTTTGGCGTCTTGTTATCGATCATGATATGAACGATAACACGATTTGGGTGCAGACGGCCAACAACAGCCAACTCTGTGTAACAGATCGGAGGAGCGAACGGTATGAGAAGCCCTAATCAGTAATAGGGTCCACCTATTGTCGATTAGGGGCTCGAAGGTCAGTGAGCGGCCGGCAGCAGGCACGAGGAAGGAGGGGAGGGGCAGGGGGGGGGGGGGCGCGAAGACGGTAGAGACGTGTGTCTGTGGAAGAGGAGAGGGGAAACACGACCCGAGGCAGAGGGGAGGAGGCTGACCCGAGATAAGGCACGCGCAGTAAACAGAGGGAGGAAGGGGTGGTGGGACAGGACCGGGGAAGAAGCAAACACCACGTGGTCGAACAGTCCGAGACGCGCGCTCAGAGGCGACGGACGGTGCATGACGAGTGGGGATTGAGTGACAGGCTGCGAAAAATGACCCCACCCCCCCCCCCCCCGGCCCCTCACTACAACCTTCAGTCCTTAACACCATCGAGACACTCGTCGTCGGCCCGTCTTGTTATCGATCATGATATGAACGATAACACGATTTGGGTGCAGACGGGATGTAAGTTGACCAGTGGGCAGTGAGCACCTACCAAAGTATGAATGTACAGACTGTTCTATATTTACAAATTAATGGTATCGTGGTTTATATGGTGAGATCATGCTTTTGTGATGTAGGTATGTATGCAGTATGCGCCTGTGTGTGAGTAATCATGAGTGATCCACTAACCAAATGGCAGCTGGTGCCAGCTCAGCTGCCACTCACCGAATCTGAGTAGGATGTTTTGCATTTAGGAACTGACGTCAGTCAGGTATATTTCTATCCAACAAAATGTGTTTGGTAATTTACAGGGCTCACAGCTATAGCAGTTGTCATCTTTTCTCTCCCTCCCTCCCTGCCTCCCTCCCTCGACCCTCTTTCTTTCTTTCTTTCTTTCTTTCTCTCTCTCTCTCTCTCTCTCTCTCTCTCTCTCTCTCTCTCTCTCTCTCTCTCTCTCTCTCTCTCTCTCTCTCTCTCTCTCTCTCTCTCTCTCTCTCCCCCTCTCCTCCCTTTTTGCCCTTGCTCTTAATCATCTTACTATTGTTTGCTCCTGCTCACTGCTTCATTAGTCACGCCCCTCAAAAATTTTAAACAGGATTTTGCTGCCTACTCTGCATTAGAATTGGGTATTGATTTTATTGCAGTACTGATACTAAAATTGTGGTTGATTGTCACAGGTCGAAAGAGTCTTCCCCAGTGGAGGGCCTGACCGGCGCCGGCCCACCGCTTGAGGGCCTGACCGGCGCCGGCCCACCGCTGGAGGGCCTGACCGGCGCCGGCCCACCGCTGGAGGGCCTGACCGGCGCCGCCCCACCGCTGGAGGGCCTGACCGGCGCCGGCCCACCGCTTGAGGGCCTGACCGGCGCCGGCCCACCGCTGGAGGGCCTGACCGGCGCCGGCCCACCGCTGGAGGGCCTGACCGGCGCCGACCCACCGCTGGAGGGCCTGACCGGCGCCGGCCCACCGCTGGAGGGCCTGACCGGCGCCGGCCCACCGCTGGAGGGCCTGACCGGCGCCGCCCCACCGCTGGAGGGCCTGACCGGCGCCGCCCCACCGCTGGAGGGCCTGACCGGCGCCGGCCCATCGCTGGAGGGCCTGACCGGCGCCGGCCCACCGCTGGAGGGCCTGACCGGCGCCGGCCCACCGCTGGAGGGCCTGACCGGCGCCGGCCCACCGCTGGAGGGCCTGACCGGCGCCGGCCCACCGCTGGAGGGCCTGACCGGCGCCGGCCCACCGCTGGAGGGCCTGACCGGCGCCGGCCCACCGCTGGAGGGCCTGACCGGCGCCGCCCCACCGCTGGAGGGCCTGACCGGCGCCGGTCCACCGCTGGAGGGCCTGACCGGCGCCGCCCCACCGCTGGAGGGCCTGACCGGCGCCGGCCCACCGCTGGAGGGCCTGACCGGCGCCGCCCCACCGCTGGAGGGCCTGACCGGCGCCGGCCCACCGCTGGAGGGCCTGACCGGCGCCGCCCCACCGCTGGAGGGCCTGACCGGCGCCGCCCCACCGCTGGAGGGCCTGACCGGCGCCGGCCCACCGCTGGAGGGCCTGACCGGCGCCGCCCCACCGCTGGAGGGCCTGACCGGCGCCGCCCCACCGCTGGAGGGCCTGACCGGCGCCGCCCCACCGCTTGAGGGCCTGACCGGCGCCGCCCCACCGCTGGAGGGCCTGACCGGCGCCGACCCACCGCTGGAGGGCCTGACCGGCGCCGCCCCACCGCTGGAGGGCCTGACCGGCGCCGGCCCACCGCTGGAGGGCCTGACCGGCGCCGGCCCACCGCTGGAGGGCCTGACCGGCGCCGACCCACCGCTGGAGGGCCTGACCGGCGCCGGCCCACCGCTGGAGGGCCTGACCGGCGCCGGCCCACCGCTGGAGGGCCTGACCGGCGCCGGCCCACCGCTGGAGGGCCTGACCGGCGCCGACCCACCGCTGGAGGGCCTGACCGGCGCTGGCCCACCGCTGGAGGGCCTGACCGGCGCCGGCCCACCGCTGGAGGGCCTGACCGGCGCCGGCCCATCGCTGGCGGGCCTGACCGGCGCCGGCCCACCGCTGGAGGGCCTGACCGGCGCCGGCCCATCGCTGGCGGGCCTGACCGGCGCCGGCCCACCGCTGGAGGGCCTGACCGGCGCCGGCCCACCGCTGGAGGGCCTGACCGGCGCCGGCCCACCGCTGGAGGGCCGGAGTAGGATGGGATTCGGAAGGTATTATTACATTTTCCTTTCCTACATTTTTCGAAGACCTTAAAGTGCAAATTATGTGTGACTCTTCATTGCCAAACGCATTTAATATGTTGCTGTGAAACTCTTCACCACAATATGAAGTGTGTTTTTTGATACTTTCCATGCATGAATCATAATTCATAACGGGTTTGCAGTTATGCCTTCTATTTATGTTAATGCTTACATATCTGTCATTCCCACTATATAATTTCTTACAATCTTATGCTGGGGCGCGGGTTAAGTATGAAATGCAGGCGATGTGTCAAATGTCTATAGTTAGGTACAATATTTCTGTCAACTTGTATTTTAAAGGCTATGTAGTCGGCTGTCATTTCGCCAAATATGCTGCAAACTTTGACACGTTGCTGGTAAAGCATCTTTTTGTTCATTAAATTGACCTGACTATATTCTTTAAAGGTTAGGCGAATGATGCATAGCATTTACGAATCCTCATTTGATGAGTCATTGTCAACTTAGCCGATGCTGGTACCAACGGATTTTGAGTTGAAAAGTTGCATAGCTCGTCATTTATCCTGATCCCATTCCAATTAATCCATTTAGCGCTACATGTGCCTGACTATGGCTCCGACTTGGACGTTTTTTTGCTGTCCATCGGTGACATAGATTGGAACGTGTTAGTTGCACATCAACGTGACTATCCTTTGACCTTTCCCAGCTCCGGTTGGGGGTTCTACACCATGCGTATTGCAGTCATATCGCTGAATCCCGCTCGCCCCCTAAGCTGCATCCCACCAGCCATCCGTAGGCCTTGATCTGTAGGTAGTGGTTGGCAAGGCCCTATATACAAGGTTGCACGGACTTATTTCTACTAAACCTACCAGAATATAGTTTCACGGTTGATTTTTTAAATAATTATTCAATCAAAATTTATTTATTAATATCTCGTTATCATTTATATAAAGCAATTTTATAAATCAACTTTCAATTTGCAAAAAACAAAAAAACAAAAGCAGATCACCAGTTTTTTCAGAAAGTCGGCAATGTATCTGTGGGTAACCATACATGTATTTCATCTGCCGGTGAAAGTACCAGAGACGTAGAAAGTTGTCAACTTTCTGAATCTGGGATTGATGCCTTATCTTTACCTCCATTAGAATCGCCACAGACAAGAAAGCGGATGTTTGACGTTAGTGAAAGTGCTGAACATTTGGAAGTTTTCTCACCATCAGATGATGAGCAAAATAGGCAAATTCTTAGCGATCTGTTTGATAGCTCTGAATGCATAGAGTACTTGTATGCCTCTACTGATGAGTATACTTCTACTGACGAATTTCAACCCGCTATTCACTCTCCTACCGCATTGACGTCAGTTTGTCTCAGACAAACGATAGGTCGTCGAATGGTTCGACACCAACGCAAACTATATCAACAACGTGCCTCTTTCCTCTCCCCGCTGAACCAAAGGGATACGTAAACGAGGGCAACGATTGTTATATGATTGTTCACGGTTCGTCGGAAGGTCATCTCAGGCTCAAAAAAAGTCCACCTACACGGCCTGAACTACCGCACCATCCGGGCGGCCGTGGAGGAGACAGCCATGGCGGGGACGCTGTTGAGCACCGGCCGCCCCCCCTGCCCCGGAGTTTGTGGTCCACCCTCGGGGCGTGGTGTCGGCGGGGGGGGGGGGGGTGCCGGTGCTGCCACGGCGGCCAGAGCCAGGCTCAGCCGCAGGAGGACCGAAGCGGCCCCCGGCAGCGTGTGACATACCCGTGACTCGTCATCGTGAGCGCAGAGCGGGTGTAGCGGGTAAAACATGTGATTAGGGATGTGATTCAACCTGTGATTCAACCTGTGATTTGAGCATTGATCTTACCTGTGTGACAATTTTATAACCGCGAACCCAAGAATCTCTACTGGCTGTGTTAGATGACTGTTCAAGGTAGTTATAGGAATGTTCAAGGTAGTTTGTGTGCTACCATTCACTTGTGCTGTGCATGTTGTCACTGCTGGGATGGGAAAGTACAAATCGAACAATATATTATTTAATCAGTTACGAGGGACTTTTTTACGTTGGAGTTTTAGGAGACTGATTCATAACTGAAACGGCTGTCAATGGTTTGAGGCCGGGAGCACCGGCAAACAGGCGGGTTTATGTCGGCGCGAGCGATGACCGTTACGGGGCCTTGCCGAGGGCCTCGTTGCCGAGGACTAACGTCTCCGACGACAACGTCTGCTTGAAGTGATCACAGTGCTTACAACGATTGTTATGCTGCAGGTATAGGGAACATCTGCTCGTTGGTGTTGGACGTTGGGTGATCACAAGGTCTATGGCTGGCCTACAGACAGTTCGGACGAGAATGCGGTTCAGTTCAGATCAAGGCTATAGAACTCCAGGTAAGGACACCAGCCGTTTGACCTTGAACGCCGCCGGCCGGCCGATGACGTCATTGGAGGCAAGCCGGCTCGGCGGACACACAAGGCGAATGCATAACGGAGGGGCGTTGGAACGTTGCGGGAGCCGGGGAGATATTTTAATGTGGTTGTATACCACCATTGTTATGTTTATTGATCTACAGACTGCATTCTTTTAAACCTCAATGCACTCTAGGCCTGGATGGTTCGTACATTCGTGGAACGATCACCCCGTCCGAAGTCCGTGGTCGAAGCTGTCATAGTATTAAAGACACTAAGACGGGTGCAATAACGGCGATCCGATCCCGTCTCTGGCGAATCTAGAGGGGTCGTAAGGACCCAGGCCGAATCTGACCGTCTATTTTTAGGGAAACGGGGTGGGTGAATTGACAACCGATGGCTTAAGAGATAATGAGAAGAGATCCCGTCGTCGATTGTTGTTTGACAGACAACACATGTTGTACTGGACGTATGACCATCAGAGGTAATGCCTGAACGTAGGCAAGCATAATTGTTCTGTCATACTGTTTAGGAATATAAAATGGTAATGGAGATTATTTAGGATATGATCTCTACATTACAGGAATTCGCTAATTACTACGGCCCATAGGGGCACCGCCGGAGCTGTTGTTTTGCCATCGGTCCCAGGCAACCCCAGGGAGCTGCAGTACCCGGCGGCCAAAGCGGCCCACTTCGTCGACTCGCAGGTCCTGTGGGATTCCGTGATGCTTTAGTGCTTCACCCACAGAAGCACGGGCATAGCAGTAGGATGTGGGGCTAGGTGTCTGTCCACCTCTTCATTGAAAGAACAACGTATACAGCGCCTGGTCCCGCCGAAGCTCGGTATCGACCGTGACTTATTCACAACTGGCGGATCCAGGAAGCGGTCTTGGACACTGCGGGGGCTTACCCCAAAAAGGTTTCTCGGAATTAATTTAAAAAAAAACTCTGATTTCGATTCCTTGCGCACTGCTGTGCAGTGTGATTAACCAACATTTCCTTAGAAAAGTTGTGAAGTTTTCTTTGATTCTCGAAAAGCGATTTCGGGCGCTGCCAATGTGGGGGAAGACATTTGCCCCAAATGCCTTCCCCTGGATCCGCCAGTGGGTTGCCCCACTCCGAGCTTGACTAAAACCATTTTCAAACCCCACCAGAAACCGATGGTAAGGTGAATTTAAATCCAATAACTCATCTCTGTCTGCCCGCCTAAATATGTATACAACACATGGTACGGCACCCGGCCCTGTCTGAGCTATGAGCCGATCGCGATATTTTCGGCTTTCCCCAACCCAAGCTCGATTAGGAACGTTCTCCTTCCCCACCCGATTGCTGATGTCAATTCAAATTCAATACCTCATCTCTGTCGGCCCGACCATAACCCATTCATTGCACACCGTTCAGCGCCCCGCCCCGCCAGAAGTATCCTAGCGCGCTGAGCAGTTGCCTCCAGCCGCGTCATCGCGAGGCCCCGCGCGGCCCATAAATTAATACATTGCGCGAATAGCCGTGTCGCCCCCCTGGTTCAGATGCCGGAATCCAGATGCAGCTCTCAAGACTTGCTCACAAAAAAAAACGTAGCGCAAATGTACGCCAGCAAAAGTGCATCATAGGGCAAATATGTCGTGTCGTTACTGTCGTACTACTGCTCAAAAGGTGTCAAATGCGTACGGTCAAAGGTGCATGTTAGGCTGGATTGGGGTTTGTTGGGATGTGTTTGGTTGTTTTTTTTTTGCAATGCGTACTAGCGCCCTTGCGGGTTACGTACCTTATCGCCCACTACATTACGTTTGCGTAACAGTTGTACTTTTGTCCTAAGCAGAGGCTCGGCCAACTCTCATGGTGGGGGTTGAATCCTTTATGCATACCCCTTTACATAAGAACGCATTACGGAAACGATTGCACCGACCTCATAAGCAAAGGATGTAAGCGTAATCCTTAAAGGAAGACTGCCACCTTCAAAAAGTTTTCTCAGATCGGCCTATGATTTAAGGCTGAAACAGACTCTTTCCGCGTTCAGGAAATCTCATGCGAGAGCCTATTCAAATACATTAGTTTCCTCTCGCATCGATCGCACGCATCTCTCGCACTACCCGCATCAGGAAATCGTATCTCCCTGACAGTCTTCTCGCGTCGTCCTGACGCCTCGCTCGCATCGCCCGCATCACCCGCAAGCATCGCCCGCACCTCTCGCTCGCATCGCCCGCAGCGACATCTTTTCGGGATGCGAGAGAGTTGAAGTTCAGTCAACTTTTCCGTGCGGGCGATGCGATTTTGCAGAGGGCAGCACGTCCGCCATCTTGGAATGTAAACAAGCTTGACCTTGGCAATTTACATTGGTGGATGCGATTGATGCTAGTGCGTATTTTCCATGTCTTAGGGTCTAATTAGCACTTAATTGGGCATAGGTTAATGCTATTTTCTAAAGACATTCGTAATTCTATAAATTTAGCCGTTATTCGTGCGTCAACATCTGCAAAATGATTGAAAGAAGATCTGCCTGACGGAATCAAGTACCAGCTACCTACCTACCTCCTCAACCTAGCCAAAAGTAGGTAAGTACCAAAGTAACCCTAGCTATTGATTATCTTCGTGATTAATACAGTTAATAATTACTTGATCTTTTTGATTGCAGGATGAAGTTTCCGTTGCTTTTAGCTACGGAAACACCTTCTAGAAAGGGTTTTGCATAGCCTTTGCTGCCTTTTCCGATAAATTCCGCCAAAATGATAATAGAATTGGCCTCAAATTAAGCCATGATTGCACATTAAAGAGCTCTCTTAGTCTCTTGAATCAAAGGCAGGATTCAGGAAACTCATTTCATGTAGGAAGATACGGAGACAATTGACATGAAAACTGGGCTTCTGTCAAAAGAATGGGACGGGTGCTGAATCTATATTCTATGTCCATCTTCCACCTGCTCCTTCTGGCTTCTTCCCATCCCCTTCTCCCCAAGGTCAGCACCATTTCTTTGTTTTTCTGTCCCCTCTTTCCTCTTTTTGTTTTTTTCTCTTATAGCCATAGCAATATTTTCTTTCTTAATCTCATAAGTTTATGAGTTATTAATACGATTTTTCAGAACGAACATTGTTTCTATTACCGACAAACCTTTCAGATCATGCTGATTGCTGCCTATACTCAAACGCACTTTACCGTGAATGCCATTTCATTGGCGAGTGACCAAACTTTGCTTGATGGGGCAATCGTCTATACTGTCTAGCTAGGTACTTATTCGTGATCTTATCAACCTGTGGGGTTCCATTGTTCCAGCACGTTCCAGCACTCGGATCAGCCCACAACCGCTGTCCACAACAGCCCGACTGTCACCACACCGCCAGTTCCGGACGAGTCGGTGGACGGTGGTGACTGCCCAGTGCCCACCAGTGCCCACGACCCACGTTACTCAGGGACTAACGAGTAGAGAAGCATCCTGGAATCGGAGGGAGGGGCAGTATTCCGCTGGCGATGCTTCTGCGACTGACCCCACGGGGAACGACCAGACTACCTTGACGACCGTCAACGCAGACAACGCGAACATCACTACTAGACGCACCTCCTTCATCCAAGCAAACATCACTGCAGCCTAGCAGCAGCCGTTAACCCGCGCCGAGCCGGTGCTCGGCGCCAACCGCGCCGTGCCCGGGGATCTGTGGACGGACACCCACCCCTTCTAGCTCGGCTCTTGGGTAGCATAGGGAAATGTGGTTAGTGGCTTTCAAAGGAGCGTCCAATACCAAGACGATAATATATCGGTCATTTTTTAAAGTCAAGTCGAAGTTCAGGTCACCAGAGGTTATCAAAGGTAATATGTTGCATATTTCGACATTTTCGAAACACTGCACTGGTGCAAAACTTGGGAACCAAGAGAACTTCAGCGCAACGGAAAAGCGCATTCGATCATAGCCATTTTGGCATTGTTTTGTGATAAGCTCTCAAATCTGACGCAGGATGAAGGATTTAGATCATAGAGGACAAATCTTGACTTAGCCGTTTTAAGGAAAAACCCTTTTCTGTAACTTCTCCTGACTCGATAAAATTTGTAATGACAGCATCGCACTCCTCTCGTCGAGACGCGTCGAATCAACTGTAATTTGACCTCAGGTAAAGGTCATAACCTAACCGGAAGAGGTCATCATCTGACTAATACCTGACAGCTCATGACCTTAAACTGAGGCCAACTTTTCAAAATGACAAAAATGACACAAAAAGCTATTTTAGGAGTTCTGGCCTCTGTAGGCTAAGCTAATGATCGGAAGTTGACCTTGGTCATTACCGCATACCGGAGCAAGCGCTGAAAGTGCTATCAAATAGGCAGTGCGCTTTTCCATCGTGCTGTAGCTCTATTGGTTTCCGAGTGATGCGTTGTTTTCTAATGTTGAAATAGGCAACATTTTATCTTTGATGACCTCTCGTGACCCCGATTGATCTATTTAACCTAAAAAATGGCTGCAATGACTTCATGATTTTTGACGTTATTTGGAATGCCACTTACCGCTTCGTAGGCCAGGAATCAAGTAAGACGGGCCATGTTCGGTCCCCCAGGGCCCGGCGCTGTTGGTGCCGAGCAACGGCCCGGCGCAAGATGTCAGATCTTGTGCGGTTGAATTTGGACTACAATAAACCGACACATAGTACGATATACGTTTGTAGTTTGCCGTCAAAAGGTGAGGCGTCTGTCTTAACCCTAGAACGCCTAGGGGGGGGGGGGTTGTATCAACCCCCCCCTGAGGTTTTTTCGAAGTACACGCTAAAAGGCTTGTCGTAGCGGGCTGAAATTTTCAATGCCCTCTGGGGCAACCTTTGCGCATCTTTTGCCGAAAAAAATTGATCGGGTCATGTCAGGTCACGGAGTTATGACGTCATAAGAGGTACAGCCTCCGGCCGGATTTTCACAAACTGAGTGCCAACGCCCGAGGTTTCCTGCCGGTGGTACGGACATCGGTTGATGGATCGTGATGAAACTTCCCATGCATGTTGGGGCAAGTATTGGCTATCATATGGTATAAGAAATTTGACCGGGTCAGGTCAGGTCACGGAGCTATGACGTCACAAGAGGAACAGCGTCCGGTACTATTTTTGAAAAGCGCCCGAACCACTATTTTGCTAATTCTTGTCACCTCAATGGGAATATGCAGCAATATTAGCTTCTATAGGGAGCAAATGGACCTCCCAAATCCAAAAATACAATCAGATTTCAAAAAAATTAAATTTTGATTTTTCGAATTTCTGCCGCCGACTGTGACCTTGCCGACTTCCGGCGCTCCCAACGCGCCATTTTTAGAGCTAGGGAAACGAAATACATACCAAACGATAGAGAATTGATCAAGGAACACGGTAGTGAAGGTTTCAAGTCGATATCTCCCACCGTTTTGCCGCAATCACCGCCGAAAGTTGAAAAAAGTATTTTTCCGAAAATTTGACCTTTGACCGGTCAAAAGTAGGTCAAATGTTGACCTAGGACCAAAAAATATACCACCAATCGCGAGATCTCGTTGAGAGCAATCCGTTGGTTTTTCCGCTAAGCTCTACGACCTTCCGTTTCGAAACGCCAGGGGAGGGGGTCGTAACAACCCCCCCCCCCCCCTGGTCGTTCGTGTTATGAGAAATGGCCTGGTCGTGCGAGGGTTAAACTCAGGGCAGAGCTTTCGAGGCTGGAGGGAAATACTTAAGCCGTTTGATTTGCGTAATTGATTTATCCAGCTGACATGCATCGACAGAAGGACGGCTTGACCCCTGCATGACAATTTATGGTCGTGCAGTTACTCGACATACAGGGTGGGGCAGCATAATCGGGAATGCTTTTTGGGCTCTGATCATGAGTAGGCATGGCATTATTTTGATAAATTATATCATGGCAATGAAACGCCCAAAAGTTGTGCATCATCTGACATGACTACATCCATGAGCATGCAACTTCCTGGAAAAGAGCAGCAAAATAGTTCGACGGTGCTCCAAGTGCTTTGCGCGCGCCCATAGACACTAATGTTAAACGAGTAAAACAAGAACATTTTGTTTAAAACAATGCCATTCCACGTAAAGGTTGCTGGACAGGTCAACGTGTTATCACGGACGATAAGGATTGTGTGGGGATACTTAGGACAAAAAGTTAACGTAATCGTCGTAAAATAACTCTTAGCAGAGGACATACAAGATTACTCACTTGAATATAAGGAAGAAGCTCTTGAGCATATTAAAAAGAAACAATGTTCAAAACTTCAGCGACCAAAAATCTTATCACCGACTGGAATACGATAAAAAAGAATGGCATGCCATATAGGGGATTGTATCGAGAATATTGCAGCGGTCATGCAAAGTAAACATCCTGTTGAGGTGATGGACCTATGGGTGGTCTTCAAGGGAGGTGCACGTGGTGCACCCTACTTCATCGAGCCCGGATAAAACGAGCACCTCTGGTAAATACATCCACACTCTGGCAGACTCACGTGGAGTCGTCGGAAGAGAGGATCACTGACGGTCCAGATCACGTCTTACGAGGACTCTGTCCGTGCTGGTACTGCAGTGAGGACGACATGTTATTGTGTAGGGCACCTCCACCTGAGATGAACCAAAAACTTCTGGTCCTTCAACTCCGCCGATTTAAATCCGACCAAATTCTTTATATGGAGCGTTTTTTGGTAGAAGTTTAATGAACAACTTATCATCAGTAAAAACGGTCTTCAGTGCAAGGTACGAAGCTGATGGGCGATCATGGACAAGCAGGAGGCTGCACGTGCATGCGCGTGCTTTTGGACCCGCCTTGAGAAGGTCATCGACGCGAAGGGCGGTCAAATAGGATGAGGGATAGGTAAAAGGTGACCGATTGATGGGATGTTGTTAAAATAGTGCTTGGAGCTATATTTTTAAATTCATGACCAAATTTTTTGTTTGATATTTATTCCCGATTATGCTGCCCCACCCTGTACCTACATATTAGCATTAGCTATTGTTCGACATATTTTAATATTCGCTGGTCATTCAAACTTGTTGAAAAAACGTGACGTGCTGGATGGCTGGAGGAGCTTATCCTACCAAGTACCATTTTATGTAGAATATTACAGTACTACGACCATTTGATCTTTGACTAGACCGCAAGAGGTAACCGGATGTCATAAGATATTGGTGCCTGCCGCTGTATCTCATGATCATGCTGAGCGCACACGGTATTTTTTTCTCACGAAACTCTCGTTCAGTTGTGAGTGAAGCGTTGAGGGGTGCTGCTCAATTCTACCGCTTTGTATTTGGAAAACCAATTAGGCTGGCGAGGGACACCTTACCCACTGCCATAGCTTTCCATCACTTATTCTCAATTTTTAGACATAAGTAACAACTAACAAGTGTCCGTAGTCATCGAATAATAAACATGAGAACATTGCATGAAAACAAATTTTCACACAAATCTAGATACCTACTTGTACTTCTTCTACATCGATACCTTGAGTTCCCTCTCGCACGGACAGTGCGATCGATGCGAGAAGTCGATGCGAGAACTGCGGGTGATGCGGACGAGCGAGTCGTGCGAGAAGTGCTTGCGGGACATACGATTTTCAGATCCGAGTCGTGCGAGCGATGCGAGCGAGCGATTGATGCGGAAAGAGTCTGTTTCAGCCTTTATTCCCTGGACAAAACAAAATTTTAGAATTCACCTGACAAAGTATCATCACGTGAATCGCGAAAAAAATTGTCGATTATCATACAATTATCAATCGGTTAATGTCTAGCGACAATGTTTACACATCACTAGACTTCAAGGTCATAAGATTATTACATTTTATTTGAAAAAGTAAGGTATTTTATGATTTACTAATATATGATTTCATAAGAAATTGGCCATGTTTAATTTATTTTGCATTTAAGTTCGTAAAACATTTAAAAATCATGGCTCATTTGGAATGGGTCTGGCCCATGTTAAACCCCATTTCCCACACTTTTTTTGGAAAAATGAACTACTGAATATATAAGTTTAACTTTTATTTTGACTCTCCAAAATTCTTCTCTGATCTCGAAACAATCAAAGTTTTGACATATATTTACCAAAAGATAAGAAAATTCATGTTTCAAAGTTATCGATAAACAGTAGAGATGTCGGTTTTCTTGGACTAAAAAATGGCATCAAACTGAACTTTGGTCTCCGATTTCTCGCAAACGGGTTCGAATTTCGGAAAACCGACTTCAGTCTGGGACATAGGTGGCTCAGCTCTAGTGAAAACCGTTTTGTGGAAAAAAGGTGGCAGTCTACCTTTAAGGGAGACTTTCCAGTACATATCCGTACATATGCTTCCTTATGGAAATCGGTAGTGTGGCGATTGGCGACGCGCGCATCTGTGTGGCGACCAAGTGGCGACTGTGGCGACACCTGGTGGCTGCTTTTCTGCTGTATGTAGGCATTGGGGTTTTGCCAGATATGGTTCCTACTGCTACACAACTATGTTGATCCAATACTAGAAAGTTATTTTGCCAGTAAAAGGCAAGCAAATTGAAAGTCAATTTATAAAATTGCTTATAAATGATAACGAGAAAATAGTAAAGAAGTTTTGATTGAATAGTTATTAAATACCCAACCGTGAAACTATATTCTGGTAGGTTTAGTAGAAATTAGTCCGTGCAACCTTGTATTTAGGGCCTTGGTACCAATAACATACATAGCCCGACAGTGCACCATTTTGAGCCTTTTGTTCCGTGAGCAGCGAAAGATTTTGTTTGCGAAAGAACTTGGATCCTCAGACCACTTTTCTGACACTGCGGCACCGACGTGGGCCACTCCAGCGAGCCGGACTCCGGTGACCTGGAGCGGACGATTATGGACGACGTTTCGGAGGACTCCGCAGCGGATGAGGTGTCAGGTGAACTCCAGGAGTCTCAGGCTCAGCTGGCGATGGCCAGTGGGAGTCCCTCGGCCCCGGCCCGGGCGGTCACCAGTTCGCCGCTGGACCCGGAAGCATGCGTGTCTGCGGAACAGTACGGCCTGGCGCACGCGGCCAAGTGCCGGCGCATTGACTCCACATTGCGCGCTCCCACGACTAAAAGTCGCCCCTAAGATCTACGCCTACACGCTTTGCGTCGATGGTTGGTCGATGGTTGGAAATCGGGAGGTGCTCAAAATTTTAAACCCCGGAGATACGGCTTTAGCACACGACGTGGAACATGTGCTAAAATGTGCCATATCCCCACAAAAGTATTTTTCTTTTTTTAATAGCCATTTCGCCGTATCCTTCGGTGCGAAGTGCCGTCGGTCATCCCAGGGGTGACGTCACGCCGGGGGTTTGCCAGATTTCCCTACTAGACTTCCAACACCCCCTGCTTTTACCATGGTGAAAATTGACTCGAAACAATGGACGGCCTGGACCTGGCCTGGACAACGTCACGGATGTCAGCGATCCTGAGCTGTCAAGACAGCTCTGCTGCTGGTAAGACAGCTCTGCTGCACGTGAAGCGAACCAGCCTGCCAGTCACCAACAGGAGATGTAAATGTCGCCGATCAACAGCGGCCGAACGGAGCCGGGTGACCGCTGCTGAGGCCTAAAACGGCAGCACCAACTGGCGAACGATAGCTTCAGCACGAGCACGGCTGAAAAGGGACGGCCATCCACCAAAGAAGACAAAGAAGAGAGGTGCTCGACAACACAAGATGACGGATGGGCACATCAACCAGCTAATCAGCTGCGTTGAAGCCAACCCTGTGATAACACTGCAAGAACTGGTAGACAAACTGCCAAAACTCGGGGCTAAGGGTGAGCACTGAGCACCACTACAGTCCACGTCCACCTGGAAGGTCAGCTGTACACACACACACACAGAACTGCCGCTGAACCATGTACCATGAATTCGGATGAAAAACGACGCCGAGGAGCGGCGTACGTTGCCAGGTTGATGGAGGCTACTACGGACGGTAAGTCATTTATATTGTAGGAGTGCAACGTAAACTCGTTCATCAGGCGGTGTACAGGACGTGCGAAGCAGTGCTCGCCATAGGCCGGGCCAGCCCAATGGGCCATGGGGTGGGCCAAGATACCTATAGGCTATAAATTACAGGTACGGTTCTCCAGTAAAAGTCTTGTTGGTTTTGCTTTTTTGGATATATCTGGTCCTATATTATGTTCAAATGCATCAGTATGAACCCGAATTGTGTGTATGCACATTTACCACTAGACTGTAAAATTGCATCCTTGTATGCACATGCGGAACTTTATATACCGTGGCGGTTGTAGCTACAACCCCAATTTTTAAAAGTACAACCCCAATGGCAAAACTGGGGCATTCCACGATAGATCGTACCACTTTTTTCCAATTTGACACCCTCATCTCTCGGATTTTAACGATAATTGGTCTAAGGGGTAATCAGGGGCTCTGAATCCTCCTGTGACAATTTCAGGCTTATCAGATGAGTAGTTTTTGAGTTATAGTGTATAACATGTTTTGGATCTTGCGTTGCAGCGCCAAGTTTGGCGGGCTGTAACTCTAAGACGGATAATCCAAATGCCAAATACTATACGGCATTGAACTTGCATTGAAACAAAAAATAATATGCATTTTTGAAATTTTGAAATATAAAATATTTTTGATATATAACACCTCGAGCTTCCTTTCATTTGCATTTTTATTGGGACCAAATTTTTTTGAATTTTTATTTTCTTAAAAACCTTTTTGGATCATTTTTAAGTAGTATGCAAAAAATTAGGAAGGTGTTCTTTCTCTAAATGTACTTATTTTGCGTTACCGTAATGGTCTCAAATTGTAATTTCTGGAAGAGAGCCTACAAATGGCGTGGTAAAGCTGCCTAGTGACATCACTGGTTACTGAAAGTTCAATTGAAGTCATTTGTGCCTGACTTTTGCATTGTTGACCTTGCGTGACGTCATTCGTACGTCACTAGGGTCATAAGAGTTTTTCGTCAATAACTCTCGATCAAATTGAACTAGAGAGACGGGAAAGCTACCAATGGACTCGGGAAGACCTTGCGAATCGAATGATGTGCAATATGATCTCATTCACCCAGATTCGTGGCCTGACCCGACTGTTAACCATCTCTGTGGCGGCGCTGTTTGTCTAGCCCGAGTCCGCGGCTTTGCCGCGGACTCGGGCGATCATAGGTCACGTGATGCCCGGGGGCTGGCTGCCGGCTGGGCCGCCCGGTCGGGGAGCGGAGCCAAATACACGGCAGTGTGCTGACCCGAGGTCAGGGACTTATGCTGACCTCACCAGAACAAACAGTATACCATTCGACGCGCCGGAGCTAGGCAAATACAAAGATGCTAAAATCGCGGCTCTGCGACCATTTGTTGCGAAGTTATCTACCAAAAACCGGATCCGTAATTTGGGTCACTTGAAATGACCTCAGGGTTCACCAATGAACCCGAGACCTTAAAATGTGGTATCATTCGATGCATCTTGTAACGGCGCACATGCTCGTTTTTTCCGCAAGGTTCTAGCTCCATTACAGGCGAAACGGCGAGCTGGGGTCGTACCGACCCCACGGAAACCCATTTTGTATGCATTAAAATGAGGAACTTATAGAAAGAACACCTTTCTAATTTTTTGCATGTCGATTTTAAATGACCTGAAGTTTATTTTGAAGAAATAAAAATGGCAAAAATTTTGGTCCCAAGGGCCATTATAAACAATTTTAAAAAATATTACTTTTTCCAATATGTAAAGCTTTTCTTTCCAATGTTAGAAATACTGTATTAATCTTTGATTCATCGTCAGTTCAAAGCTGTTTACCGTTTGTTGCTTGCTTAGCTCGTTTTTGAGTTATAGCTCATCAAACTCACCCTTACAATCTGAAGTTTAGAAAATATTATGCAATATAACTCAAAAAGTTTTCATCTGAGAAGTCTGATATTTTGGCAGGTGTTTTTGGAGCCTATGATTACCCCTAGTACCAATTTTCATTCAAATCTGAGGGATGAGGGTGACGGGCCTGGTACGATCTATCGTGGAATGCCCCAACTACAACCCCAACATTGGAAAATTAAGAATTAGTCTGAAACACATGAAAATGAACAAAATATGTATCCCTACAGAAGCAGATAATTGAGATATATCAAGAAAGTGAAGATATCAATAAATTAGGACATCTTTTTGAATTCCAGATGCTAAAAACATTGAAAGTGCTCTGTTAAGAACATATTATTCCGCTGAGACAGTGAGCAGAGCATGATATGAAAGTCAATCACTTCACACTTCTTAAGCATACTTAGTGAATCATATTGAAAGTGTTCCAAAAAATCTTAACATGTAGCATGAAAGTGTGAAGCAAAAAAAAAATCATAACATTCATCATACTTTTGCAGTGGCGAATCCAGCTCAGAGTTTGGGGGGGGGGGGGCAAACCATAACAATTTATCGATTCTTTCCATGCCTCGTCCATAGGCGTAATATTAAAATTATGCCGTTTGGGAGGGGCAAATGCCCATTTTGCCCCCCCCCCCTGGATCCTGATCCGCCACTGTACTTTTGGGTTTTCTCACTAAATATTTCATACCTGTGGGCTGTGCTTATCAAAGAGATAAGCATAGATGAAAAGTTTGACACAAAACAGTAAGCTTTAGAAATAAATTAACCTTACCTAAGCCTCCACCCTATGTAGCATTCAATCACCATAATCATAATATCAAATACATTTCTTAAGTGAAATATCACTCTGTTCGCAATTTTGTCAGTTGGCACAATACCACCAATCAGCACGAATATTTGGCTAAAATGACGACACTTGAAATCAACGTTGACGACCATAAAAAGTAAAAACCAATCCTGTGCGATAATTAGTGCTGATAATCTTACTGACAGGTTCGCGAACAGAATGCAAACGATGCAAACTAAGTCACATGTAAGCCAGCATGACGCATTTGATACAAATGCAAGGTTTTGGCGACGTCTGTCAAATCAGCAGCAACGAATATCAGCCTCACAGCAGCATATTTCGGGGTCTTTCGATTTGGCTGAAAAATCGGTATCCAGGGCCTCCTCGATGCGCTGATTCCGAAAATATGCCTCTTTGGGGCAGTATTTTGCACCGTTAACGAGTTAACGGCTAATTAACATTTTAACCGGAAACGGCGGGGTCTTTCGATTTAGCTGAAAATTGGTATACAGGGCCTGTTTGATGCGCTGATTCCGAAAATGTGCTTCTTTGAGGTAGTATTTTGCACCGTTAACGGGTTAACGACCAATTAACATTTTAACGGGAAACGGCGGCGTCTTTCGATTTGGCTGAAAATCGGTATACAGGGCCTCCTCGATGCGCTGATTCCGAAAATGTACCTCTTTGTGGTGGTATTTTGCACCGTTAACGAGTTAACGACCAATTAACATTTTAATGGGAAACGGCGGGGTCTTTCGATTTAGCTGAAAATCGGTATACAGGGCCTCCTCGATGCGCTGATTCCGAAAATGTACCTCTTTGGGGTGGTATTTTGCACCGTTAACGAGTAAACGGCCAATCAACATTTTAACGGGAAACGACGGGGTCTTTTGATTTGGCTGAAAATCGGTGTACAGGGCCTCCTTGATGCGCTTATTCCGAAAATGTACCTCTTTGTGGTGGTATTTTGCACCGTTAACGAATTAACGGCCAAATAACATTTTAACGGTAAACGGCGGGGTCTTTCGATTTAGCTGAAAATCGGTGTACGTTCAGTGTCTCAGGGGCAGACAAACAAGCCGCTATGTGTTCCTAGCCATCGTGGCTGTGAAGAGTATGCGTTTTGTTTACGATTCGCCAAACAATGCATAATACATTTGCTCGTTGAAAAAAAGAAGATCATCTAGTTAATTGAAGTATTCGGTGATATGAAAAGGCTGTGGCATTTATTATTTAGTTTCCTCAGGTTGAGATAATTTAGATCCAGTGTTATGTTCCTTTGCGGCATTGTGTTCGGTATGTTGTCCTCGTTTGCAAAATATCTCATGTCTGATCAGTCACTTTTCCGGTTTATACTACCCGTTTCCGTAATAGACGTATTCCAGAAGACAGTGGCATTAATATACAAAGATGGACTCGTTTTAAGTTTTTTAGTCTAAAAATAACGTATTCCTGTTTAGGTCTTCGTTGTCAATTGCCACGAGTGGCTTAAATTGTTACTCGTAGGAAAGAGCCCTGCTCCAATACTGAGTAATGTTTGTGTCAAATGTGGAAAGAAACAAGTATTCATAGGGACTGTGATTTTGGGCGTTTACCTACCGTTTCCGAATCGCCACGACCAGTACCTAGTGGCGGAACACCCTCAATTAAGGGGGGCACTGTCGACTTTTGATCCCATTCTTTCCATGCAACGCCCATAGGGCTAATTACGGAGCGAGCGAAGCGAGCGGAGTCTTACGTAGAATAACGGAAATTTCTGAGTATGAGCGGCCGGCCGGCCGGCCGGCCGGCCGGCCGGCCGGCCGTGCGGACGCTTTTGCGAGGCTTATATCTCAGCAACCACTTGACCGATTTACACGCGGTAATTTTTATAGGGTAGCTTCATTCCTTCTACCAAGTATTGGACTATTCCCGATGCATGTGAGTGACCCCTTATGCACGTGCCACGTGCAAAACGAAGAGGTGTCAGTTTTGCAATTGTTGCAATATTTCGGTAACTACTTGGCCGATTGCGCTGAAAGTTGGCAAGTAGGTAGGCACCCACTAGGCACTGCATATCCATGTGCCAGAGTTGGGGTGCTGCTGCACGTGCGCACGTGCAGGGGTCGTTTCCAGATCTCGAGAACGGCTGGACCGATTGCGCTCAAATTTGGTACACAGTTAGGGACCGGTTAGTAGGGTGCCGTGCAAAAGCCAGTCGGGACCCATTTTGCACGTGCGCACGTGCAGGGTGCCGCTTCCAGATCTCGAGAATGGCTGGGCCGATTGTGCTCAAATTTGGCACATCGCTAGAGACCGGTTAGTAGGGTGCCGTGCACAAGTCAGTTGGAGGTACCCCCTCGAAATTTCGCACGTGCAAGACTCACCCCCTCGCTCGCTCCGTTAGTCGCCCCAAAAGGCGCTATACTGGTGTTAAAATGCCAAAATCAAAGGGGGCACGGTTCCCCGGTGCCCTCCCCGTTCCGCCGCCTATGGCCAAGACCATGGTGGCGACTGGCGATACCCGAGTACCTACAACCAGGCACATAGCCAATGGAGGGACGACAGGGTCAGCCGTCTCTCCCTGGAGATGGACCACTTTTATTTTATTTATTTTTATTTTTGTAAATGAAAATGTGGGCCCCTCCCGAAAAATAGTGGGCCGAATCCGGGGACTTTTCGGGTTATGGTGGGGGTATACCCTGGGCTCCGGCAAACTACAACCCCAATGAAAAACAAAAAGTTCCACCTCTGCTTGTATGCCAAATACTTTCCGAGATATTCACCAAAAACCTCATTTTCTGCCGTTTGGGGTATTCTGGCCGCAATCTGCCTGGGATCGCCTATGACATCAGTAGAGCCATCTAACGAGAGGAGCGCGGAAACACAAATCATGAATGAATCGAGCGCGTAGTAAACGGTGTATGAAAGGGAGACTCAGCAGAGGCTATCCGGGTGGCCGGCGGGCGGCGCGCCCTTAGGCAACGGCTGACCCTTCGGACCGCGTGGGGTCAGAGGTCGCGCTCGGGAGTCGGGAAGTCTCGGCTCTAGGTTTCAGCGCTGTGCAGTCAGGAAGGGAGGGGAGGATAGCGCTAGCCCAACTGACTGGTATCTCGGCTGATTCGTGTGGGGTGGAAGGGAGCACAGAACGGGATGGTAGTTAGTGATGGATGGCAGTGGTCGATAAAACTTCCAACGTGCCAACGCTCGTTGGAGCAAGATATTAGCAATACTTGGAAGAGCTGGAGACAGTCCGCCCGTCTACATGGATGCTTCCTTACGCCTAAAATACAGCATTGACTCATGACTTTCTAATCGTCCGGTGCTGTTATCGGCTGCTCGGTACCGCGTGTATGTTCCCTCATTCACTCCTGGTCACCCTTCGGTCACCCCTCGCTGGGTCGGGCCAGTCGGCTATTTTTATCCTCTTTCCGGCTAGGCCACCCGCTAAGCTCCCGCCGTGCCGCGCCGTCTGCGAGGGACCTGACCCTTCTGCCGGCAGAGGTTTCTCCAGGTGTCTCCAAGGAGCCATCGTAGCGCTAAGGGTGTGCTCCGCATACACATGCATTGATTTTCGCCCTTACTAGCAGGGCCGCTGGCACGCGTTGGCAGCGCCCCGCGGGCATTTTTTCGCTTAGGGTCATTTTGTGGTAAGGAGGATCAGAAAATCGCCCTTCCAACTTTCTCCAGGCCTGGGTGTTTTATCGAGCGCGCCTGAAAACGCACAGTGGACCGGAATCACACTTCGATTGCGTTACTTCGTATAAGGTAATACGATCAAAAGTGCGCTCTTTTCTCAACTAATAAGGACAAGTGCGTTAAAACACACTTATAAAGTTTTAAGTTAAAAGCTTTAAAATGCTAAATTTCAACATTTCTACGCTGATGATAATCGTTAGTTCTTTCAGACTTTGGCATGAAAACGTAGGCATTCAGATCCACCGTGTGACCGGTCACCATATGCAGTAGTGTGATGGTGTGAGTTGGGGAGTCAAGGCCGTGTGGGGAGAAGGTGAGGAGATGCCGGTGTGCCGACGCGGCAATTGGCAGTGATTAGACAGTTGTGCATGCATTGTTCATCTAGCATATCATTTGCTTGGGCGAATTTATAGGCATGGCGCCTGTTTATCCGTCTAATTCAAAGGAAAGGTGTGAGTACCAACACTGGTCGTACTTTTCATAGTCATAGTCCAGGTCCTGAAATGACTGGCACCTGAAATTTTCAGGATATATCGCAAGAGGCTCATTCCCAGACGTTGTGCCAAATTTTGCGGCGCTACGCGACACCACCTTTTACGCTATTCGCGAAAAAAAAAACTTAGGGAGGCTGTATCCCCCTCCCGCCAGGCGAGGGCTAAGTTGGAGACAGTGATGGGACTAAGATGTTCGTTGGAGCAACTCCAAGCATTTTATCGACCTCTGATGGATGGTGAGATGGTGGTTAGGTTAGTGCGTACTGCGTAGAACGTAGCTGAACATGCATTGTTTTTCATGACAAACAACATGCAGCATAATGTGCGGGATTATGCCAGAACTGATACAAAAAGGGAACTATATTTCGGGCGAGGGAGTGGATAGGTGCCGTGACACAGCATGACGAAGACGATGCTGCCAAAATCGGGATGCTTTTTGCCCACATTCTTTTACCCCTAACATGGAGCGCTTGACCCGAACTTAGAGGTCCCCGACTGACCTTAGACCTTAAAATCGCACCCGTCAAGTGCGCCACCTTTTCTTCAGGGGCGCTCTTCCTGGTTCACTCTGTTCTTACCAATAACTAAAGCAAAGCGAACGTATAATTAAAAAGGCAGGCACCTCAAATACAATTTTATTCACGCCCGCTCGTGTGCATACTTGTTTTGACCTATATCTTCTCATATCATAATATATCACTTCAGTGCTTAACCCTCAACAGACTTTTGGGTTTTCTGCAGATACCCAGGCCGAGGGGGGGGGGGGGGGCGATTACGACCCCTCTCCGTCTTTTCGCCCCTAATTGAGCTAGCGCCTTCCGGATAAAACTGAGCGCGTGTGTCGTATGAGATGCAGCAGCTGGTGCCCGAGTTGAATGTCTCAGGTCAAACGATAAACTCTGAGGTCAGAATAAGTGCTCCAAGTCGCGGGATCGGTTTTTGGTAAACAACTTCACCATAGTGGATACAGAGCCAAGGTAATGGCACCATCGAGTTTTGCATGCTCAAGCGCGTCGAATAGTGTACGCTTTGTTTTTGTTGAGGTCAATTTAAGGTGTTCACCTCAGGTCATGATCAGGGTAAAAAATGTTGCTGTTTTGGGTCACCGTTGGATATCAAGTGCGCTGCTTATCAAATACCGATGACGATGCTGTTTTCTGGTGCCAAGCAAGCTAGAACCTCTTTGTCACACTATCCGACCAGAATTTTGCTGCTGAGGTCATTTCAGGTCAAGCTAGGTCAAGGTCAATTATATGTGTTTGTATGTCTGTGTGTGTCTGTGTGTATACTGATGTGTGCACCGATTGTTTTTGGGTCCATATCACATGAAATCATGATCTGAGAAGCTCTTACCAAAAATGCAGTCAAAAAACTTCACAAAAAGTAAATTCAGCTTGCCTAAAACGCAATTATCTTAGATGACCTAGGTTGACCTTGACCCTGACCTTGACCCCTGTACATCGTCGAACAACATGTTCCATGATAGGTGGGAGGTAAGACTGGCAAAAAAGGCCGAAATCAGGGTGTCAAAAGCTCACAAGGCCCATGGCAAACGCAAGATGTTGAGAATTGGCCATTTGGGTCATGACATGACCTGAAAAACAAGGTCATATCTCCGAAACCAAAAATCACAGAAACTTGAAATTTTCAGTGGACATCAAAAAAGGATAGACGAGCAGCTATACGAAAAATCAGTCTTCTAGCTCTAAAAATGTTGAGTGCAGAGCAGAAAGACTGCCTGGGGGGGAGGGGTGGCAACCACCCCCCCCCCCCCCCCCATGTGCGGGCGAGGGTTAAATGGACCATCCCACCTTAAAAAAAGTTAATGAATTGGCATAAAAGTGATGTACCGTGAATCAGAAACAGCGAAAACGAATTTCTACCAAATTTCACCGAAAAATATGCACCCGTTTTTGAGATATAAGTTTTGTTTACTTTTGAAGGTTTTCGATGTACCTGTGACGTCATTAAAGGGTTTTCCCTATGTAATATGGAAGCAATGGTTTGGTAGCTTTGAAGTGCGACAGATATCGCGCGTGTTTTGTTGATGGCGTTTAGGCATGTTTCTGCTGTCTACCGGTATTTTACTGCCTCGTAGGTGGCCTTGCTTGTAGGTATAATCCTGTCTTGGTAATAAAGTGGGTACCTATTGACTGAGATTTAATTAATGGCGAAGTATGTATGAAGTTATGCGATGATAATAGCTTTTGCTTTACTTACCATGACAAATTTTTACTTATCTATATTGCTATATTTTCATCCATTCAATTTTATCTTCACTTTTTATTATTGACAGTAGTCGATTATGATGATTTATGTATTTGGTTGTGATCATTAGTGTGGTGGGCACAAAAACCCAGAAAATCTCACCCTAAGGTGACTGAAGACTTACAACGTGCATGGCAGTAACACAACGCTACCTGAAAGCATAGACAAGAAATGATGAAAATAAAAATGATCTTTCTATTAGTGGCCCCACATTTCCTGAGCCGTTGTTCCATGATGTTTTGCGACATCAAGATAAATTGTGGTATGCTTCTTTTCTTAGGTTACTTGTGTCCTGCGAGCGTCAACATGCCTCCAGCTCCGAAGAGAAGACGGGTGTCACGTAGGCTCTTCCCGGACCTCAGCAGGTGGGCACCTAAGCTACAAGTGCTAAATCTGTTTCTTTGCATGCAAATATTAACAAGTGTGCATTGTGTGCATATCAACACGTTTTATATGTATTGTTTATATGAACCTACTTTAGTTCCTTTTTTACATATTTAGTGGCACTTCCTTTTACAATAAAATTACGGTGATCATTAAGCAGGCGTCTCACGAGATGCCTGGAGACTCCGCTCGCTCCGTAATCCAGAATTGGAGGATCAAAAGCATGCGATAGCATAGAATCGGAAATTGTCAATTGAACGTCTGATCCGCCCTATACCCTGTTTGACATGTTTACACCAAAGCCAACTTGCAGGCTATACATCGAGCCAGGTATATACTATACATCTCTCCCGGTGGTATACCTGCATAGAGCCGAGGAGACCTCCGGCCGTATTTTCCCACGATCAGCAAAAACAAAAAAAAAGCAAAAAAAAAGCAAAAAAAAGCAAAAAAAAACCTCGATCAGCCGGATTGCAAAGCAGAGTATTTTTCGTCCGTGGCAGGCGACTGGCGCAATCTCCGTGAAAGAAGCGCCCCAGTAACAAAAGCACGAGCAGATCGCCTAAATGCCGGCGGCCGCGAGAATTTCTCTAGTTTCTGAATTATTTTTTCGGGACCCATGCTCTACTCATGCTGGATGCGAATATACGCATTCGCGAGGCATACAACTCAGTGATGGGTATGCGCACGATTTGCCTCGAGCAGACGGGCAAGGTCTTCCTTTAAACCAGGGCACTAAAGAGTCGGGTACTCCAAAGTTTTTCCTAGTATATACTAGAATTATACTATATCATCTAGAAAAACAACTAGACTTGGGAGCTTTTTACTATATGCCGAAAATTATCCTAGGATATGGCTGCGCTGAAGCGCGGCGCAGCTGGCGATCGTGTTTCAATACATTGCGCTTCATATTTATACACAAGGCGGCCTGTGGTTTCACGCGGTTCCATGGTGTTCTCCCTACATTTAAAGATTTACAAATTGTGCTGGCTAAGTATTTAATAACTATCGTGTGCATTAAAAAATTGGCTCTTCATTATGCATGGAATTGTGTGAACAAAGGCCTTTCTGAGTAACTGTGTACAAATTTGCAAACTGCTGTACTTGACTGGGTGGTGGGCCAGCCTCATGCTTTCTCATTCTTTCACTGTTGCGTAGCAATGTGTTAAAAAAGAAGTTTCAAGGAATTTTATCAATTGTGATGCATGGCGACACCTTTCGACTTATCTGTGAGCATATTTGGTATAATCGTATTGCAAAGATTGCGTACGCCGGCTTTATCTATTTGCATTGGCAGCTTTCATACGACATTTGTGTATTGTCTTTTCTATGTTGGTCGCTACTCGTTTGTATGTATTTTTAGAGCCCTGACAGGCTGATGAAGGATGACTGAAGTCTTCTGAAAGCGATCAGTACTAAGAAATGAAGCTGGTGTTATGAACAGTGAACAGTGTCCCAAAATTTTATTTTATAGTGAAAAATTGTTCTTGAAAATTGGAGATGAAAGTGGAAAATTGATTTCAGTTGGATGTCACTTCCCACCCAAAACTGGCAAATTTTGGGACATTGGTTTTGAACAAACTTAACAATACAATATCAATGTCCTAGGCTCCAGCTGAATAACATCAACATATAACATAATACTTTGTGTAAGCATCTCGTACAACTGTGTTGCTGTTATAATGAAATCAAAACACATGCATCCTGCATCCATGAAAGTGGATAGTAAGTAGAAAGAAGCATTTGTTGCCACATGTTAGTGATAATTGTGCAATTTCTTGGTATTTTAAGTTTGTATGAAAACGCGTAAGATTTAGGTGATTGAAACGAAACATGGATGATAATTTTTAGGTCAATTTTTACTTTTACTTTTTTAATGCTGTTCTTGATATTCCACTTCACTCAAAACACACCAGTTCCTAAGTTATTTCAGGGCTTTTTACAATAGCCATGTCTTTGTGGTCAATCCTCAGAGCAGCCTGAGTCAATTCCATTCATGACTTCCTTAGCCATATATCTCTGATCCTTTTTCAGGACAAGACATGCACTTCTACATATGCTGTGCCTGGCTCAAGATTCCTATATGTAGCAAGGTTGCCCTACCGACACTGGCAAAATGAATGCTTCCTTGAACAAAGCTAACCAAAGGTGCCATCAATTGCCTTAATCTGAACAGGAAGGAAGCCTAGTTCTCAACATAGACAATGTGACTTTCAGGGTGTGCACCACCCGGTGTTCATTTGTTAACATCAATAATGTGTGACCACGAAAGGAAACCCTTCTGAAGGTAACATCTCTCGACCATTCTAAGATCCTGTCCACTACCTTAATATTAACAGGTCTTTTAAATAACCATGCATTATTCCTCTGATAATGCTTGTTATGTTTTCAAATAGGTTCATGTTCTTTCATCCTGATTTTTCAAAGATAAGTATCACTTGAGTTTGTTTTTATTGCAAGTGTGATGCATGTAATTTCATCTTCATGTTTTCTCAGATCGAAGATCTTGCTCGCAGCTATGCCTCATTGCCTATCATGGCCAAAACCTCTTTGAGGTTTACTGTAGGTAGTGTTCTCCGTCTGATTGTTATGTGTTGAGGATGAGCTGAATGTTACTGATATTGATACCTGATATCTAATTGTGGTCAATGTTTAGTGTAACACCGTGACATCTTCCAATGCCAAAGTTTATTTCCAACGAGCCAAAGCTTGTTTGCATTGCAATTACGAGCGGTAGTGTGATGTGTGGAACGTGTAGTATGTACGATTGGGAACCACTTACTCTGTAACCCAAAGTGGCATGTTTGCATATATGAGAATGTTCAGTGTTCATCGTCTTTAGATAATAAAAGCATTGGCATACCAGGAAGTGGATTGTTCGGTGGTCGCCTAAAATGGTATCAGAGCTGCATTTTTGACACCATCGTGTTCGTCATGCTCAGCCACGTCGAATGATATGCTTTTTGTATGGGTGAGGTCAATTTAGGATGTTGACCTCCGTCCAAGGTCAGGTCAGGTCATTACCTCATGATGAGGTCAAGTTGCACGTTATTCAATTTGGCAGGTCTTTCTGAGTCTGTGTCTTTTCCGTCTAAGATCACTGTCAGCGCCAAAATAACTGTCTCTATATCCCCCCCCCATCGGCTTATAATGGCCAGATCACCTGACCGACCTGACGTTAGGTGACCCTTAACCCTCGCCGGTCCTATTGGTTTTCTACATACGCGCCGGCCGAGGGGGGGGGGGGACGGGTACGACCCCCCTCGCCGTTTCGCCCCTGGTGGAGCTAGCGCGTCGCGCAAAAAACGAGCGTATGCGCCGTTACGAGACGCAGAGATTGGTACCCGATTTTAAGGTCCTAGGTCAACCGGTGACCTCTGAGGTCAGGTCAAGGGCCCCAGGGTACGGCTCAGTTTTTGGTGAATAACTTCGCAAAAAACGGCCGCAGAGCCGCGATTTTGGCAGCATCGTGTTCGCCTTGCTCAGGCGCGTCGAATGATATACTTTTTGTTCGGGTCAGGTCAACTTAGGGTGTTGACCTCAGGTCAAGGTCAGGTCAGCACCCCCAGGTCACGAAGTTGGTCGAAAGAGGTCATGTCGCATATCATTCGATTCGACTGGTCTTCCTGAGTCCGTTGGTGGCTTTCCCGACTCGCTAGCTCAATTTGATCGGGAGTTATTGACGAAAAACTAATATGACCTTGATGACGTCATAAATGACGTCACGGAAGGTCAACATTGCAAAAGTGACGCATCTAACCTTGCAAGGAGTGCATCAAATCACGATTCTGTGTGCTTGAGATAGTTGGAGATCGTTCCCGGCGCCAGAATAGCAGTTTGAATTTTTCCCCATTGACTTATAATGGTGAGGTCACGAAAATGACCTGACCTCATATGACCTTTAGGAAAAATCCGAGATATACAAGTTGTGAGACTCATAATGGCTACTAGATCCTGCAAGTTTCATTTCCCTGTGACATCTCCTCTGGCAGTGAGGGCGTTGCGAAGTTGCGACATCTGAAGACCGTGCAGAGGTTCACTTATGACGTCATAGGTCAGTGACCTGACCTGACCCAAAAATGCGGTTGGTGTCAAAAGATGCGGCTTGGATCAAAGGTCAGGTATGCCAAGTTTCAGCTCTCTATCGCCAGCGTATTCGGAGCTATCGCGAAAAAACCCTATGGGGGGGGGGGGCGACACCCGCCCCCCCCCCCTCGGCCGGCGAGGGTTAAGAGAAATCCGAAGTTAACGACTTTTGAGAATAAGGGAGTTTGATAAGTTCTGTAAGTTTCATCTACCTGTGATAGATCTCCTTGAATTGATGGAGTTGCTATGTTACGACGTTTTTGAGACCGTGCAGAGGTTCACTTATGACGTCATAGGTCAGTGACCTGATCTGACCTGAAAATGAGGTTGGTGTCACAAAATCTGGCTTGAATCAAAGGTCAGGTATGCCAACTTACAACCCTCCATCACCAGCGCGCTCACCCCTACTTTACTTTGCAGCAATGGTTTGCAGCACATTAACGATAAAAGTTTTGGTCTGTCCGAGATTCGAACACAGGACCTTCCGATGTATCAAAAACATGGGGTCATATATGGACGAATATCTCGAAAACGGTTGGATGGGCTTGAACTTTTCATCCCAAAAATGGAAATAAAAATGTTGTAGCTATCTTTTGACATACTTTGTATGTGAATGCCCACACTACGAAACCTTGAAAACCGAGCGCGAAAAGTCGCATTTTAACACGCAACCCTATGGGCTAGTAGGAAAAGTCACGCCCATGCTGCCATATGACTTTGGAGGGGGCTGCTTTAAACGAGCCATGTTCATGGTATCCTGCATTGCTGTGGGCGGTTCGTTAATTTTGGCGCCTAAATAGGCGTTCCTGCGCCTCCCTGCTCCTCTCTTCACTCTCGGCAGGCGAAGCTGCCCTACCCGTCTCGTTCCTCGGTCATAGGTAATTGACATGTTCATACATCTGAGCTGACGCAGAATCTCGGGCTCGCCAAAACAAAGTACCGACTTAGTGAACGACAGCTGGTGGTACTCGAAAAGACTACGAGCATGCAAAATACCCAGTCGTTCCGCTTCAGACGATATCCTGTCGAACTTCCTCTTGCCGGTGATCACATGTGTACAAAAATTGACAAGCTTCTTGACACGGTGCATCTGCTTCTTGTTACACGTGCCGTAAATCGACATGCAGTATCGGATCGTGGACAATACCACGGATTCAACTATCTCGCAAAGTACAGTGTGGCACAACATGTCTAGCGTGTATGAGTGCGATCAACATGCCTGTATTGCGGTGAGCTAATTATACGGCTGTCGGCTTACTTATAAACTGGGAATGCCTTCTGAGAATGCCTGCTGCGGAGTTAATCTTCGGTTGAGTTGACCCCGACTCCGTACAAAACTGTCGACCCCGACCGACTCCCGCAGACCTGATAGGGCAGGTGCGCGGACGGCGGAGTCGACGGATTTTCGCTGACTCGGACTCCGACTCCGGTTTCGAAAATTGACAGACTCCCATTCCGCCTCTACTCCGCACTTCGCACCCCTGTGTTCTACTACCCGGCCCCCGCCGAAGTTAGTTGGTAGCACTGCTGCTCCACGGCGTACATTTCCTACCAGCCCATAGGGTTTACATGTTAAATGGCCTGTTTTCGGCGAGCGATATCTCGGTCAACCTTTGAAGGAATCAATGGTTCTTAGTCTCAAATGATAGATCGATGAATTTTCTTTCGACAATTCCTCTACCATTTTTCACGAAACCCAGCCGATCTTCTACGGCGTACAAGGTAAAGATTTCTCTGCACGCCAGCACCCGCGATTCGCCTCTCCGATCGTCGGTTCGCGGTCCTCGGTAGCGCAGTCGGTAGCATATCGGGCTACAGATCCGAGGGTCGTGAGTTCGAATCCTGGGAACGCCGCGTGATTTTGGCTAGAATTAAATGATGTAGATTCTTGAATGTTTGCATAATCAATTATTAATAGCTAATTGAATGTATCTGCCCACTAATCGGCCCTTAAAACCTTGTAACACGGCGGTTTCTCGTGCCCAGGGCGGGGGCGCGCCGGTGTTGTTGTCAGCCCTTGCCAGAAGAGATGCTCTGCCGGTCCAGGTGTATTGTTCACGAGCACAACACAGCGAGATGGTCAGCTACGGTGTCGGTCGAGACCGATGCAGAAACACGTCCGGCGTGGGTGACGGCCGGGGGTCTTCTGCCCTCCCTTTGCCGGGGAGCTCTCGGCTCGGCTCACCCCGACCTAGTTCCTACTAGGTCCGTCGACTACTAGGTCCGTCCGTCGACTCCAGGACCATCTGCCGAGCAGTAGCCAGAGCCGCCAGAGAGGCTACTATCAAGAACTGGCCAGCCGGGTGGTTCCGGTCCGTGATGGGCGACCGCCTACCGCCCCGAGTTACCGGCTTGGAGCGGTCCAGCGCGGTGGATGTCCACCAGCTGAGGGCCGGGCACTGGTCTGGTGCCCGGTCCTACCTGCACAGAATCGGTCGCTCCCCGTCTCCGATCCCAGGCGGATGCCAGGGGTGCAACAGAGATGACTGCAGAGAGTCCTGGTGCCCCCTGTGCCGGGAGGAGCCGGACAGGCCGGACCATGTCCTCCTCCGCTGTCCCGCCCTGATGGGGACGAGATCAAGGACGTGCTACACCATCCACCCGGAACCGGAGGAGGTCCGGGAGACCGCCGTGGTGGCGGCCCTGGCGGCGGCCGCCAGAGGCGCCCAGAGCCGACAGGCTACACTTCATTAGAAGCGGAGGGAAGAACAACAACAACCTAGTTCCTACCACATACTAGAATATAAAACTATCCTGCGTGACGGCCCGCTATTGGATTAAAACATTTTCGCTTTAAGACTCGTCTTGTGATTGGTTATTACTATGTCACCGCCCCTCGGCCCTCTGGTAGCTCTCAGAAGACACGTGTCAGATGAGTTGCCAATCGTCACGCGCTGGCACCGTGGTCGAGGGGGCGTAGCATGATATCGTTCCAAGAAGCGCGTCAGAAGCATTGGTGGACATTAACCAGGTCACTATTCTGCGCGGGCCGGCATGAGTGACGGATGGCGGGCGTCAGGCTGGCGCGACTCAGCGGCACCGTCGTGGCGGGCTGGAGACAATGAGTCACACATGGATAAACTATGACGCGCCGTTGGGCCGACCGCGGGGTCAGCTGCGGTGAGCTGAGTGCGGGCGGAGAGCGGCAAAGGTAGCGAGCGTTGAAAATGCGAAAATGAAATATAGCCACCACGCAGGTATAATAAGACTACGAACTAATTAAGCCTAAACCCATAAAATATAAGCAGCAATTAATGCAAGGCAACGGCGATAAGCAATGACACACACTTTACACACCTCCCCCACCCATAGCAAGAGCTTTGGCTAAGACAAAGCAGAGTCCGGCGCCTGAAGGGCGAAGGACGCAGCAGGGGAGACATACGACTAAACAACCGCGACGATAACGCGACGCAGCGGGTGGGAGGGCGTGGAACGCGACGGACGAACGCGGAACGCAAAGGATGAACGCGACGAATAGCACTGGGGCACTCGCTGCAGTGCACTGAAGCAGTGGTTGTAGTCCATGACGTGAGGCATCGGAGCCCACGGAGTCGGGCGGTGACCCGGATCGCGAGCCGTCGAGTCAGCTGGTGACCCGGATTGCTGGTGCGCGGGACACTTCACTTGGTAGCGCACGGCTGCGCTCGGGGCGGTGCACTGAGTAGGTCAGTGACCCGGATAGTTCCTCGGTCCATTGTGATGCAGGCCCGGTGCCATGCATACACAAACACACACGCACACGGGGGGAAGGGGAATCAAAGAGGCCTCACACCTCTGGCGACAGTCGCAGAGACGGCGTCGGTCGGTGGCCGTACGTGCAGAGGTGAAACAAAGGCCGAATCTTCCACCGACAGCGTTTCTTCCACCACTAGATTTCCATCAAGTTTCCACCTTAATAGGTAAATAGTAAGTGAGCTGTTGCCTGTTTCTCACTACCGCAAATGTAAAAAAAAAACTTCTTGTCCCTTTGATAATCTGGCTATACTTTAACGATATACCACTTATTTTGTTTTATCAACATTATCACCAATCTGACAACCATTTACAATGACAAGAACGCTTCACGGCGATATTGACTTATAGAGAAACTCATACGCTTGAGCGATTATCTAAAACGGCGATCCGTAAAAGAGCGACTTTAGAGGAACAGCTCGACTATTCTAAGCTAATGGGAATTGGAAAAGCAGAAATTGGCGATTCCTCGCGAAGTACCTATACTTTAGCTTGCTAGCTTGCTTCGTTCTCGAGATATCATAGGGGCCGGGGGGGGGGGGGGGGGAGCAGGTATTCGCCCCCGTCTACGAAGTTGACGCCGAACCCCGTCGGTGCGCGGGGCTCCGGAGAGTCCGGTTTTGTCGTGAAAAATCAACAGTGTCAACGACAAATCACTTATGCACATCGAAACGAAAAACAAAGACTTTAAAATTAACCTTTAAGTATGCTACGCAATGCCTTCTTCGATATGGACTCCTTACTGTTATTTTTTATTAAATAATAGGTATACTGCGAAACGAGTGCATTTTACATAAAAATGCAGACTGCCAGAAATCGTCAAATTTTGCTTTTCCAATCACCATTAGCCTACAATAATCTGTTTTGTTTTGTTTTGTTGGGTTAGGTCCTTTTGGTCTGACGAGATTATTTCAGGACAGGAAGGTTCTACACGATGAGACCCGTCCAGTGCCCAGTGCCGGAAGCAGTCAGCTGTTCGTTGCTTCCATGTCCCCTCGCACGCCGAGCGCGCCGAGCGGGCCGCCGGCGCGGGGGAGGGGTGAAGAGTCAGCAGGGTCGGCCGGCGTTGTTGGTTTAGCTGGCTACCGGCGTCTCAGGGCGCCGGCCGGTCCCGGTAGGGGTTGGTCGTCATGACAACCGACGGCGGTTGGTAGGGGGAGAAGTAACTTCTACGTTAAAAGCATCCGCGTCGGAAAGAAAATAGTCCTGCAGATATTGACGATTTTCTTGCAAGCGAGAGCAGATAGACACATGCAAATAACACCGTTAGATGCGTCTCTCAAATATGCATAAATCCTCACTTGAAAATAAATACTTCTCCACAATTAATACACCACAGCGGCTCCAGCGACGGGTACCTACCGAAATTTAAACGGAATAACATGCAGACAGTTCACTTAATGGTCTGGTGACTTCAATGCAGATGCGGGGCAGGTAGTAGAACACTGAGTAGTGAGTACACAAGGTTTCCAATCACCCGTAGTTTTTCCCACTCAAAATGATTCATATCATCAGGTACTTACCAGTGGAAGAGGAGCATAGCAGGCAAACTTTGCCCCAGGCTCAAAACCTGAGTTCTTCACTCTAGCATTTTTTATGCCCTCCGTGCTTCCTATTGTTATGGATCTTGAAGGTATCCGGCCTACCATAAAACTTGCATCCTGGATGACCGCACCGCACCTTTATTTCAGATGGAGCCAGTCTCTGTCCGTGCAGCTTCCTTTTTGGCATCACGAGGTGTACCTATTCCACGACGAGGGCTCTAACTTATCCACCTCTTCACTTCAACTTATCCGCCAGCCTTTTCCACCACCCCGCAACTCACTAAAACGCCGCGGACCTTCAACACTGCCTTCACTGCCTTGAACAACGCGGAAACTAGTGGAGCTCCTAGTGCTGTTAAACTGTTGAGTGCTAGTGTATGAAGTAAATATTTCTTTATGAAATTGCATACAAATGCATGCAACTTTAATACTTTAGAATGGTGTTGTAAAATCAAATATTTTGAGGAACTTATCGCATGTCAGAATTTTCTAGTCTTTACAATATTGCTCTTCCACCCTCGTCGCCGCGCCGTCGCCGGTCGTCGGCATTTTTTCATCACTAGCTTTTTTCAATAAGGCCTTAAACTAAAGAAATAATGAGTTGTGAGCGAAGAAAAAGAGATTATTGAAATCAGAAAAATCCTATTTATATTTGACGGGAGTATTGCCGCATTTAACGCAGCAGTTTACTTTATTTTCGCCTTCCACCATATTCCACCAACCAGAACTTCCGGTGAAAAGTCAGTGGATCTGGGGAATTTCTAAGAAATCTGCGAAACACCTGAATATTTCTCTAGGGTTTCGAGAACTTCTCATAATTATAGGGAAATTCAGGGAAAAAGATAAAAAGGCTTAGGTTTGATAAAAACATTCATTTTTTAAATTTAGATGCTTTCTTTAGACAAGGGAAAGCCGGATCGGGTTTAACAGACAGAGCATCGGCGGCGGCATTTTTTCCACCATCGAGGATCGCTGAGTTGCTCGATTTTCCACCGCCGTGCGTCGCCGTGACGGCACTTTATTTCACCTCTGCGTACGTGGCCCGTCGCGGCATATCCGTTGTGGCACTAGGCTGAGCGCTGAGTGATGCCGGTGCATCGTCTACAGGGTCCGTTTGCAGGCTCTGCTGGCTGCCCGGTGGGGCTGCTGGCGGGTCGAGCACAGGATGACGCTCGTCGAGTTCAATGGCTGGCTCACGAAAGTCTCGAGTAGCAGAAGCGGGTACAAAGCGGGGTAAGCGGTAAGTAGCCATGGAGCGAGGGCAGCAGTGTTTAATGCAGAAGCACATGCAGCAAGCGGCGAGAACGCTGATGACGATAATGAGTAGCCAAGTATAAGAGAATGCAGATGGTGTATCGTCAATAACCTGTTCAAGGGGAAGGGCTTCGACACGATTGAAGTAGTCATCGGCTGGCATACCGTCTACGTGAAGCTTGGGTATAGCTGAGACGTTAGATTGCAGGGCGGTTGGAATAGCAGTGGCCCACTGCGAACGCCAGATTGGGACCAGGGAAGAATCATTGGAGATTGTGAACGTATCATCGAAATCAGGGAAGTCGAGGTGAGTCTCACTAGCATAGTAAGGGGGGAGATATAGAGAGTCACTAGAAGCTGAGCATTCCATGGACAAGGTAAGAAGGCGAACAGGGGATGAAATGGATAGCGTGGTGCTATTGTACGGGCAGACGATAGTGATGGACAGAGGAGGGCGAGAAACTATTAGCCACGTGCCTTGGGAAAGGTAATGAGCTTTGGGAGCATCGTTCGTAGGGCGGACGATTGGAGCACAAAGACGAGAGATGGCCTGCTCGTCCCGACGGAAAAGAGCCACAACACACGAATCCGCATTTGCCGTGGAGTAAGCAGGTTCGTGAAGGGGGCAGAACGGTTGCTTGATCAGAAGGCAAGCTTCGATCTCAGAGTCGACAGGCTGGATGTATTGCTGTCTGTTTTCTGATACAATCAGATAGCGGGGTTCGTTGGGAACATAGAGAAGGGAGATGTTATGGCTGTGAAGTGGGACCTGATAAGGGAAGAAGCGATAAACGTCAAACGCATGGAGCGTGTGGAGCAGTGGAACGTAGAAGAGGACGTGAAAAGCATCATCGACTGGGATGAGCTTGGTTTTGACAATGCGAACATAGTCGCGAGTAGCCGAAGGCGGGAAAGGCAGCTCAAAATGTGCCGGGAGACTTTTGCTCACCTTACGAAGGACACGGTTGAGGTCACGTGAATGAATGAGGTCAGCGTGTAGGATTCCTACTTGAGCTAGAGCGAGTTTGCTAGAGAGCGACACCAACGAAGATGATTGAGACTTCTAGTAACTTGTCTTACATTCTCTGCAAGGTCGGCTACGCGGAGCGATACGGTGATGAGTGCCTCTGCATTGTCGGCAGCTCTGATCAGCTTCAAATGCGATGTGCTCATCGAGCTCATCGCTGATTGTAGAGTACGGAGAGCTTTACGATTTTGAGTAGTGGCAACTCTAGTAGAATTAATGACGTTAAGCGTGCCGTTAAAAGTATGAGCCATAGCAACTTCTTTGGCATTGATAAGCTGTACGTTATGATCCAGATGTTTGATTTCACTTTCAGTGGCAGTTCCAAACAGAGACGACATTTCGCTTCCAATGCCATCGATGAGTCCTCGCTTAACACGCTTGGAGCGTCCAGTCCGACGGATGGAGTTAGCCGAGCGTGCAGAGCTTCGCGGCTCAGGCATGGACAGTAGGTCACGAAATGTGTCGACGAGATGGTTCTCCTCTGTTTGCAGCTGACTAATGGAATGAGACAGATGTTTGAGCGATACAGTCAGTGAAGCATGAGCAGGGTCAGCAGCGGTAGCATTAGTAGGCGGTGAGTGGTTAGCGAGCAGCGCTCTTGCAGTGCGGGAGAGCTCATTAGTAGCATCATTGATTTTACGGACATCTTGACGATAAGGTTTCATGCTTATTGATAGAGTGATTGCCCATGAACTATAGCTTGGGTAAGTCTTGCCTAGTGGTATAAAGAGATGTCCGGGATCAGTAGGGGGAGCAGCGCAATTAGCAATATTTAGCACGTTTGTTACCGTGAGCAGCATCAGCCATCGACACAGCATCGTTGTGACAGCCATGCTCTGAAACACAACGACCATTTATTACATTGAGCTGATAAGAGCCATACTCAATGCATAAACTATAAACAAAAGGGCTTTCGGTATCCAACCTGATGATTCACTGCAATCGTGGTGAGTCATCTCTGCAAATGGCTGCTGAACGTCAACATCATTTGGACCGCTAGCTATCACTGCCAGGCAGTCAGTTTCCGATTGGACCTTAGGCCTCTTGTCTGGCGGGCACTCATCAAAACTGTCATTTCGTTTCCTTACGTAAGGTCTCCGTACGTACTCATACCCTTCTAGAGGCTCGTTCGTTTGAGCTCGAGACCTGAGGTTGTATCCATGTAGCCTCTGTGGTAGCGGCGGCAACTGACCAAGCTCTCCACTGTCCGGTAACGGTGGGGAGATTACAGTGGGGTCACCTAATGTTACTGAAGGGTTCTCAGGGCCAGGACCGTTGCCCTTTTCCTGGATATCTGGAGTGCCCTCTCTTGATTCATCTGTGGGGTTTGGTGTGCTCATAGAAGCAAACCAAGGTTGATCACCTAACGGTAACCTGGCCGCACGGAGCGGCTGCTGGCGAGTAGGCTCCTCTTCCGGACGGATACCTACCTGTAGGGGACGTTTCACTACATCGTAAACTCTATCCCAAACATCAGTTTCGTCCTTCCGACGTAGGTTCTCTGAATGTACTACCTTCGATTTGCCCGTTAACATGTTCTTGATGCAGTAGTTCTCAGGGCCTGATTTTGAAACTACTCGAAAATGGTTTTTCCATGGTAACGTGAATTTAGGAGTATCACCTGGTTGTACTGAAGGGTCAAAATAGTAAACAAGGTCACCGGGTGCAAAGTCTGAAGGGGTTGCGTTTTGTGCAATATGAGCTTTGTTTCGATCTCTAGCTTCCTGCATGTTTTCAACCACATGTGCGTAAGCATTATGCAAATGCTCGAACATGACTGGGACGTAGTCCTCGCCAAAGTACCGTAATCTAGGTTGCAGGAGCGTGTCGACTGGTAGAACGGGATCTCTACCGTACATGATAAAGTAGGGCGAGTATTTAGTAGACTCATTCTTGCTCACCCTGTATGCGCCTAAACATGGTTGTAAAACTTCATCCCATTTTGTTTGATCTTCGCTAATTTGTTTCCTAATCATGTCGTTCATGCACCTATGGAATCGCTCAGTCTTTCCGTTTGACTGGGGATGATAGCTGGACGTTCTGACCCGTGCAATTCCTAATTCGCGATTGACTAGGTCCAGGAGTGCATTGCAATATTCCGTACCTTGATCACTAATGATGGTTCGCGGGCAGCCATGCCTCGGGATAAATTCTTCCAAAAGTAATTTTGCAATGGTATTTGCCGACTTGTCCGGAATAGCCCATGCTTCTGGCCATCCGCTAAAGTGATCAACAATCGTGCACACATATTTGTTCCCTTTGTCTGAGACGGGAAATGGACCACACGTGTCTATACCGATGATTTCCATGGGAGCTGAAGGCATAGGCATGTCCTGCATTGGCCGTCTTTCTTTGTTGAGCCTTTTCCTGTTGCACGTGTCGCATGACGAGACATATTGCATGGCGTCTTTCAGCATCGAGGGCCAATAATACGATTTGAGCAGTTTGTCAGTCGTTTTCTCGATTCCCAAATGGCCTCCAAAATAACCGTCATGAGCGCTCTGAAGGACTATTTTCCTAAACTCAGGTGGCAAAACAAGTTGGAGTTTAGTAAGTGGCCGGGTTTTCGTGCTTTTCTCTATGTGATAAAGGAGTCCGTCGTCTAAACAATACCTCTGGCTATTTGGGTTGCTTTCATCGTTTGACTGAAGGTCCGATATAATTTGTTTCAATTCTGGGTCGTTCCGTTGTGCTTTTCGTAATGAATCTGCGTCGATACCGTGATAGTCTAGTGGTTTTTGGTTGACGTTATTTTCGTCTGCATCAATTTGTACCCGGTTGTCAACTACATTGACATCCATCGACTCTCCTTGCCAATCGAGGTGCTCATTGTCGTTCAGTTCACCTGCTACTGGGGTATTGTGCAATCGCGACAGCATGTCGGCTGCTACGTTCTGGGGGCCGGAAATGTACTCAATTTTGCAATCGTATTCACCGAGAATAATAGCCCATCTTTGGATACGAGGATTTTTCATTTCACTCGTGAACAAATGCTTGAGCGGCTTGTGATCTGTATAAACGGTTATATCGGTACCAATGATAATCGGTCGAAGTTTTTCCAAACTATAGACGATAGCGAACGCCTCGCGTTCGATAGTAGGCCATTTGAGTTTTTGCTCCGAAAACTGGTGTGAAATGTATTGAATGACCCGATTTTGACCGTCATGTTCTTGCATCAAAACTGCACCTAAGGCGTACTGAGAAGCATCGGTGTACAGTTTGAAAGGTTTAGTTATGTCTGGGAAAGCCAAGATCGGGGCCTGGAGAAGTGCTTGTTTGATTGACTCGAATGCGCTTTGCGCTCCGGGCGTCCAATGGAATCTAGCATGCTTCTTTGTCAATGCATTCAAGGGTTTTGCTAATTTACTGAAATTTGGAACAAATTTTCTGTAGTATGACGCCATGCCGAGGAAACTTCTGACATCTCGCACATTCTGGGGAGGTTGCATGTTTTGCATCGCTGAGACTTTTTGGGGGTCGACCGAAATTCCATCATTTGAAATGATATGACCTAAATAGTTGAGCTTGTCCTTGATAAATTCACATTTCGAAATTTTTAATTTTAGGTTGGCTTTTCGCAGCCTGGCGAATACTTGATCTAGGTGCTTCAGATGATCCTCAAGTGTTTCACTGAATACTATGATGTCATCTACAAACGCTAAGGCAAAATGACGGATATCTCCTAAAACAGCATTCATGCAATTTTGAAAAACGGCTGGCGAGCCAGAAAGACCAAAGGCCATCCGGTTATATTCGAAAATGCCTGCATCTGTGCCAAAAGCAGTCTTTTCTTTGTCCTCTTCTCTGATAGGGATTTGCCAAAAACCTTGCTTCATATCCAGACAAGTGCGGAACTTTGATTTTCCGAGCGCAAAGAATATGTCGTCAGCCGACGGGATGCTTGCAGCTGGCCTGACCGTAATAGCATTCAATTTTCGAAAGTCTACACAAAGTCTGAGAGAGCCATCCTTTTTGGGGACCAACAGAACAGGTGACATCCACGGTGAATTGCTCCGGCGGATAACATTTGCAGCTAGCATGTCCTGAATTTGCTTTTCTAGCGCCTCTCGATAAGCGAGTGGCGGTCGCCTAGGGGCCTGGTATGTTGGCGGATGATCTTGCGTATTGATCCTCATTTCTGTCACATTGGTCATGGTCAATTCCGTATCTTTTTCAACAAATATATCCATGTTACCAAGTAGAAGCGTTTTCAATTGGTCTCTTTGATCGTCTGGGATGTGATCTAGCCTGAATGAACGAATTTTATCCTCTGAGCTTTCTTTGACGTTCTCCTCTGATTTCGATATTGATGAAATGTTTGGTTCAAGTTCTGAATCGGAAATTTTTGTAGCTACTCCAATAACTTGTCCTTTTCTGAAATGCAAATACCGGCCCGTTTCGTTCACAATTGCCCAGGGGATATGGCGGTTTTTCGAGAGCTTGACAACGGCGTTTGGTAGCAGAATACCTGGTTCGTTTTCGAAACACGGGGACGAGGGGAGCTGAGTAACGACGAAGCCTTCACCTGGTTTATTTTTCTTTGTGATCGCGCATTTCACCTGCAAGTCCGAGCGAGGGAAGACGTCTACGTCCTCCGCGAGTCTCACTAAATTTGTTTCTTTAGTACTCTTTCCTTGTTTCGTTTTGAGTGGGTACACATACCTTCCGATGATCATGGTTTGGTTCTCAAAGTCTAGCAGCGCTTTCCTAGCATTCAAGAAATCGATTCCCAAAATCATATCATGGTTGAAGCCGTCTACTACAACAAAATCATGATACATGCGCACCTTTCCAAGAGTGATTCGTATTTTGACTGATCTGGTTGGTTTCAGTTTGTGTCCAGAGGCTGACACGAGGGTGACTTTTTGTTTTTCAGCTGGTCTCACCAGCGACGGTTCCAGTAATTCCACAAATTTTTCACTAACGAGCGAGAGCTGCGAGCCGGTATCCAAAAGTGTATGAAAGGGGTGCGTCCCAATAGAAATGTCAACATACGGGCAGTTCTCGTTAATTTTCAAAATTTGTGCGGTCTCTGTACCGCCTGTCGCTGAATCAGTGTGAGGCTTTACATGTTTCCCGGCTGCGGTTGACCTCTGCTTGGCCTACTTTGCTGTTGGTTTTGCGGACGCTGGGCAGAAGCGTTCGCTGCCTGTCGCTTAAAACAGATACGTTGTACATGGCCTATTAGGCCGCAGTAGTAGCAGATCGGCCGGTGATCGGACGTCCATTGATAGACCGGTTTGGGCCTAGAGTTCTGTCTAAAATTACCAGGGTTCTGACGCTGTTGGCCCGGCTGAGTGGGCTGTCGTTGGAAGAACTGGCCCGGGGGCGGTTGATTGACCGGCGGTGGGTAGCTCTGATAAGCGCTCGGTTGTTGATAGCTTTGATGGACCTGTGGTCTGACTTTGAAGGAATCATCACTGCGCCTGACTAGAACTTCTAGTAGATCTCTGACCTCAGACAGGTCGCTATTTTGCGCAGGGGGCTCGGGAGCAGGTGTCACAGCATTGCAGTCCATTGGCTCTGGTTTTCCTTTCGAGTGATCACGGTAAGTAGCTAGTTCTGTCATCAGTTTAATCTGGTCCATGGCTATGTGATATGCTTCTGTCGGGCTTTTAGGTCGGCGGGTCGCTATGCGTTCTTGTAATTTTCTGTCTGTGATTCCGTTGATGAAAGTCCTTGTAATTGCCTCTACGACACTGGATTCATCTATCTTTTCCTTGTAGGCATGGGTGTCGATTTGTATACCTTTGGGGGTGCTGCAGCACCCCCAATGCTCAAATGAGCACCTCCAATGGTTTTCCGGGCACCCCCAATGATTTTGTCCCTCAATAACTCCCACTAACTCTGCTTGAGGAAAATAATTGTTCTGCAGTCTTTCACTACAAAAAATAAAACAATTACGCAATTTACAAGGCATGAAATAAAGATGTAAAGAAAAGAAAAGTTAGTTTTAAGAAGAAGGGCGAAAAAAGACGTTAAATTGCAAAGACACTTGTGTGGGTCCGTCGTACACGGGTGTCGGACTATTAGAGCTGCTGGTGCGTACCCTTTACAAGCCGGCAGGGGGCTCCAGAGACCGGCGACGGGCCCTCAGGGGCCGGCAAAGGGCAATCAGAGGCCGGTGGTACCTTCAGAAACCCTGTGGGGTCGTCTTTAGAGACCGGAACGGACTCAGACGCCGATGGGGCCCTCAGAGTCGCCGGTGTGGGGCCTTCAAATGTCACCGGTGGCAGGGTGGCCGTCACATGCGCACTAGTGGGGCCTTCAGAAGCTACGATGCTGGGCCCTCAGAGCCGCCGATATAGGGCCTTAAGAGGCACTAGTGTGGGGCCCTCAGATATGGCAATGTGGGGCCCTCGGACTGGAGGCGCCGGTGTGGGGGCTTCGCAGTCGCCGGTGACGGCCCTCACAGGCGCCGTTGTGGGGGCTCTCAGAGACACTGGTTTAGGGCCATCACAGGCGCGCGTGGGGCCCTCAGAACTGCTGTTACGGAACGGACCCTTCATAGGCCGACAAAAAGATATCAAGAGGTCACCGGTGCCTTCAGGAGCCTTGTGGGGTTCTCAGAGACTGGCATGGTGCGCTCAGACGCCGCTGGGACCCTCCGGCTCCGAGTCACCTGTGTCAGCCGTCAGGGTCGCTGGTAACTGACAATGGCCCTCAGAACCGCCCATGTAGGGTTTTAAAGGCATTGGTGTAGGGCCTCAGAGTTAGGGGTGTGGGGCCCTCAGGGACGCCGGTGTGGCGCTCAGAGGGGCGCCGGTGAGGGCCCTTACAGTCGCCGTTATATGGGCCCTCAGAGAAGTGGGTGTGGGGCCATTATAGGCGGGTGTGCAGCTCCTAGAGCTGGCCCCCTATAGGCCGGTTAAGACCCCCAGAGGCCGGCAAGTGGCCCTCAGAGGCTGGCTTGGGGCCCTTATGGAGATCTTAATGTTGGTACTTGTGGGCCCATGAGGTGTTCTTACGAGCCCTGTGGGGCCCTTCTGAGTCTAAATATAGCCAACGTGGACCCTCAGCGGCCAATTGGCGCCGCAGGGCCCCTCAGGCCCGAATAACCCGATGGGCCCCTGAACCTGATGGGGGGGGGGGGAAATCCCGTGATTATCAGTACCTTATGGGGATACCCAACCATGCCTTGCACGGTTGTGCCCCATGGCAAAGCTGCAATCTTTCACCCGGTGCAGGGGTTGAGCACCCCCAACCATTTTGAAAAATCGACACCCCTGCTTGTAGGCCTGCCGGGAGAGCGCCTGAAGTCGCTCTGCATAGTGAGGTATTGATTCATTCGGCCTCTGCACGAAAGTCTGCAGTTTCTGTTTCGCTGTATCCGTGTCGTCTAGGTAGTGGTAACGTTGGGTCATGAGAGCTTTGAATCGTGCCCAAGAATCAATAGACGGAGCCACCTCGTGGAAGTAATCAAGAGCTGTGCCTTTAAGTGTTTGACTAGCAGCCCAAAGAGTTTGTTCCTCATCGCCTTTTAGCGCCATGTGCAAGTTGTCCATTTCAGCTAGCCATTTGGTAAAATGCTCACCACTTGTGCCATCAAAATGATGTTTCCCCGACACCGACTGGTTAGTCATAAGTTGGTTCTTTAGAACACCGAAACCTTGCATCATTGCATTGATCATTTGGCTTGAGGAAGCAGAAGCGGGAGCATGCGAGCGAGACGATTCGTTTTGAGCCATCATTGAAGCGACAAGGAGCCAGAAAATCAAAAGCTAAAATGGGTATTTAGTATTTACGTTACGTTGATATTAACAGGAAACAAAAACAAAATCAAATGCCACTCGGGAGATGTCGAGACGTACCTTTGATGGCGTCGCCGAAGATGGGTTGTTCGCTCATTAACTATCACTCCACTATCACTTTCACTACGCAGCGGGGCGGATTGTTTCGATTACGCGCGAGAGTCTGTTGCAGCGCTGGGCGTTGGACGCCTTTGAAGTCACTCGATGAAGATGCCTCGGAGAAGAGCGTCAGTTGACCTCTCTGATGACGTCAGTTGACCTCGTTGGAGAGCACGAGTTGAACTCTCTTTCCTGTTAAACTTTGTCTCGATGACGAGAGACGGTCGGTTGGAGTTATCAGCGGCTTAAATCGAGCGCTGGTTGAGATGGCTGCCGTATAACTCGGGCAGATCGGGCCTGACTGGTACAGTTCGATTTCAGAGCCCTTTATGACTGGTACTGGTACAGGTACTTGTACCTTGAGCTGGCTGAGCTGGCACTGATGGAGATAAACGGTGCCGAGCTTTGGCGTACTCACTTTTGGAGTGCTATTGTTCAGCGGCTCACTGTGAAGTATCGGCAGATGTAGTAGCCGTGAGAGCTGGCTGGTAGCAGCTGGAGCGCAGCAGCGTTGTATAGGTGCTCGTCAGCGGCAGAGTTCGTCAGCGGCAGAGTTCGGACGGAAGAGTCGGCGCACGGAGAAGCAGATGGACGTGAGAAGACGGCTTCTTCGGCAGGTTCGATCCGACGTCAGCGGCACCAATGTAACACGGCGGTTTCTCGTGCCCAGGGCGGGGGCGCGCCGGTGTTGTTGTCAGCCCTTGCCAGAAGAGATGCTCTGCCGGTCCAGGTGTATTGTTCACGAGCACAACACAGCGAGATGGTCAGCTACGGTGTCGGTCGAGACCGATGCAGAAACACGTCCGGCGTGGGTGACGGCCGGGGGTCTTCTGCCCTCCCTTTGCCGGGGAGCTCTCGGCTCGGCTCACCCCGACCTAGTTCCTACCACATACTAGAATATAAAACTATCCTGCGTGACGGCCCGCTATTGGATTAAAACATTTTCGCTTTAAGACTCGTCTTGTGATTGGTTATTACTATGTCACCGCCCCTCGGCCCTCTGGTAGCTCTCAGAAGACACGTGTCAGATGAGTTGCCAATCGTCACGCGCTGGCACCGTGGTCGAGGGGGCGTAGCATGATATCGTTCCAAGAAGCGCGTCAGAAGCATTGGTGGACATTAACCAGGTCACTATTCTGCGCGGGCCGGCATGAATGACGGATGGCGGGCGTCAGGCTGGCGCGACTCAGCGGCACCGTCGTGGCGGGCTGGAGACAATGAGTCACACATGGATAAACTATGACGCGCCGTTGGGCCGACCGCGGGGTCAGCTGCGGTGAGCTGAGTGCGGGCGGAGAGCGGCAAAGGTAGCGAGCGTTGAAAATGCGAAAATGAAATATAGCCACCACGCAGGTATAATTAGACTACGAACTAATTAAGCCTAAACCCATAAAATATAAGCAGCAATTAATGCAAGGCAACGGCGATAAGCAATGACACACACTTTACAACCTGTTATTTAAGAAATTTAAGAAATGATTGTCACGTGCGCGTCACGACTGCCATCCATAAGCGCTACCATATTCTAGATTGAACTAACTTTTTGCTAGTCCCGACCACATATAGTAGGTTTTCTAGTAGTTATACTAGAAATTCCTACCAAAGTTCGTCCTACCCTTCACTCAATATACCCTGCTACTACCTACGGCTGACAGCCCCCTGCGACTCTCCTCCGCCGGCGCGACCCCACCCGACATCGCCTCACCACACGTGGTCGGCGGCCGACCAATCAGCACACGCAGGGCCGCGGCACGCGGCGGCCCGACGCTGGGGTGTGTTCGTGAAGAACCGAGTCTGCGAGATCCAAAGCCTCAGCTCTCCTGCTGCCTGGAACCACTGTCCCGGAGCGGAGAATCCCGCCGACCTGCCTTCCCGCGGCACGCCTGCGGAGAAAATGAAAGGTGAATTCTGGCTGCACGGACCTGAGTGGCTCAGAGAAGCGAAAATCAGATGGCCACAGGGGATGCGAAATGAACAGGAACCTGCGGAATGCAAGGTCGAAGAGAGAAAGCAAGCACTTCCGGCCTCCAGCAGCTATGAGCCTGCGCCAGGTATTGGTCGTTTGATCAATATTCAACGGTTCAGCAGTTTGAACAAGCTCCTGAGAGTCACAGCTTACGTCCTGCGCTGGATCTGTAATAGCAGATCGTCAAAGAAGCAAGACGGTATCATGACAGTAGAAGAGCTCGCGAGGGCGGAGCGACTTTGGATTCTGGACGCGCAACGCTCTCAGTTCAGTGAAGAAGTGGAGGCTCTGAAAGCCGGTCACACCGTGCCCCCTGGATCGAGAATAAAAGATCTCGGTCCGTTCTTGGACGGGGAGATCCTGAGAAAGGAAGGTAGGCTGCACTATGCTGCGCTGCCAGAGGAGGAAAAGCGGCCAATCATCATGCCACCGGATCATAGATTCGTACATCTCTTGATCGAGAAGACGCACAAGCAGCTGTGTCATGCCGGCACCCCGCAAGTTCTGAGCGCCATCCGTGATCGGTATTGGATCGTTCGGGGACGACAGAAGGTGCGGTCAGTGCTGCTGAGCTGTCGGAGCTGCCACCTGTTCCGCGCCAGACCGTTCTGCCACCAGAGGCCGGCCCCTCTACCCCGCAGTCGGACCACACCGGCCCGGCCCTTCAGCAGAACAGGTGTGGACTTCGCAGGGCCACTGTATGTGAGACAGGGAAGAAACTCCTGCCCCCTCAAGGCGTATATCGCCGTCTTCACCTGCGCAGTAGTTCGTGCAGTTCATCTGGAAATGGTGAAGTCGCTGACAACAGAGGACTTCATGAAGGCTTACCGCCGATTTAGCGCCCGACGAGGCTGCCCGGCCAGCCTCATGAGTGACAACGCCACAACATTCCGTGGCGCTGCGTCCGTGCTGGCTGCAGAGGGTGTCAAATGGCACTTCATCGTTGAGCGCGCTCCGTGGTGGGGCGGCTTTTGGGAGCGGATGGTGGGACTCACCAAGGCCGCTCTGCGACGCACCCTGGGATCTTCACTGATGTGGGAAGAGTTGGAGACCGTTCTGTGCTCGGTGGAGTCAGCGATCAATGCGAGACCTCTAACGCCCGTCAGCGATGATCCCGATGATATTCAACCGCTACGACCCGCTGACTTTCTGCACTGTGCCTTCGAACGGAGCGAGGCTGCCAGGAGGCAATCGGAGCAGCTGACGCGGAGGCGCCGCTACCAGCAGAGGATCGTCACCAGCCTGTGGACTCGGTGGCAGCGCGAGTACCTTCGGAACTTGCGAGACTTCCGTCACAACGCCTCAAGAGTGGACCTCGAGCCGGCACCGGGCGATGTTGTGCTGATCGAGGGGGAGAGGTCATCCAACCGGCTCGTCTGGACCACGGGCACAGTGAAGACCCTGCACCCTGGCCGGGACGGGCGGTCCCGGGCCGCGACCGTGCACACCCTCCGGGGTGACGTGCGGCGTCCTATTCAGAAGCTGTACCTGCTGGAGGCGGCCTCTCCACCTGAGGAATGAATTCCACCCCGGGGGAGAATGTAGAATATCCAAAGAGGATTGTGATTACTAACGGGAGGTGCGCATTTATTTAAGCTCTACAGAAAAAGAGCATGTTTGTCAAAAGTGTGCGTGCAGAGAATGTGTGTCACAAGAAATTGAGAATGTTAAGTGGCTAGAGAGAGAGAATGGTCTTGAAGAAAAATAGAACTGAGGCCTCTTGCACCAAAATCCTCTTGCACCAATACTTGGATTATTTTGCATCGTATACCCAGTCCAAGTCTCAAATGTAACAATTTTTGAGTGCAAAATTTAGCAAGCACATGTAGGATTATGTATTGGGCTATTGCAAACAAATTTACCACCGTTAGAATAGCTTATTCTGAAACCGGTTTTTCGATTTTACCTAGCTAGGTAGTTTGGTGCAAGAGGCCTCTGATATTGTTGAATCATAGACTTTGATTTCGATATTAATTTGAGTAATTTGAGTTGCTAGACAGTGACACAGTGACGTAGTACATTGGGCAAAAATGACATTAACGTAATTTACCAAGCTGAAGCTGAATTGAAACATTAATTTAAGGCACTAATAAGTGGAAAGACTCAACAACCTTTTTGGGGTATAAAGCCCCCGCAGTGTCCAATACCGCTTTTTGGATCCGCCAGTTGTGATTAAGTCACGGTCGATACCGAGCTTCGGCGGGACCAGGCGCTGTACACGTTGTTCTTTGAATGAAGAGGTGGACAGACACCTAGCCCCACATCCTACTGCTAATTGCTATGCCCGTGCTTCTGTGGGTGAAGCACTAAAGCATCACGGAATCCCAGAGGACCTGCGAGTCGACGAGGTGGCCGCTTTGGCCGCCGGGTACTGCAGCTCCCTGGAGTTGCCTGGGACCGATGGCAAAACAACAGCTCCGGCGGTGCCCCTATGGGCCGTAGTAATTAGTGAATTCCCGTAATGTAGAGATCCTCAATGATCTCCATTACCATTTTATATTCCTAAACAATATGACAGACCAATTATGCTTGCCTACGTTCAGGCATTACCTCTGATGGTCATACGCCCAGTACAACATGTGTTGTCTGTCAAACAACAATCGACGACGGATCCCTTCTCATCATCTCTTAAGCCATCGGTTGTCCATTCACCCACCCCGTTTCCCTAAAAATAGACGGTCAGATTCGGCCTGGGTCCTTACGACCCCTCTAAATTCGCCAGAGACGGGATCGGATCGCCGTTATTGCACCCGTTAGTGTCTTATTGCACCCGCGCACCGACGGGGGGGGCGGATATCCGCCCCCCCCCTGAGGTTTTTCGCGGATAGCGGGAAAACCGCGGAGCGTAGCGCCGCAAAATTTGGTATGACTATTCTCTCATCAATTTTACACATGGTGTGCAAGTTTGAACCTCCTAACTTTTAAGGTCAGGTCACCAGGTCACTTTGAATGACCCAACCTCAAGTCACTTTTTTGCAACTTTGTCACCGTGCCAGAGCTACAGTAGATGTCGGAGGCCTTTGAAAGTCGCAGGATGTTATAAGGTCATTAGTAGCTACAATTTGTATATCTCGGAATTTTGATGTCGGTAACCTAAGGTCAGGTCAATTTCGCGACCTCCCCATTATAAGTCAATGGGGGAAAAATCAACTCCCTGTTTTTACCACTAAAACGGGTCAGAATGGCCCCATATACCATACATGACTTCACATACGATCAACCTTCACTACCTTGAGGTCTGTTTTGCTGTTGGGCAGCTGTAAGGTCATGTGACGTCATCAAAGGTCACCAAAGGTTTTTTGCCAATAACTCTTTACAGGAACAAGATACAGCCGCGCGGATGGTCTCATTGTGTTCAGCTCGTCAAGACGCATCGAATGATATACATGATGACCTCGAGGTCACGTGACCTGAGGTCAACCTTTGACCTTGACCTTTCGACGTCAACATATATCATTCGATGCGGATCGACGAGAGGATCACGATGATGCTTTTAGTTTGTTCCTATCTTGACTACTTCGAAAGTTATTCGAGAAAAACCCTCTCCATATCTAGCGCCGCCATTTTGACTTTTTCGACCCCTGTGACGTCATCTTTGACCTGACCTGAAAATGACCTTAGTAAAAATTGTAGACCTTGTCCGTGCGTATCCGATGCCGTTTACTGCTTGTCGCTATCTTGCTTTGTTCTCGAGATCTCAGGGGGGGGCGGTCATCCGCCCCCCCCCCCGTCGGTACTAAGTTGGCGCAGACCCCCGTCGGTGCGCGGGTTAAGTACTATGACAGCTTCGACCACGGACGTCGGACGGGGTGATCGTTCCACGAATGTACGCACCATCCAGGCCTAGAATGCACCGAGGTTTAAAAGGATGCAGTCTGTAGATCAATCAACAAACAATGGTGGTATGCAACCACTTTAAAATATCTCCCTGGCTCCCGCAACGTTCCAACGCCCCTCCGTTATGCATTCGCCCTGTGTGTCCGCCGAGCCGGCTTGCCTCCAATGACGTCATCGGCCGGCCGGCGGCGTTCAAGGTCAAACGGCTGGTGTCCTTACCTGGAGTTCTATAGCCTTGGTCTGAACTTAAAACGTTAGGTACTTAACAAAGACACCTGTGCTGTGCTCCACAGCTCATCGTCACAGCTCACCAGGCTCGGGACGGAGCGGCGGACCAAGAGGAGGCAAACTGCGAGGGACGCGCACGGACCTTCACACTTGGATCCCGACCGTGTGTGTGTGTGTGCAAATACTCAGTGGCGCTGCTTTGGCAAAATACATGATATTTTGAAGTGCAAAATACATGATATTTGAAGTGTGCCTGGGATTGTTTTCAGTTTACCCACCCTGTGATTGATATGTTCTTTATCAGTAGGCGGAACTATGGTCAAGCGTACCCATTTTCGGGAACGCATTTTCGTTCCCATATTTGGGAACGATAAACCCAAATATGGGAACGCCATGTAGGCATTATTTTAAACAAGAAAAAGAACCGTTAAATGACGTCCAAAAAATATAAAACGATCGTGAACCACCTGATATTTGTCTCAATATTGTTGGGAAAGAGTTTGATATTGTAAGGCCCATCGTAGTTTCAAATCGTTCCCCTATTTCTAAAGCAGTCCATCATCCGGGCCGCGAGCCCAAATTTGGGAACGCTCTCGTACACTGGCGCTGCAAGCGTTCCTTATTATGGGAACGGCGTACCCAAAATTGGGAACGATTTCACCGACGCCTTTCAGGGGCTCTTTTCATTAACAAGCATCACGTCCAACGCCGCAAATTATTGTTAAAGGTAGACTGCCACCTTTTTTTCACAAAACGGTTTTCACTAGAGCTGAGCCACCTATGTCCCAGACTGAAGTCGGTTTTCCGAAATTCGAACCCGTTTGCGAGAAATCGGAGACCAAAGTTCAGTTTGATGCCATTTTTTTAGTCCAAGAAAACCGACATCTCTACTGTTTATCGATAACTTTGAAACATGAATTTTCTTATCTTTTGGTAAATATATGTCAAAACTTTGATTGTTTCGAGATCAGAGAATAATTTTGGAGTGTCAAAATAAAAGTTAAACTTATATATTCAGTAGTTCATTTTTTCCAAAAAAGTGTGGGAAATGGAGTTTAACATGGGCCAGACCCATTCCAAATGAGCCATGATTTTTAAATGTTTTACGAACTTAAATGCAAAATAAATTAAACATGGCCAATTTCTTATGAAATCATATATTAGTAAATCATAAAATACCTTACTTTTTCAAATAAAATGTAATTATCTTATGACCTTGAAGTCTAGTGATGTGTAAACATTGTCGCTAGACATTAACCGATTGATAATTGTATGATAATCGACAATTTTTTTCGCGATTCACGTGATGATACTTTGTCAGGTGAATTCTAAAATTTTGTTTTGTCCAGGGAATAAATCATAGGCCGATCTGAGAAAACTTTTTGAAGGTGGCAGTCTTCCTTTAACGCAACAATCATCAGATGACCTTTCCGGCAAGACCGTCGCATGTTTCGCCCGGTCTTCTGCGCTTTTATTCCCGTCGATCTCGCAGCGGGCACGCCCCCTCTGCAGGATTACGTAATTCACAACGCTCAGCGATGTTCAACAAGGTCTTCCATACCTATATCCACCGTCCGCGCCGAGGGTGGAGACATGTCAAGCACCTGTCTGTTTATCACCGATAGTTGACGAGCACAAGGAAGTATCCAAAAATGGGAACGCTGAATATGTTACACCCTCAAAACACCTAGTCCCAATGAAAATCTAGTTTTTTCCTTTCTTGATGAGTGTAAGTGGCAAAGGCCTGGTAGGATGGGCACGAGGAATGATCGAAATCAGCAGAAGAATTATAAATAAGCCACACAGAGCGACCTATATAAGAGAAATTCCCCCAAAACGATCACGCTTAGAAACACGGAAGACAAAAACCACGCTCATGACGCTCCTTATAAAACAACTCTAAACAGCTAGCATCCAAATAAAATATGTCTATCTGGGATGATATAATACAGCTGAATAATTTTAAACCACTGAAACTGAGTTTACAACAGTAGTTCGGTAAAATCACTGACGTTCCATGCGGTCGTGCGCCCCGACACCAAATGTCACCAATATTACCCCCGGACTGTCCGCGTGTTCGCTTGCATATGTCAGCATCTGGTGTCGCTAGTATGAAACTTCATAACCAGGCGAAAATTATTATACTTGACCTCAAAATGTAAAAAACGCTTCATTTTCCTTAAAATTGCAAGTTAAATGTAGTATAAACCATGTTTTCACCATTCCGTCATTTCAAAAAATCATTAAAAATATCATTCGACGGTCAATTTCCTTGTGCAACGGTCAGATTAAAGATAATTTTATAGAGACTTAGTAGATACTTAAATTAGCGTGCATTTTTTTGAGACGTGATGCACTAATGAGTTTTAGTGGGCGAACGGCCGAAAAATTACCTTCCGTTCCCATAAATGGGAACGCCCGTTCCCATATTTGGGAACTCCGTTCCCAAAAATGGGAACGTTCCTATATTTGGGTACTCATGACCATAGTTCCGCCTACTGTTATTGTTCTATGAGCAACATAAAACGTGCGGCATGAAGTGCAATCATTGCGTTAGCTACCGATGTACTGAATAAATACCACACAGCCGCCATAAATTGTTTTCGCCTTTTCGAGGAAGAACTTATTGAGCCAAATGGGGGATAATTTTTGGCCTTTGCACTTCTCTGTTATAACGAAAGGAAAACCTGCGGAGCATAGCAGACTGAAAATCTGTCGTCAAACTTAACCCTCGCACGACCAGGCCATTTCTCATAACACGAACGACCAAGGGGGGGGGGGTTGTTACGACCCCCCCTGGCGTTTCGAAACGGAAGGTCGGAGAGCTTAGCGGAAAAAACCAACGGATTGCTCTCAACGAGATCTCGCGATTGGTGGTATATTTTTTGGTCCTAGGTCAACATTTGACCTACTTTTGACCGGTCAAAGGTCAAATTTTCGGAAAAATAGACTTTTTTCAACTTTCGGCGGCGATTGCGGCAAAACGGTGGGAGATATCGACTTGAAACCTTCACTATCGTGTTCCTTGATCAATTCTCTATCGTCAGTGGCGGCGGAATAGGGGGTGCAGGGGGTGCAGCTGCACCCCCATCGAAAAACATGGGGGTGCAAACATATCTTTTTGCACCCCCAAAATCCGTACAAGATGCCCGTCGCACCATCCAATACATTTTCTCCTGAAAACCAGTGATCGAGAAACGAACACTGATGTGGCATCATCCGGGATGTCCAGTTATGGTCAGGAGCGCCCCATGCTAGTCTTTGGGGCCCCCATACTGACTAGAAGTGTTTCGAGCCGCGTTTGGTGCTCCATGCGGCATCTGAGGGCCCCCACGACGGCCTCAGAGGGCCCTTTTATGACGATCTCTGAGGGCTCCCACGACGACCTCTGTCCCCTGGGGCCCTACAACGGCCACTAAGGGCCCTCATGACGACCGCTGATGGTCCCACAGAGACTCTAGGGCCCCAAGGAGACTCCAGAGGCCACGCTGGCCTCTGAGGGCCCTATGACGGCCTCTGAGGGCCCTTACGATCTCTGAGGGCTCTCACGACGACCTCTGTCCCCTGGGGCCCTATAACGACCACTAAGGGCCCTCATGATGACCGCTGAGGGTCCCACAGGACTCCAGGGGCCCCGCTGGCCTCTGAGGGCCCTCGTGACGGCCCTAGACCCAACTCAAGTCTGAGGGCCCATTTGGCTTCAGACGGCCCAGCGACGGCCTCTGAGGGCCCCAACATAACCAGGCTGCAGGGGCTATGCTGGCATCTGAGGGCCCTGCAATGGTCTACTGAGGGCCCTAACGATGGCCTCTAGTGGTCTTACCAAGGCCTCTGAGAGCCCTGCAAAGGTATCTGGGGGCCCATGAAGACCCTCACTATGGCCAAGGACCCTCATGAGTCATGACGACCTTTGATGATCCTCTCGAAGGCTTCTAAGGGCCCTTACAACAACTTCTGAGGACCCAAGGATGGTCCCTGAGGGACTGAGGGCCCTGACGACCACCTCTCTGGGCCCTCACAATGGTCTCTAAGACCCAACGCAAGCTCCAAAGGCCCACGCTGGCGTCTGAGGGTTCCACGACGGCCTCTGAGGGCCTCGACACAGGCAGGCTCCAGGGGCCATGCTGACCTCTGATGGCCCTCTTGACGGCTTCTAGGGCCTAACGAAGGCTTTAAGGGCCAACGCTGGCCTCTGAAGAACCCTACGACGGCCTCGGAGGGTCTCACCTCAACGCAGGCAGGTGCCAGGAGACATGCTGGCCTCTGAGGGCCCCGCAGAGTCAGGGGCGGATCCAAGGGGGGGGGTCACATGGGTCATGCCCCCCCCCCCCCTTGAGGCCCGGGGGCCCAAAGACCTGCCAGGGGCACCACCGGCCTATCAGGGGTATCACAGTCCTGACAGGGGCACCACAGGACCGCCAGGGGCACCACAGGCCTAGCAGGGACACCACGGGCCTGGTGCCCCTGGGCCCTGACAGGACTGTAACGCCCCTGACAAGCCTGAAGTGTCCCCGGCAGGCACGTGGTGCCCCTGACAGGCCTGAGGCGCCCCTGCAAGGCCGGTGGTGCCCCTGGCAGGCCTGTGGTGTCCATGACAGGCCTGTGGTGCCCTTGCTAGGTCTCTGGTGCCCCTGACAGGCTTGTCATGCCCCTGGAAGGACTGTGGTGCCCCTGGGCCCTGACAAGCCTGAGGTGCCCCTGACAGGCCAGTGGTGCCCTTGCTAGGCCTGTGGTGCCCCTGGCAGGCCTCTGGTGCCCCTGACAGGCTTGCGGTACCCTTGGAAGGACTGTGGTGTCCCTGGGCCCTGACAAGCCTGAGGTGCTCCTGACAGGCCCGTGGTGCCCTTGTTAGGCCTGTGGTGCCCCTGGCAGGCCTCTGGTGCCCTTTCTAGGCCGCTGGTGCCCCTGACAGACCTCTGGTGCCCTTGCTAGGCCGCTGGTACCCCTGCGCCCGGAGAGGACTGGTGCCCCTGAAAAGTCTGAAGTGCCCCTCGGCAGGCCCGTGGTGCCCCTGACAGGCCCAAGGTGCCCCTGCGAGGCCGGTGGTGCCCCTGGCAGACCTCTGGTGCCCCTGGCAGGTCTGTGGCGCCCCTGGCAGACCTGTGTTGACTGGTGCCCCTGCTAGGTCGCTGGTGCCCCTCACAGACCTGTGGTGCCCCTGGGCCTTGACAAGCCTGAGATGCCTGGCTATGACAGGCTCGTGGTGCCCCTGATAGACCAGTGGTGCCCTTGCTGTAGTGGGTCTGTAGTGCCCCTGGCAGGCCTCTGGTGCCCCTGCTACCCCTGCGCCCGGAGAGGACTATGGTGCCCCTGAAAAACCTGAAGTGCCTCTCGACAGGCCCGTGGTGCCCCTGGGCCCTGACAGGCCCAAGTTACCCCTGCGAGGTCGGTGGTGCTCCTGGCAGGCCTCTGGTGCCCCTGGCAGGTCTGTGGTGCCCCTGGCAGGCCTGTGTTGACTGGTGCCCCTGCTAGGCCGCTGGTGCCCCTCACAGGCCTGCGGTGCCCCTGGAAGGACTGTGGTGCCCCTGCCCCTAGGGGTGCTCATGGGCCCAACAGGCCCGTTGTGCCCCTGACAGGCCTGTCGTGTATACTTGCTAGACCTGTGGTGCCCCTGCTTCCTGGCAGGCCTGTGGTGCCCCTGGCGGGCCTGTGGCGCCTCTACAAGGCCGTAGGTGCCCCTGACAGGTTTGTGGTGTCCCTGGAAGGACTTTGGTGCCCCTGGCAAGCCTGAAGTGTCAAGGACAGACCCTTTAGACGCCAGGGTCAAGTTCGTCGGACTGACAACGATTTGCTTACCTGATAACGTTCCTGGTAAGTACTCACTACTCAGCGTCCACAACATATATACACATAGCACATTCATATATACTTGCTTACAATTGGTAAATGTGGTTGTGGCTAAGAGTTAAGATACTGACTAAAAATAAAAAATAAAAAGAAAAAACTGAAAATGGGGGCACCACCAAAATGAAGTGGACGAAATCCGTTGAGTTTTTAATTTTGGGTATAGGTAGGGGCACCACTTCGATTCATGACCCTCCCCTTGGAGTTTTCCTGGATCCGCCCCTGCGCAGAGTTCAGATTCAGCGGACCCAACGACCTTTGTGGACCTTCCGAAATACGAAGGTCTCCGAGAGCTCACGCAGGCTCCTGGAATTCCACACTGATTCTCAGGCCCCATGTCGGCTTGTTGAGGCACTTTATCTGCTCTTGGTGCCCCGTCGCTGGCCTCTGAAAGCCTCAATGTCGGAACTTATGAGGCCATGGGCCCTACACCGGCTTTTATGGCCCCTACATCGACTCTTGGGACTCATGACCCATGAAATGTGGGTCTAAGCGGCTTCTAAGTCCTAAGAATCCCCATGCTGGTTCTAGTAGCCGCCAGCCGAATATTTGGGCTCACACGCGAGCTCCTGGGACCCCGTGCATATCCCAGGGGTCTACCTGCCTCTAAGATCCCACACATACTTTTGGGGCTCAAACGCTTGCCCCGGAAGGCCCCACTGAGACCCCTTTCCTCTATTCAGTCCTCCATACCGGCTCCTTAGGCTAAACATCGGCTCCTGTGACCTCCATCCCGGCTTTGAAGGGCCTCCATACAGGCTTTTTTGGGGTCCGATGCCGGTTTCTGAGAGCCCTCAAAAGATTTTCGAGCCTATACTGCCTTTTGAAACTTTTCAACAACTTTCAAGGGACCGACCCTGATCGGAGGGCTCATTCAGTCTGGGGAGTCCTGTAGGTCTCTGGAGGAGTGTCTATGTGGTCGGTTTCCAAGGGGCTTCTAAACACGGTCTTCTTGGAACGGTCTCGTAAGGCCCTCAATGGTCCACTGCGGATCCAGAAAAGTGGTTTGAGACGCTGCGGGTGGTGGCTAGACTAAAAGATTAGCCGATAAAAAACTAGCTGCATTTGCTTATTTATGCTTTCATTATTTGAGATAGGTACACTGCAATTTCAAACCTTTTACAGAACTTGTTTGTATGGGGATAGTTTTCCAAAATATTCGTTTTTCATAAATCAATAATAATCACTAAAAAAAAAAAAAAAAAAATGAAGGGGGCCCAAAACTTCCAGAGGGGCCCCTTGAGAAAACTTTGCACCCCCATCCAAAATTACCTTCCGCCGCCACTGTCTATCGTTTGGTATGTATTTCGTTTCCCTAGCTCTAAAAATGGCGCGTTGGGAGCGCCGGAAGTCGGCAAGGTCACAGTCGGCGGCAGAAATTCGAAAAATCAAAATTTAAATTTTTGAAATCTGATTGTATTTTTGGATTTGGGAGGTCCATTTGCTCCCTATAGAAGCTAATATTGCTGCATATTCCCATTGAGGTGACAAGAATTAGCAAAATAGTGGTTCGGGCGCTTTTCAAAAATAGTACCGGACGCTGTTCCTCTTGTGACGTCATAGCTCCGTGACCTGACCTGACCCGGTCAAATTTCTTATACCATATGATAGCCAATACTTGCCCCAACATGCATGGGAAGTTTCATCACGATCCATCAACCGATGTCCGTACCACCGGCAGGAAACCTCGGGCGTTGGCACTCAGTTTGTGAAAATCCGGCCGGAGGCTGTACCTCTTATGACGTCATAACTCCGTGACCTGACATGACCCGATCAATTTTTTTTCGGCAAAAGATGCGCAAAGGTTGCCCCAGAGGGTATTGAAAATTTCAGCCCGCTACGACAAGCCGTTTAGCGTGCACTTCGAAAAAACCTCAGGGGGGGGGGGTTGATACAACCCCCCCCCCCCTAGGCGTTCTAGGGTTAAGATTGATAGGGTAGGGCGTAGAACTGTGCGTAGGTTGTGCAAGCCACTGACGGTATGCCGCGGCGGCCAAGAGCGTCCCAGAAAAATGCACCAGTGAGGCGCCGGAGTAGCGATAGTGTGCCCGTGCAGTGAGAGACGGAAATGTCCGAATAGGGCCCTGTTTCACGACTTGACGCTACCTGACGCTACTGGTATCGTCTGCCATTGGCGTCAGGAATAGCGTCAAGCCGTGACACATGGCCTGGGGCAGCCCGCCCTGCCGTTCAAACGGTCATCTCTGAAAAAAGTAGTTATAATCGATTGAGAAGCCTCACTTAAAGGGACCCTCCCACCTTCAAAAAAGTTTATGGATTGGCATGAAAGTGATGTCGCTCGGTTCAGAAAGAGCGAAAAAACGTTTTCGTCAAACATTTAAAAATCGTTAGATATCTGCACTGACGTCACACATTCAGAGGGGTATTCCAATGCATTAGCCCCTCTGAATCAAAATGCTGCAATTTTGAAATTCAATATTTCCGATTTAAGGCATTTCTCGATGTTGTGAGTGCCGAAACCGGTAATTGTGAGCCAGGGACCCCATTTTGGCTATCTCAACTCAAATCTAATGTTAAGGTGGGAGGGTCCCTTTAAAGGAAAAGGGCCACCTTCGTGAAATATGAAGATATCGTTGTTTTTCATTTTGACATTATTATTTTTCATTTTCTTTTTAAAACTGGTGCCAGAAGTGCACAATTCGCGAAAAAGTATTTAAAACTATTTAACATATTGGTACTATGTTGATACTCTCTACGGCACCTACTGTATGATGGCATAGCGATGACGTCACACTCAAGCCAATCAGCGTTCAGAAGACAGACTCGTCGGATTGTGTCAGATAAGCTGATTGGTTAAAGCTGAGCTGATTGGAGCTGATTGGTAAAAAACCAAAGCCTCGCCGCGGGTGGCTGTATTACAGGGTAAGGACGCATTCCTGGAATAAGGACGCATTCCTCTTAACCTTCGTCCCAGTGGGGGGGGGGGCATATGTTACCACCCTGTCGCGTTTTTCGCGTGTGAATAAAAAACCGCGGCGCGTAGCGCCGCGCCGCTTGGGGTAGCTTTTGGTACATCAATTTCGGACAATGTGTGAAATTTTTGACCCCAGGTCATGTCAGGTCAGGTCACCAGGTCAAGTTAACTGACCAAGCCTTAAAAAAAGTTTGCAATCATGTCCAGCCTGCAGTGTTTGTCAGAAAGGTTTTAAACTTGGTGGATTGCATGCTGTTATGGGAGCCTACAATTTGTATATCTCGGATTTTTTATATCCGTGACCTAAGGTCAGGTCAGTGGCATGACCTTTCCATTACAAGTCAATGGAGAAAAATGAAAATGCCTCTAGATCCGTGTGTACGCATAGGAACAGTCCAAATATTTCAGAATCACAATGATTTAGTCCACTCGTGATGACCAAGGTGTCATTTTTGCTGATAGCCTCTAGAAAGGTCATCCGAGGTCATTTGAGGCTACAAAGTTTTTGCCAATAACTCGCGATTGGAAAGAGATAGAACGCTGGGATGGTCTCATTGTGTTTGTCTTGTTGAGACGCATCGACTGATATGCAACATGACCTTTTCCGGTCAGGTCATGACCTTGATCTGGGGTCAAATTTTTAAGTTGACCTTTCAAGGTCAAATTATAGTTCATTCGACGCGTCTCGGTGAGGGGAACACGATTCTGGCAATAGAAATGTCGTGGCTTTTTGTAGTCGAAAGTTATTGTCGAAAAACACTTTTCGTAAAAACAGCTATTTTTGGAGTTTTTGCCCTCTGGAGGCTAAACCGTTGACCTGAGGACAATATTGATAATGACTTTTTCAAAAGAAGAGTTCAAAAGCTATCGATTGCTTTTCCATGCGTTTTTCTAGCTACCATAGTTTCTGAGATAGCGGCATGTTTTCTGAAAAATATTATGACAATTGGCAAATTTTGACCTTTGATGACCTCTGGTGACCCCAATATTGCTCTAAGGTGAAAAATGACTGAAATACTTTCAAACGTACGTATTGAGAGCTATCGACTGCTTTTTACCGCGTCTTTCTAGCCCTCTTAGTTTTTGAGTTTGTAACAGAGTAAAAATGTTTGGTTCTTTGTCGCCAAGCCGCCCTCCGCCGTGCGTCCGTGGGTATGTGTGTCGGAATTTGCATCTCCTCTGTCCGTTGCCATGGCGACGCCGCGCGACGCGGCGCGGCGAGAGACGCGGCGGGAAGGCAGTCGAGTTTGGGAACCCGCGGGGGAATGTTATCGCCGTGTGATTGGCAATACAGTTTTTTGCCATTAATCTAGTCTCTCGTCTTGGAAGCCGGAAAGAACACGCGACCGGTAACATTGGGGGCTCGTCCGCTGCGTCCCTAGTCCAGCGAGACTCAGTACCGTGCCGTTAGTATTTTTTTTTTAACGTAACTTGTAATTTTCCGACGCCATGTCGGCCTCTGACCCCGCGCCGGCTAGTGATTCACCACAGCCGCCAGCTGACGCCATCACGGAGGCGAAACCGACAGCTATGCTCGCATTCATGGAAGAAATGCGGCAGCATATGCAAAATCAAGACAGGCAGATAACAGCGCTACAGCAGGCCGTATCTGTCAGGGCGGCTCCGGCGGGCGACAATGGCGCCGGTACAAACGATGCCGTCGCCCCCGTCGGGCCTCCAGTGAGTCGTGAGACGGTCCAGAGTCATCCGACTCGCTCTCACGACCTGCTCCCGTTTCGTGAAGGCCCAGCAGAGCCCATGGATGAATTCTTCGCCCGGTTTGAAAGGTACTGTACGTCTGAATACCGCGGTACAATGGAAGACGCGCTGCCGCTGCTCCGTTCAAAGCTGTCGGGCCGCGTTCTGGAAATATTCGATGCTAACGGACCCCGCAGCCCGTACCCAGTGATCAAGCGCCGAATGTTGGAGTGGGCCGCTCGTCAGCGCGGCTACGAGGAAACGACTGCGACGGACGCATATCGGGACGCCGCGCGCCGGCCGGGAGAATCTCTGGCAGTGTATGCGTTCCGGCTGGCTGCGCTGTTCGAAGATGCGTACCCTGAGGCGGACAAACAGGTGAGCAATGATCTCCGACGTAAACTACTGTCAACGCTGCCCACGTGTGCCGCTGACTTTCTCCGCCGGCAGCTGCGTTATGCGCTGATTAATCATGATACCACGCTCAGGTGGGATGGGTTGGTGTCATACCTGGAATGTGAACGATTCGAGTCGGAGGCTGATGGCACACACGACTCGTTATATGCACGTGCTTCAGCGGAGCACGGCAGTCAGTCAACGGCCGCGCGCCGGTCGTGCAAAAGCTCCCGCCCCCGGACAACGTCACCACGGTCACGTCCTGCGCACCACGACCTCCGTTTGTCCGCTGACGAGTCAGACAGCGACTCGGACTGCTCTCATCGTTCCGTCAGCGTCCCGCGCGGTGCATTTAAGTCACGTGGTGCGTCAGCCCGCGGACACCGCGCACCGACTGCCGTGCAGCCGGCACACTCGCCAACCCGCGACCGTCAAAGGAACCCTCTGCGCTGCGATTTCTGCCGCCGCCGCGGTCACACCGCGGACGAGTGCCGGCGTGCCAATGACCTGTGTTTCACGTGCGGCGCCTCTGGCCACTTTGCGCGTGACTGCCGCACCTCTCACGACGATGGGCCTGTCCCCTCAGCCCCAGGTCGCGCGCGCCGCCCCAGCTCGCCACTCCCGCTGGACAGGTCCCGAGAAGACCCGCCAAGCCCGGCTGCAATGCATGCGGAGCGTGGGGCTTCTCGAGCCCTCCGCCGCGGCCGGCGTGCCCCAGCACTCAGTCAGACGGAAAACTAGATGGTCGTACTGCCGCGGCGGGGCCAGCCGCTACGACCGATTCTAGCCCCGCGCTTCCCCTGCATGCGGAAGCTGTCTTCGCCTCGTCTGCCCGACCGCAGCCAGCCCTTCACGCGAAGTTTACTGTGGCTGGGTGCTCTGAGAATGTGACGGGCGTGATAGACACTGGCTCTGACCGCTCCATGATCGCGCGACACTTGGTTGATGATGCTGTGATTCGACCGTGTTCGGAGGTTGTTCACGCGATCGGCGGCCGCACGCTACATCCGGTGGGACGTGCAGAGGTCTCCGTTGTTCTGCACGGGGTGCCGCTTCAGCTCACAGACTGTCTGGTGCTCGACTCGGACCGCGCCGTAACTGATCTGATTATCGGCTGTGACGCGCTGGAACGACACAGACTGTGTATCGATGTCTCTCGCCGAGCGGTCACTGGCCGACATGTGGATGGTTCGCAGTGGACGCTGTACCTGCCTGATGGGGATCACAACTCCGCCTGTGCGTATTTCGCCCGCGCAGTGCCCTGTCGCGCGACTCGAGACGTCACAGTTGCGCCTGGTGACTCTGTGACCCTCCCCTGCCTGATCAGTTCCCAGCCTACCTGCGACGTTTGTGATGCGCCCTCCCGCTCGTATGTGTTCACTGGGGACGTCGCCAGTGCGCCCTGCTTGCAACCTGTTGATGGAATTGTGGATCTGTCCGAGCCCTGTGTGCTGGTTTGCAACCGAGGCTTTGTACCAACCACTGTCCGGAAAGGTGCATTGATCGGCCAGCTGTACACTGCAGCGGACAGCATGTTTGACTGCGATCCTCCCGTGGAAGTCCTTGCCGCTTCGTCGGACGCCGCTGACGAACAGGTCAGTCGCCCGCCGTCCGCTGACGAGATACCTGGCCTCTCACGTGAACAGCGCGACGCCGTGCAGGAAATCTTTGACCGGCACTCGAGAGTGTTCGGGGGTGATGACGCTGACACCCCGCGGACTGCTCTGACCGCGCACCGAATTGAACTAATGGATGACACCCCGATCTACGTGCGACCCCGACGGATGTCTCCACCGATCGCCGAAGATGTCGAGCGTCAATGTCTGGAGCTTGAACGTCTGGGGATCATCGAACACTGCAACTCAGCATGGAATGCACCAATCGTTCCGATCCGGAAGCGCGATGGTTCGCTTCGTCTATGCATCGACTACCGCCGCCTGAACCGCCGCACCGTCACAGAGCGTTTCCCGATGACAGATGTAGCAGATTCCGTCTATAGCGCGCATGATATGCGCTGGTTCAGCGCGCTGGACATTCAACGAGCCTACTACCAGCTTCCCATCGCAGAAGAGTCGCGGGACTTCACCGCGTTCAGCACGCAGCGGTCCCACTACCGGTTCCGATGTCTCAGTTTCGGACTGAAAAACGCTCCTGCTGTCTTCCAGCGCGAAATGCAGGCCATTTTCGCGGGATTCTCACGTCAGCAGCTTGTGGTGTATCTGGATGACCTGCTACTGATGGAATCGTCGTTCTCCGGCCATCTGCAGCTCGTGGATGCTGTCCTGTCGGCGCTGGAGGCGCACGGGATCACGCTGAACACAGCGAAGTGTCACTGGTTTCAGCCTGAAGTAAAGTTTCTCGGACATCAGCTCTCGGCAGCTGGACTGCGCAAGGCCCCTGAGTACATCGAGAAAGTTCAGAGCTTCCCGCGGCCGCAGACTGTTCAGGAGCTGCGCCGGTTCCTCGGCCTCGTGAACTTCCAGCGGAAGTTCGTTCCCCGCTGCTCGGAGGTCGCTCGCCCTCTGTCTGAGCTCACCGGCCAGTCTGGCTCCACTGCGCTTACCTGGACACCCGAAATGACTGACTCATTCGAACAACTGAAGAATGAAATCGCCCGCGACGTCATGCTTGCCTTTCCAGACTACAGCGACACCGCCAACCCTCTCTGTCTCTGGGTCGACGCTTCGGCCTATGGGGCTGGCGCGTGCCTCACTCAGCGTCAGGACGGGCGGGATCGCGCCATCGCGTTCGCCTCGATGTCATTCACGAACGCTCAGCGTGGCTATTCAGCGACTGGTCGGGAACTCGCGGCGCTCCGATGGGGCGTGAAAACTTTTCATTCGTTCTTGGCTGGGGTTCATTTCATCGCGTACACCGACCATCAGGCCCTCGTTCACCTGCACTCACTGCGGTTGATTAACCATCGGGTTGCGAGAACCGTGGAAGAGCTGGCGGCCTACGACATGGAGATCCGTCACGTCCCCGGTCGTCTGAACGCTGCCGCCGACATGCTGTCCCGCGTGGGCGCCCCAGACGGCGCGCCGCCTGCGCCTGAGACTCCTGCCGACACGGGCCTCCCTCCCGGTCTCATCCTCTCGCATCGGCCGGAGGGGGGAGGGGACAGCCTGGTAGAGTGCCTCTGCGAGTGGATGAGCACTAACGCGCTTCAGCCGGCTGTCAACCGCGAGCTCCGTGCGAAGCTGATCGACGAGGCCCTTCGCTCACCGGGAAAATATGGGCTGAAACTCGACCGGTCTGTGCGCCAGGCCTTGCGGTTGATGCGCCTGCCCGGACAGCCGCTGGCTGTGGAGCTGCTTGCGGTTTTCGCTTGCCTGTTCGACGTGAGAGTCCTGGTGCACTTCGGACCTGATCATTCCATGACCTTCTGCAGTGCGCGCCACTCGAAACGGGGCAACATTCACCTGCACTGTCTGGCGGGCATCCACTTTAACCTCCTCGCTGAGACCGGCGCGCTAGATGAGCAGAACCCCGTCCTCTCAGCGTACATCGTGAACGAGGAGCGAGCTCGTGACGGCTCGGATCAGAGACTGTCTCGGCGACACAGTGCGGAAGCCCAAGGGAAGAATCTGCAGAGCGAGGCAGAGGAGACAAGGGGTCCTGCATGTGGCCATCTGTTCAGTTCGCGCTGCTCGGCAGCAGCGATCTGCAATGGACAGGCGGCCTGCGCGCTGCTGGATAGCGGCGCGGCCGTCAGCTTGTGCAGTGCTGACTCGCTGGGGCGCCTCGGCTTCAGAGATTCCGACGTTCGACGGAGCAATGTTGCGCTGCAGGGACTCGCTGGATTGACGTTCGGAACTGAGTACGTTGAAGCTGAAGTCGCACTTTCGCCTGAGATGAAGACAGTTCGCGTGCCGTTGGTGATCGAACGAAGCAGCTCGTTCGGTCACTGCCTGCTGCTGGGTGTGAACTTCCTGCACGAAGCTGGCGCGATCATCGACGTGGAACGGCGAGAGGTAACCTGTGGGAATCGCGTGAGTCCCCTGTTGGAGCAGCAGCATGTGCCAGATGGTGACGCCTTGGTCGGACTGACTCAGGTGCAACGCGTGCCAGAACTCCCAGCTGTACGCGAACACCAGCAGCACAACCGGGCGATCCGCTCTCTCGCTCATCATGTGCGGCGGAAGACAAGCAGGGCAATGCTGCCACGATCTCTTCGTCACTTCCGCAAGCACTGGGATCGAGTTACCATGGTCGAAGGACTGGTGGTGTATCAGTTCGATGAGCACAGACACGTGCCGGTGGTGTCCCGAGACTGGCTTGTGGAACTGGTTGGGACCATGCACGAAGAGTCGGCCCACGCCGGTCGCGACAAGCTAATCGACATGGTGACCCAGCAGGTATTCTGTCCCGGAGCGGCCAACATCGTGGCGGACGTGGTTGGCGCATGCAAGAAATGCCAGCTCTTCAAGCCGTCTTCCCACGTGAAGTCTCCTCCGACCATACGGATCACCGCCAGCGCACCGTTCGAACTGATCGAGGCAGACTTGGTGATGCTTCCCCGCAGCGGACGCGGCCACATCGGGTGTCTTGTGGTGGTCGACCATGCCTCTAAGTTTGGTATCGCGGTGCCGATTCGGTCCAAGTCGTCGCCAGCGGTTGCTACGGCATTCGAACAGCGGGTGCTGCCGGCACTCCTGCGTCCAGCGGCCCGCTGTCTGACGGATAACGGCGGAGAGTTCTGCGGGGCCGAGTTCGAGACCGTGCTGGAGCGATGGGGCATCGCCCACGTTCTGTCCACGCCACTGCGCGCACAAGGTCACGGCGCGGTGGAACGCTTAAAGGGACCCTCCCACCTTCAAAAAAGTTAATGAACTGGCATAAAAGTGATGTAGCGTGAATCACAAAGAGCGAAAATGAACATCTACCAAATTTTACCGGAAAATGTTCACCCGTTTTCGAGATATAAGACTTTTATTTTTGTTTACTTTTTGGGAACTCCGCTGTTTCTATGACGTCACGTAAAGGTTTTCTTTACGTCGGCATTTGGAAGCAATAGTTTGGTATCAAAGTGCGACAAATATTGCGCGAATGATGCGTTTATCTTATCAAGGTCAATATATGATGGCCAATAAAGGATTCCAGGACAATCTTCTTATGGCATTTCTTCGTATCGCAATTCTTCGTCTGCAAATCTTCGTCAGGGCATTTATTCGTATCCCATTACTTTGTCTCGCATCAGGGTATATGAAAATCGGCTCGCATTTCTTCTTCAACGCAAATACCTATATGCAAAAGTAAGCATTGAGGGACAAATAAATGCACCGACGAAGATTTGTAGACGAAGAAATGCGGACGAAAAATTGTGCTACGAAGAAATGTCATGCGAGGATTCGTTCGGGTACCATGACATTTATGTGATTTCAAAGTCAAGGTTCACAGCTGATCTGCTAAATCAAGCCAAGAATCCAAACTATCAAAAAACTATAAATATTTGTTTGTCTGTCACAGAGGTCTCAAGCAATATAAGGTTGACATATGTTGAATCAAAAATCTACTGCCACAACTCACATCTCCTGCCTTAGTTTATCATTGTTGTTTAAACTTTCTTTCAAGAGAAACAGAAGCCAGTAGATGATATCACTTCAGATGATTGTTTCAAGATCTGAGTTCAAATGGAAATAAAAGCAAGATCAAGATGAAACAGGGATTATTGCTGTTAAAGTAGTTTGGCCATGATACAACAAGCACATAAATCATTAGCCAAATCAAATACTGGTTGGTTTGTCAAGATGTTTGTTGTCTGTCGTCTGTCGAGCTGCTATGAACACTGAACGCTCTCACTCTTACTTTAAAGATAGTAGTTTAAGTTGAATGGTAGTGAGCTGTAATTAGACAGAGCAGCTATTCAGTGCTCACATCAAGCCAGGCTAGGAAATGGCATCAACTGTGGTGGGAGGAAGCAGGTTCGGCAGCCCTATGTTGTAAACTTCTGTTGTGTCTTGTGTTTGATCAACTTATGTTTTCTGCTCTGTTTTGTGCAGTGATAGTAGCAGGTAACTGCATGCTTGTCAAATTATGTGAATAAACGAATTCATAACATTGCATTTTTCTCTCCATGCAAGGAACAAGTAAGATGTTGTAGAAAATGTAATAGAGGGCTGCATTGCTGATTTTGCACTTTATCAGAGCTTTATTAAGAATTGCTTTCCTGAAAGCTACACACAGGCCACAGCACTGAAATTCACAATGTCATAGCTTTTGGCAGAAAAAAAGAAAAGACTTACCTAGGTAAAATTGGCTGAAAGTATGGCAGAGCAGGTCTTGATGCGTATGCCCATCCATGTGCTTGCCGAAGCCGAACTGACTGCAAGTTGCAACACATTAACTCTGACCCACCATGGTGGCTGGCATATCCTGAACGTTCACCACTCTAAACAAGACAACTTTCAGCCCTCAGCATTGTATTAAAACACTGTACATGACACTCAAAATTTGTTTCAGTGCCATCCACGAACATCAGTCGCCATTCACCAGGCCAGTAAAAACAGAATAGATAATAGTTTCAAACCCATGTAGTCAGAGTTACAAGGTCTGCACCTCAAAACAAAATCCAGGTGACATTCACCACGCCAGTAAAAAACAGGTACTTAGGTAACGTAACAGCTTCAAATCTGGTAACATGTTGGTCGGACTTTACACTACCATATTTACATGGAATAATATGATACCAAACAATAGTGCAACCATTCTGGACAACAAAAGTGTATGATAAAATTAATTTAGAATACTTTGGCAGCATGTGATTTACGAGCACAGGCAGGTGTTACCTACCAGCCTTCTCAATGCTCGTAAAACCAACATTGTAGTTTTGATTTTACCTTATATGATAACACACTTGGCTGCAATGGCACATTTAATTTAATACTGTGAAAAGACCAGTTATAACCACTTCACAAGCACAATTGCACCTCATGCCGACATCCTTTTCCAAAGACAGTCAGCAGCGTCTTTCGTCAAAACTGGAAGATCAATCCCCTTTCAACTGTTAACATCAAACATATTTCTTCATGGTGTGATTTCCATATGGAAACCTTACAGGAAAAGAATTAATGTCAATTGTCAGCTCTTCAAATTTCTTTGGACTTTCACTTGCAGTACCATATCCAGTTTGCTTTGATATTTTGTTTTTTATTCCATGTTGAAGTTGAACACCAAGCTCCAGATATAGCAGGCAGCTTGATCATATTCGGCCTTGGTATAATATCAGTCCAAGTTCCAGTGGTGGGTATCTTCTAATATTCAAATTAAAATGAAAAGCAATAGGCTTTCTCATGTCAGCGCCGACGACGGATTTCACGTTGATAAAAAAGGGAGCTCAAGGTCAGCAAAACTCGGGTTCAAGGAATGGCGGGCGTTGAAATGACTGCTGACGTCATCGAAAAACCGCTAATGGTTAAGAGATAGGGACTAAGCTGGTCCCACCCTGCAAGTAAAGGGAAGAAATTTCTTGAACACCATAAACCTGCGGGGGTTGCGACCAGGATAAATGGTGGTTTCTGAGCCTGGCCGCAAACTTGGCTATCTCAACTCAAAACTAATGTTAAGGTGGGATGGTCCCTTTAAACCGCACGCTTGGTCAGTCCCTGCGAATGTTGGACGGTGCACCTGGGGACTGGGACCTACGCCTTCCCCGAGCCGTGTCAGCGTACAACTCGACCTTGCACTCCGAACTGGGCGTGTCGCCAGCTCAGTACCTGCTGGGACGCGCGCACGAGATCGGCGATGTTCCGCGAGTCCCGTTGACGACGCAGCGTACATGGAGTCCGGGACATCCGAGCTTCGCGCCTTTCCGTGTCGGCGAACAGGTCAAGAAGGCGATCGAACGCCCTGGCAACCTGCTGGCCAGCAAGCTCGGACCTCGCTACGCTGGCCCGCTGACAGTGACGCGAGTGAACGACAACGGCGTGACCTACGAGGTCAGCGACCAGAGAGGGCACTCACAGCGAGCCCACCACGCGCAGCTGAGACCATGGAAAAACCCGCCAGCGTACCTCCAACGAGCATCTCCGCGCGTACGTCGGCTCTTTCACTGGGCGAACGACGAACCGGAGCCACCAGATGAGGCAGAACGGACCGCCTCCGTCAACCTTCACGTGCCGTGTGGCCTGGTACCGCAGTCGACACAGCCCGGGATGGCGAGACATGAAGTGACGCAGGCGGCGATGCCATGTGACACAGTTGAACACGAAACGACAGCGCCGTGTGAAGTGTCACCACCTCGACCTTGCCTGCGGTCCCCACGACAGGGTAGCGAACAGGAGACCCAGGGAACGCCACGGCCACGCGCTGAAGGATCTCCGCCGCGGCAGGTACGATTCCAGCTGCCAGCCACCACCGAGCCTCCCGACGATGGTCTGCGCAGATCTTCGCGGACTCGACGGCCGCCGCAGTGGCTAAGCGACTACGAAACGTGAGGCGTATTCAGGGATACGTCTGTGCGTGTGGTGTACACTGTACATACCGTATGTGTTCCGATGCTTCGTTATGTGTGTTGAGAGGCGGCGTTGGCTGGCGGGGGGAGATGTAACAGAGTAAAAATGTTTGGTTCTTTGTCGCCAAGCCGCCCTCCGCCGTGCGTCCGTGGGTATGTGTGTCGGAATTTGCATCTCCTCTGTCCGTTGCCATGGCGACGCCGCGCGACGCGGCGCGGCGAGAGACGCGGCGGGAAGGCAGTCGAGTTTGGGAACCCGCGGGGGAATGTTATCGCCGTGTGATTGGCAATACAGTTTTTTGCCATTAATCTAGTCTCTCGTCTTGGAAGCCGGAAAGAACACGCGACCGGTAACAAGTTAGAGGTGGGTGGTAACATATGCCCCCCCCCCCCTCACTAGGGCGAAGTTGGCCACTGGGGCGTGGGTTAAAATTGCCGATACCTACGAATGGAAGCCGAAATCGGCCGTAAGGTGATAGACTGGAGGGTTTTCGGACACGGGCTACGAGATAGCTATCTCAGTTTCAATCCCCATGTTAAAGGTGGCCCTTTTCCTTTAAATGAACCGGTCGTGTGTTCGGGATGACCGCCGTCCGGATAGGGAATCGTGAGGGGAGATGCGGATGTTTTTGTCCTGAGGCAGACAAGGATTGATTTAATGCTTCTCTAGGCAAGGCATAAAAAAGGCAACGTCCTTACAAAATCGATGACCCCAGCGTGGCCCGAACACTCGACCTTCCAATCCGCAGTCCAATATCCTCCGCTACGCCACGGAGTTAGCGCAGATCGTGTTTTGAAAGTAGATAGATCTGTCGGAAGCCGCGGAGGTGTATCACTAGTCGGGAAACGATCAGTCGGCACGCGGCCCGCATTCTGCGTCAGTGGGCCAGGCCTCGGGCTAGGTCGGTCACGTGACCGACTGACCGACTGGTGGTAAAGGACTCTGCACCGTAAACACAAGGCGGCACCAGATCTGAGGCCCAGGGCCAAGCTGACGGTTATGAGATGATAGAGCAGGTATCTTCTACAGTTTAAGACTAGGGTTACCCGCGTGCTCCGCAACGCGAAGAAGGGTTATTTGTGACCCATGGGTACTGGGTTGGTCTGTGTCGATTTGGTTGGTATCCATTTCGTTCGATTGCTTTTTGACGGCCAAAACAAAAAAGATACATCGCATCGAGGTGCCCGTGTCGTATTATCATGCGTTCTACTCGAATCATTCTAGGTGCGAATGATTCGAAAACTGTCGTGAAGTCTTATGGGGGCCATCGATGAATTTCGCTAAGAAAGACAATGTAATAGTTTGGAACATTTACATTTTTTAAGAATAATGTTGCTTATAATGTAAAAATGAGGATTAAACCTTGGACAGAATTGAATGCTCTTTCCAACGGTACCATTTTCAACTGCCAAACGTATCAGGTGATACAGCAACACCCGTGTGAACAATAAAGTGGCACATCATCGACAAACACCATTTTCTCCCGTGATTTGTACCACCTTGGCGTCGATCAATTAGCTATTTACAATTTTCCCATGAGAGGCGGTACATTTCTATTGCCAACAGGCGTTATTTCAACTCGTTCTGTTTAACGGTCACCTAAAAATAAAATCAATTCTAAAATCCGTCAAAAAACGCATTTTTTTCAACAAAAGTGCCCTCACAGGTGCATGTGGCACGTGCCATCCTCTGAATCGTACAGTAGGTCTACTAAAAAAGTCCCCCGCTCCAGAGGCGGCCGGCCGGCCGAACCCCCAGATTCCAGCCCCGACTCTATTGCGCAGGCCGCGGCAGCGTCACGGGTCAGGTCGCGGCGCCCGGCGAGTGGGTCAGTTGGCGGCAGGGAGGCACCGGTTCTGACGTCACACGAAAATATCAGTCGGCTGGTTGTGGCACTGCCCCCTGCCGGCGCGACTGTGCTGCCACCTAGCTAAGCCTAGTCAGCCTAGGGCGGGACGGTTTTATTTGTTCTCGTCTAGTGGTGCAGCTTGCGACGACACTCGGTCGACATAGCTGTGCTGCAACATACCCCAGGTTCGGAGTCTCTCGGACGGCCAATCCTGTTCCATAACCACAGCTAAATCCCCGCTGACCTTAACCAGGATTGGCCGGACGACGTTGAATCTTCGTAGTTCGAGAGACACCGAACCCGGGGATAGTCTATCGAAGCCTTGGCGGCTGAAGAAAGGCTAGACATATCTCACTTGATTTTGGCGTGGCCAGCCTCACTTCTGTAGTTTTGCTTCACAGAATTCTGCGTCCTATTGAGTTTCCGGTTACGTAGTACACGACCACGTTCAGGAACTCAATGTTTCTTAGATACATCACGTAATGACAAACTTTTGGCAGCATTTACATTGGTTGCCTGCATATTTTGGTGAGGAAAAATCGCTATCGCAGTAGTACAGTCAAGACATACCACAAAGGATCAGAGCTAAAGCAGCATTATTAACCAAAAGTGTATTGCATTGATCACCAGCATGTTCGTAAAATAAAATACATCAGGAATAAAGATGACAACCAAGCCGCATGGACACTTATAACAAACATGAACGATAAAGTGGCAACACAAATGAAAGAGAGAAGATGAATCTGCCCTTCGCAATCGTCAACTTAAAATAAAACTTCAAATATACAACAGACCTCTGTGCATTAAAAGAACACGAATATACTCGCTTTGTCGTCGACACATAATGGGAACATCCTGGCGGCCCAGCCAAACAGCGCGCCCGCCTTCGAGTAGGAAATAGCAGCGGCCGCAGAAATGGCCAACAGATAACTACCACATTGTTCGTCACGCCACCTGCACTGAAACGTAACAGCTATTTAATCGTGAAATGTAGCTATCCATCCAAAAATGCTGCACTACACCAGCACCACCGCACAGTTAGCAGATAGGTACGGAACGCAGGTCCTGGTCTCTGTCTCTTCCGAGTAGGGTCTCCGGACCGGTCACCAGCGCCACCATCTCCGCGCGATAGCTAAAGCACAGCTCTCCGGCCGGGGCCCGCAGTTCCTCGGCCTCTTCGTCCAGCCTTGTCCTTGTTTTGACGTGAGTGAATGTGCAAATGTTTTGAATGATTAGATTAGCAGCCGCGGATACGGATTCTGAGCAGTAATCGCCACGCACTTTGTATGTGGATCGCTCTTAAATGTAAATACAACTACAAATACAAATACAGCCAGACCAGCACGGCTCCCGCCCAGCACCTGAAGACTCCGCCCTCCGCAGATCCGTCCGTCCAAAGCCGGACAGCACACAGGGGCAGGAGCGCGAGGTGCAGCGTAGCCACGCTTTCCCTTTCCGCCGCCGTGGCCCCAGCCCGGATCGGGCACACGTCCAACCGGAAGGTGACGCCAGCCGTCTGTTGACACGGTGGGATTCTCGCTCTCGCCCAGGCCTGGCGGCCTCGCAATCTCCAGCCTCGGACCGAAGACAGGCGCGCCGGTGCCGAGGCCTTGGCGGTCGCGCGCAGGGGGTCCCCTGATGGCAGAGCCAGCGCCCTCCCCAGCAGCCTGGCAGCCAGCGTCCAGCTTCTCTCCTCCATCGGAGAAAGTCGGGCTTCCGCCATTAGTGCGTGGCACGGTGTTGAGCGCGGACACAGGTGATGATGCGGCCGCCTCTCGCAGTCCTCGCTCCAGAAGATTCACGTGCGAGGGGGCGGCCGCCGGCAGCCACGCGACGGCAGCGTGTTCGAGCGCCCCTCGGACGTAACCGATTGGCCACCGTACCAGGGGGGCGACACGGCTATTCGCGCAATGTATTCAGTTAAGAGCCGCGCGGGGCCTCGGGATGACGCGGCTGGAGGCAACTGCTCAGCCCGCTAGGATACTTCTGGCGGGACCGGGCGCTGAACGGTGTGCAATGAATGGGCTATGGGCGGGCAGACAGAGATGAGGTATTGAATTGGAATTGACATCAGCAATCGGCTGGGGAAGGAGAACGTTTCTTATCGAGCTTGGGCCGGGAAAGCCGAAAATGTCACGATCGGCTCAAAGCTGCGTCAGGGCCGGGTGCCGTACCATGTGTAGTATATTTAGGCGGGCAGACAGAGATGAGTTATTGGATTTAAATTCACCTTACCATCGGTTTCTGGTGGGGTTTGAAGACGTTTTAAGTTAAGCTCGGGGTGTGGCAACCCACTGGCGGATCCAGGGGAAGGCATTTGGGGCAAATGTCTTCCCCCACAACCGGGGCAGCGCCCGAAATCGCTTTTCGAGAATAAAAGAAAACTTCACAACTTAGCTGAGGAAATATTGGTTAATCACACAGCACAGCAGTACGCAAGGAATCGAAATCCGAGTTTTTTAAATAAATTCGGAGAAACCTTTTTGGGGTAAGCCCCCGCAGTGTCAAAGACCGACCGCTTCTTGGATCCGCCACTTATGAATAAGTCACGGTCGATACCGAGCTTCGACGGGACCAGGCGCTGTATTACGTTGTACCTACAAGGAAGAGGTGGACACTGGACAGACACCTAACCCCACATCCTACTGCTATACCCGTGCTTCTGTGGGTGAAGCACTGAAGCATCACAGAATCCCACAGGACCTGCAAGTCGACGAGGTGGCCGCTTTGGCCGCCGGGTACTGCAGCTCCCTGGAGTTGCCTGGGACCGATGGTAAAACAACAGCTCCGGCGGTGCCCCTGTGGGTCGTAGTAATTAGTGAATTCCCGTAATGTAGAGATCATATCCTCAATAATCTCCATTATGATTTTATATTCCTAAACAACATGACAGACTACTTATGCTTTCCTACGTTCAGGCATTACCTCTGATGGTTATACGCATGCACGAGTACAACATGCGTTCGGACGGGGTGATCTTTCTACAATGTGCGCACCATCCATGGGCCTAGGATGCATCGAGGTTTAAAAGAATGCAGTCTATAGATCAATCAACATAACAATGGTGGTATGCAACCACATTAAAATATCTCCCCCGCTCCCGCAGCGTTCCAACGCCCCTCCGTTATGCATTCGCCTTATGTGTCCGCCGAGCCGGCTTGCCTCCAATGACGTCATCGGCCGGCCGGCGGCGTTCAAGGTCAAACGGCTGGTGTCCTTACCTGGAGTTCTATAGCCTTGCACCGTACTAAGGGCACCCTCGTCCAGGCCCCAGCTATTCAACCAGGTCGACGGCGCCGTAGCCGTCACTCGAGCCACGCCACAGAGCTCACGCCTCAAAGCGGTTGGCTCTCCGGTCCTCGGCATCCGGCATCCGCAGTGATTTGGCGTAGCCAGGACAGGTGAGATGCCGGCCTCAGTCATAACCGGAAAGCCTGTAAAAAAAACAATATGTGATTGACAAATAGAAATATATTGTAAGCATAGAGTTGAGAAATCATGACGCACACTGCATTGTGACAGTAGATACTTTAGTGCGATTGGCAGAGGAGGGACTTATTGTAAGAAAACAATGAGCAATTGAGGCATTGATTTGGTTCTGTAGGTAGCTACCTACCCTTCACATATGAATGTGGATGATTTGTACCATTAAGAAAAACCATAGGCGTAGGAGCGGAGGGGGGGGGGCATGCCCCCACTTTTCAGCTATGCTAATTTTTAAAGTAAAATATTTATTTTTCATTTAAATTCAAAACTAAGAGCAAAAAATGGTTCGACAAGGTGAGATGAGCACGAAACTGCAAAGAATTTGTTCATAGGGGTATTAGGGTTCCCACAAAGTGACATGGAAGTTATCTGCCCCCCCCCCCCCAAACTTTACGTGAGGTTTCTGCGCCCATGGAAAAAACACATTGCATTATGTGCATCGACACTTAACCTTTGCACGAGGGCCACAAAGCCCACTATAAAGCCCACAAGACACCATCTGAAATCAAAGCATGACAAATGATAGCATGTAGGCACCTGACGGCTGACCTACTATAACCTACCAAACAAAACATACCACATACCTATATCAATATGTATGTGCAGATAAAGTATGAATGCTAGGTTGATACCAAGGCTGTTTAGTAGGTTGTAGGTATGCTGAAAGGATGAAAGACGGGTATTTGTTAAAAAAATATCTGATCTACAGTTCATATGAACATGCAACATGGGGTTAGGTAATGTTTGATTTTTGTTTTGTACCAGACTGGAAATAATACACGTTATGCTTAATATGTCCAGCATAGTGGCGGGATTGCGCCGAAAATTTAAGCGCATGTCCGGCATAGGTAACTTCGCATGCGCCGAATTCAGCGCATGGCGGCGCACGCCATAGCCTTGATATAGCCTTGATCGGTAGATGTGCACATGTGCTTTATATAAAAAGGGCTTAATTTTCGCACAAATAGGTACCTAATTTTTGGCGCAAATTACACAGAAATTTCAGTGTCTGGGTACCCACCTTCCTGTCAAGCTGATACTTGACACACCATCCTGATCCTGCTATCTGAGGCGGCCCAGGAACCAGCTCAGGCAATTACAATGAAAGTCAACAGTCGTGCGGGAATTACACCACTCTGATATCAAGTAATTAGTTAATGACGATAATCCCGCCGCCACAAATCTAACGAAACACATTGACCTTTGATATTGATTTTGATTGATATTCTGAAAAGATATATCCATCAGTTGGGCAAACTAGGCGGTGGGAATCAAAATATGGAGGCATCAAAATATTGATTCTCTTTGACCATATATGGGCATACGTGCAGACCATCACAGAAACGTCAACTCTTCAGCAACCGGCTATAATTTCAAGATAGTTTCTTCACAAAATGAAGAACAACGTTGAAGCTACCCGCCAGGCACGAAACAATAGCCCTAACCTCTTTGGTTAGTTTAGGAAAGCGTCTTGAAAATAATCAAGATATTGATTCATCACGGCGGCTAATCCCGGCGAGAATCAATATTTTGATTCCGCAAACAGCTGGCTAATCATTATTTTGATTCTGAAATCAGCTGGTTTATCAATATACATATTGATTCTGCAAACTGACTTTCTGCAGGCGTACTTAACTCTTCAAATTGATTTATGGAATGTTTCTTGTGTGCAAATAATGCAAATTCAATAAATTCATGAAGATATTATCAGCACAGGATCGTGTTATTTTTTTCTAGACCTTATTCCCACGGTAGACCAGGGATTTTCAGCACTCACCCTGGCTCCCTGCTCACAGCTGCAAGCCTTCGAGGGAATGCGTGAAGGGAGCCGTGCTGACCTTTGTATAGGGGTTGTACTGAGTCGGAGCCGGAACCGAAGCCCGACCATTTTACTCGGAGCCGGAGCCGGAGCTGGAGCCGATTTTTTTCCTCCGGAGCCGAAGCCGTCTGACATTTTCACGGCTCCACATCCCTGCTTTGTAGTATTGATTTTGAGTAAAAAAAAGTTACCATATCGTCTTTCACGTGTTCATGAATGTGTTTCTACGCATCTGTATCCCGACCCATTTCTGTGGAGTACAGTGAGAGATATTTCGCCGAACGATACACTCAGCCCGTTGCACAAATTGCACAATTTGAATGAAAATATGATACACGGATGTATTTGCAGTCGCAAATGATACGATGATATTCATAACACATTTCACAACGATCCCTGCAATTGCCACACATTTGCCATCACAAAGCCCTGTCGTTGATGCTCACATCCCATGCAAAGCAATACTCACTTTTAGGACACGTCTCTAATTCAATATGGCTACGTATTTGCAAAACATGCAGTTAATAATATTTGAAACTGAGACCTAACCAATAAGACATACCGTGGACAGGTAAGAAAAAACAAATAAACGTCTGGAGAATGACCTCAACGTCTCGATGTTGCCTAATTACTGAGAGCAATTTTCGGTTTCGAACCAAATAATGAAATAAATATAAACAAAATTTGTACAGATACACTCAATATAGGGTTTATGATTAGCACGGCTACCTAAAACATCAATCCCGTCAGGTTGAGCCACTTATGTCCACACCCAAAGCAGGTCGCTTTGGAACACCACAAGATCCCATATTACCACCAAAAACGGTCACCAATTGGTCTACTGATCAGCATCTTCAGAACATTCTCGACCGAAAAGCTATCAGTCCTGTCTGTGTTTTGGTTCGCTTCATTTGGGCTATGCGCAGTGCGCACGTTTTTCTACTCCGGTTCTAGGGACGAGATAGCAGTCATCACGCGCTGCACCAGCTCGTTCTTTGACAGGTTGGTGACGCTGTCGTCATCCGGCAGGATAAACACGTGGCGCATTTCACCCTCGGCCCCGCCAGCCACACACACACTTCCTTACGTCATATTGTTTCTCGCCATGAGATCAAAGTTCAAAAGGTCGTGATGTAGGTAGTCTCCGCCCAGCCCGAGTCAGGTACTCCACCGGTTGGTCGGGTGCGGCCAGGTCCGCGCAACGCCGCCCTACTTCGGTCGACGCTCTGGTTGACAGGGATGGCGTTGTCATACAGTTGCCTGTCGACTGAACAGCGATTCAAGACGCCATCCTTGACCCTCTGAAGCCGATCCCCGCAACGACCAGTGTTTGATCCTTGGTTGACCTGCAGCAAACAGTCAACAGAACACAATAATTAGGACATTTGTGGACAATAAATTAGGAAACTATATGTGTTATTATTCTACTTGTTCAGCAACTATTAATTTTAGAATATATTCAATAAAAAATTAAATACTTAATGTCACTTAAATTTCCACTGAACGCCACCAGTTGCACCAACAACTGTCATCTCATGCAGTTATATAAATTCTGCCAAAAAAGTAGATCTGAGGCCAGTTGTACCAACAGAAAAATAGGTGGCTGCTGGATTTTTTTTTGTCTAAAAGTTACTTCACATACAGAGCATGAACGGTACAGCCCTATCCGTTTACGTGCCCATCATGTTAACGCTCCATATGTGAAGCAGTCTTTAGGCAAAAAATTCCAGCAGGCAGCTATTTGTGTTGATAAAACTGGCCTCTAAAATTAACTTTGGCATGGACAATCCTGAAAATTAACTATCCAGCATTCCCTGGACTGACGTACATTAGACACATAATTTTCTTGAAGATCACGCATAATGTAAATATGGCTTACACCATTCAGCAACTTGCTTTTGTTACACTTACAAATTAAAGTTGTAGCAACAATTGGGTGAGTGAGACACAAGCAGAGGCTAAAACATCCAAATTTTGTAAAATACTGGACATGCACTGCCCCCATTTCATGAGTCCACCCAGCAATTCTATCACGTGAGACAAAACATTAGGCTTCTTGTAACTAATTTATACCGTAACTTTTAAACGACATCATATTTCACTGAAATACTACACCTAAGACATCATTTTCAAAAAAATATAGCTTAAAAAGACAATAGAAGAGTGAGGCGTCCCGCGCCGCTGACGTCGCTACCGCGCCATGTTCCTAAAACCATCTCTTAAAACGAGTTTTCGGTAAGAAACGTTAAGATCACATGCCTGAAATTGAAAAACACACTTCAAAGTATCTTAAAATATGATCCATTGTTACTTACACTTCAGAAAAGGTCGCTTAAACAAAATAAAACCGGGAGCACTACGTTGCATCCAAACACCCACGACGCCGGCGCGAAATGGCGGGAACCGGAAATCGTGGCTAGATACAAAGAAAAAGAATATTTCTTATGAATGAATTATACAACTAAATAACGCATTTTTTATTTTCTTTTAGACAAAATTATGAAAAAATTTCAAAGGCTCGTCGTTAATGATAAACAGAGCAAGTTTTAACAGCACGTTTTTGTTGAATTATGGCGGCGAAAACTTTATGCCATTCGTAAAGGTACGCGCGACAAACGGCTGATAGCCATGCAGCGAAAAATTGAAGCGGGGAAGTTTTTTGTATTGACTTGTCGAAAAATCTCGCCGTCATGGGGGTTATTTCCGCCGTAACGGGTCGTCTGAAGGTGGGAATGTCCCAAATTGAATCAAAATATTGATTCTATGCCCATATATGGTCAAAGCTCCGCCCACTAGAATCAATATTTTGATGCCTCCATATTTTGATTCCCGCCGCCTAGTTTGCCCAACTGCCATGATGATTTATAGTGAACGTGTTCTTACGCAGCTGTGAAATAAGCTGCGCATACGAAAAACACCCGCTAGACCAATTGGTGGCGAATAAACCTGTTGATGAAGAAATACTTGTCTCCCATTGGTCTGTGAACACAGTCTGCAGGAAACGCAGCTAAAACTACAGTAAAATTTTGCAGCAAAATCTGCAGAAAGTAATAAAAATGCAATTTAAACATATTTAGCCAATGAGTCTGACGGATCTGTTGATATATTCCGATAGATATTGAGCACGATCAGTCATTTTGAAAGAATTACGGTCCGACTCTCTTTATTTTTAAAACAATGACGCATAAAAGAATTAGTGAAAAATTGACAAAAATATTTTCTAGGAAGAAAAAGTGGGACTAGCGTTAAATTAAAATTCAAAATTAATACACGGATCGAGACCTCGCTTTCAAAAGTATTTATCAGTGCATTTTCGCATCGAATCTCTCTAAATCATGAACAAACTTGGGCAAAAACAGCAAGATTGCCTGTTTTGTCAATTCACACATTTTCATATTTGGGGGCAATTTTAAAGTTGATGGCCAATGTTTTCAAAGTCAACATTTCCACAGGAAAAAATACAGTTATTTTTCTTCCAAATTCATCCATTTGTCGAGTCCGACTCTCTCTTGTTTTCTCGCAGTTTTCGTTGTGCTCTGAGAGAAACGATCATGTGTATCATAAGCGTTTGGTTCACTTCAAGATGACAGAATTTGCACTTGCATTTTCTGCCGTGTGGAAAACCAAAGGGAGTCAGCTAATTTATGACAGAATATGCTTGAAAAATGATTGGTGAATAATATCTTTTGTCAGTGTCTGACAAATATTTATAATTTAAATCACGCTCTTCAGCTGTCAAGTGAGTTCCAAATAGCTTAAATTGTCAGCTGTTTATCGTCCTAGGTCAGCTCAAGGTCACAGACGTCAGCTGAAGAAAGTGGTGACCATTGACCCTGTGTTGAGCGGACAAACCGGTGTTACCTAGTATTCTATGTACCGTGGTTGGCGGCGGCCGGCCGTGGAGTGAGGACGCCGTGTGTGGGGCGCAGAGATGCCGCAGTGCAGAGGAGGGGGAAGATAGCGACTCTGCACTATTCCGGAAATGATGCCTTTGTGATCTAAATTAAACACCTGCAGACGCAGTGCATATCCTCCATCGCCCCATTCCTATTTTATCATAATCCTTCAATAATCCGTAACGACCATTCAACGCAAGCAAACAAAACAACCCGTTTAGCGGCGACATCATCTCGGATAAAAATCGACAGTGATGATTAAAATAGACTTAGCGCGAGGGCAAATCGAGGGGTATATATGTATCACATACCGAGTATTTTATTCCCATCTAGCAAATCAAGATTGGAGATATTGTCTTACAAGTCAGCGGCCGTTCTAGACACAGATAAATGCTTTTTTTCGGTCGCATCATTATCTGCAATAATTCGAAGCGAGGTTTAACCCTCGCCTGCCGAGAAGAAGGAGTGAATGCCGCCACCATGTATTTTTTTGCGGTAGCTCAAAGCACACTGATGATAGAAGGCTGACATTTCATACGCCTTGCATTTAATTCAAGCCGGATCATTTGACATCAACCACGTTTTCAGGTCAGGTCACTTAACCATGGCGTCTTAAGTAAATCTCTGCACGGTTGTCGGTTATAAAATGATGCAAATCCGCAATGCACTTAGTGTCATATAAGCATAATGGGGAAATATGGAAACTGTTAATTTGGCGTCGGAAATGATCTAAAATTATGCGTCAAGCACTTCAAATCGTGACTTCATATATTCTTGGCAAGGTCTAATGCTTCACTTTTGCATTGTTCACCTTGCGTGACGTCATTTATGACGTCACTAGGACTAGGGTGATAGGAGTGCTTCGTCAATAACTCCCGATCAAAATGAGCTAGCCAGTCGGGACAGCCATCAATGGACTTTGCAAGACTTGCCGAATCAAATGTTATGCAACATGTCCTCCTTTCAACAGCTTCGTGACCTGTGTTGCCCTAACATGAGTCATGACATTGACCTCAGGTAAACATCCTAAATTGCTTCACCTAAACAAAAAAGCGTATAAATCGACGCGTCTGAGAACAGAAAACACGATTGTATCGAAATGACGATAATGCGACCATTTTTGCGAAGTTATTTACCAAAAACCGGTCGAATGCCTTGGGACCCTTGACCTGCCCTAAGAGGTCACTGATATTTTAAAATCGGGTACCAGTCGCTGCGTCACGTAACGAAGCAAACGCTCGTTTTTTCCGCGAGGCTCTAGCAGCTAGCTCAATTATAGGAGTTAACCCTCGCACGACCAGGCCATTTCTCATAACACGAACGACCAGGGGGGGGGGGGTTGTTACGACACCCCCTGGCGTTTCGAAACGGAAGGTCGTAGAGCTTAGCGGAAAAAACCAACGGATTGCTCTCAACGAGATCTCGCGATTGGTGGTATATTTTTTGGTCCTAGGTCAACATTTGACCTACTTATGACCGGTCAAAGGTCAAATTTTCCGAAAAAATCAAACTTTTTCAACTTTCGGCGGCGATTGCGGCAAAACGGTGGGAGATATCGACTTGAAACCTTCACTATCGTGTTCCTTGATCAATTCTGTATCGTTTGGTATGTATTTCGTTTCCCTAGCTCTAAAAATGACGCGTTGGGAGCGCCGGAAGTCGGCAAGGTAACAGTCGGCGGCAGAAATTCGAAAAATCAAAATTTAAATTTTTGAAATCTGATTGTATTTTTGGATTTGGGAGGTCCATTTGCTCCCTATAGAAGCTAATATTGCTGCATATTCCCATTGAGGTGACAAGAATTAGCAAAATAGTGGTTCGGGCGCTTTTCAAAAATAGTACCGGACGCTGTTCCTCTTGTGACGTCATAGCTCCGTGACCTGACCTGACCCGGTCAATTTTCTTGCACCACACGATAGCCAATGCTTGCCCCAACATGCATGGGAAGTTTCATCATGATCCATCAAACAATGTGGGTGTTTCATCATGATCCATCAAACAATGTGGGTATCACCGGCAGAAAACCTAGGGATTCGGCGCACACGTTTGGTAACTGTCGGCCGGAGGCTGTACCTCTTATGACGTCATAACTCCGTGACCTGACATGACCCGATCAATTTTTTTCGGCAAAAGATGCGCAAAGGTTGCCCCAGAGGGTATTGAAAATTTCAGCCCGCTACGACAAGCCGTTTAGCGTGCACTTCGAAAAAACCTCAGGGGGGGGGTTGATACAACCCCCCCTAGGCGTTCTAGGGTTAAACATGGGGTTGGGGGATCGCTCCCTTCTCACTCGCTATTTGGCCGGGATAATGTTTGCAATTATTGTTAAAATCTAGCATTTTAAGATTTCAAATGACCCATTTTCCCCGCCCAAGTCTTTCAATTCAAGGTCATAACACCATGTCACGTCAAGTGACCTTACCTCAAGGAAAGTTCCTGTGCTCATCATATCTAAATACACCGACTAACCGATCGCTTTAGAACTTTCGGCGATTTCAATGGGCAACACTATATGCATTTGAAACGTTTACTTTGCAAGTTTGACATTGTTGACAGAAAGGCCGGGTCAATTTTGAGATCGCTCAAGTCAATGGGAGAAAATTGAACTGTGACATAACTATGCTCTGGTGTAGTAAATAATTGGGTTGTGCGAGCCAGCGACAGTGATCTGCGGAGGCGAAACTGTTCCCGTGGGACGATTGCCCTGTCAGGACAGTCCAGCCGTCTCCCAAACGGTCACCCGAAGAGGATTATGTGTCCTGGAATGGATCCGACATCAACTACAGGCTGGCTGGTGGGGTGACCTCCAGTCCAGAGAGGGAAGCATGAAGACTAGGGGCGATGCGGATTGTTTTTTCCTGAGGATAGCGAGGACGGAAGGAATCTAGCACCCTTGACCATTCCTCATACTGAATGTATCTCAAGCGTTTTTTTTTCTCGACATCGTCAATGTGTCATGAATAAAAATATGAAATCCGGGAGGATAAATTAAATATAGAAATTGTGGCCAACAGAACATTATCAGTTGCGTTCAACATACTCGTAAGCATGATCACACACCCAGCTTACATATGAGCCATGTAATAATTATTTTTGATAGACATGCTTAAGTTATGAAATCATCTGAAGTGTTTGTAAAGTTCCACGATACGGATCTAATATCCTGCTATGCATCATGACAATTTCTGGTCAGGTCATGTCTTTGAACATAGGCCAAATTTTTCAAATGACCTTTAACCCGCGCCCCACTGGGGGGGCTATTTATAGCCCCCCTCCCGTTTTTCTGCAATAACTTCCAAACCGCTTGACGAATCGACGCCAAACTTTCAGTACCTTCGGCTGCATCAATTTGACACCTTGTTTCAAAATTTGAACTTCGTAGCTACTATTGGTCGGCCGGAAATGACGTCAGAGTGACGTCATGTTCGTCCGATTTCGACGCAAAACATTGAACCACGGCAATCGCTCCCAAGAGCTCAGTTTTTAAGCTAGATCCAATTTCTTTGCATGAAAGAACTCAGAATTGACCGCGCTATCAAACTGCTATCTCGGATTTTCAAAATTTTGAAAATTTCGAAAATTTTATATAATAATATTCAAAATTTATATTTTTATATTTTTTCAAAAAATTTTTGACTTTTCGAAAAAACCGGAATATATGTGACAGAACGCATGATTATGACTAACTCTAGCAAGTTTTAGCTAAATATCTTCAAAAATGGCCAAGTTATACGCATTATTGCAAAAAATTCACAATTATTAATTTTTCAAATCAATTTTTCAGTACGTATTTGGCATCGTGCACCAATATAAATGGCACCATCGTGTTCCTGAGCTCAAACTGCATCCAATACACACCTTTTTTGTTGAAAAATTTCAACTTCAAAATTTGACCTTTTTTGACCTGAAAGTGACCTGACCTAAGCTAATTTCGACTCAAAATGACCTTGAATGACACAGACGACATTAAATTCGAAATCTATGGCCTAAATGGACCATAAAACATGTGTCACGTGACCGACACATGATATAATATTTTCGTGACCTGTGATGACCTGACCCTGACCTGAAAATCAAAGTACAAGTTTGTTACCCTCAAGGTATCTAGAGCATCTGTTCACGAGTGTGGAAACCAAAAATGAGCCTGATCTGACTTGTAAGACGGCGGCCAGAGCCCAAAATGTGAACAAGCCAAAGTGCTAATAATTTTTACTTTGACCTGACCTGTGACGTCATCGGTGACCTCGAGGTCAATGAAATTAGGTTTCGCTCGACAGTTTTTCCGGGGCTATCAGACGCCGTTTGAATTTTGACGATCGGCCCAGTAGTTTCGGAGTTAGGAGGGGGGGCTATGAATAGCCCCCCCCCCCCCCAGTAGGGCGTGTTATACACAGACCCCAGTGGGGCGCGGGTTAAAGATCAACTTTTGATTCATTCGAAGCGATCTGATAAGAGGAACACGAGGCTGGTAAAATTAATTTCAAGCAAGTTTTAAGCTAATAACTTTTAAGTGTTTGTGGAAAAGCAATTGGTTTTCTCATAATACCGATGGTGGCAGTTGCTGTTATTTACGTGCTAAGCCGTTCACCTTAATTAAATCTGACAATATTATTCAGACATAGCGGTAAACGAGCTGATTGTTGTGTTAGGTTAGGCTCGGTCGATTTCAGAGTGGGAAGGATGACAGGAATTAGGGGGAGACAGGGGGCCCGGGCGGGAGTCCTGGACTTCATGCTCCGCTGGGGCCGAGCCCATCACGTGGGTTGGATTGCCCTGACACATGGATAGCCCTGGGCGGTGTTTCACGGCCCCGCGTTGCAGCACGCTGCGCTGCGCTGCTGCATTGTTGCGGCGGTTGATATGAATTCGGCTCCACGCTAGCGTTGCGAGCTTCCGAGTCTGTTGATGTTTCCATGGAAATTGGAAACCCAATGCACCGGTGCGCGCAACGCACCCTGTCCAAGCAAAATTTTACCACCGATGACCTCTGGTGCCATGACCTCTGGCTCTAACCCGATCTAAAATTGGCAGAAGTATTCTTCTTCTTCTTTTTGCTATTTTTGACGCTCCTTCGAATGCCACTTAAATGTCCAAAGCTGAGGTATAAGAATGATGCTCAATCCCCATTTCCCCTCCAACAGGGCGTGAGAGTCTAAGGCATTCCTGTGGGGCACGGGCTAACAATAAGTATCTCATAATCATTGTGGCGAGGCCATGAACATCTACTGCCATTCTTGAACACCGGTTTCGGTGCGCTGAGCGGTGACCGTCCCGTTTGTTGGATTCTACAGCTGACTGGCGGAAAGCGTTACCGGCCGCCCGTCCACCGCCCGCGGGCCGGACCGAGCGGTCCCGCTGACCCTACCTGACCTGATACCGGCGCGATACGGGACAGGCATACGGAGGTTCGACTCAGCGGAGGCAGCGCCCACTGGTGCCGGGGACTTTTTTAATCGACCTACTGTACACCATTCGACAGCCCGCTCAATTATCTACACGATGCTGTTTTCCCCGTGCCGATCGGACCCCTGGTCAGCAAGATATTGCACGGGGACCGGACCCGTGTCGGCCAAAATTAGCCGTTTTCGCCCGATTTCGCACGCCGATTTATACATGTAAAGTCTATGACGCGAGTTTGCACTTTTTGAGCACGCGCCACGCGCTCCCTATCAATCCGATCGAGCTGAGACCCCTCAAAGGCACGTCGCGCATCCTTGATCTATAAGTTGTGCAAATTTCACCGGGCTAGGTGCAACGGTCTGGCCTGTAGTCCACGCAAAGCACCACCAAGTCGAGACCTCGGTAACGGACAGACGCACCCACCACAAATAGTAATATAGATTGCAGTTTAAAGCCCAAATGGCCCGTGTCATTACTCATTGGTGCAACGTGCAGAGGTGTTGCCGGCACCCCTTGATGACAGCATTTAACATTTATGATTTCTCTATGCAGGCGTATAAATAACTGGAATCTTAGTAAGTCGCTGCAATAAGCTTTTCTATAGTAGTAGACAATGAAAATTAGTGTAACGCGTGAAAAGGTTGGACACGCAACGACCAACAGGAAACTATTCACCGATTAGTTGTCAAATTACAATGGCACAGATCTCCTTTTCTGTAGAAAAGTAATGAGCCCGGCGCGACACGAACTCGCAACCCTTTGATGACCAGCCCGACGTCAAACCACGGCGCCACGGATCCGCAGTTTTAGCGTGGGGCTATCGAAGTTAAAATGTAGTTTCGATAGGTGACCACCCCATGGCACCGCACCGCCCATCTGCGCTTTGGTCACTTGACACATCTGCGCTTTGGTCACTTGGCCAAGCCTCGGGCGGGGTATGTGACCGGTTTGAAGTGAGGAGTCAGCTAGGTACGCAGCTTTTGTCCACGGGGCAGGGGAGAACGTAGGTCGCGAGGTCATTCACTGGCGCCTTTGAGAAAACCTTTGAGTGGTTGCGTGGCGCCGGCGCGGTGGTCAGCGAATCCCGAGCAATTGACAGGTGGAATTCTCAGCAAACTTTGTCCTGGGGGGGGGGGGGAGCATATTTGGCCACACCAGGTTGTCTCGGAAAATAGGGAAGCTAGAAAGACACAGTAAAAAGCAATAGATAAATCGCGGTAAGGTCTTACAGAAACGTAAAGATCATTTTTTCCATCAGGTCACCGCTAAGGTCACTGGAGGCTGGAGCTCACCAAAAGTAGGTAATATATCGCGAACTCTGGTTCTCGATTTTGACAACTTGTCAGAAATTGGCGCATAAATCGTGAACCAATAGAGATAGTGCCGCGATAAAGCGTATTCGTTAGCTTTAAAAAAAAGAAATTGCAAGTATTTTCTAAATTTGACCTAGGATCAACAATACCTTCCAGTCGGCAAAAACTCAAAATTTGACGTTTGGCGGACATTTGTTCTGTAATAACTTGTGACGCTAAGCTTTTATTACGTTGATTTTACCGGCATCGCGTTTCTCTCGTCGAGACGCGTCAAGCTTACTTTAAGTTGACCTGAAAAGGTCAGCTGAACAATTTGACCTCAGATGAAGGTCATGGAAAAGGTCATATTGCATGTAAAGTTGAAGTGCTTCCGGCCCTTGGCTGGAAGCCATACGGGGGGACGCCTCACAGGCGGCCCAGCCGCTTCAGGAGCTCCACCAGCTTCGTCGGGTCTCCCAGTGCTTTCCTCATCTCCGGCTCGTCTTCTCCGAATATCCTTCGTCTCACCACTGCCCGGGCGGGACAGTCGGTCAGGAAGTGAGTTAGTGTCACATCCTCCAGCCCGCACTCAGGACAGGTGGGTTCGTCTTCCAGGCCGATTCGGTGCCGGTATTCCCGCAGCATCATTGAGTGGCCGGTACGGAGACTCGCGGCCTCCACGCACTCCCGGCGGGAGAGTCCCAGGCGCTCAGCCGGAGGGGACTGGCGCACTCCATTCTGCAGGGCGTAGCGGGTCGGTTGCAGCCGTTGTTCCCACTCCCGGTGGGCGTGCCTCCTCAGCCTGGCTTTTGCTGACGGAAGGTCTACCGGCACGTCGCGCTGCTCCAGGTTGGCGGCTTCTCGTGCGATTTCGTCGGCCAGTTCGTTACCGGGGGGCCCCGGCGTGGCCGGGAAGCCACTGCAGGAATGTGTGCGTCCCGCGGTCGGCTAGGTCCAGCAGCCTCTGCCAGACTCTGTCCGCCAGGACATCCGTCTGCGCCGCCGGCGGCCGGGCCCTCCGCGAGGCGACGCAAGGCCGACTGGGAGTCGGTACATACATATTCGCACCTCCCGCGGAGCAGGGCCCTCAGCGTCCCTCAGGAGGGACGCGAGGGCAGAGTCGAGCGCCGTTAGCTCCGCGCGGTAGCTGGAGGTCCAGCGGCCTGCAGGGGTCCGGATCCTCTCCAGCTCCGTCGCACCACGGAAGACAACGGCTCCCGCTCCGCCATTCTCGACACCGTCTGTGGCCGACCCGTCTGTGTATATAATGTAGTCGGCTGGCGGGAGTCCCGCCAGGGTCTGCTGTGCCACCTCCAGCCGCTTGTCCGGTGGGTCCGTCCTCTTTGTCGGTCTCGCGACAGCACTTCTGATGGTGACGCCTCCTGCGGCACTCCCCCACGGCGGCGTCCGTGGGACCACCAGCACCGGCTCCCGCGGGAGATCTCCCAGACCAGCGTCCGAGGACGTTCTGAGTCCCGTGTCGGCCCAGCCTCGGTCTCGGTGGAGCCGTTGTCTGGGTCTCGCCGCTGTCAGCACCGGCTGCAGGGGGTTCCCCGGGAGGTCCCTCAGGTGCCGCTGGGTCGCCGCGGCCGTCAGCTGCCTCCGCCGTATCGCGAACGGCATCACGTCCGCATCGCGCTCCAGTGCTGGCGCCAGGGTGGACCTGAGGTAGCCGGTGATGATCCGGCATGCCTGACGCTGGGCGACCTCCAACTGCTCCAGAGTAGTGGAGGCCATTCCTGGCATCCAGCCCGCCGCAGCATAGTCCGCGCACGCCCTGATGTACGCCAGGTAGAGCGACCTCAGGTCCGTGGTGCTCGCGCCCCAGGCTTTACCTCCAACTGCTCTCAGGGCGTTGCACCTTCTGATCATCCTGGCCTTGAGGCTGGCCACATGCTGTCTGAAGGATAGTGTGCGGTCGAACTTGACCCCCAGGAAGGTCGGTGTCGGTTCGTGTCGCAGCCTGGTGGTCCTCATGTGCAGGCAGGCCTCCCGTCTCGCCTCGTGAGGGTCGAGGGCGAAGACAGTGGCCACGGTCTTCTCCGCGCTGACCTCCATCTTCCAGCGGTCCGCCCACTTCAACAGTTCGTTGAGCGCCGCTTGAACCCTCGTCTCAGCCTCGGCGATGTGCCTCTCAGTGGCGAAGATAGCCAGGTCGTCTGCGAAGAGGGTGATTTCGACTCCCGGCGGGAAGTCGGTGGCGATATCATTTATGGAAGGAACAGGAGCGGCGAGAGCACCGCTCCCTGCGGCGTGCCCTCACGCACGCAGCGGTAGCCTCCGAGCTGGCCGTTGAAGCGGACGCGCGCCTGCCGGTCCTCCAGAAAGGCACGGACCCACGCCACCAGGCAGCCCGGCAGTCCGAGGTCAGCCATCTTCCAAAGGAGCCCGATGTGCCACGTGCGGTCGAAGGCCCGCTTGAAGTCCACCAGGGCCATTGACGCCCCCGCCGGCCTGTGTGTCATCCCGACGTCCCCGCCGCCTGTCGGCTCTGATAACATGGTATCCCGACATGATGAACTCATCTCCATCACTCAGCTTGCTTTCCTGTATAGCAAGAAGATCCGGTTGAGTATCATGGAGGTACTTGGTTAGTTCCACTTTCTTGGAGGCGACGCCGTCAGCGTTCCACTGGAGCAGGCGCACCCTGTCTCGGCCCGTCCCGGGAGGCGGGAGGCGGGACGGGCCGAGACAGGGTAGGTGTCACGGGACGGGAGACGGGACGGGCCGAAACTATACTGCCGGGCTGCCCCGGTGCCGTCGGCGGCACCGGGGCAGGGCCCTCTTCGCGCCCCCCGATCCCCGGTTCCGGCGGCTCCGGGACGCCAAGCCTCACCAGCCCGCGGAAGCAGGCGTCACAGATCAGGTCCCAGTCCCCGCCTCTCCGCCGCGCACTCCTCCTGGTCATCCATCTTGCGCAGGCGGAGCAGCGTGAAGGACCGGGATTCCGCTCCACGTCTCCGGCCAGAAGAATAAGCAGGGCGAGGCTGGCCGGACTACCTCGCCCCGCCTTGGAAAACCCAAGTCGCTGGTGTCGCCGCCGTCGTGCGGCTCCGGTGAGGAAGGACGGCCGTTTGGTGGCCGCCAGTCGCCGAGGCAGCCGGCAGCCGTCCGGGGTCCACCTGGTCCCCTCTCGGGACCGGAGGCGGCCGTCGTCGAACCCCCATATTGCATGTCGGTCGATTAGTATCGCTGAGCTGAACGCGCACACGGTGTTTTAAGCGTTCTGGCATGTTTTTATCTTTGAGACGTTTCATGACGTGAGATGACCTCAGCTGCATAAAAGGGGCCACGAATACAACTTACGTATACTGATGCAGTGTGTCATATTTGTCTGTATCCCAATGATTGAAAGTGCTGTAGCTTAAAAAAGAACATTGCAATTTTCTCCCATTGACTTATAAACGGGAAGTCGCAAAATGACCTGAACTAGGTCACCAATATTAAAATTCCGAGACATGCAAATTGTTGGTACTGATTCCTTCATGCCATTACGCGGGTTTCAAAATTCAAGGACGTAGGTAACTGTAGGAAGCACAGAATCACAAAGTTGATTAGAGTCATGATCACTCAACTTAACCTGTTGACCTGACTTCACGATGTGACCTGGGGTCAACAATTTCACACATGATGCGATATTAATGTATCAAAAGTTATGCATAGTTTCGCGTCGCTGTGCGCTGCGGTTTTTGTTACAGACGCAAAAAAAATGTTAGGTGTGGCCAGAAACGCAGGGAGAACAATATCATGAATTGCTGATCTCATTGCGCTAACAACGACCGCGACCAGCATCATACTCGAATCCACACAAATAGACCAGCGATTCGCGGTGCAGGCACCTTAACCACATACCACATATATGTGAGCGGTATGGCGACCAGCGCGGCGCGTCCCTGACCCGGTCAAACGCGTCTCTAGCGAGTGTGAGGCCAGAGAGATATACTGTGCCGCTGAACCTGGGTGTGAGGCGGCACAGTCTACCGTTCCGGCCAGAGGGATATACTGTGCCGCTGAACCTGGATGTGAGACGGCGCAGTCTACCGCTCCAGTCAAACGCTGGGCCGTCGGGGGGCGAACATCACTTAGTAGGCGAGTGTACTTACATCAGGGGTCGGCAAATGGTGGGGCATGCCCCCTTTGGGGGTAATGGAGCCCTTTCGGTGGGGGTAATGAGGGATTCTGAGAAAGCCTATCTTTTTAGAGTTTGTAGCTCCAGTGATGGAGCCATCGTGACTGTTGCATCCCAGGGTTCAAAGATTAGCCCAGGCCAAAGGCACAGCACACATTGATTAGATACCAATTTTCACGTACCTGCTCGCCTCACCATCTCACCCCTCCGTACAGTCGTACAAAAGCAGCTGCAACTTTTAACCGTCGCCCGTCTGTTGGCGTTTCAACAGCCGCTAACGTAAGGGGGAGGAGTCGATCGGACCCCCGCGGCCTCTCGGACTCTGATATGGAGCTGTGCATAAAAAAAGACGAGCGTGCTACCCGTGACAATAGGAAGCCGCTGCTGCCCATTTTTAAGGTCCTTGGTCATTCCGTCTCATTCAAGAGAGCAATGACAAGTGTCGAGAAAATCGGGACCCGCTATAACTTCTTGATGTGAGATTTTATGGCTCAAGATGATCTCCAGAAAAAGCTCATAAGCCAACGGTCATTATGGGTCCAGAGGCCAGTTTTACCAACAGAAAAATAGCCGCCTGCCGGAATTTTTGCCTAAAGATCGTTTCGCATATGGAGCGTAAACGGTAAAGCCCTATCCGCTTACGAGCCCATCGCGTTTACACTCCGTATGTGAAGCGGTCTTGAGGCAAAAATTCCGGCAGGCGGTTATTTTTCTGTTGGTATAACTGGTCTCAGGTCATGATATTTTCCAGGCTGGTAAAAAAAAAAATGATGGGCTCGAGGGTACAATTTGGTCGTGATCCAATGCCTTTTATGTGAGATTTTAACGAAAAACCGCCCGCCGCCCCTATACGTACAAGGGTTAAATGGGATATAGCATAGGCGGCGGAACGGGGAGGGCACCGGGGCGCCGTGCACCCTTTGATTTTTGCATTTTAACATTAGCCCTATGGGCGTTGCATGGAAAGAATGGGACCAAAAGTCGGCAGTGCCCCCCCCTTAATTGAAGGTGTTCCGCCGCTACTGGGATATAGGTATTAAATGTTTTGTGGAGGAAGTGTCATCTTTTAAATTTGATGCATTGGAAATGCACAAATGCCCAAAGAGTTCCAGGACGGTATGGAATTTCAGAAAACTTGGTTGTGTCAGCAATGGGGTCTGGTAGGTGGGGGTAATGGCCCTGCCTGGCGCCCAAAAAGGGGGCACGACCCCGAATGACCTGCCGACCACTGACTGACATACATGAAGCTACTATGGGCATTATGTATATTTACATAGGCGCCGGTGACCATAGCACCGAGCGACCTAAAACCACTAGTCATCATCATGCATATTTACATTGTTTTATGTGCACTTCAGTATCGCTGTATTCAACAAACCTTGAGCTTATAGCAGGCCTCCAAGTTTTGCGCCCCGAGCTCCAGACATGATGGAGTGGTTGATGATGTCTGTAGTCGGTGGGATAGAGTTCCTGTGAGCCTGACACATGATGAGTGCCTCTGCCCTCTCCTTTGCCATGGTCGCCCGTATCGCCGTTAGAGTGCGCTCCACCTTGCTAAACAGGCGCTCCGCCTCGGCTGACGATACCGGGAGCACCGCAAGGATCTGGAAACAACAATCACGAGCGATGATAGTTTCCGTTTTACGCCAATGGCACTGCTAGGAACGAGTTAGTATTAAATCTCATTTTTTATGAACGGATTACAATTTTCAACTAGAATTCAGAGACCTGCTCCTATCATATATTTATTTTTTGAAAATCGGCGGAAATGGCCTTTAAGAAAGCATCCTTAACAATAAACTGAACACTCTCATTCAGTAAGCTACCAGTTGTCAAATGTTGAATTGCATTATTGCATAGGATTGCATTACAGCCGTCCGACCCTTCGTACCTGTGACGTCACGGAAATCGCTGCTTCGGCCTAATGAGCATACCTTCTATATAGGGCCTTGGGTCCGACCGGCACGGGGAAAAAAGCATCGTGTAGATGCGTGAACGGGCTATCGAATGGTGTGCTGTGCATGGGATGGCACGCGCCACGTGCACCGGGGAGGGCAGTTTAATGTGGAATATTGACGTTTTGGCTGGATTTTGGAATTTATATTATTTTCAGGTGACCGTCAGACGGAGGAGTTGAAACAACACCTATTAGCAATAAAAATGTATCACCTCTCATGGAAAATTGTGAAAAGCTGATTGATCCAAATCAAGGTGGCACAAATCACGGGAGAAAATGGTGTTTTGTAAATTTTGTGCCACTTTGATTACCAAAATGGTTTTGCTCCATGATCTGATATCTCTGGCAATAAAAAATGGCACCGTTGGAAAGAGCATTCCATTCTGTCCAAGGTTCAGTTTTCATTTTTGCATCATGAGCAACAGTATTCTTAAAAATGTAAATGTTTCAAACCATTACATTGTCATTTTTGGCGAAACTCATCGATGGCCCTCAAAAGCCTCATCGATGCATACCCTACTGGGTGCATACTATTTCTTCAATCTAAAGTAGAACGCATGATAATACGACAGGGGCACCTCGATGCCAAGGCCCTAAAACATAAGGCTGGACGAAGTTTCCTACCAACAAGGTACTAGAATTTGTCGTGATATTTCGTCCTTACAGTTGTTTCTTTACAAATATAGAGCAAACAAGCATGTTTTCTAATAGTTTGAAAATTTGAAAGGAAATAATAAGTCACTTTACATTTGATTCACAAAAAGCCATTTCGAAATCAAATTCAGTGTAGTTTTGACCAAACTCTAGTCGACTTATCCAGTATCTACTTATTTTCCAGATGCGTGGTTCAGACAAACACGTTGCTATGGGCGGTTGCTACTTGCTAAGGACGCTATCTCGTATTTGCAGATAGTTTTGTTGTTATGAAATAGGGTAAAACAAGCTCTTTGGATATTTTCCTGTATTTCGGGGCTCATCTAATTTATCTAGCTTTGGCATAATATTTTTACCTTATCATATCATGGTTCCAGACACAGGTGGTTAATTTCAGCGCGTAAAAAAATAAGAATAAAAACTTATTATGTTATACAGAATGCAAGTCGCCAGTCCCTGGTGGTAAAGTGAATGATACACAGAGATATCTGTTTTTATCCCGGTAGAAGCATCCTTGTGATCTAAGTGTGATCGATCATAAATTGTCTGAGAATCAGAAGTTTAGCTATAAGTCAAGAACCACGAAACAACCAGCTTATAGCTGGTGGAAGAGCCGCCACTCAGAAGCTTTCAGAAAACCGTGAACGGTTGAGACAGCCGACAGGTTCAGAAATCAAGAGACCTGAGGCGCCAGAGAACCAGAGAATGCCTGGGAACTTTAACCCGCGCCCGGCTGGGGGTCCTGGATTTCCACGCCCTGCTGGGGGGGGGGGGTGTTTGAACCCCCCCCCCTTCTAACTCGGCTCCTGGGCCACGTAGCGATACGCGGGAGGCGGCGTTCGAAAGAGCGTCAAAAATAATGACGAAATCACTTCAGTCAATTTTTTGGTCAGGTCAAAGGTCAGGTCACCAGAGGTCATTGAAGGCAAAATTTCGCCGATTTCCAGGTCGAATGTCGAAAATTTCCAAGAAGCCAACGCATAACTCGGGAACCAATGAGCAATTCTCTCAGATTTGACCTAACGTCAACGGTTTTGCCTGCAGGGGATAAAAACTGTAAAATAGCCGATTTTTTCGGAAACAGTTTTTCTGCAATAACTTTTGACCCAAGCCTTGTACGAGCTTACTTTTACCGGCATCGTGTTCCTCTCGTCAAGACGCATCGAATGAACTATAACTTGACCTTGAAAGGTCAACTTGAAAATTTGACCTCAGGTCAAGGTCATGGCCTGACCGGAAAGGGTCATGTTGCATACAAGTCGATCCGTATCGTCGAGCTGAACACATCTAATGCGTTTTCATCGCTCTAGCATGCCTCTATCAAAAGTTATTTGCGAAAAACTGTTAGATACCATTCGTGACCTTAGATGACCTCAGGGCATAAACAAGGGTCACGGACACCATTTTCATGTTCTGTGTGTCTGAACCACTTGTAATTCGGTGTTTGGGAGTGTTTATAATGTCTTTCGTCCAAAAGAGGCGCATTTCAATTTTCTCCCATTGACTTATAATGGGGAGGTCGCAAAATTGACCTGACCTTAGGTCATCGATATCAAAATTCTGAGATATACATTTTGTACATGCTATTGCTCTTAGCAATCGCTGAAAGTTTCAAAGCGATCACTCACTCGGTGTAGCTATGACAGACATTGAAACTTTTTATGAGGTGAGGTCACTTCCAAGTGACCTGGTGACCTGACCTTGAATGACCTTGGTCTGAAATTTTCACAACATGTGTAGAATTGATGTATGATAAGGTGTACCAAAAACTTTGAGATATTCGCGAAAAACCACAAGGGGGGGGGGGGTGTTCAAACACCCCCCCCCCCCCCCAGCAGGGCGCAGGTTAAGGAACCGCTGGCTACCAGATCTTGACTAGAAACCAGAAGCCATGAAATGACCATTTTACGATCTAAGATGCAGATTCTGGTGCCTGAAAATCGTGTGAACACACTTGACATTCCAACAGCAGCTCATTTCGGTACCGTTATAAGTCCAGGGCTGCGCAGTCGATGGATTTTCGGTGACTCTGACTCCGACTCCGACGCCGGCTTCCAAAAACCAACTTCGACTCCGACTGCGGGCATACATTACCTATCGACTCCAGCCGACTCTATTTCCGACTTCGACTCCGCAACCCTGCCAGGTCTGCGGAGTCGATTGATTTTCGGTGACTCCGACTGACTCCGGCTCTGGTTTCCAAAATCGACTCCGACTCCGATCCCGGTCAGAACTGTGGTTATAAATAACATGTCTGTGAATAAAAGCAGTTTCGGGTGCAGCCACCCCCTTTTGCTTTTCACACTCAAAAGCCCGTCCAAAACAGGAAGATGAACAGGAACTCAGCTTAAACATCGGTCTTGGAAAGGTCACCGAACGTATTATTTTTCCGCAAACAGACGAAGACCACGAATTTGAGCAGTGACGTGTCGATTAAGACTCTGAATCCGGGCAAAACTGTCGACGCCGATCGACTCCGACTCCGACTCCGCAGACCTAAACTTTATTCAACGGATTTCCATGAGACTTTACGCTGGCAAAATGCAGATAAACGTGCTCCTCTCGTCAATACGCGTCAAATAAACTTTGAATTGACCACAAAAAGTCATTTCGACAATTTTACCTCATTTCCAGGTCATGTCCTGACCGGAAAATGCCGTAATGCATATCAGTCGATCTGTATCGTTGGCCTGAACACATCTAATGTATTTTTGTTGCTGTTTAATCAAGAATCATATCTCTGTCAAAGGTTACGGTAAAACAAAAAACTGCTGGAGACCATTCTTGACCTGAAACGACCTTAGGGACATAAAGAGGGGTCACGGGTGCAATGCTGCGCCTCTTGGGGCACCATATGCGATGAGATCGATGCGTGGCGACTGGCGGACACCTCGCTGTTTCTGCCTTTGAACAATTTTTGTCTGCTTTATCTGCTAAAAATACAATAAACACATGTGAAAAGCGATAATGTGAACACATATATATTGCACAAACCGGTTTCGATATCGCTTCATCAGTGTGCAAATATATAAACTAACATTTACATATTAAACATTAATATATTTGCACACTGATGAAGTGATATCGAAACCGGTTTGTGCAATATATATGTGTTCACATTATCGCTTTTCACAAACGTCAAACTGTCATACCACAATAAACACATTATCGAGCGTAGAAGCATGACTCTTTTGTTACGTACTAGCTTTGTTCAGTTTGTCTGTAAGCACCATCAAATATTGCAAGCTTCAAGAGGTCAATGCCTTGGGGCTGTGACGTCACGCTGGGGATCGTGACGTCAGCCGTGGGGTTGCCAGTCTAGTATGAACTAGACTTCGACCCCCTGCTCGATGCGATGTATCTTTTTTGTTTTATTACAAAATGCTTGGCCGTCAAAAAGCAATCGAACGAAATGGATGCCAACCAAATCGACACAGACCAACCCAATACCCACGGGTCAAAAATAACCCTTCTTCGCGTTGCGGAGCACGCGGGTCACCCTAATATCAACCAAAATTTCATAACTTCAAGTTCGACTTGATATTGCTCAGGACTCAGGTCAGGAGTCAGGACCTCTGTCAGCCTCCTGGATACATGGGATTGCTTTCAGTCAACATGTTTCTTAAATATGATAAGTCAATCTTAATGGATTTAAAACATCCAACAAAACGACGTACAAGAGTACGGAAACCACCAGATAAACTTGAAAAGGGCCTTGGAACAGAGCCAAGTGGTGCTCCCGGTGCTCCACTTGTTTGTTTACAATGATTGTAGTGCTGATGTATTTTTAGGGCTCTGACGGTCGGCTTATAAACAAATGAAACGTTTTTACAAAATTTGTAAGGCAAATAATATTTAACTGAAAGAACTAAAATATTCCAAAGCCAAACACTATGAAATACATGTGCAGCTGCGGCTCGAAAAAAAAAACAGAGAGCAGCTGCGCAAACATATCTTCTACACCAAGACCGAAAACGAGACGGCCCACACCTCCTACGCCGTCGCCCTCCGGGACCATTTCCCGGATGTCCTGGTGCTCCGTGAGGGGCCTAACAACGAGACGTAAGAATGCTTACATCTACTCTAAGATCCAATAAACAAACGACGTGCACAGACAACTTAAAAATGAAGTAGGTAAATCTGAAGCAGAGATGTCAGTATTAGGCACATGATGGCGTCACCAAACACATAATGGCGTCTCTTTCTAACATGAATTTGTCTCCGCCCAGGGTTTGACCAGAGCTTTAACCCACGCCGTGGTAGGGCGTTTTTACTTTCTCCCCCTCCCCTTTCAGAATATTCAGAATATTCAGAATGTGCAACGAGGACCTCTGTAATGAGCACTGGAGGTCGCGTGGCGTCATCATGGCTCACCAACAACTCTTCTCGATAACTCTCGCAAAAACTTTGCCTACTGCATGTCTCTAAGACGCTCAGAGGCCGAGTTTGAAGAGAGGTGGGCGCGAAATCGCTCCTAGCACTCCATGAAAAACGCCCACCACCAGCACGGTGCAGGTTAAGATCACCAGTTTGTCCTGAACTCTCCAATAAGTATGTTTTGGGAAAACATATTTCTTACTTAATTGCGTCATTACAGAACACTGACATGTCCGGCGCCCGCCTGCCACTACAAGGCTCAGTCCGACAACTGGCGGAAGGCGAGCGCCGCGCTGGGCGCCCACGTAAAGCGCCATCATCCGGGCCTACCAAGGGACTACCTGAAACGGAGAAAAAACACGAGCGTGGTAAGTGACGTGTCCCGTACGGCTAAGCAGTTAAGCACGTAATGCAAACCTTTCGATTTTTCACACATAACGCGCTTGGTTATGATGTGTTGATGGTTGACTTAACACGCGCAGTGGAAGGGGGGGGGGGCGAATTTCGCCCACTCCTCCTGTTTTCCGCCAATAAATCGTGCCGCAAGCGTAATATCAAGGTGAAATTTTGGCTACCTGTCCAGCATTGCACTGCGGATCTTTTCCTGAAAGCAATAGGAAAATCGGTTCACAACTTTCCCAGTAAGCGGTGTAAAGTCAAACCGCGGCGGCCGGCGCTAGCCGTAACGCGCCGCCTGAATTGTAGACTGTGCCGGGACGGGACGGTTCCCTCTTAAAATCGCGCTCGTTACCGCTGATAAAGTTCGATTCGTGTCAAATTTTGTGAAAAGACTAAGAAATGTTCAGGCAATCTTATGGTGAAATAATTTTGAAAATCGCCAGGCAAAACTTTGAATTACGATCGTGTAAACACAAAATTGTGATTGCCGCGTTTCCCGCGTAGGCCCATCCCGCCTCAGCCGGCGACATCTTACTCTAAGGGGGCTTCTAAATGCTTTATTTCTTGTTGGATTAACTTAAAACCTTCGCCCCAGTGGGGGGGGGGCATATGTTACCACCCTGTCGCGTTTTTTGCGTGTGAATAAAAAACCGCGGCGCCCGCTTGGGGTAGCTTTTGGTACAACAGTTTTGGACAAGGTGTGAAATTTTTGACTCCAGGTCAAGTCAGGTCAGGTCACCAGGTCAAGTTAACTGACCAGGCCTAAAAAAGTTTGCAATCATGTCCAGCCTGCAGTGTTTGTCAGAAAGCTTTTAAACTTGGTGGATTGCATGCTGTTATGGGCGCCTACAATTTGTATATCTCGGATTTTTTATATCAGTGACCTAAGGTCAGGTCAGTGGCGTGACCTTTCCATTACAAGTCAATGGAGAAAAATGAAAATGCCTCTAGATCCGTGTGTACGCATAGGAACAGCCCAAATATTTCAGAATCACAATGATTTGGACCACCCGTGATGACCTAGGTCATTTTTGCTGATAGCCTCTAGAAAGGTCATCCGAGGTCATTTGAGGCTACAAACAGATTTTGCCAATAACTCGCGATTGGAAAGAGATGGAACGCTGGGGATGGTCTCATTGTGTTTGCCTTGCCAAGACGCATCGACTTATATGCAACACGACTTTTCGCGGTCAGGTCATGACCTTGACCTGAGGTCAAATTTTGAAGTTGACCTTTCAAGGTCGAATTATAGTTCATTCGACGCGTCTCGGCGAGAGGAACACGATTCTGGCAATAGAAATGTCGTGGCTTTTTGTAGTCGAAAGTTGTCAAAAAACACTTTTCGTTAAAACAGCAATTTTTGGAGTTTTTGCCCTCTGGAGGCTAAGCCGTTGACCTGAGGTCAATTTTGATAATGACCTCATCAAAAGAAGAGTTCAAAAGCTATCGATTGCTGTTCCATGCGTTTTTCTAGCTACCATAGTTCCTGAGATAACGGCATGTTTTCTGAAAAATTTAATGGCAATTGGCAAATTTTGACCTTTAATGACCTCTGGTGACCCCAATATTGCTCTAAGATGAAAAATGACTGAAATACTTTCAAGCGTACGCATTGAGAGCTATCGACTGCTTTTTACCGCGTCTTTCTAGCCCTCTTAGTTTTTGCATATGCCCCCCCCCCCCCCCCACCAGGGCGAAGTTGGCTGAGACCGCCACTGGGGCGGGGGTTAAGATTCGCCATATACATAAGAAATGTACGTTCTTTCGTTTAGTGAAATAAGCAAAAGCTAAAAAACTACCATCTCAATTCAACCCAGCACGTTGAAGGTAGAATATTTTTTTTTATTCCTCGTCCTCCACACGGGATATGTTTTCCCATTTATGGGAGGGCTCCTGCTCCTCCTCAGGGCTACGGTGCAAGGCGGGAGCCCACCCCACCCCCCCAGTGACACAGTTGGGGACGCTGTAACAGAGTAAGCGTGTTTGGTTCTTTGTCGCCAAGCCGCCCTCCGCCGTGCGTCCGTGGGTACGTGTGTCGGAATTTGCATCTCCTCTGTCCGTTGCCATGGCGACGCCGCGCGACGCGGCGCGGCGAGAGACGCGGCGGGAAGGCAGTCGAGCTTGGGAACCCGCGGGGGGATGTTGTCGCGGTTTAAGTGGCAATACAGTTTTTTGCCGTTAATCGAGACTCTCGAGCTGGAAACCCGGAAAGAACACGCGACCGGTAACATTGGGGGCTTGTCCGCTGCGTCCCTAGTCCAGCGAGACTCAGTACCGTGCCGTTAGTTTTTTTTATAACGTAACTGTAATTTTCCGACGCCATGTCGGCCTCTGACCCCGCGCCGGCTAGTGATTCACCACAGCCGCCAGCTGACGCCATCACGGAGGCGAAACCGACAGCTATGCTCGCATTCATGGAAGAAATGCGGCAGCATATGCAAAATCAAGACAGGCAGATAACAGCGCTACAGCAGGCCGTATCTGTCAGGGCGGCTCCGGCGGGCGACAATGGCGCCGGTACAAACGATGCCGTCGCCCCCGTCGGGCCTCCAGTGAGTCGTGAGGCGGTCCAGAGTCATCCGACTCGCTCTCACGACCTGCTCCCGTTTCGTGAAGACCCAGCAGAGCCCATGGACGAATTCTTCGCCCGGTTTGAAAGGTACTGTACGTCTGAATACCGCGGTACAATGGAAGACGCGCTGCCGCTGCTCCGTTCAAAGCTGTCGGGCCGCGTTCTGGAAATATTCGATGCTAACGGACCCCGCAGCCCGTACCCAGTGATCAAGCGCCGAATGTTGGAGTGGGCCGCTCGTCAGCGCGGCTACGAGGAGACGACTGCGACGGACGCATATCGGGACGCCGCGCGCCGGCCGGGAGAATCTCTGGCAGTGTATGCGTTCCGGCTGGCTGCGCTGTTCGAAGATGCGTACCCTGAGGCGGACAAACAGGTGAGCAATGATCTCCGACGTAAACTGCTGTCAACGCTGCCCACGTGTGCCGCTGACTTTCTCCGCCGGCAGCTGCGTTATGCGCTGATTAATCATGATACCACGCTCAGGTGGGATGGGTTGGTGTCATACCTGGAATGTGAACGATTCGAGTCGGAGGCTGATGGCACACACGACTCGTTATATGCACGTGCTTCAGTGGAGCACGGCAGTCAGTCAACGGCCGCGCGCCGGTCGTGCAAAAGCTCCCGCCCCCGGACAACGTCACCACGGTCACGCCCTGCGCACCACGACCTCCGTTTGTCAGCTGACGAGTCAGACAGCGACTCGGACTGCTCTCATCGTTCCGTCAGCGTCCCGCGCGGTGCATTTAAGTCACGTGGTGCGTCAGCCCGCGGACACCGCGCACCGGCCGGCTGCCGCGACCGTCAAAGGAACCCTCTGCGCTGCGATTTCTGCCGCCGCCGTGGTCACACCGCGGACGAGTGCCGGCGTGCCAATTACCTGTGTTTCACGTGCGGCGCCTCTGGCCACTTTGCGCGTGACTGCCGCACCTCTCACGACGATGGGCCTGTCCCCTCAGCCCCAGGTCGCGCGCGCCGCCCCAGCTCGCCACTCCCGCTGGACAGGTCCCGAGAAGACCCGCCAAGCCCGGCTGTAATGCATGCGGAGCGTGGGGCTTCTCGAGCCCTCCGCCGCGGCCGGCGTGCCCCAGCACTCAGTCAGACGGAAAACTAGATGGTCGTACTGCCGCGGCGGGGCCAGCCGCTACGACCGATTCTAGCCCCGCGCTTCCCCTGCATGCGGAAGCTGTCTTCGCCTCGTCTGCCCGACCGCAGCCAGCCCTTCACGCGAAGTTTACTGTGGCTGGGTGCTCTGAGAATGTGACGGGCGTGATAGACACTGGCTCTGACCGCTCCATGATCGCGCGACACTTGGTTGATGATGCTGTGATTCGACCGTGTTCGGAGGTTGTTCACGCGATCGGCGGCCGCACGCTACATCCGGTAGGACGTGCAGAGGTCTCCGTTGTTCTGCACGGGGTGCCGCTTCAGCTCACAGACTGTCTGGTGCTCGACTCGGACCGCGCCGTAACTGATCTGATTATCGGCTGTGACGCGCTGGAACGACACAGACTGTGTATCGATGTCTCTCGCCGAGCGGTCACTGGCCGACATGTGGATGGTTCGCAGTGGACGCTGTACCTGCCTGATGGGGATCGCAACTCCGCCTGTGCGTATTTCGCCCGCGCAGTGCCCTGTCGCGCGACTCGAGACGTCACAGTTGCGCCTGGTGACTCTGTGACCCTCCCCTGCCTGATCAGTTCTCAGCCTACCTGCGACGTTTGTGATGCGCCCTCCCGCTCGTATGTGTTCACTGGGGACGTCGCCAGTGCGCCCTGCTTGCAACCTGTTGATGGAATTGTGGATCTGTCCGAGCCCTGTGTGCTGGTTTGCAACCGAGGCTTTGTACCAACCACTGTCCGGAAAGGTGCACTGATCGGCCAGCTGTACACTGCAGCGGACAGCATGTTTGACTGCGACCCCCCCGTGGAAGTCCTTGCCGCTTCGTCGGACGCCGCTGACGAACAGGTCAGTCGCCCGCCGTCCGCTGACGAGATACCTGGCCTCTCACGTGAACAGCGCGACGCCGTGCAGGAAATCTTCGACCGGCACTCGAGAGTGTTCGGGGGTGGTGACGCTGACATCCCGCGGGCTGCTCTGACCGCGCACCGAATTGAACTAATGGATGACACCCCGATCTACGTGCGACCCCGACGGATGTCTCCACCGATCGCCGAAGATGTCGAGCGTCAATGTCTGGAGCTTGAACGTCTGGGGATCATCGAACGCTGCAACTCAGCATGGAATGCACCAATCGTGCCGATCCGGAAGCGCGATGGTTCGCTTCGCCTATGCATCGACTACCGCCGCCTGAACCGCCGCACTGTCACAGAGCGTTTCCCGATGACAGATGTAGCAGATTCCGTCTACAGCGCGCATGATATGCGCTGGTTCAGCGCGCTGGACATTCAACGAGCCTACTACCAGCTTCCAATCGCAGAAGAGTCGCGGGATTTCACCGCGTTCAGCACGCAGCGGTCCCACTACCGGTTCCGATGTCTCAGTTTCGGACTGAAAAACGCTCCTGCTGTCTTCCAGCGCGAAATGCAGGCCATTTTCGCGGGATTCTCACGTCAGCAGCTTGTGGTGTATCTGGATGACCTGCTCCTGATGGAATCGTCGTTCTCCGGCCATCTGCAGCTCGTGGATGCTGTTCTGTCGGCGCTGGAGGCGCACGGGATCACGCTGAACACAGCGAAGTGTCACTGGTTTCAGCATGAAGTAAAGTTTCTCGGACATCAGCTCTCGGCAGCTGGACTGCGCAAGGCCCCTGAGTACATCGAGAAAGTTCAGAGCTTCCCGCGGCCGCAGACTGTTCAGGAGCTGCGCCGGTTCCTCGGCCTCGTGAACTTCCAGCGGAAGTTCGTTCCCCGCTGCTCGGAGGTCGCTCGTCCTCTGTCTGAGCTCACCGGCCAGTCTGGCTCCACTGCGCTTACCTGGACACCCGAAATGACTGACTCGTTCGAACAACTGAAGAATGAGATCGCCCGCGACGTCATGCTTGCCTTTCCAGACTACAGCGACACCGCCAACCCTCTCTGTCTCTGGGTCGACGCTTCGGCCTATGGGGCTGGCGCGTGCCTCACTCAGCGTCAGGACGGGCGGGATCGCGCCATCGCGTTCGCCTCGATGTCCTTCACGAACGCTCAGCGTGGCTATTCAGCGACTGGTCGGGAACTCGCGGCGCTCCGATGGGGCGTGAAAACTTTTCATTCGTTCCTGGCTGGGGTTCATTTCATCGCGTACACCGACCATCAGGCCCTCGTTCACCTGCACTCACTGCGGCTGATTAACCACCGGGTCGCGAGGACCGTGGAAGAGCTGGCGGCCTATGACATGGAGATCCGACACGTCCCCGGCCGTCTGAACGCTGCCGCTGACATGCTGTCCCGCGTGGGAGCCCCAGACGGCGCGCCGCCTGCGCCCGAGACTCCCGCCGACACGGGTCTCCCTCCCGGTCTCATCCTCTCGCATCGGCCGGAGGGGGGAGGGGACAGCCTGGTAGAGTGCCTCTGCGAGTGGATGAGCACCAACGCGCTTCAGCCAGCTGTCAACCGCGAGCTCCGTGCGAAGCTGATCGACGAGGCTCTTCGCTCACCAGGGAGATATGGACTGAAACTCGACCGGTCTGTGCGCCAGGCCTTGCGGTTGATGCGCCTGCCCGGACAGCCGCTGGCTGTGGAGCTGCTTGCGGTTTTCGCCTGCCTGTTCGACGTGAGAGTCCTGGTGCACTTCGGACCTGATCATCCCATGACCTTCTGCAGTGCGCGCCACTCGAAACGGGGCAACATTCACCTGCACTGTCTGGCGGGCATCCACTTTAACCTCCTCACTGAGACCGGCGCGCTAGATGAGCAAAACCCCGTGCTCTCAGCGTACATCGTGAACGAGGAGCGAGCTCGTGACGGCTCGGATCAGGGACTGTCTCGGCGACACAGTGCGGAAGCCCAAGGGAAGAATCTGCAGAGCGAGGCAGAGGAGACAAGGGGTCCTGCATGTGGCCATCTGTTCAGTTCGCGCTGCTCGGCAGCAGCGATATGCAATGGACAGGCGGCCTGCGCGCTGCTGGATAGCGGCGCAGCCGTCAGCTTGTGCAGTGCTGACTCGCTGGGGCGCCTCGGCTTCAGAGACTCCGACGTTCGACGGAGCAATGTTGCGCTGCAGGGACTCGCTGGATTGACGTTCGGAACTGAGTACGTTGAAGCTGAAGTCGCACTTTCGCCTGAGATGAAGACAGTTCGCGTGCCGTTGGTGATCGAACGAAGCAGCTCGTTCGGTCACTGCCTGCTGCTGGGTGTGAACTTCCTGCACGAAGCTGGCGCGATCATCGACGTGGAACGGCGAGAGGTGACCTGTGGGAATCGCGTGAGTCCCCTGTTGGAGCAGCAGCATGTGCCAGATGGTGACGCCTTGGTCGGACTGACTCAGGTGCAACGCGTGCCAGAACTCCCAGCTGTACGCGAACACCAGCAGCACAACCGGGCGATCCGCTCTCTCGCTCATCATGTGCGGCGGAAGACAAGCAGGGCAATGCTGCCACGATCTCTTCGTCACTTCCGCAAGCACTGGGATCGAGTTGCCATGGTCGAAGGACTGGTGGTGTATCAGTTCGATGAGCACAGACACGTGCCGGTGGTGTCCCGAGACTGGCTTGTGGAACTGGTTGGGACCATGCACGAAGAGTCGGCTCACGCCGGTCGCGACAAGCTAATCGACATGGTGACCCAGCAGGTATTCTGTCCCGGAGCGGCCAACATCGTGGCGGACGTGGTTGGCGCATGCAAGAAATGCCAGCTCTTCAAGCCGTCTTCCCACGTGAAGACTCCTCCGACCATACGGATCACCGCCAGCGCACCGTTCGAACTGATCGAGGCAGACTTGGTGATGCTTCCCCGCAGCGGACGCGGCCACATCGGGTGTCTTGTGGTGGTTGACCATGCCTCTAAGTTTGGTATCGCGGTGCCGATTCGGTCCAAGTCGTCGCCAGCGGTTGCTACGGCATTCGAACAGCGGGTGCTGCCGGCACTCCTTCGTCCAGCGGCCCGTTGTCTGACGGATAACGGCGGAGAGTTCTGCGGGGCCGAGTTCGAGGCCGTGCTGGAGCGATGGGGCATCGTCCACGTTCTGTCCACGCCACTGCGCGCACAAGGTCACGGCGCGGTGGAACGCTTGAACCGTACGCTTGGTCAGTCCCTGCGAATGTTGGACGGTGCACCTGGCGACTGGGACCTACGCCTTCCCCGAGCCGTGTCAGCGTACAACTCGACCTTGCACTCCGAACTGGGCGTGTCGCCAGCTCAGTACCTACTGGGGCGCGCGCACGAGATCAGCGATGTTCCGCGAGTCCCGTTGACGACACAGCGTACATGGAGTCCGGGGCATCCGAGCTTCGCGCCTTTCCGTGTTGGCGAACAGGTCAAGAAGGCGATCGAACGCCCTGGCAACCTGCTGGCCAGCAAGCTCGGACCTCGCTACGCTGGCCCGCTGACAGTGACGCGAGTGAACGACAACGGCGTGACCTACGAGGTCAGCGACCAGAGAGGGCACTCACAGCGAGCCCACCACGCGCAGCTGAGACCATGGAAGAACCCGCCAGCGTACATCCAACGAGCATCTCCGCGCGTACGTCGGCTCTTTCACTGGACGAACGACGAACCGGAGCCACCAGACGAGGCAGAACGGACCGCCTCCGTCAACCTTCACGTGCCGTGTGGCCTGGTACCGCAGTCGACACAGCCCGGCATAACGAGACATGAAGTGACGACGCAGGCGGCGATGCCAAGTGATACAGTTGAATACGAAACGACAGCGCCGTGTGAAGTGTCACCACCTCGACCCTGCCTGCGGTCCCCACGACAGGGTAGCGAACAGGAGACCCAGGGAACGCCACGGCCACGCGCTGAAGGATCTCCGCCGCGGCAGGTACGATTCCAGCTGCCAGCCTCCACCGAGCCTCCCGACGATGGTCTGCGCAGATCTTCGCGGACTCGACGGCCGCCGCAGTGGCTAAGTGACTACGAAATGTGAGGCGTATTCAGGGACTCGTCTGTGCGTGTAGTGTTCACTGTACATACCGTATGTGTTTTGATGCTTCGTTGTATGTGTTGAGAGGCGGCGTTGGCTGGCGGGGGGAGATGTAACAGAGTAAGCGTGTTTGGTTCTTTGTCGCCAAGCCGCCCTCCGCCGTGCGTCCGTGGGTACGTGTGTCGGAATTTGCATCTCCTCTGTCCGTTGCCATGGCGACGCCGCGCGACGCGGCGCGGCGAGAGACGCGGCGGGAAGGCAGTCGAGCTTGGGAACCCGCGGGGGGATGTTGTCGCGGTTTAAGTGGCAATACAGTTTTTTGCCGTTAATCGAGACTCTCGAGCTGGAAACCGGAAAGTACACGCGACCGGTAACAACGCCAGTCCGGAAGCCGGGCGGCACCGGGGATCGAACCCGGGTCCTCCCGACCACAGAACCGACGCCTTACCAACTGCGCCACTGGAGCCGTTAAATTTTCTTGAGCTTTCTTCATGGACGGATAATATGATAATGTAATAACAACGGATATAATAATATGTTCGATATTGGAGGTCTGAATGAGAATATGTTTAATGGTTATTTATTTACAGCGATGCGTAGCCAGGATACCGGAGGCCGCGGCAGCTCTGGGGCTCCCGCTATGGCGGGGAGCCGAGCCGAGGGCTGCCGCCGCCACCGCCACAGCTCAGCCCGGCCCGGCCGCCACCGCCACAGCTCCGCCGGCAGCGCCCGGCCCGGCCGCCACCGCCACAGATCCGCCGGCAGCGCCCGGCCCGGCCGCCACCGCCACAGATCCGCCGGCAGCGCCCGGCCCGGCCGCCACCGCCACAGATCCGCCGGCAGCGCCCGGCCCGGCCGCCACCGCCACAGATCCGCCGGCAGCGCCCGGCCCCGCTGCTCCACCCGGCCCCGCCGCCTCCTTTATGCCAGCTTACCGGCCTGCCTTTGACCACCGGGTGAAAGTGAGCACCGAAACAAAAAATATTTTGCACAAAAAATATTTTTATAGCACGCTGTCCCACATCACCGATGTTTTATTGTTTTAGCCTATTTGCCATTTTTTGGAATTAATCGCTTTGAAAGTCGCGAAACGAACAAATGGAAGAAATTAAATAACCTGCAAACCAATCCTCTCGTAAAGTACCCATAAGCCCGTTTCCACCTTTCCTTCATATCCTGTATTCCTTTTGCCTTTCCAAGGCGGCGGACATCAACAAACAATATGCCGCCGTACTAACCACGATGGTCAGAGAGGCCGGCATGGCTCTGGGGCCGGACAGCGACACGCCGGACTGGCGCCACATTGTGGCCGACCCCGAGAAGGTGGTGAAGGTGAGGAGATGTATAAGCACACTTATGTGCACTTTTCAACGCTTACGAGTATGTTGGTGCACACTTATGCACACTTATGTAAATCATTTGGAGGAGCACGGCCTGGAGGTTGAAAGGCGAGCGGTAGTGATATCGCAATAACGTGTTTATGTTATTTAGATTCGCTAAATTTAATGTGACCTTACAAGTATGCTAAACCAACCTAAACCACTTAAGTATAGGTATTACGTATACCCTATCCACCCGCGCCGCGCTGGCGGTGGGAGAGGTAAAAACGAATCCTCCAGTTTTAGTTAAAAAAGCAGAAGCTATCCACTTGATGCTCACTATATCCCATCCTCAATAAATCTTTATAAATGGATTAGCAATCCTGTTACAAACTGATTTTTCAATTTTTTTTCAACAGGTCATGGACGTAATACGGGAGACCTTTTACACCAAAGTCCCCTCCGCCCATCTGCGCGCCGCAGCACTGAGTTCCTGGCTGCGCTATTGTTCCGGCGCAACGCTGGAGCACGCCGAGAGTGCATTGATCGCCCAGCGATTTCAGGCGACAAGGGACCTTGTGCAGCACACCATGAAGGCGCACAAACGAAGTAAGACTAAATCCCTCGTCTTATTTTACGCACATTTTCATGTATCGTCGAGACGCGTCCAATGGATTATCATCTGACCTTGAACGGTCTTAAAAAATATATCAGGTCTAGGTCATGACCTGACCGGAAACGGTCATGTTACATATCAATCGATCCGTATCGTCAAGCTGAACACATCTGAGGTCTTTTCATTGCTCTAGCATGTCTCCATCACAAGTTATTGTTTAAAGAAAACCTTTTAAGGTCATGAAAGGTTAAGACCTTTCATGACCTGATATGACCTCAGGGTCATAAGGAGAGGTCACGGGTGCGATTTTTTGGTTCAGCTTGTTGAGTTTACCTGTAACTCGATGTTAGAGTGTTAATGTTTGGAATGACGTTCGTCCAAAAAAGGCGCCTTTCAATTTTCGCCCATAGACTTATGGAGAGGTCACAATTGACCTGGCCTTATTCATTTTAGACTTATAGAACCACGAAACATCACTTTTATTCCAATTCATGAACTTTTTTGAAGGTGGGAGGGTCCCTTTAAGTGTTATATCCTGGTTTGGCACCGATTTACCTATTCCGGTTGACTTTATAGCAGGGCTGCGGAGTCGGAGTCGGTCGGAGTCGACAGTTTTTCCCGGAGTCGGAGTCGGAGTTGGAGTCGCCAAAATCTCACCGACTCAGACTCCGGAATCGGAGTTAACGCTGCATGCCCTGCACCTGTTTGCTTGACGATATTACGCTCGTTGACCTTTCAAAATCAGACTTTGTCCAAAAAAGGCCATATTCTTGTTTTGGACGAGCGATTTCAGCGAAAGAAACAGAAGGCGGTGGATTCGCCAGAACCTGCTTTTAAATTCTGTGTGTTTTTATAAAACATATCTGCAAAGCAAGTCCTGAGAACGCAAAAGGATCGTTTCAGGCAAAATAAACACATCTCCACTTTGAGCTTCATTATCATGATATGGACTTTGAGAGAAACGTCCGGAGTCGAGCTTGAGTCGGAGTCGGAGTCGGAGTCGATTTTTGAAGCCGGAGTTGGTGTCGGAGTCAGAGTCACCCGAAAATTCATCGACTCCGCAGCCATGCTTTATAGCAACCCGTAGACAGTTATGTTAGACGGCCCGCCGCGAGTGTTGACCTGAGGACATTGGTTGACCTGGGTATCGGCTTTCTCTCGTTGAGCACAACACGCTCGTTTTTTTTTTCACGAAACTTCATTAGGGACGGAGCGCCAATCCCTAGACGTTCAACGCTCTAAATTGCTCGCTCTTCGTCGATAAGAGTCGGATGATATTCGATAACTCATGGCCCAGCACTGGTTGCAACTGATACTGTGCCGCTTGGTGTAGGTGTTGGACGGCACAGCCTATCCACGCCCTGTGCTCCATTTCTTTCATCGGTGTTCATACTCAAAGTGTGGTACAAAATATACATATCAATATATGTTTATGCTTTGCAGTCGTGGCCACCTACGAGCAAAGCCGACAGCGGCGAAAGGAGGATAGCTCACAGTACCTAAACTCCGCTGAGTGCTGCGCAATCCACGACGGCGCCATGAACGAGCTCCGTGAGCGCCGTCAGAACGCAACAAGATTTCCGACGCTGCCGACCAACCTCCGCCTGAATATGGCGGTGGACTGGCGCCAGTATGTGGAAAAGCGTTTCCTTATAAATAATATAGTAATTAACTGTTACGTTGGCGAAATACATGTGTCTTCACTCTTATTTTAGTGTGCTGCCTTCAACATGAATATCAAACTACTTCAAAATGTTAACTGCACCGTATCAGCATTCAGCGTTTTTATGTTTTTTGTTCGATGTGCTTAGTTTAACTGTTTTAGTGCTAAGGGTTTCAAGTGCTTGGTTGCACTTGCTGTTTCTGTGTGTCTATTGAACTTCAATATTTTCTCCCAACAGATACCTCTACCTGGCCATGGTGCCGTTCCCGGCTCAGCGGACCGGAGTATACCAGAATCTCCGGCTGAAGGAGCTGGAGGACGCCAAGGTATGCAATCTTCTTTTTGGATATTTTCACCGTACGCACTACGCTTACGTCTACAAGCTGGACGTCATCAGCTGGACCGAGGTCGATGAAATTTGGCCGAGCGAAATTTTCCGGACAGGTCTCAAAGTGATCAATGGGAGAGTACCGATCAATGGGCGATTCGACGCGTTTTACGTTAAGTTACGAAGAGCCATGTAGTCCTCCCCTCTCCCCTACAAATGCGAAGGTTGACATATTAACATAATAGGTGCCTACATCTGTGTTTTTTCAGGAGGTGGATGACGGCACCGGGGCGGCCATGGTGGCGATCGGCGTAGCGGCCCATAAGACGGACTACCGCTACGGCGACGCCATCGTGGTCGTCCCGAAGGAGCTCCACGAGCTTCTCTGTTTCTTCGTGGAGAAGATACGCCCGGCATTGTTAAAGGAGGGGGGTAAGTATGACAGCTATGCATGATCTTGACCCTCGCCCTTTTCCGTTGCGCGGTCGGCCAGGGGAAGGTTGATAAGGCCACCTGTCGATTGGTCTCGGGGGTATCTAGAGACAACAAATTTGGTGGGTAGCGAAAACTCTCAAAGTTCTCGGTCCTATGCAAATTTTGTGTACCTAGGTTATGATTAAGAAGGTTTGAGGGTTGAAAAGATAAAAAATCGCATTGCCAATAAAACTGATACAAGTTTTTTTTCCAATTCTTTTTTGTCATGTAATAACGATAGCGCAAAACACAGACCACCATCGAGATTTAGGACATGATAATTGTTTTCGCTTCGCAGAGGTCAACGATTTCGTCCTTCCCCGCCTTCACGCTTATGACACCGGCCCACTGGGGGCCAGGCGGCCAGACTGGCTGACCCCGGAAATGGCGGCCAAAGTTCGCGGAAACAAGTTCCGTGTACATTCCGTCGTCTACGTAAGTTGTACAAAACATTCAGATCAATCCATCTTTTTCTTTCAAGTAATCATCTGTCATCTGCTCATCAGTCACGGAGTTAAAAAAAAAAACATTCCAGAATATTTTTTTCCCACAGCCCCTTAATACGTCTCAACGCAGGGCCTCGTCTAAGGAATTTTCACTGGGGGGAGGGGGGAGGGGGCAGAGGCAAGGAGCCAAACCTAGGATACTCCCAAACCCTGTTTTCTCACCGGACTTAGGCCACTTGTTTTTCGTCACAGCCCTGAGACCATGATTTGTTTAACAAAAACTAAACAAAAAAGGTAATCGTAGTCATATTGTGCATGTAGGGGGAAGGGGTCGGATGCCCCCCCCCATGGTTTTCCGCGAATAACTCGCGCAAAAAGCGTCCGAAATCGACGAAACTTTCAGTACCCTCGGGTTGATCAATTTTACACCCACTCTAAAAAAAATATCATGACCCTTACCCAAATGACCTGTGACCTATTTCTCGAGACAATGTTTGGCCGGAATCGCGATTCAGCGCATGTCAGCTCACATTATCCGCGTATGTCCAGTCTTTTTGTGATTGTAAACGTCCAAGCACGTGAAATGATGTTCTTCCCATGCCATTACAGTGCATTACAGTCCCATGCATCCCATGTACATGTTGAATACAGTCCCAAATCACAGACAGTTTGTTGCGAGCGCGATGGTGACTGTTAAACATACTTATCCGTGTTGGGCGTTTGATTGACTGAGTGTATGTGTGTGTGTGTGGGGGGGGGGGCAAACACGAGTTGGGTCACTGGCCAGTGGCCAATTGCCAACTGAAAATTTACTACTTGGCACTCTCAGCTCTGAATATCACATAACTCTGGCTTTTCCCGTAGCCATGAACCATCTAAAGAAGAAATAACTTAATGTTTCTCGTTAAATCCATGTAAGACTCTCAACAAAAACGTATTGCAGAGAAGGTAATTTGGTGAGAAGTTCACGTTCTGACTGGAAGGGCGGTAAATGTTATCCAGTGGGAGGTGTTAATGTTATCCACTATCCTATCCCTGTCTCAACGTCTTTGTTTGTTTGTTGGGAGTTAAGGACGCGCCACGTCTCAACGTCTCTTTTTATGGTCTGTTTCAGACCAACGAAAAGCGGATGGAGGGTCACCTGCAAGCCACCGTTGAGGACCTGGCAGAGATGCAGGGGCACAGCCCTCAAGTACGGCAAAAGGTCTACCGCGCTATGGCAGCCACAGCGCGAAAGGCAAGGACCCAACTTGAGGTCCGACGCGCGATGGAAGTGAGTATTGCGCCTAATAAATATTTGACCTCGCCGGCCGAGGGGTAGGGGGGGTTGGGTTTCTCCCCAGTATATTTTTTCGCTTTAACTCCGAACACGCTGGCGATAGAGAGCCTGAAACATAACTTACCAGACCTTTGGTTCAAGCCGGATCTTTTGACACCAATCGAAATTGGGTCAGGTCAGGTTACTGACCTAAGACGTCATAAATGAACCTCTGCACGGTCTCAAGATTATCGCAAAAAGTGGGGTCTCAAGGGGTTTGATGTCCATAGTTAACACTCAAACGCCATGACATCAGTAAGCATGACACAGTGAACCTAATTCACATTTTCAAGTTGACCTTTCAACTTGACGGTATTCAAACACCCCCCCTCCCCCCAGCAGGGTGTGGAAATCCAGGGTGGGGCGCGGCTTAACCAGGGACATGATCGCCCATCGCCCGATACGAGCTTTCTAGTGCTACGCCTCGAGCTCAGGTTCGCATGGAAGGGAGATAGCTCATAGCCTTCAATGCTAACTGGGCCGTCATCCAATGCTTAAATTACAGCGTGCGGCAGGGAAAAGGCGAAGCGAAAAAAGATTTATCTGGGAATTATCAATTGCTTCCAAAATACCAAAAAAAAAAACATGGTGCCACTGTGCCAACAAACTTTTGGGACACCCTATTACTAACAGTTATCGATGTTTGGGACACCCTATTACTAACAGTTATCGATGGTTACGGTGCCTTCAAAATGTATGCCCATTCATACTTTATTTCTTCCAGGCCGATGTGGGGCGAGAGGAGGGATCGGATGACGATGACGCCCCGGACACCATCAACCCCACGCGACGCCAGCTGGTCAACATCCCCGTACACGTCAACGTCCCGAACGCGGCGCCAGCTGAGGACGACGGCCGGCCGACACCACGGCCACCACGGCCGACAAAGAAGAGATCTTGGTGGAGGGCCGACGAACTGGCGGTGGTCGCCGACTTCGCGGCGAACCCCTCCAAGAGGTTCCGCGACATCGAGGAGCTGGCGGCTGCCCTCCCTGGACGCTCATCAGGAGCAGCCTGGCTCAAAGTGAGCGAACTGAGGCACAAAATGGGGAGTGGGAGTGAAAAAAAGAGCGAGTGGGAGTGAGCGCAAGCCGCGCCGGCGGTGCGCGGGCGTCGTGACCTCTTAGTTTCTGTGGGCCGCGCCGGCGACGCGAGCTGTTCATTCTTGTGTTTGTAGTAGAGTGTGTGGTGGCGATTTGGTGTCGCAAAGCTCGGCGAGCCGGGCGTCAGCGGTAGTTTTGTGCGCATATCTTGTGTTTGTCGGCGGTAGTTTTGAACCGCGGGCCCGTAGAGCTGTCGGGCAGGCGGGACAGTGAGCGACGAACGGACGGTCTGAACGGCGCAGCACGGACGCTGGAATCAGGGACGTGTGGTCTTAGAGCGTAACGGTGGAGGTGTGAGTGCGTCCCCCGCACCGGGGCGGTTCCAGCGCCACTCCGTGCTTGGCGTCGCAAGGCTCAGCGAGCCGGCCGCAGTGCACTCCTAGAGCTGCTTACGAGCCGCAGGGAGCATAGCCCGGGCCACATGCCACAAGGACCTAGGCTTTTCGACGGCGGTTCATTTTTTGGATGCTGTTCGAGTCTTGAAGGTTGACAGGGTGTATTACCACAGACACTGGGTTACGGCAACGTCACATTCCACTCGGTGAGCACTCGACGGCCGCTGGCCGGAGACTGCCCGCCCGGCCCGGCCCTGCCCAGACCGGGGCGGGGCGGCCGCTCACGCCCTATTGGCTGCGCCGGCTGCAACGGGCAGCAGCCGGCACAACCCGCACATGCCCCCCAGTCGCGCAATATTCGGAGTAGGTTGCGTGACACTAACGTCTATATTACATGGCCTCAATGAGGCGCTGCGGGCGGCGTTGGCGCCGTCGCGATCGGCGAAGCGCCGGCTGCGGCGCCGCGGGTTCGGCGGGCTCGGCTGTTGTGATTGGTGGCCGCACAGCTGACGTCGTCTGCTGCGGCCACCAATAATACGTCGTCTGTATGAAATATACGTTAGCAGTGTTAAAAAAAATGGGAAAATGAAGTTTGTTTAGAGACTTGCTTTATAAAAAAAAAAATGAACTGTCGAACAGGCTAACTATCTATACCAGAACTTGATCACGCTTTTGGCAAAGATAAATGAGCTGTGGCGGTGGCCCGGCCACAGATAAATGAGCTAGAGCCAAGCCAAAAATGATATGTAAGCGCAACTTATGAATTGAAGCCTTACGGCACCTACTTATGATCTCATAGTGATGACGTCACACTCAAGCCAATCAGCCTTGAGAAGATAGACTCGTCGTATTGCGTCAGATAAGCTGATTGGTTGAAGCAGAGCTGATTAGAGCTGACCAAAGATTCTAGACGGATGGCTGTATTACAGGATGATGTCGCACTCATGGGGAGTGAAGGACTCATTCCTGACATATTGTCAGACCCATACCTACGTAGAGGCCAAATTGGCCGAGAGGAAGGATAAACTGGAGATTCCTCGGATACGGGCTATCTCATCTTTTCAAATCCCTAGACCTTTTTTCCCCGTAGACCTTTTCCTTCATCTTTGACCTGAGATCACTCTGTAAATATGTTGCCTTCGCAAGGTCAGCTAGCTTGTACGGCCTTATATCGTTTTCAAGCAATTCTAAAAACTCCGCAAAACATTTACATTCAGCATCAATCTGAATCTGAATCCTTTTTTTTTTACATACAAGAATTTTGTGGTTGCGACTTAGTAGTAGGTAGGTATATGTACATTTTTACCTTTTCGTCCAAGAAAAAACCTTTCCGTAAGCATATTCGACGGCTGGAATTAATTTCGTGAGGGGCGGAGCATCCCCAGACCGCAACAGCTGACGCCGTCCGATTTGCTTACAATCGGCCTGAAATTAATTTCCAACCGTCCAATATGCTTACAAAATAGCGAAAAAGTTACCGACACTTTTGCGGCATTTAAGAGCAAAAATACACTCTTAGGTTAATCAAATAGGTCATTTTTGTAATCTATGAAATTGAACATTTCTGATGCAGATAGATATCCAATTATCATCCATGTTCTTCGGAATTCAACAAAAATCAAGTTCTTAGTGTTCGAGTCACAAAATCGTCGGGTATGCTGACGCGTGACCTTGAACCGTCCAATATGCGCATTAAATCAACCTAACCTAACCTAACCTAACCTAACCTAACCTAACCTACTGATGTTTGCCTACCGGGGATAAGGAAAAGGTTTCTCGCAGGAATAGATTGCAGGCAAGAGTAAATCAAATATTTTTAGGTTAAGTGGTTATGTATCTGGCTTCAGGCCTTCGGCCTGAAGCCAGATACATGCCTGAAGCCAGATACATAACCACTTAACCTAAAAATATTTGATTTACTCTTGCCTGTAATCTCTCCTAAGGCATTGCCTTCGGCACTGCGCTGCTTCGCCGCGAGAGATATTATGACGTCATTATTCACAGTTGAATAGCAACTGTTCTTCCCCTTTGTTGTTTTGCTATTTAATTTCTTTTTTTTAATAAATATTTTTTACATATTTCTTTTTTATTTTCATTATATATTGAATGTTTTTATTCCCCCCCCCCAACCCAAAAACCCCGGTTCCCAACATTTCCCCTTTGTTGTCTTGCTCTTAAATTTGATATTTTTTAAATAAATATCTTTCACATATTTCTTATTTATTTTTATTATAAATTCAATGTTTTTATTTCTCGACAGTAAATATTTTTCATCAATGGCAACGCTGGACAACGATACGTTGCGGGAGTATGGAGTGTGGAAGCCATCAGAAGCCATGTGGTAGCGGTTTGCGATAACTGTAAGTATTTCATAGCTGCATTGATACTTGGTTCCAGAATGAATAACTATCAGATATGAAATCAGGTCAAAATGCATCGTATAGTGTGCTTTTCATAATCGGTCCGCCACTCGGACCTTATATATACTAATACCAGAAAAAGGTTCAGTGAATTTTATCAAAGGACACCTGAAGACATCTTTCGATTTAACTTGTACACATTCCCGACATCTGGGCGGTTTTCGGCTCCAACTGGACGTTCCAGCAGGATGGTGCTCCGCAGGGTATATTGAGTGAAGGGTAGGGCGAACTTTGGTAGGAATTTCTAGTATAACTTCTAGAAAACCTACCATATGTGGTCGGGACTAGCAAAGCATTAGCTCAAACTAGAATATGGTAGCGCTTATGGTTGGCAGTCATGACGCGCACGTGACATTCATTTCTTAAATTTCTTAAATAACAGGTTTTAGGGGCCGATTAGTGGGCAGATACATTCAATTAGCTATTAATAATTGATTCAGGGGGGTGACACGGCTATTCGCGCAATGTATTCAGTTATGGGCCGCGCGGGGCCTCGGGATGACGCGGCTGGAGGCAACTGCTCAGCGCGCTAGGATACTTCTGGCGGGGCCGAGCGCTGAACGGTGTGCAATGAATGGGTTATGGGCGGGCAGACAGAGATGAGGTATTGAATTTTAATTAACATCAGCAATCGGGTGGGGAAGGAGAACGTTTCTAATCGAGCTTGGGCCGGGAAAGCCGAAAATGTCACGATCGGCTCAAAGCTGCGTCAGGGCCGAGTGCCGTACCATGTGTAGTATATTTAGGCGGGCAGACAAAGATGAGTTATTGGATTTGAATTCACCTTACCATCGGTTTCTGGTGGGGTTTGAAGACGTTTTTAGTTAAGCTCGGGGTGTGGCAACCCACTGGCGGATCCAGGGGAAGGCATTTGGGGCAAATGTCTTCCCCCACAACCGGGGCAGCGCCCGAAATCGCTTTTCGAGAATTAAAGAAAACTTCACAGCTTTTCTTAGGAAATGTTGGTTATTCACAGTACGCAAGCAGTACGGAAGGAATCGAAATCCGAATTTTTAAATTAATTCGAAGAAACCTTTTTGGGGTAAGCCTCCGCAGTGTCCAAGACCGCTTCCTGGATCCGCCAGTTATGAATAAGTCACGGTCGATACCGAGCTTCGGCGGGACCAGGCGCTGCATTACGTTGTACCTAAAAGGAAGAAGTGGACAGACACCTAACCCCACATCCTACTGCTATACCCGTGCTTCTGTGGGTGAAGCACTGAAGCATCACGGAATCCCACAGCAGGCGCGGATACAAGGGGGGGGGGGCCATGGGGGCCATGGCCCCCCCCTTGGCCGATTTTTTTCAAAAGTAAAATAAAAAGTTAAAAAGTTAAAAAGCTGAAAAGGGGGCCTCCTGAAAATAGAGTGGCCGAAATCCGATGAGTTTTTTTTTTTAACCTACCCACTTAGTTATTTCTTAGAAGACTAGCTGAGAAGACTTCTTTGTTAGAAGATTGGTAAAGCTTTTCATAACTTGGAGGTCTCTTATACTCACAGAGATGACCACTTTTACAGGGCCTCCTAACCTGCACAGAGGGCCTCCAAGCCTGCACAGATGTTGAGATGTTGCCTGAACAGCTAGATAAGCTCAATAGACGCAGTTTTTTTTTGGGGGGGGCAACAAGTGGGAAGATGGGGCCTCCAACAGGTGGGATTATGGGGGGGGGGGCCTCCTGGTTTCTAATGGCCCCTCCCTTGGAGATTTTCTGGATCCGCCCCTGTCCCACAGGAGATGCGAGTCGACGAGGTGGCCGCTTTGGCCGCCGCGTACTGCAGCTCCCTGGAGTTGCCTGGGACCGATGGTAAAACAACAGCTCCGGCGGTGCCCCTATGGGCCGTAGTAATTAGTGAATTCCCGTAATGCAGAGATCATATCCTCAATAATCGCCATTAAGATTTTATATTCCTAAGCAATATGACAGACCAATTATGCTTACCTACGTTCAGGCATTACCTCTGATGGTTATACGCCCATGAGTACCTACACCATGTGTTCGGACGGGGTGATCTTTCTACAATGTGCGCACCATCCATGGGCCTAGGATGCATCGAGGTTTAAAAGAATGCAGTCCGTAGATCAATCAACATAACAATGGTGGTATGCAACCACATTAAAATATCTCCCCCGCTCCCGCCGCGTTCCAACGCCCCTCCGTTATGCATTCGCCCTATGTGTCCGCCGAGCCGGCTTGCCTCCAATGACGTCATCGGCCGGCCGGTGGCGTTCAAGGTCAAACGGCTGGTGTCCTTACCTGGAGTTCTATAGCCTTGAATTGATTATGCAAACATACAAGAATCATCATCAATCAATTCTAGCCAAAATCACGCGGCGCCCCCAGGATTCGAACCCACGACCCTAGGATCCGTAGCCCGATACCCTACCGACTGCGCTACCGAGGACCGCGCGCCGACGATCGGAGAGGCGGATCGAGGGTGCTGGCGTGCAGAGAAATCTTTACCCTGTACGCCGTAGAAGATCGGCTGGGTTTCGTGAAAAATGGTAGAGGAATTGTCGAAAGAAAATTCATCGATCTATCATTTGAGACTAAGAACCATTGATTCCTTCTAATGTTGACCGAGATATCGCTCGCCGAAAACAGGCCATTTAACATGTAAACCCTATGGGCTGGTAGGAAACGTACGCCGTGGAGCAGCAGTGCTACCAACTAACTTCGGCGGGGGCCGGGTGCTCCGTGCCACACGGCCCTATATACGACCTTGATACGGCCCACTCAGTGGTCGAGTTTCTGGAACAGGCCTGCCCGGCCTTGTCGAGCCAGATGCCTGCCCTGCCCACTGAAGTGTCCTTACCTCAACCCTTTGGACTTCTTCGTGTGGAGCGAACGGGAGCGGATGGTGTACAGAGGTTAGAGGAGATTCTCGGCTCCGCCGCCGCCGAGAAAAGACTGCTCGTGTGTGCTCGTGACCTGCCGGACTCGGTAGGCGACTACCGGCGGTCACATGACATCGAACGGCGGTCAAGGTCAGCCGCCTGCGACGCGGTCGCGGGCGGCCTCGGTGCGGGCGGCGGAGACTGAGGAGCTGAAGGACTCCATCGGGAAGCGGTTGTGGCCCGACTCATGCAGTCCGGCCTGGTGGTGCCGACGGCCATGACTCCGGCGGCGGCGGCGGCGGGCGCGGCGGCGGCGTCGGAGGCGGCTACGGAGGCGGTACCGGACGCAGTCGCCGTGAAGGTCGAGTACGACGAGGAGGAGGAGGTCGGCGTCCCGCCTCCGTCGCGGCGTCGGCTCTGGCTGGAGGAGCTGAGAGCTCAGCTCAACGCGTCTCCTCATCTCGGCGTGCGGGAGCGGGAGGAGGCCAGGAGCCTGCTCATTATTGGAGACACGGCCGGCCCGCCCCCTGAGCACCGTTCCTGGTACTGGGGGCGGGTCCGGCTTTTTCTGATCGTTGCGCATCACGGCTGGGCGGCGGCGGTGCGTGACTCACGCGGCTCTGAGATGGAGAGGCTCGGCATCCGTCTGAGCCCCGCCGCCGCCCTGCCGCCCCCCTTGGCGCGCCCGGTCGCCCCGCCGGCCTCCGGGGGGCGGGGGCGGCCCTCTCGCCCGTCCGGACTGCGCGCCCCGTCCGGGGGGGCGGCGTCGGCGGCCGCACCGCGGCGCAAGAATTAGGGCGGTGCTGCGGGCGGCGTTCGGGGCGACGGTTCCGGTGCCCCTTTCCGGCCCCTCGCCGCCTGCGACATCTCCGGAGCCGATCTCGGCCGGGGACGGCGCCCCGGCAGCCCTGCCGGGGCAGAGTACTGTAGCTGATGGCGATCCCGAGGACATCTGTCGGCGACTCCTTCAACTGTTGGTGACTGAGGACGGCGGCGCGCCGGTGTCGCCGTGGGCGGCGTCGGCGCCGGCTGGCGGCGCGGCGCTGCCGGTGGCCGGCGACGGACGGTGGGGGGCGGTGCCGGAGGATCTGCTGCCGGTTGGCGGCTCGCCGCTCGGTTTCGTCGGCTCGCGTCGGCTGCCGGTGGGCGGCGGCTCACGGGTGCGGCCTCCGCTTCGAGTGAGAGTGGACCCTGACGTTTTTTCAGCGCACCCTCGCGTGCGTAGCGTTCTCAGCCGGGGCCTGAAGGTACGCGTGCCGGCTACGGTGCCGGCTGTGTGGCGGCCGACGCAGGTGTCGCCATTAAAGGAAAAGGGCCACCTTCGTGAAATATGAAGATATCGTTGTTTTCATTTACGTCAATAACATTTTAACGATTGTTCTTGCCGGGTATCGTAAAAGGGACCAGTTACTTTAAATGACTGTATTCGAAATTCGTAAAACTATTAGCCAAGTGTCGATACAAATTCACCTCGTTTTCACATCATCCATCATTCACCCAGACTGTTCTACATTTTTCATAATTTTCCATCATTGTTGGATTTCATGTGAAATCTGCACGGATCCTCCTCATAAGGATAATTGATTGGCACTTTCAGAAATAACACCCTCCCCCCGCCAACGGAGCGGACCAGGCGCACACCAGCTCATGACCCGAGTGCCTCCTCCAGCAGGCAGAGCCGCCGGGCGGGGCGGTGCACTTCTCCTCCACGGACCAGTACGCGCGCCGACCGGACGCGGCCATCAGGCCCAGGAACTGTCTCGGTCACGCGTCCCAGGGGCCACTGGCCGCGCGGGCTGCCGTTCTCCACGATGAGGACGAGATCCCCCACTGCCAGGCTGCGACTTTCCGATCTCCACTTCGGTCGGCATGCCAGTCCTGGTAGATACTCTCGAAGCCATCTCCGCCAGAACTGGTCTGTTAGCGCCTGGCTCTGCCGCCAAACTCGTGTAGAGCAGCTCTCTTCGTCTCGGAACAATCCTGGAGGCAGACGCCTGACCGGACGCCCCAACAGCAGATGATTGGGCGTCAGTGCCTCCAAACTGTTCGGGTCTGTCGACACGTGCGTGAGTGGGCGGCTGTTGACGACTGCTTCCACTTCAGTCAGAACAGTGTGCAGTACTTCCTCGGAGACAAGCAGCCGCCCGAGGACAGCTCTCAGCGCGCGTTTGACAGTCTCCACCATCCGTTCCCAGGCTCCGCCCATATCACAGGCAGCCGGTGGGTTAAAATGCCACCGGATATCGCGTTGAGTGAGCTCATCGCTGATAGTGTGCTGGTTCCATTGTCGCAGCAGCTGGCGTAGCTCTTTCTCTCCAGCCCGCAGACACGATCCGTTGTCACAGAAGACGTCTGATGGCGGTCCACGTCGTGCGATATACCTGCGGAAGGCCATCAGGAAGCTGTCGGTACTCAGGGAGGATGTCAGCTCCAGATGGACCCCGCGCGTGGAGAGGCACGTGACCAGCATACACCACTTCTTCTCGATTCGTCCTCCATGCACCTTGATCTTTAGAGGACCGAAGAAGTCGAGCCCAATTGAACTGAAGGCGTACTTCGTGTCGAAACGTGCGGTCGGCAAGTCGGCCATGCGGGGCTGACACGGCTTAGCTCGGCGTCGTCGGCAAAGAGGGCAGTCAGCCACTACCTTCTTGACTTCTTGCCGGGCGCGCGGCACCCAGTAGGCCTGACGGAGCTCATTTAGGACATGTTCGGTTCCCGCGTGCATCAGTCGTCGATGAACTGCGTCGATGATGAGCCTCGAGATGCAGCTACTTCTCGGGAGGATCACAGGGTGGCGGGTCTCTTCTGGCACAGGAGCATTAGATAGCCGTCCGCCGACTCGTAACAGCCCCTCTGAGTCTAGCATTGGAGTCAGCTGCAGAAGACTGCTTGACGAAGGGAGCTCCTTACCTTCGTTCAGTGCCTCAATCTCTTGGGCGAATGCCTGCCGTTGGGCACATCGCACCGCCATGTTTTCTGCTTCATGTAGCTCCTCGGCAGATAGTGGCTCCCGCTCGAGGGCGTTTGGCTGTGCGACCTGAGACTTCAGCACTCTCAACATGTTCCTCGTGAATCGCAGAATCCAGGCGACAGTTCTTTGGTAGCGGACCCATTTAGAGAACCGTTGTGGGTCAGGCAGGGTAAGGGTGGCCAGCCGGGTGCTGTGTTGTGTGACCATCACGGTCTTAAGCTCTGGATCCTCATCTTTCAGTGACAGCTGCTGGTCTGGTGGCCAGGCATCTTCTGACTGCCACAAGAAGTCGGGTCCCCTTATCCATCGGCTGTCTCTCTTCAGGTCGGAGGCTTTCGATCCCCGCGAACAGTCGTCTGCTGGGTTGAGCTCGGTCGGCACATGACGCCACTGTCTGGGCTCAGACACGTCACGGATCTCGGCCACACGATTAGCAACGAACGTGTGGAAGCGCCTGCTGTTGTTCTCGATGTAGCTAAGGACGACTTTGCTGTCGCTCCAAAAGACCGTGTCACTTTGATTCAAGTTCAGCTCCTGAGCTACTTGGGCCGCCAAGCGCACAGCCAGCACCGCCGCCTGCATCTCTAGACGGACGATCGTCAACCTTTTTAGCGGCGCCACCCTACATCGGCTCATAATCAAGGAGCAGTGGATGGCACCGTCTGCATATTCGTGCCTGAGGTAAGCGACTGCCCCAAAGGCTCGCTCAGAGGCGTCACAGAAGACGTGTAACGTCTTCGTGACTGTTTTCTTGGTGTGTTGCTGATACGCGTAGCATCTTGGGACTCGAATCTTCTCTATTGACTGCAACTCTGAGATCCAAGCTGCCACTTCGCTGCACTCCTCGTCAGAGAGAGGGCTGTCCCAGGTGTGTTCAGTCGACCAGAGTGTCTGCAGTATCATCTTCCCCAGGACCAGAAAAGGGCTCGCCAGCCCCAGCGGGTCAAAAATACCAGCGATAACCCGTAGGATCTCGCGCTTTGTAGTTGGTGTTGTCGGCCCGACATTCGTGACTGACGGAGCACTGGGACTCAGCTCATCTAGCTCTGCATCCCACTGCACACCCAGGACCTTCTGTGTCGGTAGTGACGCGTTTAGATCTACGGCACCAGCCGCTCTGTCTTCCATCGAGATCCTCGCAAGCACCTCCCTGGAGTTGCTGTTCCATTTGCAGAGTCTGAAGCCTCCCCTGGAGAGCAGCGCTGTCACCTCTGCCGCCGTCTCTTGTGCTGTATCGCTGTCTGCTTCAGAGGTGGCCAAATCGTCCATATAGAAGTCTCTTTCGACAATTTCCCGTGCTCTGCGTCCAGCTACAGTGTCATCACTCTTCTCCTGGGCTGTTCGGCGTAGTACGTAGCTGGCTGATGCTGGAGAGCTCCGAGCGCCGAATATTACCCTGTCCATTTGGTATATATCTGGCGGACGGGTGCTATCCAGATCGCGCCAGAGATAGCGGAGTGAGGCCTGGTCCTCAACTCTCACAGCCACCTGCATGAACATCTTCTCTATGTCGGCGCAGAGACCAACGGACCCTAGACGGAAACGTAGCAGCACCCCTGGGAGTGATCTTAGGAGGTCCGGTCCAGACAGCAGATGCCCGTTAAGAGAGCTACCTCCATAGCTGCTCGCTGCGTCGAAGACCACGCGGAATTTGCCTGGCTTGCTGGCGACTGCGTGATGGGGCAAATACCAGGTGCGGTCATGTTGTACCAGCAGTTCCTCATCATCAAGCTTCCGCGCGTATCCTTTCTTCACATTTTCCTCCATACTCTGTTGGTACGCTGTCGCCTTCTCAGGAGCTCGGCGCAGAGCCCTCTCTGTGTTTTCCAGCCGGCGCATGGCCATGGGGTAGTTGTCAGGCAGCTTGACATTTTCATCACACCACAGCAGCCCTGTTTCATAGCGATCGCCGCGCCACGTGGTAGTCCTTGCCATGATGTCTTCAGCTCGCCGGTCTTCCTGAGATGTCGGCTCTTTCATGTTGTACGCAGTACCAAATGCCTCCGTTGACCACCAGTCCTTCAGCATAGTCACCAGCTCGTCATCAGCTGAGCGGTGCTTGGAAATGTGCATCACCTCTCGCTGGCCATGGGTCACCAGCTGAGCCACATTTCCGGTCAGACACCAGCCGAAGTGGGTTCGTACTGCCACTGGTTGTCCTGGCTTGCCGACTCTGACCTCCTGCTGCAGCATGGCCTCCAGAACATTGGCCCCCAGCAGCAGTTCAACGGCCTTTCCATTGTTGTCTGGAATCACTATATCATCCAGATGCTTCCAGGCCTTCCTTTGCCTCCAGTCCACGCTTTGAGGACGCACATTCAGTCGGGCGACGGAGAACACCTCTTGTACTGTGACCGTCTTGGCGTTACTTCCTGGGGACAAGGAGGACACTTGCAGACTCGTTCTGATCGCGAGTCTGTTATCTCCGCTTCCTTCAACATTGGCCAGTTGTAGCTCCCTCCTGTCTCCGTCAATCCCCAGTTCCTTTAGCACGTGCTCCTCGCACAGACTCGTATCGGCACCGGAGTCCAACAGTGCGAGGGTATCCTTGTAGCGTCCTTCAGTTCCATGAATCCGGATTGGAACAATTTGTAGCAAGGTGCGCTGACTTGTATGCGTCTCCGTCTGCGTCATTGCCATTACGTCACGGGCGTCTGTCGTCGCCGTCGGTCTTGTTTGTGCGGAATGAGAAGATTGCGTCGACGGTATGTGGAGAAGGCGATGGTGTCTCCCCCTGCAGTCCCGCTCTCCACAAACTGTCCTGCTCGAACATTTGCTCAGCCAGTGGCCAGTACTGAGACATCGGAAACAGCGACGGCCACTGCGCACGATGTGACCGCGCTCCTCCGGTGTTTTCTCCAGAAAAGATGGGCATTCGGCGAGTGCGTGGGCGCCACTTTGGCACACAACACATTCAGCACTGACAGCTGCTCCAGAAGCAGTCGCAAAAGTTGTGCGCTGAGCTGAACTTTTATTCCCTCTTGTGTCGCCCCGGCGCCTGTTCAGCGGTGCCGGTGTATGCGCTGATCTGGCGACACTGTCCTGTACCCTTGAGCAGAGCGCAGGCTGAACGCGGCGGCCCGCCAGCACTACTTTCCCAAGCCAAGAATCAATGTCCTCCAGAGTGGGTACGTGTGGCATCATTTCCACTTCTAGCTGGCCCCACTGCCAGGCCAGCGTGCTTGGTAGCTTGGCTATCACATGCTGCATTGAAGAGGTCGCGGCCAAATCCGCTTGGTAGCCCATGCTCTTTAGTACGCACACGGCCGTGTGCAGGGCTCGCGACAGACTTGTCAGGCCAGCGATATCGTTGTGCTTCACTACCGGGTGCTGAAGAATGCTGCTGAGTGTGCTCTGGACGACAGCAGTCGGGTTTCCAAATTGAGTCTCCAGCTCGCTCAGCGCCACTTCATAGAGTGACATGTCACAGAGCAGACCACGCACGGCTTCACGAGCGTCTCCCGTCAGGAAAGACTGGAGGTGAATCATGCGCTCTGTGTCAGTCAGTGACGCATTATCATGAACCAGGGCTCGAAAGAGCGAGATCCACCGGGGCCACTCTAACGGAGACCCATCAAACATCCCAAGCTGTATCTTGGGCAGCGAGGCATGAACTGGAGCGAAGTTTGTGTTGGCTTCAACCCATCGTCTTGTGCGATGGCTTCGATCGGGCGATCTGTTTGCCGGGTTGTTCTCTTGATCGGGTGGACGAGTCGGGTTACTCCCTCCCGCATTTCCAGACTGCGCTCCGGCAATACTTTGACACGCTGCAGCTGGCGTGTCACCAAGCAGTTGACACTGGACCCGCTGATCAGACTGCTCGTTCTGAGCGCGAGCCATCGGGGTCGGCGGCACAGGGCTCAACTTGTCAACAGCGCGGTCCATGGGCGGCGGCTGGTGGTGCATGGACACCGGTCGCATTCCATCTTCATCTGCGGTGCCGACCGAATTTCGCAATCCAACCTCTTCTTCCATTATTTGAAGCTCCAGCGCGTCTACCTCCGCTTGGTCAGCTGCCTGTCGTGCTTCAGCTAAAGCCTCATCTCTTGCTAGCCTCGCACGAACCTCAGCTGCCTTAATCTTCTCGTCTGCCACTCGCTTCGCCTGTTCGGCTTTGAGCTGTGATACGAGCGCTCGCCTCCTTACCGAACTGCGAGTGGTGGACGTAGAGCTCATTTCAGCCTCACTTCGGGTTTTGAGACTTGCAGATGCAGACCTATCACCGCAAGCCGATCGTACACTCATAGTTACGTTACCTATCAAATCGCAGTCAATCAATTTCTTAACTGGTTACAGTTATTTTACGGTACTCTATCCGGCCCGGAGGACCATAATGTTACGTCAATAACATTTTAACGATTGTTCTTGCCGGGTATCGTAAAAGGGACCAGTTACTTTAAATGACTGTATTCGAAATTCGTAAAACTATTAGCCAAGTGTCGATACAAATTCACCTCGTTTTCACATCATCCATCATTCACCCAGACTGTTCTACATTTTTCATAATTTTCCATCATTGTTGGATTTCATGTGAAATCTGCACGGATCCTCCTCATAAGGATAATTGATTGGCACTTTCAGAAATAACAGCGTCCGTTTATTTTGGTGTCCTATACAAGTCAAAAACGTATGTTTTTCGAAAACTGCCGATGGGGTTGAGTACAGCCGCTAACGAGATGCAGTGGTTCGCGTGTGCTACAGTTAAAGTCATACAGGAGCGATTTCCCGGTGTTATTGGTCTAGTTTATTTGGACGACTTTTTATTCATGTCTCGCTGTGCCTCACATTTGTCCGGTATTGCTGATTTTCTTGTCAATATAGGTTTTCAGTTGAACTATGCCAAGTCGATTTTGTCGCCTGTTTCCAGACTTGTTTATTTGGGTGTTGAGATCGATCTCAATGCCGGTTGCACGCACGTGGCGCCCGACACCCTGTGTCAGCTGCGCGATGCGCTGTCCGTGTGTAGCGAGCAGTGGCCTGTTTTGTGGCGTCAACGTCTGGCGGGATATTTGAATTTTGTCAGGCCATGTATAAAGATTCCTCTGGAATTAGTGCGCGCGGTTCATGACGGAGACCGTCGAAGTTGCATTGCGTCATTGCCATTTATTACTGATTCGTCACCGCTGACGGCCGCCGATTTGTTCAATTGTCGCGAGGTTCATGAGCGTGCCGTCTATGTCGACGCGACACCTGACTGCATTGGCATCGTTCAACAGGGCTGTTTACCCGTCTCTATTAATTTGTCTGTGTCGCTTTCTATTTATCTTGCCGAATATTTGGCTGCGCTAACGGCTATTTTGTCTCGTGATATGTATCGCACAGTTTTGTATTCGGATAATTTAGGAGTTGTTTTTAATTTACATAAGGGTCGGTGTCCGCGTCCGTGGCTGGCGATTTTATTTTTTGTGTTTAAATCGCGCGCATTTTCTGTTCAATATGTTCCCAGTCATGTGAACCCCGCCGACGCAGCGTCACGTGGTTTTCCCACTGCCTGCCGCAGTGCGGTAGTGGGTCGGCCAATAGCGGGTTGAGCTGCGCGCGCAGCTCCCCGCCACTCGTGTCGGCCAATGACAGGCCGGGTAACTGGTTGGACATGTCATGTTAGCATGGGTATCAGTTACAATACAGATTCTCGGCTCCGCCGCCGCCGAGAAAAGACGTGAGAAAATCGTCCATCGAGGAGCTATAGGAAAGGCTGACGGCCTGCTGGGAGTTGGGCAAGGCCATCTATAGAAGGTACAGTCACTCCCCCGCCGACCAATCAGAGACAGATCCTGAGTGACGTCACCCCTGATGCTCGCAAGGGATACTCCATTCCTTTACAACGTAAAAATGACTAACTTCATTTGAAGATTGTTGGTGACACCCTACACATATCGCTCAACCGTTGATGTCATTGGAAAGTTTGACTAATTTTCTAGCGATAAAAAAGCAGCAATAGGCTAAGAAATGGCCGGTTTTGAAGATATAGACGATTTAAAAATCCTCTGCAGTTGCAGGAAAGCAACGTAAAAACGCATCGAGCTTATATTTTTACTATGAATAAATCATTTTTCGGTAAGTTTTTAGATATCGTATCGATTTAATCAACAACTTTATTACAATATTTTTATTACTTGTAACTTTATTTCAAAATAATATTTTCAAAAATGGCAACTACTGACAAGTAGCTTTGAAGCGATTATGGCGCACCGCGCCATTATTGTCCTGAGACCCCCTTATGATGTCATCAAAAGTGGAGTGACATGGGCCTGGAGTTGGGACCAGTTGTCCCAGAGACTGCTGGCCCGCGCAGTCGGACCCGTCCCCATGCAACTGCAGGCCTGCGTGACGACCCACGGAACTCGGTTTCTTGCTCGGTTTGAGCAAATGCTGGGAAAGCTAGGACGCGTTTATCTGTTCTATCGTGTGCTTTTTATGGAATAAAATGGAATTTGGGTGTTCTGTTATTCGCAAAAAAACGAAGTGCTAGCACATTTCAGTGCATTGTTAACAATTGGGGTTTTCGTTTCACTCAGTTTTCTGATAGCCTTTGAGGGCGTGATGCTAGTGTGAGAGGACCTCGTCCCGGTTTGAAAGAGATTGTGGTAACCAATCCAGTGTGCAGTGGGGCAGTTCACCACATATCAGTGACTGGATTTTACGTTAATCAGAAATGGAAAATATCAACCTGGTGCGTGTTCCAAAAATTCAATCAGTTCTATCCAAACGGCCCCAAGTAAAAGAATTAATTAAAAGAGCGGGTTGTTATATTTAAATTACCAAAACGAAGTCAAAAACCAAAACAGCGAATCAGACAATGGAGCGACGAAGAGACGAGAATGAAATCCAAGTTTGCCAAATATGCCCTGCCTAATCTAAGTTATAAATCCCGGACAGAACGGGCCAAATCGCGGAGCCAGACGTGACGCGTCTGCTCAGGCCAAGAGCTCGGCCAGAAGTCCCTGGGAGCGCGCGGCCCGACGCAGCGGGCCGGGCCCAGACATGCGCAGAAGCACTCGGACACCACGTGGCTGCCGATCGGAGCGCGGATTGGTCACTGGCCGACGCACTGCGGCAGCGCAGGCCGCAGCCACGCGGTCGCATCGTGATGGGACAAAGTTCACGAACAGACACGTCCTGGGCCGCCCCCCCCAGCGCCGGGGCGGGGTAGCGACGTCACAAGTCGGCGCGCGAATCGGTCTGCGCCGGGAACTCCCGTGCCGGCCGGCGACACACGTGGTTACCACAGTACTCACCGCCTCAGCGCGGAGCGCATACACGATAAGCCAAAACAATCACTTTTCACATCACTCGGTGCGGTGCGCGACGCAATCGACACTTCACTGCGCGACCCAATAATCACTACACGGTACGGCGCAACGCAATTGTCACTGCACGGTCCTGCGCGACGCAAGAATCACTACACCGCGCGACGCAGTTATCACTTCACTGTCGGCGCACGCGATCAGGATCGTCCTCGAACGCACGTACGCGGGCGCACTTAAAAGTATCGGAAGTCCGGTTGCGGCCGGAACTGCACGCGGCGGCCGCTGCGGGTGTGCACCGGCGCAGCCGCGGACGGCTTGTCGTCCTTGGCCGGCGATGCGGAAGACGTCACTCCAGGTTTTGAAGTCCTCTTGCTGGACGGTCTTGTAGTCGTCGGCGTCTGTGTCGGCTCGTCGGGCGCCCCAGTGGCGAGGGGCCCGAGCGAGGTCGACGGTGACGGCTGCTGCTCCGGAGCCGTAAGCTCGGTACTGCTCGGACCAAGCGTGTCCTCAGGTGGCGGCATGTGTGCTGGTTTGAGTCTGTCGACGCTTACAGTGTCGTGGGCGCCAGTCGGCAGCTCCAACGTGAACACTTTAGGGCTGCGTCTGATGACTCGCATGGGGCCGCGGTACGGGGACTCCAGAGAGTGCCGCACGCGGTCAACGCGTACCCACACGTGTGTGCATGTCATGAGATCGGGTGGCACGTGTGTCGGTGGTGTGCGGGCATGGTTCGAGCCCTGTGAGAGTGTGACAAAATCGATTTCTGACATACGTTTTGCCAGTTCTTGGACGTACTTTGTCCCGACGGGGACCTTCTCGACGGCGCAGCGGGGAAACAGCACCTGCGCGCCTGTGACGGCAGTGAATGCCGAAAAACCCGACTCTGCTGGCATGGCTCTCAAACCTAGCAAAACGACGGGTAGCGCGCGCAGCCACTCTTGCCTGCGCGCCCGGATGGCGGCTTTGAGCGTTCGGTGGACTCTTTCCACCATCCCATTACATGTCGGATGATAAGCAGTGGTTCGGAGGCGATGGAAACCTATCATTGAAGACAAGTGTGAAAACAGTTCTGATTCGAATTGGGAACCGCGGTCCGTGACAACATGCAGCGGAACTCCGAATCGGGACACCCAAGTGTCGAGGAAAGCAGAGGCTACACTTTCCGCGGTGATCGAGACCAACGGCACGGCCTCGACCCACCGCGTGGCGCGATCGATGCATGTCAACAAATAACGAAATGGCGCGGTGAAGGGGTGCCCGTGAGGTACTGACGGGGGCAGCGGCCCGACTATGTCTATATGTACAGTTTCGAACCGCTGTGAGGGCACGTCAAACCGACCAGGCGGAGAACGAGTGTGCCTGTGCACCTTGGCTTCCTGGCATGCTTCACACTCCTTCACCCATCGCGCAATGTCACGGCGCATATCATGCCAGAAATAGCGAGAGCTGATGAGACGGGTGGTGCCTTTCCTACCCGGGTGTGACAGGCCGTGGAAACGATCAAACACGGCGCGCCTGCATGCCTCTGGTACGTACGGGCGTGGATGTGGTCCAGTGTTTTCACACAGGACTGTGATGTCGCCAGACAGTGTTACTGGCTCCAATCGGGAGGTGTCCTGCGGCTTTGAGCGCGATTCTGAACCTGACTCGGCATGCTGGTGCTCTGTATCAGCACTGTCGGCGTCTCTCTCCTTTTCCTGTTTCTGCGCCGCCGCGATAAAATGGAGGTCACATGCATCGAGGGACACTGCATTTACCGGGCGACTGAGACAGTCCGCCACCACGTTGTCACTGCCACGAATGTACGAGACCTCCGTGATGTATTCCGTGACGACACACCAGTGGCGCTGTTGGCGGTCAGACTTAGCCGTGTGCGGGCTGTGAAAAGCGCGCACGAGTGGCTTGTGATCTGTTCGCAGGGTAACGTGGCGGCCTTCGATCATGTCACGAAAATGGAGTGTGGCCAGATAAGCCGCGAGTAGCTCTCTGTCATACGCGGCGTACTTCTGTTGGGCCTGACTGAGCTTCCGTGAAAAGAAGCCAATGGGAACGGGTACTCCGTCCACAATCTGATGGAGCGCGGCACCCACCGCGACTTGTGATGCGTCAGTAACGAGCTCGTACTGCTCGCAGTGTGGCACTGGGTGTGGCAGAGTGCAGGCGCTAGCCAGCGCTGCTTTACTGTCACTGAACGCCTGAGTCTGTTCCTCTGTCCACGTCAGTTCTTTGCTTTTTGGGTTGAGTCGAATCAGTTCGGTCAGGTGGAACGTGACATCGGCGAATCGCGGAATCATACGCCGGTAGAAGCCGATGAGTCCCAGATAGCGACGCAGTGACTCTGAGTCATGCGGTAGAGGGAGGTCCAGAATCTCCTTCACTCTGGCCTTGGGAGGTGTGACACCTGTGCTGGTGACGTCATGACCGAGGAAAATGAGTGACTTCTTCATGAACTCGCATTTCTCCAGTGAGATGCGAAGCTTGTGCTCAGCCAGCTTGCTGAACACGAGGCGCAGATCTTTCTCATGCTGCTCCTGGTTCTCGGAAAATACCAGAATATCGTCGAGATAGACGAATACGCACGGCACGTCTCGGAAGATGCCGTCCATGACCCTCTGGAATGTGGCACCTGCGTTGCGAAGCCCCATTGGAATGAAGGTGTATTCGTACAAGCCGAAGGGCGTGGTGACGGCCGTCTTCTCTGAGTCAGCGGGGTTCATAGGCACCTGGTGATATGCACGGAGCAGATCGATTTTGCTGAACCACTGAGCGTTGTGGAGCTTGGTTGAGAGGCTCTGAATGTGCGGCAGTGGGTAGCGGTCCGGTTTGGTTACGGCGTTGAGCGCGCGGTAATCACCGGTGACACGCCACTCACCCGGAGTACTCTTCGGAACCATGTGGATGGGTGAGGCCCACGGGGACCTAGACGGACGAATCACTCCTGTTTTGAGCAGCACATCGAGTGCTTGCTTTGCTGCGGTTAGTTTGTCGGGCGGCAGCTTGCGTGGGCTGGCGAACGTGGGTGGAGCGCTGCCGGTGTCGATGAAGTGAGTGGTTTTGATTGGCGAGTCTGTGTAATCCGGCTGGTTAGGGCTGAGAACAGCGGGGTGATCCTCTAGGATGGGCCGCACTGCCTCAGGCACCTGAGCGAGATCATTTATCACCAAATGAACAGACTCCCCGGTCGTCGGTACACCGGGAGCAGAGAGCAGAGTGGTGGAGTCGCGGAGAACTTGGGAACCACAATCGACAACCAACGAGTTGTGAGCGAGAAAATCGTTACCGAGTAGTGGCTCTGTCACTTCAGCCACTACAAATGTCCATGTGTAACTGCGTCTGAGTGTGGGGAGGACAATATCGAGAGTGGCCTCGCCATGCACGCGCAGTGGCTGCCCGCTGGCAGTCGTGATCGAAACAGCGGACGGGTGGATTATAGTTCCGTTCACATAGGAGGGTGGAACCAGGGATACACCAGCGCCAGTATCCACGATGAATTTCAGGGGCTGATCATTCACCTTGGCTGTTACCCTAAGGAGCGGCAGGCCGAGGGCTGCGTTTACGGCCTGCTCCTCTCGTTTCCCGACTCTGAGGCTGCACGGGAGGGAGATGCAGCTCGTGAGGACGGCTGCATGGTCAGATCAGCAGCTTTGTCGGGCCAGTGACACCATGGCTTGCAAGTGCGTGCTCGGCTGCCGAAAAACAGGTGAGCACGGCATACTTTCGGCTTCTGGTCAGGGTGGAACGGCGTGAGACCGAGAGACGCTCTTGAATCACGAGCATCACGAGCAGGGGAGTGTGTGGCGGCTCGGCTCTGCGGCTGAGTGGCCCTGTGGTACCTTGGGTGCTGCTGAGCCACAAAGAACGCCTGTGAGTCAGACTGTGGGTCCTGATCCTGACAGTGAACCATGTTAGCAGCTGAGTTTTGCACAAGAGGCATCAGTTCGTCTGCGAGTTTGCCCAACTGCGACAGTGAGAGCTCGCGCTGAGAAGCCAGGGCCGTAGCAATGCCTGTAGGTAGCGACTGGATAAATTTGTGCCGAACGAGATCGTCTCCGACACCAACCTTGTCGGCTACCTCTCTGAGCTCGCTTAGAAAGAGTGAGGGTCGGCCCGTCAGACGCGTTTTGCTGATCAGTTTCTCAAACATCTCTGGCTTTGTCTTTTCGTACATGTCAGTGACGGCTGTCTGTAGCTCAGAGAAATTTTTGTTGCTCAAGACAGCACGCGGAATGTGCGAGATGGTTTCCGGAGGCAGGGCAGAGAGAACGTGGTAGAATTTGGTCTGCGAGTTGGTGATTTTGGCAATGTTAAATTGGGCGTCCATAATAGCAAACCAGCCGTCAACCGCGGTGTCCATAAAAACCGGCGGCTTGATCGACACATGATGGACCGGCTCAGCATGAGCGGGTTCCATCGTGCCCTCGTTCGTCATGATCGTTAAAGTATAGCCGGTGTTTGCAATGCACTGAACAATTAAAATTTAAAACACCGAGTGCAAAATCCGAAAGAGCCAATGGAACGCCGAAATAAAATCACCGAGAAGATAAATGCCTAACTAATCACACGGCGGAGAGATGGCACAGAAACCATCATGGAAAAGTGGCGCAGAAGCCACTGTGGAGCGACGGAATAGCAATCCATGTGGGGGAATAATATAAAATAATTGATTCGGGAATGAGCGGAGGCGACAACCCGGAAGTATGGAAAATCGAACAAGAATCACGTCGGGGTCACCAATATGTGGTGCAGTGGGGCAGTTCACCACATATCAGTGACTGGATTTTACGTTAATCAGAAATGGAAAATATCAACCTGGTGCGTGTTCCAAAAATTCAATCAGTTCTATCCAAACGGCCCCAAGTAAAAGAATTAATTAAAAGAGCGGGTTGTTATATTTAAATTACCAAAACGAAGTCAAAAACCAAAACAGCGAATCAGACAATGGAGCGACGAAGAGACGAGAATGAAATCCAAGTTTGCCAAATATGCCCTGCCTAATCTAAGTTATAAATCCCGGACAGAACGGGCCAAATCGCGGAGCCAGACGTGACGCGTCTGCTCAGGCCAAGAGCTCGGCCAGAAGTCCCTGGGAGCGCGCGGCCCGACGCAGCGGGCCGGGCCCAGACATGCGCAGAAGCACTCGGACACCACGTGGCTGCCGATCGGAGCGCGGATTGGTCACTGGCCGACGCACTGCGGCAGCGCAGGCCGCAGCCACGCGGTCGCATCGTGATGGGACAAAGTTCACGAACAGACACGTCCTGGGCCGCCCCCCAGCGCCGGGGCGGGGTAGCGACGTCACAAGTCGGCGCGCGAATCGGTCTGCGCCGGGAACTCCCGTGCCGGCCGGCGACACACGTGGTTACCACAAGATCAGAAGGATTTACTCAGTGTGACTGTGGGCCAGCAGACTTACATTGGCCTGATCCCTAAGGTCAGGTTAACATGGCCCACAGAATATCCAGCTCTTATCCCACTCAGTCCTAGTCTTATCAGATTCAGATTTTTGCTGCCGATGCCTAATCATGCCGTTTAGGCATTACATGGCCGCACAAGCGGAATGTCGCGGGGGAGTAAGGACATAACGCCATCAAAGTAAGCGTATTAAAAGTCAAAAAGGGCATTAAGTCAACAGACAGAAAGTCAACATCGCAAGAAGTCAAAGGGCAAAATGTCAAATGAACAAAAAGTCAACCTACTAAAAAGTCAACAAGCCAGAAGTCAACAAGCTCAAAGTCAACACGTAAGAAGTCAAAAGACATAATGTCAAAGAGACGAAAAGCCGACATGTCAAAAAGTCAACACGCTAAAAGTCAACACGCATAAAGTCAACACGCAAAATGTCAACGCGCCAAAAGTCAACACGCAAAAAGTCAACACGCTAAGTCAACACGCCAGAAGTCAACACGAAAAGTCAACATACTAAAAGTCAACACGCGAAAGGTCATCATGCTAAAGTCAACATGCTTAAAAGTCAACTCACAAAAAGTCAAAACGCAAAAAGTCAAAAAGCAAATAATTAATAGATGCGCAAAAAGTCGATGCGCAAAAAGAAGTCAACAGCAAAAAGTAGTCCTTAAAGGGATATGTTCACCTTGAAAAAGTAGAATGGATGGTTCCATAACACTTGAAAATAGTCGATAATACCTAAATGGGTGGCTACATGCCATTAATTGTCTGAATTTTGATGATAATGATGATAATGATGAACAACTAAATTAAAAGTGATGACGTAATTTATGGATGTGACGTCATATACGACACAAAGCCACCTGGTGTGAAAGTACCAAACTACAATTCGCTACAAGTTATGGTGAATCAATGTGCTACAGTCTACAGACATTGCGCGCAAGTTTCGATAATTACGCAAGCGTTTATGGCTATTTGTGTGCATTTTTTTCGACGAAACATTTTTCAAACAATTTTATTTTTATTTTATTTTTGAAACGACACAGTCACACTGAGTAAATCCTTCTGATCTCTCTCAAACCGGGACGAGGTCCTCTCACACTAGCATTTTTATTTTTATTTTTGAAAGCCATGCATGGCAAAATTCACGTTGCAGAACAGTTCAGAAAATTGAATTTGGGTTGAATTTACGTTAATTAAGGTACCTATCTGAATGTTCAATATAATTCTAGATTCCTGAGCAAGGGCCAGTAGGTAGCTTTCAAACATCCTGTAGGTTATCAAAATAAAAATTGTGTTGTGTGCATCCGGCACAACTGTTAGTAGTGGTGCCTGGTTGTGCTTTGATTTTGATGCAACTAGGTATCTTTGGAACACGACTAAATGGTGCTGATGGTGCGAAAAGTAATCTCTTATCTTCACACCCATGTCTGACGTTGATCACTGCTGACTGATTTCATTTTATCAAATGTGATGGTAGCACAATTTGTACAGTCCACAGCAGAAGTAATGTGGGGTTTCAGTCATGGGTATGTTCTGCTTCTGAAGCTTAGGAACGATTAGCCAGACTACAATGAAACTTTGAATGTAGCTTATATGTATCGTCACCCTTGCAGCTGCAACTTTAGCTATTGACATCTTCTTTTCAATCACTTCGCATTAAACAATCGCCAGTCAAAGCCAACCGTTGAGTTTGGTAAAACCCTACATTACTTTAGCGGTGGGCTGTACCTAAAAGTGGCACAAACCTTGTCGTTGAACACCTGATGTGATGTAGAACGCTGATGGCTGACATTGAGTCGAATTGACAAATCAAAATGGTGTTGGCATCAGCAGTCTGTGTTTGAGTGGGGGTTGCCTGAAGAGCTGGTGTGTAACCAACCTTCGAGTGTTTTTAAATACATTTTTGTGATAATACCGAGTGTTTTTGAGGTGTATATAGTCTTGGTTTTGGCCATCTGGCATGGACAGCGACTGACATAACTTCAGGGACGCTTCTCCATAACACTTCTGAAGCACTGTCATTATACATTTATATTCTTTTTCCAAGGTTAGATTCCCAAATCACTGTCAATCCTAACCTAGGCCAGATCACTGTTCGGTCCACGTGGTTACAACAGTTGCACACATTCTTTCTGTACATCAGGATAAACACTGAACACAACAGCTGCTGAGGCGCTGAGGTAAGCAGTTGCAGCAAGATTATTTTGCTACTGATTGGCAGAACGATAGATAATCATATTTTCAGCAGCCAATCTTCCAATTTACTAGGATTTACTACAATTTACTAAAATTAACTACTCTCCACCGAGTGTAGACCAGCAGCCAGCAGGGATCACGGCGGGCAGGCGCTCAGTGAAACCCGGGAGACAGGTGCGCGGTGACCTCTGGCAGACCGGCGCGCGGTGACCTCCGCCGCCGGCAGACAGGTGACCACCCAGGCCCATGTCACTCCACTTTTGATGACATCATAAGGGGGCCTCAAGACAATAATGGCGTGGTGCGCCACAATCGCTTCCAAGCTTCTTGCCAACAGCTGCCATTTTTGAAAATATTATTTTGAAATAAAGTTACAAATAATAAAAAAAAAATATTGTAATAAACTTGTTAATCATATCAATACGTTATCTAAAAACATACTGAAAAATGATTGATTTATAGTAAAAATATAAGCTCGATGCGTTTTTACGTTGCTTTTCTGCTAGAGCAGAGGGTTTTTAAATCGCCTATATCTTCAAAACCAGCCATTTCTTAGCATATTGCTGCTCTTTTTTGTCGCTAGAAAATTAGTTGGGCTTTCGAGTGACATCAACGGTTGAGCAATATGTGAAAAGTACCATCAATAATCTTCAAATGAAGTTTGTCATTTTTACGTTGTTAACCCGGCACCACGTGGGCTATTCCCGTACCCACGACAGCCGGGGGGGGGGGGGGGTCGGATCCGACCCCCCCCCCTGTTATCTCGAGAACCAATGGTCGCATCGAGCCCCGCGAGGCGGCGTTCGAAAGGTCTCTACGAGACCTTCCCAAAGCACTCTTGAGATGTTAAGATTGACGTCAACTTTCGGTTCAAGGTCAGGTCAAAGGTCAAATTCTGGGGTTTTGCATGATTAGGCTTACAGACAGCAGAATCAATAGCTGCTGCTCGAACTCGAAACTCACCAAAAATGACCTCAAAGACCTATTGGAGGTACCATGTGCGTATAGGGGTCATTCTAAGTACGGGTCAAGGTCAGGTCAGGTCACGAAAGGTCACGGTTTTCACTTTCTGCTACATGGGCGTACGACAAATGTTTTATGGCTTATTTTTCACGCCGAATCCGATGGTAATGGTTATATGTGACCCCAAGTCACTGTGCTGGTGATAAGTGTGCATTGAAAGCATAAAAAATCGTTTATACGATATATAACTAAACGAGGGCTAAGAAAAAAGGTCAATTTTTCAACTTTTTATTTTTGACAAAAAAAAAAAATGCACTTTTCTAGACGAGCTTTGTCCCAGGAATCTAGTGGTGCCATTTGTTTTCACATGCGATGTTCAGAAGTGCCTCTAATTCACGAAAATGCTTATGACGTCACCATGCCCTATGCATGTTGGAGCTATTTTTTACAATTTGGGGGTCAAAAATCAAGATAGAAAGTTGAAATTTGGGGCATCTAATGTTCTAATAGAGCTCTATAACATCTATTCCGGTTTTTTGGAAATTCTCAAAATTTTGGATTTGATTAGCTGTTTTCCAAAAAAATATAGTTTTTTGAATTTTTAGGGGTGAAAAACGCATTTTATGGAAAATCCGAGATAGCCATTTTAAAGAACTCGTTGAGTTGCGTCTATTCATGTCCTAAATTTGCAATTTGCTTTAAACCCTGATTTTTGGCGATTTTGTAAACATTTACCACTTTTTGACTGAAAACGCCATGTAGTTACCTGGTACATCACTAAAATCGATATATCTAAAAAAAAAATGGAAAAATTTCCTTAAAAATTACACAGGAGACGTCAAATTGATGGGGGAGAAAGTATGCCAAGTTTCAAGTTGAAAGCGGAAGCGGTTCATAAGTTATTCAAGAAAACGGAGGGGGGGGTCGGATCCGACCCCCCCAGGCGGTCGCGGGTTAAGGAATGGAGTACCCCTTGCGAGCATCAGGGATGACGTCACTCAGGATCTGTCTCTGATTGGTCGGCGGGGGGAGTGACTGTACCTTCTATATATGGCCTTGTGACCACCGCCCGACGGACGCGCGGCGGCCTGTCCGACGTCCAGACGTTCAAGTCCTCGCGGGTCCAGACGTGAGAATCACCTGTGAAAAATCCAACAGAGATGCATATAAAAGACTGTGCAATGAGAATTTCCAATTCAAAGCCAGTGATATATAAAAATACTGCACATTTGCTTTGCTTTGCTTTCCTTTGCTGACAAAATGACCTAGACCTGAACTGGTGCTTTATTTCAGAAATAATTATTTGGTTCCCTTACAGTCAATTTACTTAAAAAAAAAACACAGCATTGCGAATACTCACTGGTAACCAGTTACAATTTCACTGGAAAACAGCTTTGCTTCATCAACAACGGCTTCTGTTGAACGGCTTTGCTTGACAGCAAAGCTACTGGAAAAAATAAAAGCAAACGCGCAAAAGGGTTTCTGGTTTCTTATCGGTATCTTGGTTTTTGTTTGTTTGCCTTGAAAACCAGCAAACAAAAACGCGCAAAATGTATGAGGAAAGCCTATTGAGTTCTCCAGCTTGAAACGTCAAGGAATATTACCCAATCATAAACAAGCATTCTGAAGAGCTTTACGACGATTCGCGCTCCATCTGCCCGTGTCGTCTCAACATGCTGCTTGCGGACAATCTTGAACACAATTAAAAAAAAGAACAATCTGTTAGGCGAATCCGTTCCCGTTAACTTGAAATCCAGGCTATTTCTTGCTGACGTCATACACCTCTGGTCATATCTGGTAAAGACCTTGGCGATCTGGTAAAGACCATCGAAATTGCTCTCAGTGAGTCTAGCGCTGTCAATTTATATTTTTGAGACGAATGGCTCCGGATTATGTGGTTTTAGCAGATAGCGAGCAAAACTGCTATCTCAACTCCATTCCCCATGTTAGACATGAACATGTCCCCTTCACATCAGTGCAAGCCGGTGCAAGTCGGCCCCCGCCGAAGTTAGTTGGTAGCACTGCTGCTCCACGGCGTACATTTCCTACCAGCCCATAGGGTTTACACGTTAAATGGCCTGTTTTCGGCGAGCGATATCTCGGTCAACCTTTGAAGGAATCAATGGTTCTTAGTCTCAAATGATAGATCGATGAATTTTCTTTCGACAATTCCTCTACCATTTTTCACGAAACCCAGCCGATCTTCTACGGCGTACAGGGTAAAGATTTCTCTGCACGCCAGCACCCGCGATCCGCCTCTCCGATCTTCGGTGCGCGGTCCTCGGTAGCGCAGTCGGTAGCGTATCGGGCTACGGATCCGAGGGTCGTGAGTTCGAATCCTGGGAGCGCCGTGTGATTTCGGCTAGAATTGAATGATGTAGAATCTTGAATGTTTGCGTAATGAATTATTAATAGCTAATTGAATGTATCTGCGCACTAATCGGCCCCTAAAACCTGTTATTTAAGAAATTTAAGAAATGAATGTCACGTGCGCGTCACGACTGCCAACCATAAGCGCTACCATATTCTAGTTTGAACTAACTTTTTGCTAGTCCCGACCACATATAGTAGGTTTTCTAGTAGTTATACTAGAAATTCCTACCAAAGTTCGTCCTACCCTTCACTCAATATACCCTGGGTGCAAGTACGCCGCAGCCCACGTCTCCGGTCGGCGACTGACCCGCGCCTCGACGAGCATCTGTGATAGAAAACCACCACTTTTGTGAGGGAAACTACTGCTGTCTGCTACCATTTGCACTGCATGTGTAGCTATAGCTGCTAGCTGCGACATCTATGCATATACATATAAACCGCGACATCCGTGTGCGCTGATTCTAGTAAGCGATTAGCTAGGGCACCAGGGTGGATCCTAACTTTCAGTTTGAGGGTAGGGGGACTCATGGCCGGCCCGATCCCCGGCAGTCAAAGTTGCTGAGCGGGGGGGGGGGAGGAAGGTCCAATATGATGCCACAAAAGACATGCGTATTGCCTAAAGGTATATACGTATGCATTGGTATCAGCACTCGGCAGTGTGCCTCCTGAGATGTTAGTGATTTTTATCGATTCATCAAGTTGACGATTTGAGGATATTCTTCTCAAAGTACCTATCATGCAAAAAATAAATGAAATGTTTTCTTCCAAAAATAGACGGAGTATAGACAGGTGGGACTCCTCAGAGACCATTGTAGCTGCAGTTGAATAACTCAGTAGTAAAGTCGCGCATGGAGCACTATATGCTAGTCAACTGGAAGGACCTAAAGGAGCCCGCCTAGGGCTCCCGGAGAATGGTGTAGGCCCTCAGGAGCCCGCCAGTGACCCCATGAGTGATAAGTGAGGAATAACAAGTGCCTGAAAGTGCTTAACCACTTAAGAAATAATATATCTGTCTGCCCGTGCCGTACAAAGGGAATAGAGCGCAAGTGCATTTTTTACCATTTCCAGATTTTTTCACTGTCATATGAGTCGGAACGGTGTCCATCTATGTTTTAAACGGCGTGGTCCTATATCTAACGATAGGACCAAAATATCTTTTTAAAATTCCAAAAAGCACAAGTGCGAAACCAGTCAATACTGCAAGGCAAAAAGAACGTAAGTACCGTGAAGTCTATTAAAAGCGCAAATCCAGTCTCCTGGCATTTAATTCAAAAGATGAAAAGCGTAAGTGCACACATGCGGTTTTTTACCGTTGAGAATCCGGTTTGAAATGTGATGAAGTAAAGCGCGCGTGTACGTACTTGCGCTTTTTTCCGTGGGGTTACCGTTTATAAAGACAACTTGCGGTTTATTCAAAGTGATCTTCGGAAAGGAAGTGCCAAATACAAGCGCGTGCGCCGCGGCGCCGGCGGCAACTTTAAAGGCGGCGTGATTTAATTTTGTGGTGAGGCGGCTTCAAAGAGACTGTGCGTGTGCGTAGATAAAGGGTAACAACTAAAAATCTGGACAAAGTTCGAACTGCTATATTTTCCGGCTCAGAGGTTGCAAGCACATGATTTTTTAAACACGTGTCAATAATTTCATTGTTGTTTCAATAAAAGGTGCGTAATTTCATTCGTGTCCAAAATGTCGTCGCTAAAGCAGTTAACCGAAGAGGAGAAAAGAGTCGTCATTGGCGAATTTTATAGGATCAACTGGCATAAAGGTAAAACATACACTGCCAGGCACTTCCTAGCCATGGGTGTTCCAAAAAGTACCTTATATGCGGTGATGCGGAAGTGCGATGAAGGGATCTCTTTGGCGAGAAAGACTGGAAGTGGCCGCCCAAGGGTGAAAATGCCCTCTGATAGGGTGCATGTTTAAAAAAAAGTACATGACAGAAAAATGGACGCTCCCAGTCACGCGCTGCGGAAAAATTTAAAATTTCGCAGCAATACGTGTCAAAAATACTCCGGCAGAAGACACCCTTGAAGTATCGTCTCCGAAAAAAAGGTCTCCGGTGTCACGGAGGAACAAAAGCTGAAACAAAAGAAGAGGTGCCGGAAGCTTAGGGATGGGGCCCTGAAACCTGGTAAAAACACGGTTATTGTGGATGGATGATGACTATTTTCCATTTGACTGTTTAGAGGTGCAGGCCAACAAGGGGTTCTACACAGAGAACAAAGAAAACGCGAATCCGAACGTTCAGTACCTTAGAAAAGAGAAGTTCCCGAAGAAGGTTATGGTCTGGGTCGCGATTTCTGCGTCTGGGGTAAGCCGCTGTTTTATGGCCTATCAAACCGCCATGAATGGGGCTACATACAGGAAAGAGTGCCTCCCAAGACTCAAAGAGTTTATAGAAAGGTACCACAGTGCTGATGACGTGATCTTTTGGCTCGACCTGGCTACGGCGCACTACGAAAAGTCCGTTCAGGAGGAGCTGAAAAGACTTAAAATACCGGTCGTTGCACGTGCCGAAAATCCGCCCGCAGTCCCCCAACTAAAGCCGATAGAGAAGTTCTGGGCACAGCTGAAGGCTAAAGTGTACGAAGGTGGATGGAAAGCTGAAAATGACATTCAGCTTCGTGCCAGAATCACCCAGAAGTTAAAACACTTTACACCGGGAGCGGGGAGAGTGCCAAAGGCTTATGGCATTATGGCACACGTCAAGAAGAACGTGCGGCGTGTGGCTGCCCACGGCCATAGCGAGCTGCTCCGCCTCTAAAGAAGAAAAGTGGAGATGCTGACGGTTACGATGACGTAAGTTTGATGGTTGTACGTAAGTTTGATGGTTGTACGTGATTTCTGTACCGAAATACAGCAGTCCAAACTTTGTCCAGATTTTTAGTTGTTACCCTTTACCTACCGGAGTTCTATAGCCTTGTACCTACCTAACCAGAGGATAAAATAGTGTCTGATAATAGAGTGTCTGTTAGATAGTCATGGTATAGTTATTTTTCTGTTCCGAAGAGAAAATGGTGCGTAAGCGGAAGACAATCGACAATTTGGACTGTCGAACGGTACGAGGGCGCCTTCATGTTCGCGTACAGTGGGACGACACAAGCCAAGGCGACAGCCATTACGTGCCTGTCAGTACATTAAAATGTGACTCTACGGCCTACGCCACTTGTACCGGGAGCCCAATTGCAAATGCGACACAGTAAGGGGAAACTGTGGAAAGGAAGGCTCGCTTGCAGCGCGCGATACATGGCCGCCTCTTCTCTGGTGTCAGGTGAGTGCAAACAGCCATTGCTAGATTTTCTCCCAATGTTACCTGTAACGACTTGATTGTCTGATAATACCAGTCAAGCAAGAAGCTATCCCTGCTATTCTAATGTCCATTTTTAGGCAGACTGAACAGCGATACGCATCACGAGTACAAAAGACGTTTCTAATGTAATCTACAATCCCCTCTACCTCCCCCTCGAGAATCAAAAGCATGGTGGCACTAACTGTCTACAGTCTAAGACTACTGAAAAAAACAATGTTTAATAGAATTTAAAACTATAGCACTTCGTCACACAGCTTTACTCTGAAATATGATTGCCTGGTGCCTACAGCACATCACAAATTTTATTTTCCCTTTTCTATTTCGTAATGAAATACTCTAACACATTACAATGCATTGGAATAGAGGGTTCGACGGAATAACATCGTTTCGATATGTTCTATTCTATCGCAGTAAATTATTAACCAGATACACATCATTGACACCCCTTTATCCCGATTCCTTTCACACCCACTAGTTGCGGCGGATGAGACCACACTCTCGGAAACGGATGTCGGTAATGTCGCCGGCGGCGGCACCCATTCGGCGCCGTCTCCAGCCTCGACTTCGATGGGGGGGGGGGACGGAGGACCGGGCCGGCTCAGGACCACCAATTGATACGCGCGATGAACTAGATTCTAGCTTCGGCAGTATTCCTTTGATGTCGATTTCCAACGCCAGCCTAAGCATTCTCGAGGAAATCGACCCCAATTATCTGACGTTTCCTGTCGAGGGGGACTGGTCATCGGACATCAGACCGAGTACAGGAATACCGGCCTTGCAAACACCACTACCGCAACAGTCATGCTCTCCACCGGTTGTATCTCCCGGCAGACATCACAGCTACGGCCATGCACCGAGACTTGGTGGAAAAGAACGGGCCAATCAGCTTTGAAAGGTACCGAAAAGAAATTAAACGGATGAACATGAGCTTTACAAAACTTGGAAATGAAGAGTGCGAGACTTGCGAGCGACAGTTACAGCATGGAAGAGCAGCACACGGAGCGGCAGAACGAGCGCACCCCCCAGGGCGCGGTGACATCCCCGGCGCTGTTCAACATCTTTATCAACGACATCACCGACGACTTCCCACCGGGCGTGTCGGCGTCGCTGTACGCCGACGACCTAGCCATCTGGTGCAGCGACCGTGACGTCTCTGCCGCCGAGACCAAGGTGCAGCGCGCCCTGGACAGCCTGGAGCAGGGGGATGTCGTCCCGGTTCTCCCCATGTATTATTCGCCAATCAGCTTAACACTACCAGTGACGTCACTGGTGGACTGCCAATCGGGGCCGGCCGGCCGGCCGGCCGGGCCCGTGGAAGGCCAAACGCAGACGTTTTCAGAAAAGCGTAAGCCGTATAGATACAGTCGTGGATGGAGTTTTGCTGTAATTCGGCTATCCAAGAGTGCGTCAGGGTACCAGGACCCGGATAAAGGTCATAGTGAACCGGCATCTGATAAAACCCGCTCACGGCTTAGCAGCCGACTTCGACCCTTCGCCCTCGTAAAGCACAAAGGCTTGCCGGTCATCAATCCACCTGCATCTCCTCATCTGCTTACTGCCTATGTAACGCTGGCGCGCTACATTTTTAACGCGAAATTTCCAACATTCTCTCATGGTGACGACGGCGTGTGCACCGGGGTTTGGGCGCCGGCGCTGGCGTCACCGCACCGCCGCGCTGGCAAACAGCCCCCGGGCCACGCCGGACCAAAAGGGTACGGCCGGGGCGAGAGGGGACCCGGCCGTCAAAACAACCCGGGCGCAGAGGCGGAGAAAGGAGGAGAAGGAGGAGACCACGCGAAGACCAGGACGAACACCGGTACCTGAGGACGCCTCTGTCAGCCATGAGGCAGCTGCACTGGGGAGGCCAGGGGGAGAGAAGAGGACAGTCGGGAGTTGGAGTCTGGCTGGAGAGTTGACCATCGACGGCAGGAGGCCGGCCGGGCCGGACGGCCCGTGTGGCCGGACGGCCCTGCAATACAGGAGGAGAGAGAAGAGAACAGTCAGGGTTGAGGATTCAGCAGAGACGGGCCAAGGCGTCGGCTGGGCCCGGGCGGCCCTAACCGGCCGCACGGCCCGTCGGCCGGGCGGCGCTACAGCACAGTTCTTCCCGGGGACGAGTCAGAACAGCGGCTAGAGGAGGACCGAGCGGCGACAGCAGGACCCGATGGCCGGCAACCTTGAGTCACCAACAGCTTCAGCAGCCAACATCAGCCGGCTAGCTGCAACCTCACCATCAGATCAAGGTTTGGACAGGATCTGGTCGGGCGCTGGGCTGCTAACCTTTCTGTCCTTTTGCCCAGTTCCGACCCACTGATGTTTCTAAAAAAAAAGGTTCCTTCTAATAATTGGTCTGGGCACAGTTAGGGGATTTATTTAGGATGTTTAAAATGTTAAACAAAAAGGGGGGGTGTATTCAACGGAAGCTGCACTATCTGCTGTCTGATTCTGTAAATTGTCGACCACAATAATTTTCATAAATGCTTATAATTGGGTAGCCACTAGCCATGTTTGGATATTGTGAATCATGAAGGAAAGGTTGGTAATTTAATCGGCGAAACTGTCTGGCTTTTCGCGCTGAACATATCTTTTAACGACAAGCTGTCCTAGTTATCGCGTAGGGATCACATTTTCTTAACGTTGAATCTGTCTGGTTCCTTTAATTGTAAATACATAGCGTAGTAAAATGTAAACACATTTTGATGAGGATGTGTTGATGACGGATCGATATGACGGGAAACCCAGGAATGTCACGGGGAAGCCGCGAGTACGACAGCGAAACACGAATCTGACACTGCTTATTTAGGTGGTCTCTCTTTGCACTGTTTATTAAATGTTTTTTTTTTTATCCAGAATCATTTGTTAGGAAATAAGGTTTCCGCTATCTTTGGTATACATTGACGACGATATTCATTAGGAACTTTTAGCAGTTGATCGAGTTATTCTCGGCAAACATTTGAGAGCGAGACCAATTCATTACCTCTTTGTAGGCCTGAGCTATTTGTTCATTTCTTATCCTTAGCAACCGACTATAGAATTTGGCACGCAGGCTGATAAATTCATGATTTGGTCCTTGTTAATGAAGGAAAGCTGGTTAATTTAACGCATCCATTGTGATTATTATTCGCTTCCGAAAGCATAAATATGTTTTGTTGTTGTTGTTCTTCTTTGGCTTAACGTCAACTGCTATTGTCCATTTATGTAGAAATAACTAGAATTAAATGGAATGGAAACGACTCTTGTCTGTTACAATGATCATCGGTACTTTTCTCTCACAGGAGTATAAATGTTAAATTATTTACTTCGGCTAGCGTGCATCTAATATTCATTGTGTTGCTGTTCTTGCATACGATTTTAATTATCTTTTCATGCCACGAACGATTATGACGTATGACTTAATTAGGTAACTGATAGCAATTGCGATCACCAACAGCCGACAAAGGATAGTGCTCCTCACTGACAAGTAATGAGCTCCAGCGCCCCAGTGACCGTCTCTCGCTCGGCGGCCGCGCTGCCGGTCCCATGTTTTCACGGCCAGCCGCCGCGCCGATTCACCCCTCGGAATGCGTAGTGGGGGAAGGACACGCAGGGGGGAGGGGACGCTCCGGCCAGACGGCGGCGCACAGTCGCCGGCCGGCCCGCTCGGCGCGGGGGCGCCCGCAAATGGCGGCCGGCGCGGTGTGAAAGGAGTGCGGGCCGCTGGACACCGAGCCGGATTGATGACGTCACCACCCTGACTACGGGTGGATTCATGTGGGATACAGAGTAGCGAAACAGGTTCCGATGTAGCATTTAATGTACGATGAACATGTTGAAACAATATTATATTTGTGGTTAATTAGCTCCTCCTAGTATCGCAATAAACCAATTTTTGGCAATGTCATGGATAATTAGTAGGAACATGTTCGATCAAATTTAAAGTGAAATTATAAACTCGGTTGGAAATGTTAATAAATATCTAATCTCTTAAATTTGTTAGCAGTTAATCAGTGACATTTGGTCATGTTGCAAATAAACACGGCGATTTATAAACCGGTCCGTCGCGTCGGTCAATCGGTATGAAGCCCTATTGGTTTATGATCTGTTGAGTGCTGGTCTACTAGCTATAGTTTCTCTCTCTCTCTCTCTCTCTCTCTCTCTCTCTCTCTCTCTCTCTCTCTCTCTCTCTCTCTCTCTCTCTCTCTCTCTTTCTCTCTCTCTCTCTCTCTTCTCTCTCTCTCTCTTTCTCTCTCTCTCCCTCTCTTTCTCTCTCTCTCTCTCTCTCTCTCTCTCTCTCTCTCTCTCTCTCTCTCTCTCTCTCTCTCTCTCTCTTTCTCTCTCTCGCTCTTGGCTTCTCAGCACCGATAACAACGAGCGATCGGAGGAAGATATTTATAGCAACCAGGCGGAGGTGCGCCCATGAACTGGGGTCGGCGGACAGTCTCGCTGGCCGGTGAACAGTCTCGCGGACGGCCGGCAGCGGCCGAACCTGGCCCACTAATGATCCGCTGGTATCCCTCGCGCCGTCAACAAAAGGGGAGAGACGGGGTCGGGCTGATTCCGGCTCCGAGTGAGCGGCGGTAGGTTGGAATTGGATGATTATGAATACTGCGCATGATACACCGAACCCTACCGTGCGGTACCTTATGGTGGAAAGTGGGTGACGTCACGCGAGAAGGTGTTATCTAGATGGGAGAGAGCGACAGAGTAAATTGAAAGGCTAGTTTAAAATTAATAATTTAGCGTTAATATGTACAACGATACGTGTTCGATGGTGAATATTAAATGAAAATTAAAATTTTAACTATTAACCAATTCGCACCTATGCATTTTAAATCTTCATTATATTTCGTACTCGTGGTCAAATGCTAGCTTGATTTCAGTCTGTAAGCCGTAAGGATAATGGGACCTTACATTTTCCCAATGAGACTAGAATACCCGACTTTGACTCAGACAGCGAGGCCGTAAGTCTATGCATGTCGCTCCCCTGTGAGTGATATGCCTGCCAACGCGACTCTCGCACTTACTTTAGGTATTGGGAACAGGGCATGGGTTGCAGTTGCCTACTGATAATTTTTTTTTTATGGGAATGAAACATTGTTAACTAAAATATTTGCCTTATTTTGTTGGGTTACCTTATTTGAAGTCGGTCGTGCTAATTGTGGGTTTCTGATTGAATGACGGGCTGGTGAGATAATTGCCCTTATTATCAGTTTGTTCCTTGAAGGCGTACACGGTTCTAGCGAATGTCCAAGCAATAGGATTAAGGAAGGGATGAGAAGCCAATGAAAGGGGAGGGAAAATATGCAATAGAAAAATGGATTTCCTAAATGATGATCAATAGGGATCGACCCCACTAAATGTTAGGCCTCGATTGAGTTAGCCCTGGGTGGTGATAAGGTCACGCGAGCCGTCGCTTGGAATGTGTATCGGCGAGTTGGTCGCCGCGAGATGATGGTGTTTCGTCTCGGATTGACAGCCTCGGAGGCTGGGCAGATTTTAGGCCGCCGGGTTGGCCCGGAACCCCTGAGCTATGGCTGGAGCGAGATGCGGTCATTAGTATCACGGACGGACCTTAGTTACCCAGCCCGGTTTCAAAACGTTAGGTAGGTCCGCTATCGGTCCCTCAAGTGAGCGGCGCAGGACGTCATTTGAAGAGCGACGTAGATAGTTTCGGAGGTGGTTAGGACCCCAGGCGTTCTAGCGAGGGATCGTATGCCGCCGGATGAGTAATGCCCCGCGAAGAAACGTGTAATGCCGCAGGACGGGGGTAAACATTAGATACCGAGTATTCGAGTCGGGTGATCGCAGTCAGACGGTGCTGGCCACCCGCAGTCAGTCGAGTAGCTCCGGCCATGCTCTGGTCCTTTCGAATAGGTCTGTGACGACAGTTTAACTACCAGCCACGGATAGATAGGGCTCTGGGCACCTATGTGCTGGTAGTCGATGATGGATGCCGAGTGCAGGATGTCCCCGAGAGGACCTGCGTGCGTGGAAGACGAGTGTCGTCTTGATAGATAGCCGACGTAGGCTAACCCGTTTAGATCGCCGGTTTGGCCCGGAAACCCTGAACTATGGCTGGTGCGAGATGCGGTCATTAGTATCACGGACGGACCTTAGTAACCCAACCCGGTTTCAAAATTTAATGAGTCCCCCGTGGAAAGCCGGACTAAGGAGTCTCCTGCGAGCCCTGGTCTCGGGGCTGCGGGCCGGAGACGTTTTCCCTTTCTTTGTGTAGGCATTGGGCATGGTCAACTCAACTCGAGTGCCGAAGCATGAGGTGGTTCGTAATATTCTATTCGTGTGTTACGAGTATAACGAAGCGTTCGGCTGATTTACGGAGCAGAGTAAAGGAACAAACCTTACGAAATTAAAACAATGACCCATTTTGAAATCCATTGTATGCACTGATACGTAAACGGAAGTTCCTGTCTTCAAACTGTTTTTTTTTTGGGGGGGGATAGTTACGCGTATAGTGATTAGTCTGAACCTGGGTACCACTGGGGGATTGTAGGAAAACGGGGGAGGGACAGGTTTGCCACCTGAAATATTTTTACGATGCATGGAAGAATGAATGAGTGGCCGTGTGAATGGAGAATTAATGGTGAGAGCGTGAATGAGTTATATCCAGTGGGAGGAGGCACCCTCAACTCAGGGGATAACTTAAGAACAATAGACGCACAATTGTGAGATTTCGCTGGAACATTGATTGATAGACATTTTTGAGATTTCGTTAGAATATAACAGAAGGGAGCGTAGGCAGAGAGAAACATCAGGCAACCTTTTAATATCCCACCGTGAATACCCACCAACCCTGTGACCCATGCCGCTGTACTGTGTGTAGCAGTCTATGTGCCCGCCAGTGAATGACCAGCCTCGCACAAACACTGATCAGTAGCCCGAAACCCCGCTACACCTATATCGACCAGTTACTGCAGCCGTTTTGGAGCGGCTCACGACCGATAACACGCCGGGCGTGCGCTAGCCGCCGGTGCTACGCGCTAACCATTGAGTGCGCGTGGCCGACTGCCGCCCCGATGGTGCTGGCCCCCGGCACCGACACCGGCGCGGCGCCGCTGACCCATGGGGGGGGGGGGCTACTAATTACATAGTTGAGCCGGAATTGGGATAGAAGCCGGTATGGGATTGGGATAGCAACTCAGCGAGACTAAGGGATTGTGTTGTGCCTTCGGTAGGCTCCCAAAATCACCGGTGTAGTGCCCTCAGGGCCGCCGGTTATGAAGCCTTTGGAGGCACTGGTGTGGGCACTCACAGGTTGAGGTACCGGTGTGAGGCCCTCACAGGCATTGGTGCGGGGCCCCCGAGGTGCCGCTGTAGGCCCTCTGAGGTACTAGTGTGTGGCCCTCAGAGGCGCCGGTGAGGGTCCTCACAGTTGCCATTGTGGGCCCTCAGAGACACGGCAGTGTGGGGGCCCTCAAAAGTCACCGGTGAGTGGCCGTCCGATGCGAAGGTCCCGTCTGGGGCCGTCAGAGGCTCCGGCGTTGAGCCCTCAGCTTGCTCAGAGCCGCCGATATATGGCCTTAAGAAGCACTGGTTTGGGCCTTTGGGACTTCATTCAGGGGTGCCGGTTGAACTCAGAGGTGGCAGTGTGGGGCCCTCAGCTGGGCACCGGTTTGGGGCTTTCACAGCCGCCGGTGAGGGCCCTGGCAGGCGCCGTTGTGGGGCCTTCAACCATTGGTTTATGGGGTCATCACAGGCGTGTGTGGAACCCTTAGAGCAGCTGGTCCCTGATAGGCCGGTAAGGGCCCTCAGAGGTCGCCAATGGGCCCTGAGAGGCCGGCAAGGGGCCCTCAAATGCCGACAAGGGACAATAAAAAGCCGGTGTGTGATTCTTATGGAGAGAAGTGTGGCTATTCGGAGCACATAAGGTGTTCTTTCGAGCCCTGTGGGGCCCTTCTGAGTCGAAAATGCCAGCGTGGACCCTCAGCCGCCAATTGGCGTCGCAGGGCCTCTCGGGCCCGAGAGGCCCCCTGATCCGATGGGGGGGCACGTGCCCCCTGATCCCCCCTCCGGGTGCAGATAGAGAATGCAATCGGCGGTGCGGGACACAACAACTGCAATCGTTCCTTCTCCCGTCGCGCGGTCGCCCATCCGACCCATATCCCCAGATTGTCAACCCTGGGGCTCGGGTCGGCAATGTATCGGCAAGGAAATCAGCTTTAGGTGGGTTAAAAAGTTATTAAGAGTCATTAGTTGTCGTTACGTTCAAAAATAACAACGATAAAGTGCCAAATGTACCCGACATACGGCTTGGAGCCGGGCGCCGCGCGGTCTCCACCAGTGACGTCACGCTAATGCTTAGCGACCGGTCCATTGGAAATTGCGGGATGATTCTACCTCTCTTATACGGCCTTGGCCTGGAGGAGTGGGCCCGACGCTGGAAAATGGTGGTCAGCCTGGAGAAGACTACCTCCACTATCTTCACGCTCGACCCAGCTGAGGCTCGGCGAGAAGCGGCGCTCCACTTCCAGGGCCAACCAGTGAAGTTCTCCCCCACCACGACGTTCCTGGGCATCACCCTCGATAGGAGCCTCACCTTCACGGGACATGTGAAGTAGAGTTGCAAAGTTTTCCCCAGCTGCCGGGCATTGGTCACGTGGCCACATTTTCCGTTTGACCTTGAGTTGGCACCAGATTTTGTCGACAGATGTGGCGCAGCTTATTTTACTGCAATATTTTAGATACTAAACATTTAGACGTGTGGTAGCAAATGATAACGCGCAAATAATATTGAATCATCGGTGACATAGTTACCATTGAAACTCGAATAGCATCAATAAAATACAATTAAACTATTATTACTCTTCCATTGAGTTTATTGTGTTTGCAGGTATAGGTAGAAACTGAAGAGTTGAGCCTGCAGCTTACAGTTGTTCTAATTTCTATAACTCTTAATGCATAAATCAAGGCTACTGAGGGCTGCAAATTTGTTTCACTTATCTCTAATAGCTTTTACCCTACCTTCATCAACCAATATCTGTAAGAATCTTGCATCAATCATCCCCAGACTTATGAGTTTTTTTTACATGCCTACGCCCCGGCCGCGAGAGTGGGCGGGTACGACTCCCTCGCCCTAATTGAGCTAGCCTCGCGGGAAAAACAAACATGTGTGCCGTTACGGGACCGGGGACGCAGCGATTGATGCACGATTTAAAAGTCTCAGGTCAACTGGTGGCCTCTGAGGGTCAGGTCAAGTGCCCCGAGGGCCAAAATACGATTTCGGGTTTTTAGAAATAACTTTGCCAAAAAACGGCGCAGAGTTGCGATTTTAGTACCATCATGTTTGTCATGCTCCGGTGCGTCAAATGGTGCACTTTTGTTTGGGTGGGGTCAACATAAGGTGTTCACATCGGATCAAAGTCAGGTCAGAGGCACTCAGGTCACGAAGTTGGTCGGAGGAGGTTATATCGTATATCATTCGATTCGATAGGCTTCCCGAGTCCATTGGCGACTTTTCCGACTTACCAGTTCAAATTTATCAGGAGTTATTGACGAAAAAACTTGTGACCTATGACGTCACGCTAGGTTAAAGATGCAATAGTGAAGCATTGGGTATTGCAAGAAGTGCATGACATTGCGATTCCATGTGCTTGAGCTAGGTTTAGATCATTCTCGGCGTCAAAATTACAGTTTCCATATTTTCCCCATTGACTTGTAATGGTGACGTCACGCGATCGGCCTGACCTCATGTGAACTCTAGGAGAAATCCGAGATATACAAGTTTTGAGACTTCTAGAGGATACTAGGTCCTGTAAGTATCATCTCGCTGTGACAGCTCCTCTGGCACCGAAGGCATTGCGAAGTTTCGGTATTTTGGGACTATTGCAGAGGTTCACGTGTGACGTCATAAGTCAGTAATCTGACCTGAGGCGGAAATGCAATTGGTTTCCAAAGATGCGTATGGAAGCAAAGATAAGGTGTGCCAAATAGCAGCCCTCTAGCTGTAAGGTGTTTTGAGCTATCGCCAAAAGTCGTGAGTGGAGCGCTACTGACTCCTCCGGTCGGCCGCCGGGGGTTAGGAGGCGTGCAGCGTATCGGAAAACCACCTGGTATTTAGCGAATTTTGCCGATAAAAATACGTTTCTTATGCCGACTTATAGCCAAAAGACGACTGATTCTCAAACCAGTCGTATCCTTGCACTAAATGGCTTGGTTTAGACACGATAGGTCTGAAAAGAAAAGGCCCCATGTATTCTCTATGGGCGCCGCGAGGCCTTTGGCACCAGAGTTTCGGGAAGTGCCCTCGCCACAACCGCACGTGCAGATTTGGTCACGTGACCAAGCGCATTTGCCGCCACTGTATTTATATACACTGTGGTTTTCCCCAAAGGCTGCTACCGGCACCGCCCCGCCCCACAAAAATTTTCTGGGATACCGGCATGCTACCACGCCCCAAGCAAAAAAACCGCCAAATTACCGGCATCCTAAAAAACCTGCATTCTTGATTCTAGCTTACCCCTGCAAGAGATGCCACATTTTGGCAGTTTCAGTACCTGTCCCACCCAGCAGCCATCCATTGTCCAACCACAAATACCGCCAGGCTTACGAGGTGTGTCATTAAAGTTCCAGGACTGGTGTCCTAAAAGATGAATTTCAAACCCAAGCCAAAAACCACCATATTTCCCCTTCAAAGTAATCCTTCTGGAGTATACAACTGCGCTCCCAACCCTCTACAGTCACTAATCTTTTTCTTACGTGCTTTTAAAATCATGTCCTCTGGTGCAGGTCGTTTAACAATGAGCGCTGAACAGCGAACAAACTTGAAGTTTTTGGTGCAGTTGGGAAAAACGCCGTCAGAAGCACTGGGTATGCTGCAAAAAGTGTACGGGGATGAGACAATGTCACGCTCACGTGTTTTTGAGTGGTGCAAGAGGTTCAAAGAGGGCCGGGAGGACGTGGAAGATGACCCCAGGAGTGGAAGACCCTCAACGAACAGGAATGAGGCCAATGTTGAGCGCGTCAAGCCAGAGCCTATTTTAAGGGAATTTGACTGGGGGGGCAACCTGGAAAATTGTCTTTAATAATCCATTAACCCTCGCCCGTATTGGTGTTTCCAGTAGCGAGCGTATAGGGGGGGGGGGGGGTCCGTTGGACCCTCCCCCTTGCCGTTTCGCCCCTGATCGAGCTAGAGCTTCACGGAAAAAACGACCGTGTTGCCCGTGATAAAAGGAAGCCGATTATACCCAATTTTAAGGTCCTAGGTCATCGGTTGACCTTCCAGGTCAGGTCATTGACCCAAAAGTCGGGAAAATCGGGACCTGTTAGAGCGTCGTAAAGAGTGGCTGCTATGGTTTTTCGGGGTGCTGATCACGAATATCATGTTGTTATGATCATAGATGATGTCTTCATGCATTTAGGCCAGGTCAGGTCAGGTCAGGTCAACCAGTAAGGGTTTTGCCGGGTATTCGTAGTAGGTGGCAACCGCCTCTGACAGCTTCGTAACATGTTACGAAGGCACCAAAACTACTTCGTAAATGGTCAAATGGTTGCTTAATTCGAATTCAGCTCCAAAAACTAGCCTAGAAAGTAGAAACATATAAAACTCGAAAATGTGAACCGAGGTCATCAAAGGTAAATGATCTGACCTGACCTTCCGGTGATCTTGACACCCACCCTAATGCATGGGAGCTACATCATATCCCATGTTTGAACGTTTGAAACCACGAAAAGACTGCAAACGCGCGGCTAATGCGAGGCGACATACGCCCAATCGCGACCTCGGCCAAACATGGTGCCATGGTGCTAGGCCGCCGGTGCATCTGAAAGAACTGTGGTGCCCCTGACAAGCCTGAAGTTCCAACGACAGGCCCGTGGTGCCCCTGACAGGCCCATGATGCCTTTGCGAGGCCGGTGGTGTCCACGTGAGGCCGGTGGTGCCCCTGGGCCCTGACAGGACTGTGGTGCTCCTGACAAGCCTGGAGTGTCCCCGACAGGCACGTGGTGCCACTAACAGGCCCAAGGTGTCCCAGTCCCTGCGAGGCCGGTGGTGTCCCTGCCAGGCATGTGGTGTCCATACTAGGCCTCTGGTGCCCCTGACAGGTCCGTGGCGCCCTTGCTAGGCCTATGGTGCCTCTGGCAGGCCTATGGTGCCCCTGGCGGGCCTGTGGTGGTACCCCTGACAGGCCCAAGGTGGTGCCCCTGCGAGGCCGGTGGGGCCCCTGGCAGGTCTGTGGTGCCCCTGGCAGACCTATGGTGCTCTTGCTAGGTTGATGGTGCTCCCAACAAGCCTGTGGTGCCCCTGACAGGCCGGTGGTGCCCCTGGCAGGCCTGTGGTGTCCCCGGGCCCCAAGAGGGTGGGGGGTCATGACCCATATGACCCACCCTTAGATACACCACTGGTCATTACTTACAGACTGACTCATTTGACATCCATTGCAAAACAAGTCACAGTAGTTACGTAGTATGTTTGTCACCCTGTTCCTTTATGCCCATTTTTATAGTGGGCAAATCTCGACGACTAGGGGGGCAATTCTGTTGAGTGCGGGGGCATTTGCCCCCCCAGTTAACATGTTAAAATAGGCCCTGCGTCAAGCAGATGGTGCGTGACGATCGTCGGTTGACTGTTCGACAGATCGCAGATGAGCTTGGCATGAACCACAACAGCGTGTGGAAGATTATCACTGAAGATCTGAAGATGAAGATAGCGAGAAGAGGCGGGAGTTGTGGGAGGGCAACTCGTGGCTGCTTCACCACGACAATGCGCCTGCTCACAATGCCCTGAGCATCAGAGAGTTCTTGGCCAAGAAGAACATCGCCGTGCTGGAGCAACCGCCCTACTCACCTGACCTCGCTCCGTGCGACTTCTTCCTCTTCCCCAAGCTCAAGGAAGTCATGAAGGGGACCCGTTTGGCTGATGCGGACGACATCAAAAAGGCCGTGACGACGGAGCTGAGGAGCATCCCGCAAGAATCCTTCCAGCAGTGCATGCAAGCCTGGCAGAGAAGGATGGACAAGTGCATGCGGTGCCAGGGGGATTACTTCGAAGGGGCCAACCTATAGTTTGTAGCGTAGATGTGAAATAAAACTTGTGTGGCACCAGTCCTGGAACTTTAATGACACGCCTCGTATTTTGGCTGAGTTGGCCCCACAAATACCCAAAATTTTGAAACTCAATTCCAGTCTATACTGTTAAAATATCACCTGTAATCAAAGAGGTATTGCCTACAAAAAACTAACACATTCATCAAAAAGGCGAGGACAAAAAGAACTTGAATTACTGAAATGTGAACTTTCTAAAGCCTGGACAGTGAGCATTGAGCAGTAATCACATTTACATTTCACAGGTGTTCTACTTTTCCACATTCTCCTAAAATGTTGCAGGCACCAGTCAAATGTTTAAAATCTAGATGGTCAAAACATAAAAAGTACAGATTCGGCCATCTTCCTAACTGAGGAAGCGAGATCAACATCTACTGTTTCCTATCCACCATGGCTTGCTGGTTCGTGAATAAGATACGAATCATGTAAAAAAATGAGTTAATAACTCACTGGTCCTGAAAACAGTCACCAAATAATATGTACAAAAACGATATCTTCCATCCTCTCCAACCTCAAACGGGAAGAAACACAAGGTCTCAAGAGGGCCTGATTTCGAAACAAATGCGCCATAACAGAGGCTTTTAACCAGCTGAATAAAACGCTGCAAAAAAAGTTTTACGATTGCAAGACACTGCCTCGTGAATGATTATATTAATAAAAATTATCCAACACAATATTAAATTATAATGAAATCAACAATGTGAGTGTAATTCACTACAAGAAAATTCATTTCTCTTCAGTTTTTCAACCAAAAAAGGGTATATGAATGAACCTATTACGTCATCAGATTACCTACATCCATTCATTAGGGGAGAGAGCATCTTAAAAGTAAATCCTTGGTTGTATTATTTTGCGCCACTGTGTCAATTTTGCCTGCATGATGTGTTTCTTGTAAAGATACGACAAAATGTCAGTTCAAATCCATTTTCATTTAATTATGGGACCAAAGTCAGGCTCAGGGCTACCTAACGCCTGCCTTTTCAGCTGGATTTTCAGTGTCAACAAATTCTTTGTAGAGTTTCTCAGACCACATCTCATTATCTCAGGACTCAAGGCCAGTTTCCAAACAATGTGTTTTTTGGTGTTTTGATTCTGCCTTTTCCCCTAGGGAATGTTGTCATGAACATTTATTTATTTTTTTGTGTGTTATACCTATTACCTACCATTTGACTTACTAATTGATCGTGCTTTTGCAACATGAATGAGTACCATTACAATTACTCGTTTTATAGACCACAGTAGATTCTTAACAATTCTAATTATAACCAAGCCTGTGAAATGCTGAGGTCCATGTGTTACCCCTACCCTTAGCAATGGAACTTCTACCACAAAATGTATCTTGCAGTGGTTAATATTGCTGTTTTATTACAATTTGAGAGCCTCTTAGTGTCCAAAGTTTGAATCTTTTGCTGATATATTTTTTTTGCACAAAATCAAAAATACCGGCATGCTACCGGCAAGACATGCCATATACCACGAAAAAACCTGCGGTAGTGAAAAATTACCGGCATGCCGGTAGTGCGGTAGGGAAATTTTGCAACTCTAAATTGTGAAGACGATTAAGGCCAAGATGCTCCAAAGGAACAACGTCCTCCGGGCCATCAGCGGCACGACGTGGGGCTGCTCACCGTCTGATCTGCGCAGCACCTATCTCGCCTTCTCTCGCGCCTGCGCCGACTACGCCGCCGGTGCTTGGATGCCCGGCCTCAGCGAGTCTGGCCTGAGGGAGCTGGAAACGGTGCAAAGACAGGCGTGCAGGACAATCACCGGCTGTGTCAGATCCACACCAGTGGACGCCCTGGCCAGAGAGGCGGATCTCCTGCCTTTCTCGGCGCGGCGGAGGCAGTTGGCGGCTGTGGCGATGGAGCGCCACTCCCGGGACCTACCAGACGACCCTGTGCAGCGGATCCTCCTCCCTGAGAACCGCCCCCGGCAACGTCTGCGCTATGACAGAGGATGGGCACGGACGGGCCAAGAGATATCCAAAGACGCCGGTCTAGACGACTTCCCACGCGAACCGTTCCTGGTGGTTGCCAGCACCCCTCCCTGGGAGTCACCGCCACCTCCAACGGTTTTCTTCCACACTGGACTCGTGAGGCCGCTACCGCAAAACGCCCCCGCCGAAGAGCGACGGACTGCCGCCGAGGAGACGCTAGCCGGACTGCCGAACCCGGACGTCCAGGCTTTCACGGACGGCTTGGCCACAGCCGGCACAGAACGAGGCGGAGCAGGGGCAGTCGTCTATAGGAGCGGCAGGGAAGTGAAGAGGATCCGAGCGCCAGCGGGGCGCTTCACGTCGAGCTACACAGCGGAGCTCCTCGCTCTACGTGGGACACTCAAATACATCGAGTCCATCCTCACCGACCAAGACCCTGCACTCAATATCCAGCTGTGCACCGACTCCCTATCATCCCTCATGCGTCTGAGGGAGGGCCCGGCCAACCAGACTGAACGGGTCGCTGACCAAGTCTGGCTATCCCTCCGGCGACTAGGACGACGCCACTGCGTGGACCTTCAGTGGGTTCCCGGCCACGCGGGAGTCGCCGGCAACGAGATCGCCGATGCCGTGGCCAGGGAGGCCGCTGAGCTGCCGCAGGACGGGATACCCATCACCTTCGCGGCGGCCAACAGCCTGCTGAAGCGCCACGTAAGCAGAGTGGGTGGAGAGCACGCGCCACTCCCGACCGGCGCCCGCGACCCGCCCGCACCTAAGCCACGACTACCACGATGTCGTCGGCCCGGGCAGGGTCAGGCTGGCAGACAGGCTCGGCCTGTCTAGGGGAGAGGGCACCGCTCTGTCGCGCCTCCGGACCGGCCACTCTCCTGCCCTGCAAGCGTACCGTCATTTCATCGGGGTGGAGGAGGACGATGGGTGCCCGACCTGCGACGGCGGAGTCAGGGAGGACGCGGAACACTTCCTGACGTCGTGCCCCGCGACGGCCCGCGTCCGTCACGACGTTTTCGGGAGAGAGGACCCGACGCTGCGGGAGGTCTTCGCTGACCCATGCCGGGTTATCGAGTTCCTGCGGCGCCTGGGCCGACTATAGAGCGCCCACGGCGCTAGACACTCTGGCGGGGTGCTGGTTTCTCCGGCCCTACCCGGCGTCTTAGTTCGCCGGAACCCGCCCGGGGGCCTGCTGCCCTCCCTGCGCGGACGTCGCAAGTGTCGCCCCCGAGGGGGCTGGGGCCCTCCCGGGCCCCCCATGTGGGCCCACCGGGCCCGACGGCCGGAACGACGACAACAACAACAAGACGGTTTTGTCAACGTCGACGGATGTGACGAGTGTCATGAGCACAGCGAGCACCTGCTGAGAGCAGGCCAGGCCAGATCTGAGTACAGAAGAGAGGCCGACAGAAACTGGCCAGAAGATGAGATCGTCTGCAGTGCATATATGATGAAGGTGACCTTGATTCCGATCCTTCCACACAAGACCGTTTTCTTCACACCCCGCCTCGTAGTGTTTAATGAGACATTTGCGACACTGAAAGACAAGGGGACAAAGCGATCGATGAAGTCACTTGCGGTGCTCTGGCACGCCTTGCTCTGGCACGAGGCGATGACAGGGAGAGATGGCGACGAAGTGGCGGCAGCACTCTGGCGTTTCCTATCTGAACATCGAGACAAAAAAAAAAAAGAGATCACCATTTTCACCGACAACTGCCTGGCCCAAAACAAGTCATGGATTCTGGCGTCGGTGCTGATGAATTTCGTGCACCAGCCTACCAACACCGTCCAGAAGGTGACCCTGAAATATCCTGGAGAAAGGGCACACCTCGATGAGTGCGGACGCCTCGCACCAGCTGGTGCAAAGAAGGCTGGGAAAGTGTAAAGTGTCCGGCTTCCACGACTTTCGACAGGTGGTGGAGGAGACGGGAATAAAGACGCACACGATGTCCCACGAGGATTTCTTCGAGTTCCAGTCTCGAGTCTCGCAAAAGAAACTGGCCCTGCTAGGGAAGGAGGGCCTCCGTCCGTACCTAAAGGACGTGAGGTGCCTGCAAGTCCGCAGGCACAGTGGGGACATCTTGAAGAAGTCACACCTTGAGCGGCAGTGAAAGGCTTTCAGCCTCATGAGAGCCACGTTCGACCCCACGTGTGAGCCAGCGCGTCGCATCAGACCGCGTGGCATCAACAAGACGAAGATCGACACCATCGTAAACAACCTGCTTCCACTGATGCCGGGGCACAAGCACGGCTTCTGGCTAGAGCTGCAGAGCCGTGGCAGCGCTGGCGTACGGGACCTTACTGGCTGAGAGACCCTCTCATACCCAAGGTTCGCGACGAGGGTCTTCGGAAGAGATGGCATATATGCCATCTTAGCATATATGCTAAGGAGCACGTTGGCTCCCTAGCAAACTCCCTAGCAAAATTGTAAACCAATTTTTTAAACATTATTCATATCAATCGCTGAACGTTTCAAGGCGATCGTTCAGTCGGTGTAGCTATAGCCGAATATTTAAAGCTATTTTTTTCGAGGTGAGGTCAGTTGGACTGACCTGCAGGTGGCCTGACAATTTCAACTTCTAACCTCAACTGAGCCGGTCCCGAAGCTCAGTCGGTAGAGCGTTAGACTCAGCGAGGTGGGAGCTCGCGTCCCGTTCATAACATAACAGCCCGGGTTCGAAACGCGAGGGGCACTCGATGTTTATAAACCTCCTGACTGGTATGGTTGCGGTTGGTGGCAGGCCGTAGCCATTTTAAGCTGAGGGGACCGGCCGTGCGCGGCTATGTGCGTACGTTAAACTTCGGACTCTAAATTCTGTCATATATCAGGAATTGCGCGATCGGAGGATGGAGGACAGGGCCAATGCAACAAGCTCTGCTTAGCGGGGGCTCTGTCCTTATGAATCCTCCCATTGAAAAGGCCAGTTCGAACCAAATTCATTAAACAAACTTACACCTTTTCCGCACATGTTAAATTTCAGACCCAAGAAAGTTAAAAAGTAGCGGCGCGGAACGGTGCCGTATGATCGTATCTACTAACATCATGTTACGACCTTTCAGACACCTTGTAGAAAGACTCAGCGGGGAGAAGGTGTTGGGACACTCCCATATGCGGTTTTTCGCGGTTATCTTAAAAACGGCAGCGCCCCGCGCCGGTGTTCCACCCACCCCGCTCAGCAACCGGACTGCCGGGGATCGGGCCGGCCATGAGTTCCCCCACCCTCAAACCGAAAGTCTGGACCCACCCTGGTGCCCTAGCTAATCGCTAACTAGAATCAGCGCACACAGATGTCGCCAGGGTATATTGAGTGAAGGGTAGGACGAACTTTGGTAGGAATTTCTAGTATAACTACTAGAAAACCTACTATATGTGGTCGGGACTAGCAAAAAGTTAGTTGAAACTAGAATATGGTAGCGCTTATGGTTGGCAGTCGTGACGCGCACGTGACATTCATTTCTTAAATTTCTTAAATAGCAGGGTTTAGGGACCGATTAGTGCGCAGATACATTCAATTAGCTATTAATAATTGATTACGCAAACACTCAAGATTCTACATCATTCATTTCTAGCCGAAATCACACGGCGCTCCCAGGATTCGAACTCACGACCCTCGGATCCGTAGCCCGATACGCTACCGACTGCGCTACCGAGGACCGCGCGCCGAAGATCGGAGAGGCGGATCGCGGGTGCTGGCGTGCAGAGAAATCTTTACCCTGTACGCCGTAGAAGATCGGCTGGGTTTCGTGAAAAATGGTAGAGGAATTGTCGAAAGAAAATTCATCGATCTATCATTTGAGACTAAGAACCATTGATTCCTTCAAAGGTTGACCGAGATATCGGTCGCCGAAAACGGGTGCAGTTATTTTTTTACATCTTAGTTTTTGTTTACGCGTTGTTAGACGTTTTTCGGCGCACTGTTGTTGAAGTTATACAGGCCTATTTTACAGCTATTTTTTATTCACAAAACTGCTGCAATTTTTAGAACTTTTTCTGCATATTGACATTTTGATGGAATTGAAATGCATAAAAGATGTTTATTCTTAAATCTTGAATGCCAATATAATAACAATCTGAATCGAGCCACGCTGGTAGCGAAATATTACGAATCAATGATAATAACTTACAACAGTAACCGGCAGAAAATATGTAGTTACCGCGATCTCGTGAAATTGACAGGAGATACCGCAAGAATAATAGCCTAACTAAACAAATATTGAAATAACTGAAAACTCATAATACCCGCTTAGCACTACTAACGCTGACCATTTTCTTCGAACAGTAAATGCTTACCATACCATAACATCTGAAGATAATGAACTTGAACCTCGAAAAGCGAGTTGTCCAGTTTCAGTCTCAGTTTGTGCGGTACTAGGATACATTCATTATCAGTGAATCAAATAAAAATTGTCCGGGGCATCATGCTGTGATTATATGAACCAGTTAATATGTATAAAATCTAGTTATTGGCCAAACGCAACGGCCACGGACCGTAGGTTGACGACCCCGAAATTTAGCGAAATGAGGTATAGGTTCAAGCAGTTTAAATAATGCTGGTGCGTGGAGTTGAAGAGTGATGTAAATGTGGCCACAGTCTACAAACACGATAACAAATATCGATTGCGCTTCGCTCAACCAGAGCCATGCTCGTTCTTGCTCATGAAACAGTGCACCCCCATAAAATGAAAAGTCTGAACGAATGCATTCAGGTTCCTACCTCTGAATCACCTTATATTGAGATCCGTTTCTTAACAGGAACACAAACGCGGCCCATCAATTTGTCAGTACCTACTAAGGCAACATCGTCTGACAGTTCTTGTGACAACGCATCAAATGGCCAACTTTGACACTATCTACCAACACGGTAACGGCAATAAAATTGCATTGCAAAATGCAAATAAAATTGCACCATTTCCAAGCCCAGCTTGACACCAAGTGCGACCAGCTAGTGTCATTTTCACAACCAAGTGCGACCAGTTAGTGTCTCGGGACACATTCCATTTGCATAGGTACCGCAGTAACCCATTAGGGGCAAAAGGAAACACATGACTTGTGTACGACCAGCGTTCTGTCAGCGTACGACGCATAAAGCAAACTGCTCAAACAACTGCGATCCCGAACAACACAACACAGAGCTCCGAAACGAATGGTTTACAAAAGTCTACGACTGACGACATCGAAACAGTACGTTCATCGGGACTAGTCACATGACACGCTCAACCCAGCTGGGTTATGGGTACTAATTGCGCTTCAAATTGACCTCTGACAGCCATTTACTTACGCTAGTTTGATGCATAAAACTGTACATTGAAACTCAAGCGGCAGCACATAGGTCTCCATCAAGGTGGTTATATACAACAGAGCACCTCGCTAAAACGAGCGCGAGCCGCACTGTCACACTGACCGTTAACACTGAGCCGCGAGTCGTGACAGTCGCACTGCGTCATATGCACACAGATGTCGCACCCACAGCACCGTTGCTGGCACTGCGCTGCGGGTGGACACGCGCGGTGCAGTAGCTCTACGGTGTGCGGCTCACCGGAGGGATTACCAGTCTCCGACCGGACAGTCCAGGCGGGAAATGCGGTGTCTTCAATCATGACCGCCGTCCCCGTCTCCGCGGAGTACCGCACGGCGGCGACGCGGCGGCGTCGGATCTTGAGCTGGTGGACACTGGACTCCTGCCAGAGCTACCAGCTTCAGCCCTTCAGCATCCTGTCATCAGCAAACTCCAGCAGAGCTCCAATGCAACTGGGAAAATAAAATTTATGCTGTTAAGCTAAATCATGCAAAACATTTCCTTGCACAGGATTCTCTTGCGCAGTTCAGCAAAATCTTCTGTGATATCCATGGCCGTGACCGCCGTGACAAGAGGACTTGATGCCATTGTAAAAAATATAGGTTCATTGGTTCTCATTTACCCACATCGAGCCTCTATAGGTACCATTCATTTGTATATCATGAAGTATGTTGACTACACAATATTTATGCAATAGACTGACATGAAATATGAAGGAATGGCAGAGAGATGGGTAAATAAGCCAAATAGGTTGCAGGATTTATTGGCACCAAACAGGCCAGAAAGTAGAAGTTCAAACAATCTTACAAACTACACCAGAGAAAGCCTTTGAGTTAGGTACAAAAGCATGCCACAGAAATAAAAACAATGCAGTTTTGTAGAGCATTTCCCAAAAGATAATTGCGATTCAGCCTTGCTCCCATTCTGAGATTGAATAAATACAAATTATGAGGTGAAAGTTACTAAAAAGCAGTTTTTTACCCATTCAACTTAATTTTACTACATCACTAATTTGAATTATCAGTCATCACCAGACTTGCAAAAAAACTTTCTAGTTATTATGCCACAAAAAATAAACAAAATATCTGAAATTTCACAATATAAGCACCAGCCACTGGAGCGGTATGACAATGATGGGGTCTCGTAACTTGAACGTTCAGTGTGTAGGAGCATGCCTGGCTTGACTTAACGGCTTTGAGGCATCACCTTTGCAGCAGCTCCTCCTATTCTTTTTTAACATAAACTATCATTACCATGCTATGATGATGAGGTGGCTGGTTTCGGGCGCATGAAAAGTAGCAGCCCTTCTTTCATTCTATTTCCTTGTTTTCACATGCTGCACAAAATGTTTTTTCTTCCACGTTCCTTCTGTCATTGTAAAAGATAATAGGTATCATAATTGCTTCACTTCTTCTTTATATTCCAAGTATTGCTTCGGCAATTCATTACATCTCCCGTCAGTAAACCATTGCCCTATGGCCGCTAAAGTAAATAAGTTGGAATGCGCCAGAAATTGCCAAAATCGCGCCAAAATAGCAAACTAAGATGAGAAAAAATAACCGCACCCCCGAAAACAGGCCATTTAACATGTAAACCCTATGGGCTGGTAGGAAATGTACGCCGTGGAGCAGCAGTGCTACCAACTAACTTCGGCGGGGGCCGGATGTCGCGGTTTATATGCATATGCAAAATGTCGCAACTATAGCGGCACATGCAGTGCAAATGGTAGCAGACAGCAATAGTTTCCCCTACCAAAGTGGTGGTTTTCTACCACAGACGCTCGTCGAGGTCGGAATTTTCAAATACGCGTAGCGCCCGGTGGGGCAGGGTAACCTTTGACCGGTCGCGCGGCTGAACAGCTGTCGTTAGTACAGTCTCTGACAGTGAAACCTCGCTAACGTTCCCTGCGCGGGCATCACCCCACAACACAGTGACCCTGGCCTTTTGCATAGGAACATAACGGGACGAAAGGGAGGCCTCATCAGTCATCCTTCGCCCTTATGGGGCGTTTTCGGTTTGGACGAGTGTTTCATCTCGAATGTGGACTGGTTAGTCCACTTCAGATGACCTGATTGATGTTCTCAGCCCCCTAGTTTTTGAGCCTCAGGCATAACGAAACTCATGTTTGGCCATTTTAAGACATTTTCGACTGTTGTTTTGAGCCCTCCGTTAAGTAAAGCGCCTTAAGTCACCTTGAGTTATGTACCCCGAAAGGGTGCTCTAAAGGCCTGGGTACACTATGCGTTTTCTGCGTGCGTTTTTTGCGGGTTTGCGTTTTTTCGTAATATCGTTCTAGAAAGAAAGTTAAAAATAATTCAACTTTTACATTTGTAATTTACAAAAGTTAATATTACTCTGATATTAACTAAAATTTAAGATAAAAAACATCACAAAAACGTAATATTGTTTTTTTCTAGAGCGATATTAGGTACGCAAAACACGCAAACCCGCAAAAAAACGCACGCAAAAAACGCATAGTGTAGCCAGGCCTTTAGACAGCTAGTAATCCATCCTGTAGAGCCTGGTTTACAGCTTCCTAAAGCTTTGACCTTTTTTGGCGGCCGCTTTGGCGCCACATTCAGACTGGCTGGCTACAGACACCTTCTGAATCGTCCCGAATATCCTATCGTGCTGACTAAATACCAAGACTCGGAGTCCTCCATGTTGCGACGTCAGATCTACCTATCTACAGGAACTGGACTCTATAGCAAAAAACGTTTCGTGTGGAGAAAATGATCATTGTGGAGCATATTAGGTACCAGTTGATATCACAACCACATAAGCTGATTTAGGAATTAAAATCAGCGTGTTTTGAAACCAGAGAACGCATAAAAATAAAATTCAGGTGAGAACGAACTTATGGGACACCCTGTACATTGCCACTCGTTCATCTGATGCAATGCTGTTCATTCCTCGGCTCCTTCATTCCCCATGAGTACTTTTGGTTTTTCGAGTCGTTTGGTCGACCATTTTTTAGCTCGATCCTCCGTTGTGACAGTGGAATAGCGATTTATGATTCACTGTGGCTTATCCCTCGCCCTGGCAGGGCATTTTTCATAACACGGCCTGGCAGGTGGGGGGGGGGGGGGGTCGATGCGACCCCCCCTCGCGATTGGCTCCTATGGCACCTAGAAACACCAAATTTGGTAGGTAGGTGGGCCCTCTGGAGTTCTCGCCCCTGTGCAAATTTAGTTGCTCTAGGTCAATATTTAGGGGGGTTTTGGGGGGTATAAATTAAAAGATTCCGCTAAAAACAGGCCAAAAGTTTTTCGCTTATTACTTTTGATCTAATTAAGATAGAGGAAAAAGAAAAGCAGCAGTAACTCAGCACGTCAAGGCGCGTCGAATGATATACTTTTTAGCTTGTTTAAGTGTACTTAAAGTTTTTCTTAAATTTTAAGTAAACTTAAATTAATAAACTAAGTTCAAGTTAACCAAATTGCATCATATCACATATCATTCGATTCGGCTGATCACCAGGAACACAATGATACCATTTTTAAGCTCTAGCGTCATTATGTGCCAAGTTATTGGCAAAAACGTAATTTGACCTCAGTTGACCTCATTTGACCTGACACATGGATAAGTACACCAAACAAAGAAACACCAAGTGACCTGCTGTTAAGTACTGTGGTTTCAAAGCTCAAAAGTGATAGAACGAAGCGGATATCTCCAGTATTTTCCGAATTTAGCATTTTCCCATAGACTTAACATTACGACGTAATGACCTCTAACTGACCTCAGGTCAGTGACCTCAAAAAACCCGAACTATATGTTATACAACTCGGTGAACTCAGCACATCCTGAAAGTTTGAAGGAAATCAGTCCAAAACTGTGAGCTGGACAGGTGCAAAAAGAAAATTGAAATTTGACCATGACCTTGTACCGGTTTTTCTGACCTGGTGACCTGACCCAAGGTCACCCGGACCTGAAATTTTCAGGTCATATGTAAAAAGGTTGCCCCATAAGCTGTGCCAAATTTGGCGGCGCTGCGCGCCGCCGTTTTTACGCTATCTTCGAAAAACCTTAGGGGGGGGGTCGCATCGACCCCCCTGCCAGGGCGAGGGTTATGCAAGCATTAATTTATCCACCAATACCAATGGTAATTGGCAGTCAAGCCCGCACTTCCCAATTTCCTCAATCATGTTGCAATCATGTGGCAATCATGCTGACTTTATTGTGTCTAGGGCAAACAAAATGAACGGCATTCTTATGAGGGCGATGCAGTCTGAATCAAAAATTGGCATAGTAAACTGGAAGTCAATTTTGACCGCCTTCTATGGAAATGTTCGTGCGATATTAAAATACCTATTGTTGCGTCCTATGAGGTGGTGCGGCAAAATCGCACTTAGATAGAGTAGAAAAGATACAGTATCACTTTCTCGTCCCAGCCCGTCAGTCCCCCGTCCCGACCAGCCGGTCCCTCATCCCAGCCCGTCAGTCCCCCGTCCTAGCTAGCCGGTCCCTCGCCCCAGCCCGCCAGTCCCCCGTCCCGACCAGCAGCTGGTCTCCTGGTCCAGCTCGACGTGCGCCGAGGCGTATTCTGAGTTCTGACAGCTCACTTGAGAGCCAGATAAAGCCACCGCGCCAGGCTGTCCCCGTGGCGGTCTGCCGTCTCCATGGGCTTAGTTATCGGATCGCTGTCTTGGTGGGTTTAGTAAGCAAGTCGCTCTCCTGCTTGAATTATTACGAGCGAGCGAGCGCAGCGAGCGAAGTGAGTCTTTTCAATATAACGGAAAAATCTCAGTATGAGCGGCCCGGCCCGGCCCGGCCTGTAACGCTTTTGAGAGGCTTATATCTTAGCAACCGCTGGACCGATTGGCCTGCGGTCTTTTTTGTTGGGTAGCCCCATCCCTTCTACCCCGTAATTGACTACTTTTGATACATCTCCGTGACCGTCGTGGCACGTGCCACCGTCCACGTGAAAAGTCAAGGGTGTTCAAGCTGTTTTGCAAAAGTAGTGATTTTGAGAGGCTCATATATCAGCAGCCGCTTGGGCGATTGACTTGCGGTAATTTTTGTAGGGTAGCTGCATCCCTTCTACCAAAGGTCGGATACTCTTCATCTATGTGAGTGACCCCCACTGCACGTGCAAAATACAACAATAAGAGGTGCCAAATTTGTTCCCATTTCAGTAACTCGGTAATTACTGGGGCGATTTCGCCGAAACTTGGCATACAGGTAGGCACCCACCAGGCAATGCATTCCCATGTGTTGCGGTTAGGGTGCTACTGCACGTGCGCACGTGCAGGGGGCGTTTCCAGATCTCGAGAACGGCTGGGCCGATTACGCTCAAATTTGGTACACGGTTGGGGACCGGTTAGTAGGGTGCCGTGCAAAAGTCATTTTGGACCCCGTTTGCACGTGGGCACGTGCAGAATGCCGCTTCCAGATCTCAGGAACGGCTGGGCCGATTGCGTTCAAATTTGGTACACCGCTAGCGACCGGTTAGAAGGGTGCTTTGCACAAGCCCGTTGGAAGTACCCTCTCGCCCTTCTGCACGTGCAGGGCTCACTCTCGATCGCTCGTCCTTCGCCCAAAAGGCGTTTTACTGGTTACGAGCGAGCGAGCGCAGCGAGCGAACTGATTCTTTTCAATATAGCGGAAAAATCTCAGTATGAGCGGCCCGGCCCGGCCTGTAACGCTTTTGAGAGGCTTATTTCTCAGCAACCGCTGGACCGATTGGCCTGCGGTCTTTTTTGCTGGGTAGCCCCATCCCTTCTACCCCGTACCTAATTGACTACTTTTGATACATCTCAGTGACCGTCGTGGCACGTGCCACGTGAAAAGTCAAGGGTGTTCAAGCTGTTTTCCAAAAGTAGTAATTTTAAGAGGCCCATATCTCAGCAGCCGCTTGGGCGATTGTCTTGCGGTAATTTTTGTAGGGTAGCTGCATCCCTTCTACCAATAGTCGGACACTCTTGATCTATGTGAGTGACTCCCACTGCACGTGCAAAATGCAAAAAGAAGAGGTGCCAAATTTGTTCCCATTTTAATAACTCGGTAATTACTGGGGCGATTTCGCTGAAACTTAGCATACAGGTAGGCACCCACCAGGCAATGTATTCCCATGTGTTGCGGTTAGGGTGCTACTGCACGTGCGCACTTGCAGGGAGCGCTCCCAGATCTCGAGAACGGCTGGGCCGATTGCGCTCAAATTTGGTACACGGCTGGGGACCAGTTAGTAGGGTGTTGTGCAAAAGTCAGTTTAGACCCCGTTTGCACGTGCGCACGTGCAGAATGCCGCTTCCAGATCTCAGGAATGGCTGGGCCGATTGCGTTCAAATTTGGCACACCGCTAGCGACCGGTTAGAAGGGTGCTTTGCACAACCCCCGTTGGAAAGACCTTCTCGCCCTTTCGCACGTGCAGGGCTCACTATCTCGCTCGCTCGTTCTTCGCCCAAAAGGCGTTTTACTGGTGTAGCTATAAAGGGTACTGAACTGGCATTTATGTCGCTTGAAGTGTGGCAGCTTAGGTATGTACGAGGCTTGACAGTTGAAGCTGAGAGAACTAGTGGATAGTAAGAAGGTATTGATTTGGGTGTAACGCTACCCGTTTTAAATAATAAATTTCGTGTAACATTTCAGTAGGTCGCTTCAACTCAAATTTGTGGAAAATGTTCACTCTACCTGTAATGTTTGTGCTCATTGGGCTCGCCTCCCCAATCCGTTTTTATCTCTCAGTTGTTACTGTTACTCTGTTACTCTTCTGTTATATCTGTTACTCTTCCATCAATTGTTTAGGTTTGAAAAGCTTAAAGGAAATAGTTCACTGTTAACATGGGGTTTTGAACTGGAATGGAAGTTTTGTAGCTTGAGCTGAGGCCTGAGACTAGCACAAATCAGAAGCTTTTACGGCCCAACAATCACCCTATAGACCAAGATATTCCATTTCTCGTCCCGAAAAGAGTGTGCAGAGGAATGCGTGCCTTAACATTTTGAGCATAAAAATCATAAATCCATTGCAAAAAAACTTATTTCGGGAAGGTGAACTATTCCCCCCCCCCCCAAAAAAAAACGCTCTCAATGATCTTTCAGCCAACGAAAAGTGGACGGATGTCACTCCAAGCCAATGTGGTTGAGGACTTTGGTGTGCCACATGCTGTGTGTTGTCCTATGCTAAGTATGTGTCCGTGATACTAGTTTCTAAGCTGATAGCCCTACATCCCCAGCTTGACATCGCAAAATAGGTATGTATTGTACGCACAATACCACTTCGCCCGACCATTCCTCCGCAACTAAAAACACCAGTGTACATTTACACAATTCAGTAGCTGTAATGTTCTCATTCAAAAACCATATACAATGCATTCTAATCCAGACAACAGGTCGGTACAGACGCTAGTTTTGTACATGAAATACCACTGTCAATGAAGCTGTACATGAATCGTAAGATCAGGTCGCGCCGGGGGCGATATTTCCGTCACTGAATTCGTCAGGCTCTTGGGCGACGGAGAAAGTCACACAGCGCCTTCCATCAGTCGCAACCCAAACGTAAGCCCACATGTTAGCTAGCAAATAAATCACATTTCAGAAACGGTATAAACGCAGGAACTATTGAAACCGAAGCCTAGCTTGACGCACATCACGCGAGGACGCCGCCGAATACGTTAACAATGTACTCAAGTGCACCGTGAATTATGACATTGCCACAATGCGGCTCGTCCGATTCGGAGAGTCACCGAGAGGTCACAGCGCCACGGCGCTTCTGTACGGCTTCCTATAGTCGAAATAATATCTGAGAGTCGCCGCCGAACCGGTGCAGACGTGCTCGGGTCGCGGTCGCAGTAAAATGCCGGCCGTAGGTGGCACAGTCAGAGTCACAGGCGTAGAATTTCTGCGCGCGCGCACGTGCGCTGTTGTTCCAATTTGGGGGGTTGTTAGAAGTCGGCGGAGAGGAGCGCTCTGCTGGGGTAGCTCCGGCAACGGAGAGGAGCGCTCTGCTGGGGTAGCCGGCGGCGGAGAGGAGCGCTGGAGAGGCGGTGACGGGGAGATTTTGATCATATGCTACGAGACGCGCCCACCCAGCCAGTGGAGTCGGGCTGCGGGCCGGCGGCGGCGCCCGGCCGCCACCACGGCACGATATGAGGGCACACACTACGCACTAGAACCGACACACTGCACCGGGCGCTCCCTCTCTCACACCCGCTCCCTCTCTTTCCGCGTGTATGTGTGTGTGTGTGGGGTGCCCGCATGAACAGAAATGCCCGAACGCACAATGATATACCCTGTTGTTTCCATTATACAGTACGCGGCGGACGGAGGCACCTGCGGCGCTGGCGCCCCGGCCACGCGCCGCAGGGCGCGTCCGGCGTGACGTCAAACGGACCCCCTGCCCAGAGGCGTGCGCCCGGAACCCAACTGCCGCGCGGGGCACACACGCCAAACAAACGCTCCCGGCCACTGGCGACGGCACGCGGCGCCGCCGCCGCCGGCAGCAACAAATAAGGGTATCAGCACTACACGGGCCACACGGCCGGGCGGAGGCCGCTGGCAGCGAGCCGCGCGCTACCGTCCGCAGTAACAAATTATGTACAGTCGTCATCACATTGAACATACAGGAGCGGCGGCGCGGCGCACCGAGGGCGCCGCGAACGCCGCCTATTGCTGCCGCCCCACACTCCACCACACACAATCAGCACGGTGCACACCATTGCCGGCCCACCGAGCCACGCGGCCGATGAACACACAGTGAAGCAGTTGGTCGCCACGGCGGCGCGCCGCGCTCAGCACCATCTAGCGATGAGGCGGCGAAACACAGCTGTCCGGCGACACCGCTGCAGAGATCCGGGCGGCCACCTGGCGGCAAAGGTACACAACTGTTAGTACCAGGGTTTCGGCACCAGGGCGAGAGCGCCCTCTCTCGGGAGACCGGACGATCAGAGGGCGAAGAGGGTGCCTGGTCCGTGATTAAGGAATGGTGCGGCGGGGGTTACTGACGCCACGGTAAGGTACCGGCGCTACGGGGCTGGACGCCGTACTATCCCTGGCGCTTGTGCAGCAGCGCCGCGCCCTTTGGTACGGCGGCGCACCCTGCAGCCGGACCGCGCAGAGCGCGCCGCTGATTACCAATGCAAAAGGCCGGCTGTTTTGGCCGGGCACTCGGCGCTAATCTGGCGGCCCTAAAACTGCACGGCGCCGGGCCTCGAGCACGCCTGGACCGCCGCGCCAGCGCCAGCGTAATTACCGAATGCAAATCACAGTTGTATAATGGCTCGCCGAAATGCCGGTAGCGGGGCCGGTTACAGTCCAGGTCGGTCTGGGAAGGTCCGGGTCCAGGTCTGGATCTGGAGCTGAATCAGGGCTTGGGTCCATGTCGGGGTTTAGTCAGGTCTGAGATCTGAAGTCCGAATCAGATCCAGATTCGAGCCGAGACGGAGTGAGGTTAGGCCCCGGGTCCGATTTGAGGCCGGTCAGAGTCCGGTTTCAGGTGCGATCGGAAACGACTGAAGGGTGCCGATAAAGTCATGGATTCGGGAACGGATGCTCAGATTCAGGCTCCGCCGACTCAGACCTTGGTGCGTTCTGTGGTGTGTTGCCTTGCATTGACACAGAATAGAACAATTATCCTATTGTCCCTCTCCCTAGCGAACAAAACCTGAGAGTATCCTATCCAGGATGCCTGATCAACACGCACAATGTAACCACACAGGCGTAAGTTAAACACGCATTTATCAGCCTTGGACCACATTCAGATGTCGGCCAGATAATAGCGCGTGTCCCTGTCCAATATCCATGGTGCTACACCAGAGTGCGTTTTGTCGAGACTGCCGGGACTGGGCCCACCACCCGCCCCGGCTGACCCGGCCGCCGCCGCAGTAGGCACCAGGCACCTGCGGCTGCTACGGGTGGTGGTGGCCGCAGTACTGTCGCTGCCTGTATATACCTGCGGCTGCTACAGGTGGTGGCCGCAGTACTACCGCTGTGTATACCTGCGGCTGCTACGGGCGGTGGCCGCAGTACTGTCGCTGTACATATATACCTGCGGCTGCTACAGGACTACAGGTGGTGGCCGTAGTACTGTCGCTGTATATACCTGCGGCTGCTACGGGTGGTGGCCGCAGTACTGCTGCTGTATATACCTGCGGCTGCTACAGGTGGTGGCCGCAGTACTGCCGCGGTGTATATACCTGCGGCTGCTACAGGTGGTGGCCGCAGTACTGCCGCTGTATATACCTGCGGCTGCTACGGGTGGTGGCCGCAGTACTGTCGCTGTATATACCTGCGGCTGCTACAGGACTACAGGTAGTGGCCGCAGTACTGCCGCTGTATATACCTGCGGCTGCTACAGGTGGTGGCCGTAGTACTGCTGCTGTATATACCTGCGGCTGCTACAGTTGGTGGCCGCAGTACTGCTGCTGTATATACCTGCGGCTGCTACGGGTGGTGGCCGCAGTACTGTCGCTGTATATACCTGCGGCTGCTACAGGTGGTGGCCGCAGTACTGTCGCTGTATATACCTGCGGCTGCTACAGGTGGTGGCCGTAGTACTGCCGCTGTATATACCTGCGGCTGCTACAGGTGGTGGCCGCAGTACTGCCGCTGTATATACCTGCGGCTGCTACAGGTGGTGGCCGCAGTACTGTCGCTGTATATACCTGCGGCTGCTACGGGTGGTGGGCGCAGTAGTGTCGCTGTATATACCTGCGGCGGCTACGGGTGGTGGCCGCAGTACTGTCGCTGTATATAGGTACCTGCGGCTGCTACAGGTGGTGGCCGCAGTACTGTCGCTGTATATACCTGCGGCTGCTACGGGTGGTGGCCGCAGTACTGTCGCTGTATATAGGTACCTGCGGCTGCTACAGGTGGTGGCCGCAGTACTGCCGCTGTATATACCTGCGGCTGCTACGGGTGGTGGCCGCAGTACTGTCACTGTAGGTATATACCTGCGGCTGCTACAGGTGGTGGCCGCAGTACTGTCGCTGTATATACCTGCGGCTGCTACAGGACTACAGGTGGTGGCCGCAGTACTGCCGCTGTATATACCTGCGGCTGCTACAGGTGGTGGCCGCAGTACTGTCGCTGTATATACCTGCGGCTGCTACAGGTGGTGGCCGCAGTACTGTCGCTGTATATACCTGCGGCTGCTACAGGTGGTGGCCGCAGTACTGTCGCTGTATATACCTGCGGCTGCTACAGGTGGTGGCCGCAGTACTGTCGCTGTATATACCTGCGGCTGCTACAGGTGGTGGCCGTAGTACTGTCGCTGTATATACCTGCGGCTGCTACAGGTGGTGGCCGTAGTACTGTCGCTGTATATACCTGCGGCTGCTACAGGTGGTGGCCGTAGTACTGCTGCTGGTAGGCGGCCGCCGCCGCGTAGTCCTGGTACGGGTCGCCGGTCCGGTGCAGCATCTGCTGGTGCGTGTCCATCACGTAGCCCATGCTGGCCGCCTCTGGCGAGTAGGCCGCTGCCGGGCCCGGGAAGCCCACTGCCGACACACGGGCACGGGTGGGGGTCAGGCAGGGGCTCCGAGGGACACCAACACTGCGGTCACACGGGCAGCGTGCAGAGGTCAGACAGGGGCTCCTCCGAGGGACACCAACACTGCGGTGACACGGGCAGCGTGCAGAGGTCAAACAGGGGCGGGGGAGGTCAGGCAGGGGGCTCTGTTGGCGCTGGGCGGTAACACGAGGGTGCAGCTATAAACGGGGGACCCGTGACACACTCTTTGCCCGAGATAAGCACTCAAGACATGACAGTGACCGCAGGGCATCTGTTACACATGAAAGACTCGCCAAATGAAACAGCTTGGAAAGGAGTTCTCGAAATGTCGGGCCTGTACATAGAGTAAGCAATTTCTTTGACCGTTCGCTAGGCCCTCCAGCACACAGAAACACAATTCGACAGGCCCTTCAACGGCATGCAGAATCGACATCATAGATCTATATGGCACTCCCATACAAGTGCTTCCAGATCAGCATGGACGGACGCCCTTCCATGAATAACAGCTGAAGCTACCCTGCGCCCGTTTGAACACAGCCGACCCGCTCCAAGAACCGACAGAGACAGTCCGATCAAATGGCCAGGACTGGCGGCCACCGAACCCCTTTGAGTGCCGCATGGCGAGGGTCCCGTACCGGGTAACGCACCGCGGGGGGGGGGCTGGAACTGCACCGCAGGGGGGGGGGGAGGGTGGAACTGCAGCCGTGCGCGGGCGAAACGCCCCTCTGCACCGGGATCAGACGCGCCCTCTCCGCAGCCCGGGTTCGCGGAAGCGGCGGCGGCCCAGGGGTGCGGTGTTGGGCAGGAGACAGGGAGCCGTACCCTAGCGAAGGAGCGCGGAGCGTACCCATCAGGGCGGGCTGGAGGCAGACACCGGCCCTCCCCGGACCTACTACCCCCCAGTCCTGAATCAGGGCCTGGGCACTGGACAGAGGACAGTGTGCAGGTCCTTTACCACCGTCTGCTCAGCGTGTGCGTCCACGATTCAAGCCAATATCTATCCAATACTGGGTCCCCACTTTGTATCCCCTTCCACCGGTCACATCTCGAGCTACCCTATCCCTCCATTGAACAGTTCGAACCAGACTCTTCTTTTCCTCCCATTTCCAATACTTACTTATCATATTTTCTAGCTCTGAGGCCAGTTTTACCAACAGAAAAATAGCCGCCTGCCGGAATTTTTTGCCTAAAGACCGCTTCAACTATGTGCCGTAAAGGGTAAAGCCCTATCCGCTTACGTGCCCAGCACGTTTACGCTCCGTATGTGAAGCGGTCTTTAGGCGAAAAATTCCGGCAGGCGGCTATTTTCTGTTGGTAAAACTGGCCTCAGATCCCATTGCACCTGAGTGACGGCCTGTCTGATCCCGCGCCGGCATGGTCCTAGCTCCAGTCCTTCGCACCTCGGCGCCTGGCCCGCGGCGGCTCGCTCCCTCCCGGCGCCGCCGCGCCACCCCAGGCAGCGGCCCGCCGGCGCCGCTCTGTGACACGCCGCGCCTCCTCGGCCGTCATTGTGGCCGGCCGCGCCACGCTCGTCATGGCCGCGCCGCGATTGTCGCGTCTTTGTGCGCGTCTGCGCGCCGCCCACGACGCGACACCGAGCCCCGTCACGCGCGGCCGGACGCCGTCACGATCCAAACGACGCACGGAAATGGAGCTGGGGACGCGCACCGCGCCCGTGACGCGTCACGGATTGGTCGGCGTGACGGTAGGGTAGGCGGCTGGCGCTGGGCTCGGGACTGTCTCGGGAGGGAGGCGGTGGGACCGCCGCGCGGTGCCGAGTGACCCGCTGTGTGCGCGGTGCCGGGCAGAGCGGAGAGCACGGGTCACGCCGGGCCACCAGGGACCGCCGCCGGCTGAGAGCGGGCGCTCCGTGTCAGTCACGCCGCTGTGACGCCGCTGCTCGCTGTGACTGCGGCCCGGCCATCGATGACTTATTCATATGCCGGCCGCCGCCGCCGAGTCCGCCCGGCTCCCCGGCGGCGCGTCAAATTCCGCCCCGGCGACGGTCGCCAAATCCGAAATCGGCCATTATTGTAATTGGCTTCATTCTGGGCCGATCGGCCGGCGGCGGCGGCGGCGCACCGTTTAGCTAAGCCAATCGGGGCCGGCCGGCCGTGCCCCGCCGTGTTTTAACTCTGGCCAAAAACTGGCCAGGACGCGAAATATCGACTATTTTTAAACGTTTTCATTTGGCCACTATCGTGTTCAAAAATGATCAGAGCATCTTTAACGACGGAAGCTTTTATTCTCTTAACTTTTAAAAAGGTTGAAAATGTACAACAAAGTCAGACAACTCTCAAAAGCTAAACTTCGGCGAACAAACGCAGAAACAGTCGCCTTGCTTCACGTCAACATCTTCGAGCGTTGGATTAACAAAACTATATAATTTGGGTACCAAACGATAGCGCGAACTTTTGGCTTTGTAATGAGTCATAATTTATATAATTATAATGCATATAGGTGTTACATTTAATGATTTTCGTCAGCCCTTACATTGGCACACTTTTTTGAAAAATGTCAATGTTCTTTTAGAGCTACAAAAAATTGTACGCTAGTGTACGGTCTCAGACTACCACCACACTGTAGGTCAAGGAGTTGTCTACGTGTCCTCAAAATTTCAGCTGCGCCTGAGTGCGCCGGTGTTGGGGGTGAACACTTTTTTGAATGAGTCATGTCTGTTCCTGCTGAGCCATGGGACGGGCTCTAGCGTGCGTTAAGGGAAATGCTAGTACTCCTCGTTCATTCTCTCGTCTATTGTGACGAGTTGGTGGCCAATGGAAGGTCGCCGACCTGTGTGCGACTTGCCGTACCCTGGGGCGTAATCAGCTGACGGCACGACCCCCCACGACACGTGCCAGTTGCATTTTTATGTGTCGCGAGAAGAAAGCAAAGGGTCTCCGGAACACAATGTCGGTGAATGACAGTTGTTCATTCAAAAACTGCTAGCATTCCTATGAAATATACATTTCTTAAATATCAACAGCATTATCGGTATAATCTATTATGTATAGTACCTATAGGTCTATAACAGGAACTTTCCACTCCATGGCTATTGCAGGAAATTCATAGATGGGCTCTGGAGCTGTATGGTCGCTACACATGCTTGCTTCATGCTTGATAGTTTATAAACATATCTTAGTACCTGATGGAGCGCAATAAAATATTCATTGTGCCCAGTTTGCGATGGGACTGCGAACTGAAAAGTGACTGTATGAGACCGGCCACAGCACGCATCGCTGATCACGATGATCGGCAGGGTTACCATCAGCCAGTATTAATACGTTCGACGTAGGTGGAATGGTATCATTAGTGCTGTCCACCTTTATGAAAAAGTATCCATTTGCTGCAGTAAGCGTCAGTTAGTATGGTGCCATACTAATCATTCCACATTCATCGGAATGTGGAATACACATTCCGGATCTAGATCCCAATGAAGTGCTTTTACGTGCACGTTGCATGTTACATAACGCACCATACAATAGGAATTGGTAAGAAGTTTTGGGATACATTCTACCATTTCACGTCATGCAATGGCGGATCCAGTGAAGGGCATAGTGGGTATTTGCCCTCCCCATAGCTGAGTCGTGTGGGCAAGACTATCCTTTTCCGCTCCCAAAGCTTTTGATGATGATAAACATAATACGGCGTCGATGCCTATCTGGACGAAAAGCAGGTCTTTCCGTCACAACCATTCTGAGGGATGGAGCTGACCGCTCGCTGCTCATTACCTATTTAGGTCGGTATGCTGATAACAGATGGGACTCCCTGAACTGCACACATGCAGCTTGCAGGCGTAGCGAAGCGTTGTTAAGTCACCGGCGCGGCGGTGGGTCGGGGTCGCCGGATGGGTCGGAAACATTTGCCCTCTCCAAACGGATAAGCTGGATCCGCCCCTGACGTCATGTGACGTAAAACATACAAGACTCTGGACTTACTAAAGTGGAGACCGGGTTAACATCAAGTTGATATCAAAACATACGTTTAAAATGTTTTTGAAATAAATATAAAGATTGTAGGTCCTATATGAATAAGTCTTATAACTATAAGAGCATTCAAGGTCACCTGAGGTCATCAACGCTAATTAACAAGGTCATGTCCTCAAACTTGACTTGCCTCGTCGATGAGCCTTGCTAAGACTCGCGGTTATTCTAAATTTATACATACCTAAATGTTCGTGCATTCATAGCTAGAACATGACAATATTTGTATATGTTTCGTGACACGTGTGACGTCATTAACAAGTACATAAGCATCTGGTCCGACATATTTTGCACTTAAAATGATCGTAGTCTCCAACGTTTCGTTTGAGCCCAAAAACACGTATGTATCTCATATAGTTTCTTAGTTATGAGCCCTGGCCAGTTTTGGTCCCGAGTTAAAACATAGTGCGCCGCCCGACTCGGCTCTGGCAGCTGACTGACACCGGCCGCCGGCGACAAATCGAAATTAATCGCGCCTCTTGGAGCGGCGTCTGCAGCGCGGCCCGCAGACAAACACAGGGCTAACGGGCCCGGCCGCCGCCATTGCGCTGGCCGCCGTGACGTCACGCTTTTTGGGGCCGCCGGCCGGTGCCAAACAAAGCGGCTTGTCGCCGTCAGACAGCCGATAGCAATAAAATAAACACGGGCCGGCCGGCGCATCCCGTTTGGCGACAGAGACGGCGCCGCCGAACAGGGCCGTCCATCGGCCGGCCGGAGGATCGCTCACCGTTCGGCGGCCCGTGCAGTCCGTGTCGGCACCGAGACGGAGTCGGCACTCGGCTGCAGAGGTGCGCGGCCGGGCCGGCCGGCCGGGGCCCGCCGCACCGGGCACAGCGCCATTAGCATAAATTTCCATAGTTTGGAGTTGCATGCAGACCACTCATTACGCCACACTCATTACATGCACTTGCAATTAGACGCTAGGCGACGGCGGGCCACGTGACTTACCGGCGCGATTTGATTGGTCAATCATGGGCTGGACGATGCGCCGCCGAGCGTTGATGAACCTGCGGAGAGGGACAGTGGGTGAGCACCGTGCAACGGCCGCCGAACACGAACACACAGCGCGAATGGCCACACCGCGCCGACATTTTGGGCCGGCGACACGAAATGGCCGCACGGCCGGCACCCACAGCACATATGGACGTAATTCGCAATGAAATACCAACTACGTTACTGTATTTCAAGTGTTGAGAATACACATACTTAAAATCCGAATGCAAATATGAATGCTACCATCAGTTCTTTTAGCAATGAAACGCATTTTAAACTTCCAATCACAAACATTAAATAAAACCACCACACTCCCCTGGCTTTTTCCATCCACAGCGCACAGCGTAAATGGGACAATCTTTTTCGACGCATATTTTGCATAAAATTAATATCTCCCTGGAGGAAGATGCTGCGAAATGGAATTTTTCCGCGGCGGCTGGCTCGAGTGCGGCGGCGGCGGCGCGGGCTGTTGTTGTCGGGCGCGGCCCGGTCCCCGCCGTTCCGACACCGTCTCCCTGGTGAGCCCACGCCCGATCGCGCCGCGCCGTCACTTGCTCGGTAAATTACGATAAAAAACCACAGCGCATTATTAATTTGATCTCATCCGCTGGGACGGCGCAGACAAAAAACGTCCGCCGAAAGAAATGGCTAGCGCCGCGCGCGAGGGAGGAAAAAGAAATATTCATGCCGGATAAACAACAATAATGGCCCGGCGGAATTGGCTGAAAATGAGCTTCGCGGTGCCTCTCGCGGCGAGACCACCAGAACGAATGGCACAGAATTGCTGGCTGATCTGTGGCGGCCACATTGGAGGGCGCCGTGCATCTCTGTCTGGCGATATCGCCGTGCCGGCTGCCGGGCACCCTATTTCACATGGTTCACGATAGGACAGCGGGCGCGGCGCTCCAGAGAACACTGGTCTCGGGCCGCTATCTCGGCCGAGACACATACATCTCTCGGGCCGTCGGCTGTGGGGCGCGCTGATAAGGGCGCAGCGGCCGGCCCGTCCATCTCTGCTCCGGACCGGGCCGGACCCGTCTGCAGACCACCGCCGCCGGCGCGCCGACTCTCGCCGCCTCGTGATCTATGGACGCGCCATGAACGTCTGGCCGCCTCACGGCCGCCATCTTGTATCGGAGAGGACCGCGCGATCTGCGCGCCGGCGACGGACGACAGCGACCCGGAGCGGGCGTCGAGATCATTACCATCGCGCCCTCTGCCCACCGCCGCCGGCGCAAAAACGCTTAATCACGTCTGCCAACGGCTGCGACGCGCGACAAAAAGTCGAACGAGCGGCGCTTATTTAATTTGGCCGGCCACTCGTTGGGACGCTATCGCCGTCCGATCCCGTCCGTGGGGCGCGGACACTTTTTGGTCGGCGGTGGGCGTCGGAGCGTCGCGGACGGACGGGTGGCGCCGGACCGTCTAAGGCCGGCCTGTCTCCGCCGGCCGCCGCTCACCTCCGCTATCACCGCCGCTCATCGCCACTCGTTCGAGGCGATAATTTATCCGGCGCTTCCGTAATTTATTCGGCCATTGTGGCGGCGGATAATAATTGTTATCACTGTGCGGGGCGGCCGAGACGCGCGTCATCCAGCGATCCGGTCATTACTCAATCAAGCGGCGATCGGCGGACGGCGGACGGTGAGGAATGCCACCGCAGCATACCTGGAGAGCGGCCCACAATGCAGCATCCCCGAGTCACCGCGCACCCTGTGATTACTGCCGGCCGGGCAGCTGGCCGCCGCGCCGGCCACCATCTAATGGAATCCGGCGCGCGCTATGGCCGCTCTGCGCCGGCCGCCGGCTCCTCCGGCTGCTCTCGGCCCGTTGTCCGCGCACCGGCCGTAATTACAGGTCCGCGCCGGCCGCTTTACGAGCCTCGATACACGGCGCGCCCGGCCGGCATGACGCGGCGCTCGCCAGGAATGCCGCACTGCGCCGCGCTCGTCTCCGGAGGCGTGCCGGCCGCGACGCGCCACTCATCGTCGCGCCGGGCGGCGACACGGCTCCGATATCAGTGGCGCCGCGGCCGCGGCCATAATCCGTCCGGCCGAATTCAGCGCGCACAATGCGCACCCCGCTCACTTGTCATCAATAACACGGCCCTGCCCGGCGACGGGCCGGTGGCCGCCCAAAGGGGCCAAATTACCAACTGTTAAAACGGGGCGGGGCGCCGGCACCGGCCATACACTTATGTCACTTCTGAACCAAGGAACGCCGGCGGAACCGGCTATTTTCTTGTTTAACCCTATCCGGATATGATTGGATTTATATGGGAGCCGCGGGGTGCGGGCCTGTAATTGTGGGCGCTGCCGAATTCTAAGGCCGGCCAGGTGGTGTTCGGTGTTCGGTGCTCGGACCGGCTGGCTCTCCCGGCTCGGAGAGCGGCGCCCCTCTCGGTGCCGGTGTCCGGCCCTCCCGCGCCGGCGGCGTTCATGTCCAACACGGTAGGCACGTGCGGCCGCTCACCGCCATCCTTCACGCAGCCTCCACATGATAAGATAGCACGCAACGGCGGCGTCCAGACGGCCGGGCGCCGGCGCGGGCGCCGCAGCTCCGGCAGCCGAGCTGCGCAGCCCGCCTATTGACATATCGGCCGGCGAGGAGGGGCTTACTGAGAGCCGGCCGGCCGCTCGGCAAATGGCAGCTCGGCCAGAGCTGCGCTATCGATCGGCGCAGCTCGGCCGTCTCCGTCCGCCGACCGTCTCAGGCCGACGGACCGACCGTCCCTCTATCTCAGCGCCAAGACGGCCCGGAAACCCTCGACCCGACCCGTTCCAGCCGTAGCGCTACTCGTACATCCGCCTCGCTGCTTGTCCCGTGTCCCATCGAGGACCCCTTGGACGGTGATTCACAGGCAGTCGCTGCTCAGCCGGCCGGTCGTACCGGGCTCAGTTGTGATGATTTAGCACCTCTCACGACGGACGAGGCCAGGCTGTGTCGCTTCGAGAGCGGGCCTGCACGCGCGTCCACGAGCCATCAGAATATAAGCCCGGCCACAGAGCCGCAGCTGCAATACTGACACCGGGCTCACGCTAACGGATGACGTCATAAAATGGCGCGGACGTCACGGCAAGGCGTGGAGTGACGTCAAACTCAGGTGCTTCGCGTAAATCCTCGCGGATTTTGCATGAGCATTGAGCACGTGTCCGGAGTATAAAAGATCACAGCCTACAGACGAGCATGGAATGGCAGTTGAAAATGAAAACCATCGGGCTCAAGGTTCCTTGGCTGTCACTCACAGTGGTGCAAAATCCATGGATACGCCCCTGTGGTCACAGCCAGAAAGCTCACAGTGTGAGAGCCCACACGCCCCCTACCACAGTCTCCTGTGAGCCTGCACGGAGAGACGCATGGTTAGGACTGGGTCTCTCGGCAAACAAGAGCCCCTCACCAACGTATCCCTGACCAATCTCTCATGTTCCCAAACGTGATCAGTGCGGCGTGAGACTCTCGCGTTTCCAAACGTGAAGCTCGCGATCCGGGTATTATTTTTCACACGCAGCCGCAGCGGCCTGTCCCCCGAGCCGCAGACGGCACGGTCGTAAACCGGCCACCAGGAACGCCCGCCCGCCGCCAGATTTGCAGATCGTAACATCGTGATACCTCCCACTCGAGTGGCGCCCTATTGGCGACCGGGTGTTACCGCTTCAGCAGAATCGCCGCTTTATGCGCTTTCTATGGGCGTCGGCGGGGAGATGCGGGCTCGGCGTTCAGGTTAGTGCTGTGAGCTGTGTCGTAAAGGCGACGACGGGCGGCGAGGGACACCTATGCTGAGCGGTTGACTGGCGAACTCCCCCCACTGCGGCCGCCGCCCCGATCATAGCCGATAGCGGGCCCATCAGCGGGAGGGCAAACGACGAAACGACTGCAACTGACGCGCGGACGGCATCTCGGCCGCCGCCTCCGGCACTGCGGCGCTGCGGACGGGCGGGGAGCCGGAGCCAGACCGCCGCTCGGTCCGCCGACCCGCCGACCCGTGCCGACGACCCGGCGACTTTAATCGCGCCGCCGCAGCGGGCGGTCCCAGATCGAAAATGGCGAGCGCCCGCTCAGCCAGCCGTCAATCGTCTGCTGCCGCCGTAACTCGCGGCGGCGGAGCGGCGCCGCCGCGGCCGGCGCTCTGTTGCAGCGTGCGCCGCGCCACCCGCTGCCGCTCTCATAAATTTGTCAATAGGGGCAGGTAGCGGCGGCGGCGCCCCGTGGCGCGCGCTATTACTGCACCGGTAACGACGCAGGCCGCGTCGCTGCCGACGGGGGGCCGCTGTGCAGCGCTCCGCCGGCGGCATCGACCGCGGGTCGCGCCGGAAAGTCCCGAGCCGACCGGATACTGAGCGGGCGGCGGCACGGCGCGTGACCCGAGGTTGGTCGTCACGGGTCGGCCGGCGGTTCAGCGGGTCAGCACAGACGGCTGTCCACATATGGTGCGGACGGGGGTCGGCCGCCAGCGGATAGGGGTGTCTCCCGGTTCTAGGAGACGCGTCTGAGAGACAGCGGGAGACGAGACGACGAGATGGTGCAGGGGGCGGGACAGAGAATCTGGCCAGGTGTCGGCGCTGATTCTCGTGTTCTTACGACTGCCAGTGGTGGCTAGCCAAAGCCTCTATGATTGAGCAGGTGTGAGGTGGAACGAACACGACTTTTTGTTTTATTTAAAGATAAAGCCACAATATTCCGGTACGGTAACCACTCGCCCGCGAAATCGAAGCACGCTCCGAACATCACGAAGGAGGTGGTGGCAAACATCGGGAAAACCAGAATGAAATATCAGCAGCCCGCAGGATTTCAAACATCAGCAGCCCACAGGATTGCGGTGTGGTGGATTCGGGCCGACCGCGGCGCCGGCTCGTGATGAAGCTACCCGGCCGGCCGGCGGAGCTCTGTGGCATTTAGCGATGGCCAGACATTGACACAAGTAATCCTGATGAAGTGACGTCGGGCCGCGGGCCGCCGGTCGTCCGTCCACCGTGTGACAAACAGGATTACCGCGGGGCCACGTGGCCACTGCCAGAGACTGGCGGCAGATCAGGGCCGGAGCCGAGCTGCCGGCGCTGTCGGGCAGGTCAGGTCATCCGCGCAGGGCAGGTCACCACCGGGTCAGCACCGCCCACGGCCCGTCAATCACCAGCGAGCACTGGTGAATGGGCACAGGTCACCGGTATCTCAAAGCTTTGGCTGCGCAGCACTGCCGACCAAACGCAGCAGTCACCACTCACCACAGGCATCTCCGGTGCAGTATGGCACCAGCAGCTAACCAAGCAGCTCTTTAGAAGCGTCTACGAAAAACGTCAGTGGAAGTAACTTTGATTTTTTCACTCTGTTTTATTTTTACACCACCGGATAACAGGATTAGTAGTGTTGCCGCCCACCCTAATCCCCAATCCTGCGTCGGCCGGCGGTAGGGCGATCACAGCTCGGGCAGAGCCGGCCGCCGCTCGGGCGGAGCTCCGGGCCGGCCGCTGACCGGTCACCGTCGCGTGGTGACCGCGTCACGCGAGGTGTCACCGTACGGTGACGGTGTCACCACGGCCTGACACACCGCCGCCACCACCGCCGCACGCTAATGCTATTTGCATGCTAAAACGGGCAGCCACGCCGCCCCTCTATTGAATGCCATAAATATGCCTAATTAAAAATTGATCTGCGCGAGACAGCCATTAAGGAAATTACAGTATCGCTTTAATCCACCAGCCAGATAGAGTTGGAAGGCCGTTGTCACATTAATATGCCGTGCGCGGGATAGTCGGGTCGAACTTTGTTTAAAGTTTCGCGAGACGCTGCCTGCTGGGGTTGAAGTTTCGCCATTCTGGTCGCATTTAACGCATGGACGACCGCGCCTGGGCGGCTGATGATTTTACAGGGTATCACAGGACATTAAAACTAGAATGGACGCTGAAATAATTACTTTATGCTCGGTCGACTGTGCTGGCATGACATCTCGACATTTCGGAGAAAAATTCGCGCTGATGCTGCGGCAGCCTGGCCGGGCAATCAACTTAGGGCGTCTGTCGGACGGTCGATCGGACGGACACGATCCGGGAGGGCAGGGGAGGGCAGGCTCGGGACCAGAGTCGAACCGGAGAGTCGGTGGCGTGACGGTCAGCAGGCAGCAGTCGATGTAGTAGGGGAGAGTGGGGAAAGATGCCCAGGGTTTTACTATGTCATATATTATTCGAAAATGACGATAGGAAAGCAAAAACTTGGAGTTTCAACGGAAGCCGACATCATTTTTCTCCAAAAATATCACACTTTCGTGCCTGAAATATTATTACTTTTTTTGCTATTAAGGATTTTCCTGAAGAAGTGAAAGGGGGCATCTTACCCCACAGGGTGGGAAAGACGCCCCCTGACGTTGGGAAAGATGCCCCCTGCACTATAAGTGACATAAATGGGCATGTGAATCGTCTGAACGAATCAGTAGTCCCTTGGAGCCTGCAGTAGACACCAAACGTCATCATACGGGCCCTCAAAAGTAGTCGTAAGGGGCTTCAGAGGTCATCGTTAGGGCCATCATAGTCCAGCGCGGCCAAACAAGCCTCCGTGGTGGCGTTCGGAGACCAATGTGGGGCTCTTATAGGTCTTCATGATGCTTGAGGGCCCTCGAGCCCATCGTGGGGACCTCCGATGCCAGTGCGGCCCGTGGGGCCAACGTGGGAGCCCTCAAAGGATGTCGTGATGGGCCCTGGAGCCAATAATTGGGCCCACAGAGGCCGTCGTGAGGGCTCTCAGAGTCAGATGCCGCCCAAAAAGTCGCTATGTGGGCCGAGAGACCGGCATGGGGAGCTCCCGACCGTACTGGACTCTCAATAGTCCCAGATCGGCTTTTGTCTACATCACAAGTATGTAATAAATGATTTGACGGGCTGTTTGAAGGACAGCCTACGGATTTAGGGGGGCGTCTTTCCCCATCAGGACAGGGGGCATCTTACCCCAAGGTACCGAAGTAATATGAAATCAGTACAATTTGTTAGCCATAAAACTACACCATGAAACAAACTGTTTGGGACACAGTACACGCATGCTAATGTATCACGACTATAGCAAGGGACGCAAAAATTATTTACCTTCTTTGATATTTACAATGTTCTGACACCAAAATATTTTTTGAAAGCAGCAAATAAAAAACATGCAGTCATCAGCCAGCCGTTGCCCAACTGAGCTTCGCAATTTTTTGTGCCGTTAACAAGGCAGGCTTCCGCTTTACGCTAAGAACATTAATTTCCAGGTCCGATTCTTTGTTTCGTCGCTAGAGGGGGTGGGGCGTCTTTCCCACCCTGGGCATCTTACCCCACTCTCCCCTACAAAGCTCGACATCATACCCGGTTTCAAACATGGGCACTGACTACTGACTAGGAACAAAATAATTCACATAAAAAGTTACATCGTGTGCGCAGAATCATATAAAAAGTCACATCATTCACTTCATTTTTGGAGGTCAACCCCAAGGCCCTAAATACAGTCAACCCTTTCACAATATTTTTGCATATTGGGCGGTCGGGAGACAGATAGTTTGTTGCCTGCTCTGTCTCTTCTTCTGTTAACTCCTCTCTCGCCGCCTTTGTCTCGATTTCTTTAATCATAGATAACATGAATCATTTTATCTATGCCTTAATCAAACTGTCTGCCTTTTGCCAAACCTTAGTTTCATTTTCTGTTCATCTGTTTTTATCCCCGTGTCTGATGTCTTTGCTCCTGTATCTGGCCCCGTCTCTGATCTGCCTTTCTGCCTGTGTCTGCCACTGTCTCTGCCAATGTCTCTGTCTGTCCTCAGCCCTCTCTGTGTCTGAGCCGCGGCGCGGCGCTGGCCGCCGCTCCACCAGGTTCCGCCTGGGGCGCTCTCCATGGCGGCGCGCAGGGGAGGCCGGGTCATTAATCATTGTCCCCCGGGCCGGGTGACGGAAAGAGGAGTGCACGTCGATCGGCCGCCGTCGGCCCCGACGCCCAGCAGGCAGAACGACGACGAGATGAGACGAGACGGGACGGGACGGGACGGGACGGGGTGGGATGGGAAGGGATTCTTCGGGATGGGAAGGGATTCAGAGGTAGGATGGTGAGAAATGGGGAAAATTGCGCAATGACCTCAATGTTTAAACTGGGCGAATAGAATGGATCAGCTAGGATGAGATGAGAAAGAAAGGAAAAATGTAACGAAGACCTTCATGAGGACAAAGGACAGTGTTGGAAAATGAGCAGGTGCGGCAGCATTGGCGTTAGGAAGGAAAAGCGAAGAAATGAAAAAAAAAACGCACGAAAGAGAATAAAGCGAAGGCATAAATTTATCATTGGATACATTTATAATTGAATGTTGGCAAACTGTACGCATTATGTAAACAGCTGAATGCAGAATGCATGGTCCGCTGAATGCAGTTACATCTCGGAGTGAGCCGTTCGCCGTTACGTGCCGTACCGCGGGTGACCGTGAGCTGGTCACGGCAGCGGGCGGAGCTGGCTCCCGGCCCGGCTCCCCGGTTACACAGACGGGCTCAAACAGCGGCGAGCACACGCTGCCGGCGGCGCGGTCCGTGTCTGCGCCGACAGCCGGCAAACAGCCGCGGCTATCTGCCGGCCACGAGCGGCCCGCGACCACAGCGCGGCGCGCACCGCCGCCCGTTTGCGCTGCCAACAGGCGCGCCGTTTGCTGAGCGGCCGAGTCCGAGAGGCCGTCGGCGCCGCGCCCCGAGAGCGAGGGTCAGCCGCCAGCCGGCGCCCGGAGCGATCACGCGGCGGGGCCGGGGCCGGCCGGACCCCTGCCCCGGCGCTCGACCTCCGGCCGGAGACCAGCCAAATTACGGCCGGCCGCCGCGCCGGCTGGCGATAAGAGCTTCATAAGCGCGCTGCGCGTGAGCGCGCCGGCGCCGATCCATCAGAGCCGGCCGGGGTCAGGCCGGCTCCGTGTAAATCACCGCGCCGCCAATGAAGACACGGCCGCGAGGACCCACCAGCCGCCCCCCCCCCGCCCGCCGCCGCCGCCGGCCGGCCGGCAGCCCAAAGATAATCGAGCCAAATAAATTAGAGCCTTCGGTAACAATGAAATCGACGGACACTCGGCATCGGCCAAATTGGATAAGTAAATCACATCTGGGACGGCGGTACGCTATCGACCGAGGGCGGGGGCGGGGGCGGGGGCGGGGGCGGCAGCGGCGGGCGGCCAATGCGGCCGGGCCCCGGTGCCGTGCCGGGACGCCGTTTGAGAGCCGTCTCCAATCAGAGCCGGCCGGCCGGGCGGCGGCGACCGAGTGCCGCCTGACACGGCAGCCGGGCCAGCATGGCAGCCGCCGCCGCTCCCCGCGGCTGGTGCAGCTCCCCCGGCAGCCGCCGCAGCTCCCCGGCAGCCGCCGCAGCTCCCTGGCGGCTGCGGGAGAGCCCAGCGGCTGCCGCAGCTCCCCCGGCAGCCGCCGCAGCTCCCCGGCCCCCGGATCGGCCGTCCAGCGCGGCGCACTGCGGCCCGGCCCAGGAGCCCTCCTCTCCCCCGGCGTCCCAGTTAGCGGGACAGCGGCCGAGTTCGTGAAACAATCACATGTGGAATCCGACCAGGTGTGCGGCTAAGCATAGCGTGCCCGATGATCTTTAAAACTTAAGGAAAACAACCCTGAGCCAGAGCTAAAAATCAACTTATTATAACAGCGGCATAACACCGTCACGGCGCAAACTAGTTTCAAATAACGGACTTGTGTCGAAATTCGCTGCGAAATGCCGAGGCTGAACTTTCGGATATATGAGGCGAAGGTAAATGCCGAGAACCATCAAAAGACAGCTGCTAGCTCCAGGTAAATCTCGGCATTCAGTGACCGAGTTCGCCGCGCCGCAATCTTTCCTCTCAGCCAGCACATCACATAGCAGATCAATGCTGAAAGTCCTTGCGCGCACCGCTTTTTATTTGTCTTTTCCGCAACACATTTTAGTCTTCAGAAACAGGGTAAAGCCATCGCCAGCAGCGCAGCGTCAACTGGGAGGAGTTGCATTGTCCGATCGTCGGGGCGATCCGCGCCTCCAGATATCTGTCTCAACCATCTCTGATATGCTCCGTGTTCTGGTCCCCGGTCTTTTGTCTGATCCACACCAAATGGGTCTGGCGCGGCCGTGTCTCTCGCGAGCTGCTCTATCCAGCAGCTCTCGGCGGCGGCCCGTCCGATCCCGCGTCTCGGCGCCTCCCCGCTCCCTCGGCAGCCTCCCCGGGCCATTAGTTCCCCGCTCTCCCCCTGCCCTCGGGTGTCCACAGAGCGCCGAAGGGTTGCACATATTACTGTAATGATGTGTAATACTATCTCAAGATTAGGGCCGCAGGCAAACAATGGCCTTAGCAAATTTCGCCGTAATTGTTTTGGCAGAGTGCGCGCCGGCCCTAATGGGAGGCGCACGCGGAAGTCGCCGCAGAGGGTCCGGAAGACGGCGTTTGTAGCCGCCGGCATCGACGCGCGCTCCCCTTCCGGCGTCCAGCGGCGAACGTCGCAATCGACGCGGATGCCGTCGGAATATTCTCGCCGCTCGGCCGGCTCCGCTGCAGGGGCGCCCCGGCTGACCAGGGCGCTGATCAAAGCCGACGGCCACCGCCAGAAAATGGCAAATTTCACACGCTGCGATCAAGCGTCGGCCGGGGGGCGTGACGGCGCCGACGGTCTGAGAGGGCGGCCGACGGCGGCGACACCGAAACTGCATTAGCAATCTTCATCAATATACCATCAGCAGTGGACAGGAAACTTGATGAAATCTCCACGTCGTCACGCCGTCCACTGCCGCCGACGAAATGAGAAAACCCGAGTGGTCAGCGGCGAGGGACGTCTCAGCCGAGCGGGAACGAGTGCCGCGCTCATCTCTCGGCGCCGCGAGACGCCTGTCGGGAGGAGCTCTCGGGGACTCAGGGGTGACTGCAGCGGGCTGCTATCGGCTCCCGCAGGCGACCACCGAACTCCCGCCGATACACCGGGGCCCAGCTCGGGCTATTTTCCGCGGCGCGCGGCCAAATGAAAAACTGCGGTAACGGTCGCCTGGGGCGCCGTCCGTTGTGCCGACGGCAGCGGCGGCGGAAGGGTTGTGTGGCGCCGTAATCTCAGCGGACGAGCGCCGCGGCCACCGCGGGCCGCAGCGAAATACTGGCCGGCTACCGCGGGCAATACTGGACGGCCCAACGGTGACCGGGTAACGAACAGGCCAGGATGCCGATACGGTGCGGAACGTGCCCAGAAAGCCGAGCTCGGAGCTGAATTGAGGGGCACAGCGTCGAAAATAATGCGGGTTCAACATAAAAAGTACGTGAGCCGCCAACCGACTTAAATTATGTCCATGGTTCTTCCATATCAAATTATGAAGCAATTTCCGCTGCCCTATCAGTACATGAATTTATTATTTTGTACGATATAGAAGTATTAACAAAAAAGTCTAAAAGATATACCTAAAAGTTTGTAAAATAAATCCTATGCAACCCACCTCGAGCTCAGATCGCTCTGTGACGGATTCTCGATGGAAACGTCTTTTGCTGTGCCTTGCTGGCAACTTCTGTCGTATTCGGTTGTATTTTCTAAAAAAATTAGTTTCATTATGAACCGCTGAATTACGCAGTAGCGAGTGCCGAGTAGTAACATAGTGATTGATAAGTAAATTTGAAAAAAAACTTGTGTACTGGACTGGGCTGATTCTATCCCAGAAGATGCTGGGAGGGTGCGGGAGACGTTCTCCGTGGGTCAGCAGACCCCTGCAGAGTCCGTGCAGGCTCCGCTGCCCACACAGGCCCCGCCGCCCGGCCCGGGCCAGCCGCTGCAGACCTAGCCGGCCGCTGCTAGCCGGGGGCGCGGCCGCCACTCGGGCGCCAGTCGCTGCGCACACAGGCCACAATAGAGCACGAGAGGGGCGCATTGTTGACCCCGTCAGCCGGTGATCTATCGGGCCCGGGCGGCGGCCCTATTTTGACTCGGCCGCCGCTTCCCATTGTCGGCCAGATCTAAATATCCCGTGCACACACAGTACACACGGGAACACGGCACGGGATGAGGGGGAGGGGGGGGGGGGGGAGCGGGCGGGCCGCGCGCACTATGTCAAATGTCCAACGGGCCAGTGGTCACCGACAAGCTGTCCAATTTGCCGACTGTCACGCCGAGGGCGGGACGGACGACCATTAGTTTCAATCGCTGATTGGTTTTGGAATGAGCCAGCGCGCGGCGGCCCGCTCGCCAGACCGCGGCCCCTACACGGTCTGTGCTGTGATGGCCGCCGACCGGACCGCACCGGACGACCCGGTTCGTCACGGTGCGGCCCTGGCCGCCGAGAGCCCCCCCCCCCTCCCGGTCTGACCGGAACAGAGCCCTCGGCCCGACCCAGGGGCTGCTGTATCCCCCAGCCGGGCCCAGCGTCCAGCTCCCGTCCCCCAGTCGGGCCTGGGGCCAGCCGACCGGCCACCGTCCCCCGCCGGCCACTAAATGGGCCCACAAATCTCCGCCTGCATCAGTCGGCCGGAGATTCGACGGCCGCCGGCGGACATAGAGCCCGAGATTTGTGTCCGGAAGGCAGCCCCTATCCACGACATCAAATCATCCGAGCCGCGGCGGCGGACCGGCGCGGGGCGCGGCGGCCAGTCCAAGGGAGGCGTGCGACGGATCTGAGGGGCAGCGCAGCGCCGCAGCATTCGCCAAAACACCATCGCACCCTTCTCAACATCGTGATTCTTAATCAAAACTGAGTATTTTCCTGGCACGAATACACGCAAGCAAAAGAGATACACCAACTAACGGTGTCCCAGTCCATGTCCCACACTCCCCGCGACTGAGCTGGTGGGGGTGGGACGGGACGGACCCGCGGGCCGCGACCCGTTCCGTGGAGCGGGTCCATCGCACCCGCGGCGGCAGCGGAACGCCCTCTCTGCGCCGCCGCTCGCCGGCGACCATCAGCGCTTATTACTTCCTCCCAGGCCGGCGCATTATTTCATTTGTAGCCAATTAGGCGTCGCTGAGCCGTCGGCCGCTCCCAGCGCCTCCGAGTGCCTCCGAGCCGTCCAGGACGGGACTGGGGAGGTGGGGGGCCACGGGCGCACAGCCGCGACAACAGCGGCGGCGGGAGGCGCGTCTCAGCCGACCGCCGCGGAGGGCCCGAGAGCACCTCGTAAAAGCGTCATGCCGTGAACGTTTTATGACGTCCTGATTGAAACAGTTGGAGAAATGCTCGGCTCCCCGCCCGCGGCGCTCGTAAACAGCCGGCGGCGCCCGTGCTCGCCGTTTACGACGCGTAAGCGTGTGCCATACGCGCCGCCAAGTGCGTGTTTAACACCTCGGTGCGGCCGCCCGATGGCCGATTCTCAGGCAACTTTCTGCCGCGACGCTCGGGCGGGTTTGCGACATCCCGCCGGAGTCGGCAGTCGCCCTCAGAGACGGCGGCGCGATGAACAGCTCGGACCATTTCCAGGCGGGCGGCAATCTTGGCGGCGGAAAATAAGGCACGTCCCGCGGCGGGCGCGCGCCGTTTCGCCGTCGTCTCGGCAGCCGCCCCGGCCAGCGACGCGCGTAATTCTGGCCCAACGATGCTCTGGGGGCGGCGTGTGTTTCAATTTGATCAAGTGCGTCGGCCGGCCGGCGCTCCGTCCGCCGGCCACGACGCGCCGTCGCCCAGCAGACGGATGGGTCGGCAGCACGACGGCGACGTGCGGGCGACGCAGACGACGCCGGCCCGATGGACGGCATCCAGCCGCTCTCGGGAGATCAACGGCTGCAGCACGACAGATGACGGCAACAGAGGCACTGTGGTCGGGCGTGCTCGTCGTACATTTTAAAAGCTGAAGGAATTTTAAAATGAAATTTCAAGCAATAGATACACAAAAACATCAAATATATTTTGAAACAGCTGCAGTCTGTTGTTTGTAATTATCGGTCCGCTTTAATTACATCCAGCCGGTTCCAGCCGGCGCTGGAGAAGAGGGTCGTGTCGGCGGTGCTCCGTGCCTCTGCCCCCAGTCTCGCTCTCTCTCCATAGGGGAGAGTGGGGTGGGTTGTATCAGTTTTTACTCCGAGACCCATAACCTCGTAACTATCCGTGATAAACTCATTATTTCCATACTATCTCCTTCCTTGATTCTTCTGCTTTTTTGTGCAAGGTAACTTTTTCGTTACCTCTACTAGTTTTTCTTCTACGGTCTGCCGAAGAGAGCAATGTTTTTGATACAACTTGCCCCATGGCTTGGGTGAGTTGTATCACATGGTGGGGTAATTTGTATCACTATTTCACGTTTCAGGGAGTGTGTTTGCTACTGGTTTTGAACATAACAACAACATTAAATGGGGTTAATACAATGTATTTGCTCAAAGGCTTCACTTTTATTAGACCAAACTTGGTCAATCCGAACGAAACATCGAAACGAACGAAACATCAACAGACTAGACGCAAAAGTGACCCGTTAAGAGCAAAGCAGCCAACACATTGTGCCGAAAAGGAACGAGTATTGACTAGCTACCTACAAACGCGAGCCAGGGCTTAGCTTTCGCGATCAAAAGCAACATACCCATACATACATACATACATACATGTTACAACATACCCCACCCAGCTCTGATACAACATGTACCTCGCCGCCATCTTGGAAAAAAACATCTTCGTGCTCAAAAACAGCGGACAGCTGGAGAAATCCATTTTCACTCACGCAGCCTTAGAACCTACCCTCACCACCACTACGGAGATCTTTCAAATTCGTGCACATCTAAATGCCCAAAACACACATTTTCCTGCAACCTATTTTTTTAGAATGCCATTAAAAAAACATAAAATCGGCTCTCACCTCGAGACGCGTCCACCCAGCCACACGACAGAACAGGGAAAGATGGCGCCCGGAAAACCTCGTCGACTGGTCGTGTCACGAGCGCTATCTATTGGATAAGTTTGGCACAATTCACCCTGATACAACTTGGACATGATACAACTCACCCCGCTCTCCCCTACGGCCCGTCGCCGGCGGCAGCCGTACGGAGCGGCGGGCGCGGTGATGCCGGCGGCGCGCCGTTTACACGGGCCGTCCGCGGCCGACACGGCGCCGCTATGCAGGCCGCTCATCACCGGCCGCCGGCGCGCACAATATGCATTCGTTAATAATGGCCGCCGGCCGCGCGCCGATTGGATTTTTGGAACAAACAAGCGGCGCGCGCAGCGCTCGGCCGCCTAATTTGCATCGGGTGTCAATCACCGGCCGGCCCACCAACAACTGGTAATCAGAGCCGGCCGGTACCGGCTGACCACAACAGGGCTGCGCCGGCCGCCGCCGCGCCTCCGTCTGCCGCAGAGAGCGCCGTAATCGCCGCATCGGGCCGCGCCGCTAATGGCGCAGTGGCGCCGAAAACAGGCGCACTCGGGTCGGCCGCCACCGCCGCCACCGCCGCCAGCTCACAGTCCGTTAGCGCTATGAAGCCATTATTTTTGACATCATTTAAAATTCCAATTAGTCGAAGCCGGTCAGAATGCTGTTTACTAGTGGTTCGAGTTTTTCCTGCCTGGGACAAAAACTGCGCGCCATTACATTGTAACCGAGCTCGTCGAGCCGTACAGACATATACGTTGACCGGATCGGACCAGGAGCGGACCGGACCGGACCAGACCGGACCGGACCGGACCGGACCGGACCGGACCAGGAGCGGACCGGACCGGACCGGGGTGAGACCACGGACCGGACGGGACCTGGCGCCGGCCGCGGTCCGTCCCGGCCCGCTGACGGTGCGAGGACAGTCTGCAGTCTGTGGAGGGGTGGGGTCGGACAGACTGCAGTCTGTGGAGGGGTGGGGTCGGACAGACGGACAGTCTGCAGTCTGTGGAGGGTTGAGGTTGGACAGTCGGACAGCCAGCAGTCTGTGGAGGGGTGGGGTCGGACAGACGAACAGGACAGGCTGTCCCCGACCCGATCCGCGCCGGCCGTGGCGCCGCTCCAGCCCGGGCGGAGCGCTCCACACGCCAGCAATATCTCCTCGCTGCCTGAGATACGGTGACAGGGCTAGTTGGGCGAGCCGCCGCGCAACACTGGCAGACTTTTCGGAGAACGCCGGCCGGCCCCGCGCCGCGCGGCTGGAGCAGCGAGATTAGGGGGCAAATTTGATGGATCCAGTATGGAAATGACCCCGTATTTATCATCCGGTTGACAATGCAATTTCTTATCGCGCGGCGACGGCTTATGAGTTGAAAAGATCGAGTGACTTCCCGTTCGGACGAGACGCGCCCGGAGCCGGGGAGATCACCATCTAAATGTGCTCCGGGACCGGCAAAAAATCAACCCAAACGGCGTCGAACAATTCTGGGCAGAATGGAGGTTTTCTTCCATTTCGTCCGAAACAGCTATTCGCTTCAAAGCTAGGAGCCGGCTGGATGTTACACCCACTGAATAACGTGAGGAGTGCATTGTTGTTCGGTTACGTGTTGTGAGGCTGTAGGCCGGTGACATGCCACCGCCAGTAGTTCCGGCGGCTGCCGCTAGATGTCATGAGCGCGGCGTTCTGTCCGAGCTGCCATCTTCCCGTGGCGGGCTCGGAGGCACACCGCTCGTAAAAAGCCGCGCCGGCTGCAGCGGGCGGAGCGCGGGCTGCAGCCAATGGGGGCGCCGTGCCGCGTCCGGCCGTCCTGCCGGCTGCGGCGGCGTCACCGTCCCAGACGAGCCGCCGCCGCCGCCGCCGCCGCCACCGCCGCCACCGCCTCCTCCGACTAATAACCGGCCAATATCCGCGACCGACCTCAGACCCCACCCGATCATTACGAGTCATTATGGCGCGCTGCCGTGCGGCCAATTTACCTATCTGGCCGCCGCACAACAAACGGCCCCCGCCGCCGCCCCCGCCGCTCCGCCGCTCCTTTCTGCACCAGTGGCCGCCCAAAGGTTCACAGCGCGCGCGGCGCGGGGGTGCCGGTGTCGGTAGCGGCGGGGCGGTGAGCAGCCCCGCCGGCGGCGGCCCGGTACGGCACGCCCGGAAGGATTAGTAGCCGGCCGGGAGGGATTACCAGCGAGCTGCGCCGCCGCGCCGCCACAAGTGGTGCATTAGCGGCGCACCGGCGACTAATGCACCCGCCGGAGCCCGCGTCACCGGGTAAATGCTAATCGGAGCCGGCCGAGCCGAGCTGCGGCCGCGGCTGTTCGCCGTGCCTTCCTACAGGAGTGGCTGATGTTCGATCCTCCCCGTCCCTCCCTGCCTGCTCACTCGCTCCCTCCCCTCCCTCCCTCCCTCCCTCCACTATCCCACACACGGCTGTCGCCCCGCGGCAGGACCGCGCCACCCAGCCGCTCCCATGGACGACAAGCCAACTTAATAGGTTGTCGATAATCTATCATGTAGCATATCCCGTTTTCGCATGACCGCACATGCGTGACTGCGATACAAATAGCGTAAAAATAATGAGTGAAGCGCGCGGCCGGGCGGGTGGCGCGGTGCACCCGTACACGGCCCGTGTGACGTCATATCACGGAGCATCGCTGTCGCCGTGATGTCGGACACGAGGGCGGCACGCGAGCGGCCGTCACCGTAACGGAGAGTGACGTGACGCGCTGTGATGACGGCAGGCACGGCCGCGGCTCGGCGTCGGTCAGTGTGGACGCCACTGTAAGCTGGTGGTGGAAATATCTAACAGAGCCATGAGTACGAACTTCGAACCTACTGATGGGAGTCGCTTCAATAGAAGGCCAATGCCTCTGCACGATTGTGAGGCGTGCACAGCCGCTCTCATATCTCTCATGAACGCACATAGCTCTCCGGGTGCCCACAGCCCCTCCGCGGGCGCCCACAGCCCCTCCCGGGCGCCCACAGCCCCTCTCCGGTCGCGGGGCCGGCGGCGGCGGGGTCGTGGGACCAGCCGGTGCGGCGCGCTGGCACGCCGTAAACACGGCGCGCGGCGGCGTGAGCGGCGCGAGCGCGCGACACATGGCAGAGCGGCCGGCCACCGTCATTGGCAGTTTGCTCATGAGACCCCGAGTATCGCGATCGCCCCACAGATACACGCCAACAAAAAGAGCCATCCTTGAAAAAGTGGCCCGGACAAAAGAATGCGGCGATGAGGAGCGAGATAGCCGCTACGAGGGAACGGGCGAGATTGAAAGGCGCAGCGGGGGTCCGACGGCCCGGCCCGGCCGCCGGCCCAGGCCAGGTGCCGAGCAAAGTATCTGGCCCTCGCGGCCAGGCCGGGCCGGTCCCGCCGTGTGGCCGGGCGGACCAGAGGAGCACAGGGACGGTTTGGGACGGTTTGGGCCACGGCTGCGGAGGACAGTGGCGGGCCGGCCACAGTCGGGGGCACGGCTAGCTGAGCCGCCTCCCGGACCGTAAATTCGGGTCGGCCGGTGGCCCAGCGGGGGGCGCGCCGTTTGCCCCCTCGCAGCGGGCAGTCCCCGTAAAAAAGAGCATCGCTGTAAAAGGCAAATGATGTAATCGTGGGGCGATTCGGTTCGGGCGGCGGGCGGCGGGCGTATTCAGCGCGGATGACCGCCTCCGTCGGGTGTGGCCGCTCGTCTTTCTGCGGGGTTCACTGGCCAGCGCGAATACCTAATCCGGCCCGGTGTCTATACAGGCCGGCCGACGCCTCCCGGCCGCCGCCGGTAAAGCCCCACAAATAGAGAATAAATCCCCGGCCCGGGCAAATGGTGCGGCCATTGGGCGCCCATCTCGCCGCGCGGCGCCGGCCCCGGCGCGGCGGGGAGCGCGCCGGCCGTCACGGTTCGGCCGGTCGTGACGCCGCGCCGTCACGTTCGGCGTGTTGTGACCGACGTGATCCACTGGCAGCCAACAATGGAGCCATCGCGCCGGCCGCCGCGCGCGTGAGCCATTAACATTCGGCTCGACAGGCGAGCAAAGCCGTTTCTCTAGTCGACGCACTGTTTGCAAGGGTCTTCAACGTAATAGCATACAACTTTTTGTCCAACCAACAGGCTTTCGATTCATCCTTTTTGTCGTTACCTGTAAATGACCATTGACCACACTGTTCAACAAGGATCTGTTTTACATCAATGGACAGTTGTGGGCCGTTTCGTGAACAGATTTCCCGTAGTGTGAACCATTTCCAAGTGGATACTGTGGCCCGTTTCCAGGTAGTGCGGGGCCGTCGTGTGTCCGTATCACACGCTGGAGGCCATTAGCGCGCGCCGCGGAGCGTCCGTGGTCGGTGGGCGCTGTTCCGGACAGCCGCGCGCTCCAGTAGCCGCGCCGCCCGGTGGCATTACAGATTTCACGACCATTACGGCCGGCGCCCGTGGCCGGGACGTCGCTGGTCACGGAGTCGAGCTGTCCTCCGCGGCACACAGCTTTCTACTGGCGCCGCCACCCAGAGTCCCGTGTCCGACGGACAGCCCTCCGGCCAGCTCCGTGCGCCCAACCGCCCTCCAAACGAGACTCCCATTGACACCGACCTGACACGGCTGGCACAGCCGACACGACTGACACGGCCGCTCGGCCGCGGCGTGACAGCGTGCGGCCGTGTCGCGTTTATTGAGTGCTAAAGGCCGGCCAGACGGTGTTTGTTCGATGGTATCTGACTGACGACCGTCCCCCGATCAGACCATTTCATCTGGGAGGGCCGGATGCCGCGCATACCGGGCCGTCGGGCGTGCCTGCGCCACCGCCGAACCTCTATCTACCATCTCCTCCTCCTCCGTCCCTCTCTCTTCCCCTCTTTCCGACTCTCTCCCGCTCTCTCTCCACTCAGAGTTGGCAAAGTCCGTCGGATGTGCGCGACTCGTTAGGAGAGTGGATGCTCAAAGCGATCCTGTGAGCGCACGCGGCCTCTGTTGCATCCATTACGCTGGCGATGGTCGGCCAGTTGGGAGAGCAGTTTGTGCTCAGACGCCACGGGCGCCTGGCTGGCTGTGGCTCGGCTCGGGCAGGCCGTGTCCCGGGGACAGGTCAGCTGGTGACCCGGTCCGCCCGCGGCCCGCCGCTCGGAGCGCCGTCCTCTGCCGTCCTCTGGTGCGACGCGGCGGTGACACGGCCGAGCAGCTGCCTCCACCACAGACTCTAATGGAGCCAGAGGCACCTCAGTCGGTTTTTGTGCGTGTGTGGCGGCGGCCGATTGCGGTGGCGGCCCGTCCGCCGCCCCCCCCCCCCCGCCGCGCGCGCTGCAACTCACCGGCGCGGCGGCCGACGGAGACGTTTTTGCCCCACCGAAATACGCCAAGAAATGGGAAGGCAAGTACGGCCTCCATAAAAATCAATGAGTGTCGGTATAAAGCCATTACGGGCGGCATCATTCGCCGTGAACGGGCGCCCAGGGACGACGGCCGCCGGTCACGTCCAAAACCAATACCGATAAGGTACACCGGCGAGAGACCGGGAGTAGCGAGGAAGGAGAGTGGGGGAGAAGGGGAGACGAGGAAGGAGAGGTGGGGAGAAGGGGAGACGAGATGTGGCAGGCGAACAGAGGAGGGACACGACGGGAAGGTAAAGGCGGAAGTAGGAGACACGAAAGATGGAGATATTTGGGGAGATCGGAACAACTTGTGAAAGTGCTTGACACGAAAAGTCGTAGAGAATAAGCCACTGCTTGAGAATACATCAGACCGTTTGAATGGTGAAACATTGGCCGTTCCCTTACATTGAAACTAAGCAGTAGGTAGTTATTTCCTTTGATGTCGGGATTCCCTACTAGTGAATTTTGATAAGCTAAATAAAACTGTCTGAAGTTAGATAAGAGCAGTTCTTTCACCGTGCAACAAAAATGGAAGGCACAGTGCCAGCTGCTGGGATAATGGACGTGCGCTGCAGTGAATTAATGTGCAGATGCCGAGAGAGATGCCGTGTAATGATTTATGCTAAGTAGCCCACAAAGCCGTGTTATCTGAGGACGCGGCGCCGTGTGTCTGGCGGTCGTCTCGGTGTCGGGGGGCTCGTTAATAGTGCGCCCCACCTGGCGTGTCGCCGCCGCCGCCGCCGCCGCCGGTGGCTGGTGTGGCCGCCGAGACCGCCACCCGCCGCCCGATACTATCGCACCGGCCCCCGACACGAAACGGCAGCGCGGCCCGGCCCCGTGTCACCTCCCGACCTGCACACCCGGAGCCGCCGGACAGCCGCTCCGTCAGCGTCACGGCGCAGTAACGAAACGTGACGCTGCCCTGCACCGCGGCGCACTCGGCGCTAACGAGCCGCGCGGCCGCGGCGACCGCTGGGCCCGCGCGGAGTCCGCTCACTCCGCCCGGCAATGCGGACAAAAACAGTCGGCCGGCGGCACTCCCACTCGGCTCCATTCCGCTAATTAAGCTGTTGTACATTTTCATCACGGCCCGGCAAACATGTGCGCTGAAAAGTTCCTCCAAAGGAAATGCCTCCATTAGGCGCATTGCGAAATTGAATACCTCGCCTAATAGCGTCATAAGCCCAGATGACGCTGAAATAATCGGCAAGAGTTAAATAATTTGCGTCCTGTAATTTTTCAGTGAAATCATCATTCAATTTGCTGCAGGCCGGCATTATGTGCGTTAATTCGCGGCCTGTCACGCTGGGATCGCGCACGGCCCGCCGTGAAAAACGAGCTCAACACAGTGTTGTACATTCAGAGCCGCCGCGGGACGCGCCGCGCGTGGGACGCGCTCGGCACAGCGGCGACAGACCCGGCGCGGTACGCGGCCCCGTCCACCCCTGACCGGCCCGCTCCAACATAACGGCAACAGCGCGCGCGTCGGCGGTCCCCGATCAACGAGGCACGCGCACCATCCTCCGTCCAGCAATTAACTGTTATTTAGAGCCCATCGAAAGTGGGTCGAAAATTACCCGCAAAAACCGCACGTGCGCCGGCGAGCCAGCCAACGCAGTGGGCCTTCCAGCAGTGGCGGAGCGGCTGATGAACATATTACGGCACGATTACTCATAGTAAGGCAGCCGGGCCGGCGCGCCGCCGCGCCGGAGGACGCTGCGCGTGGCATCGGTTATCCGGCCTCAGCTCGGGCCATCGTCCCGCGCTCAGACAGCAGTGGGTCCCCATTTGTCACAGACACGGCCGGCGACAGCGAGAGGAGCTCGGGGCGCGCCGGTGGGTCTCCGCGAGAGGAGCTCGGGGCGCGCCGGTGGGTCTCCTCGGAGCTCCAGGGGTCCGTCCACCGCTGCCGTGTACGGGCACTGGTCACTGCTGGGCACTGGGCAGGGACGGTCACTGCTGGGCAGGGACGGTCACTGCTGGGCAGGGACGGTCACTGCTTAGTGCTCAGACAGGACCACGGCCGGTGGGCGGCGGGCTGCCGCGGACCCCACACGGCGCGGCCCGGGCGCTGATCGGGCAGATCGGCGGCGGCCCGCTCAGGTGCCGAGCAAACAGTCAATGAAACGCTGGGAGATGATCAAACTACCAGGCGAAAACAGAATTTTTGATTTATCTCCGCTCCCAACCTGCTGCGAGAACGCCGCATTTGCATACAGCGAATGGAAACGGTGATGAATTACGGCGGCGGCCGCGCGCGCCGGCCGTACCGCGGCGCGGCGCACCGGCGGCGGTCCTGGCGCGGCGCGACAGTTCAGCGCAGAGGAGACGCCCGTTCGGACAATCCGCGGGCGGCGGCGCGACCGGGGCCGGGGCGGCCAGGCCAGCTCGTTTTAAGCCCGTGATTAATGGTGACTCTTTATTCGTTTTCATCTGTCACGGCGCGGGCGGGGCCCGGATTATCGAAGGTGACAGAGAAACAATGGTTACTATGGTTACATGTGTCACGCCGCTGAGCGGCCGTCGCGGGGACAAATGGCTGCGCGGCGCCGACGTCTCTGGCGCGGCGATGTCTCAGATAGGATGCCGCCGTCGGGCCGGCGCGAGCGTATCGCACATAAGAATGAAGACCTCACGGGACATCGGTTTTTCTCCTACCGACAGGCCTGCGCCTCCAAACGCCAACTCAGACGGTTAAAAACGCGTGAAAATTTGTAATTTATAAACCGGCTCAGACAATGGGCGCGATGACAGGGCAAGATTAGCCGTCAGACAGGCATAGCACACTTTTGGCCATTTTTGCATCTGTTCGCCGGCGCCGCGGCGCGCCCACGTTACGCCGTCCAAGCCGTGAAATTGCGCCGTCCACGCCGCAGCGGGGTATCTGGCGCACGAAGCGCCCTGCGCCACCGCGCCTGTGCGCCATCGCGGGCACGACACATGCATTATAAATATCACCCCAGAAAAAAATCCCATTTCCGTCGGCAGTGGGCGATGGCGGCCGGCGGATTACTTCTTAGCGAGCGGCGATTACCGCAAACATGAAAACGGCCCTAATGGCCGGCCCATTGTCGGCCAATCGTTAGCTGCCGGTGGATGTGGCCTCCGCCAGTCCCGTTTTTGTGTGCCAGAGCCGCTGCTTTATTAGGTTAGGACGAGCGACAGGGAGCGACGGCCACTTACAGGCCGCGCTCGGCCACAGGGCGCCGCGGGTGTCGCAGCTCCGGCTGCCATATCCCACTGTCGGCTGCCATATCCCCTTCATTTGGCACCCGTCAGCCGCACCGGCAGTCGAATCAACAGCTGCTGCATTAATAAAAACCCGCTTCGGCCGCTGTCAGTTTTTATCCGCTTACGGAGCGCGGCTGGCCGGGCGGCGCCAGTGCGCGCGCGCGCGCAGTTCATTACGATTATTTGGAGCGAGTCGGTCGGGGCGGCATTGGTCGGTGATTAGGCGGGCCGACTCGCAGCCGCCATATGCTACCTGTAACTTATGTGTTGTTCCACCCCGTGCTGCCGGGCGGCCGCCGCCGGCCCACGTCTAATTACCACAGAAAATGATGAGAAATAATCAGAAAGGAAAGGGGACGGCGCACCCGCCGGTCGCTGCTTGCTTCCGGCAACAGGACGACTGAGTTCCCCCGCGGGTAAGAGGACCAAGCGGTCCGCAGAGCGGCGGTCCGGCGCCGACACGGCAGCGACACCGCCGACCGGGCGGTCGTTTGTCAGCGCGACACTCCAGCTGTCACCTGGCCCCGCCCCCGGTGTCAGGTGTGACGTCACCCGGCCGTGACGTCACCGGGACGGTCATTTGTAATGTGCGGTCCGGCCCGGTGTCGGTCGGTGGTGGCGATCCATCACGACCGGCCGACCAATAGTGCACGTGCCACGCGGCGCTCCGACCAGGCCAGCGGATACCGCGGGTCCGGCGGATACCGCGCGGGTCCGGTGGATATCGAGGTCGACGCTGTCCATACAGGATCCAGCGGACGCGCAGACACGAGCTCGGCGTTCCTGACGTGTGTTGTTGACGTGTGTTGCTCGGTGTGAACAGGCTCCGACACACCGGCACTCGGTGTCGGCTGCCGGGCCCGCGCGGCCCTACAGCGCGTCCATCGAGTGGTCCGCTGGGGGCGGCGGCCGGCCCTGTCACCGGACGTCACCGGACGCTGTCAGCCGGCCGGTGACGGGCCGTGTCAGCCGCGTTTACCGGCGCCCTGCCTACAGGCGGCCGCGGCTGACGGCGGTCATTACATACGGCGGTGACGGCGGCTGGCGGGGTCGCTGAGGGCGGCACCGACAGGCCCCAATCGGCGGCCCGGCCGGTGGACATGTCCGCCAGCGCCGCCGCCGCCGCCGCCGCCCACCCCGGTCATACCGCGCAGGTGGTCCTCGCAGGGTCGGAGGAAGCTGTGATAACTGGGGCGACCTGAGCGGACCAGCTGGACCACCGGACCAACGGACCATCACAGGACCGCAGCTGGACCAGCACCAGCGACTGGTGGGACAGCACCGGGGGCAGAACAGGTCACCTGGCCGGGTAACGCCCTCTGACAGAGGTCGGATAGAGCCATCGCCATCGAGAAGCCGATCTAAACCTGTCCCGTCCGGAGCGGCTCACACCGAGCCGGCATGACTTGCGTTAAGCCGTGTCGGATGAGTCAGCCGAGGTATGACGGGTGGTTGTGACAGCGGCCCTCGACACCGCGCCGAATGCTCGGTGACGGCTCAGCGCAGCACAGAGCGGCCCTTCAGGACCGCCCTCGGACCGCCGAACGGTATCACAGCGGGGTCACTGTGAGCGGGTCAGGGTGGACGGCACAACGTCAATCTCCCTGAGCCGCCGCCGGCTGCCGCGGTCCACTCTTATTTAGCTTCAAATTGTCCCTGAGCTGCTCCCTCGGTTCCTACTCCCTCGGTCTTTCCCGACTATCCCTGCCTTCCCGTCTCCCCAGTGTCTCCTATGGCCGTCCGCCGCGCCGCGACCCGCCCCTCTCTCTGCCCCAGAGGCGCCCCTCTCTCTGTTCCAGAGCCGCCGGCGCCGGTGACGGGCCGCCCGCGCCGGAACCGCCGCGCCCCCCGCGCCGCGCCGCGTCTGTCTCCGCCGTGATGACGGCTATCGACGCGGCGCGACGATGCCGCCGCGGCCCGGACCGCCCCGATGACAGTACTCGACGACAAATGCCCGTCATCCGACCGGCAATATGCTTATTTCAATTGTAATTTGGCCAAATCAGCGGCGACCCGGGCCGGCCGCGGGGACACCCGTCATTTCTGCGCGCCGCTAACAAGTGTGTGGGTGAGCGGCGGGGCGGTCGGCCGGCGGGGCCGCGCGTCAGCCCCCCCCCCCTACCATCCCTCCCCCACAGACCGCAGAGACCGGCCACGTCACTCAGCGCGTCATTGAGTGCCGCCGAAATTGTAGACAGCGCTGTTTGCGTGCGCTTCTGTCATCATTTCAGTTCAGTCAAAAGCGTGTAATTTAGACGTTGTTATATTAACGCGGACAAAAAGTGGCACTGGCCGGCCGCCGCGGCGGACCGGCGCCAGCAGACAGACAGACGCCGCCGATCGGCCCCTGACGCGACCCCGGCCCGCCTCAGGTGTGACACAGGATTAGCGCCACAATGGCACCGCAATGATTAACGTCCGCCGGCGGCGGGCCGAGAAGCGCCCCGGGCGACTGTCAATGCAGCCGGCCGCGTCAATTGGAGCTGCACGTGACAGCGCAGCGGCGGCGGCGGCGGCGGTGCCACGTCACGAGCCGCTCGGCGACAATTACCGCAAGTGCACCGGCTGAATACCGGATAAAAATGGCTTTGTCTCGGCGCCCGACGGCGTCATTTGCAGCTGGAGACTCGCAGACGCACCGCGTGTCGTCGCACGCGAGCGGCGCTGCCAAACGGCGACACCACAAAAACGTCGCGTCTCCGGCCGCGTCGCCGCCGTTGCGTCGCTGTCGCCGCGGCGGCCCGGAGGCCATTAGCGGCGCTCGGCGTCGTCCGGCGTTTAGAGCGTGTTCGGGGGCCTATTTGGCCGGCCATTAGAGTTCGGAAATGAGTCCGCCGGGTATCGGCCGCGGCGCAGCGCCGTCGGCCGGTAAATCAGACGGTCGCAACCGCCAGCCGCCATCGCTGCCATCGCAGACACCGCAAAAACACACGCACTGGCCGTGCGCGACCGCACAAAAAGTCAGACCGATAATGGAAGTAACAGACGAATTAAAAGCGGCGCGGCGGCGATGACTGCGCGGCCGGTGCGGCGGCGGGCAGCCGATTCGCCGCGCTCGGTCCCACTGATTGGGTAGTTCATTTCAGCCGCCTGTTTGTCGGCCACCTCATTTCGAGTCCAACAATGAGCTCACTTTCGGGCGTTTTTAATTGCAGTGACGGACGGAATCGAAAGCGCAATACTTCCACGTGAATTACCCAAATTACGGCCAATTGCCAGTGCATGTTATGGACTCTGTTGAAAACAATCGCCGGCGCCAGTGTGCATTCAGCTGGGCCGCGGCAGGGCGCCGCCGCGGGCCCGTGTCGATCGCACCACCTGCCGCGGGCAGGACACGCCCGGGACCGCCCGGCGCTGCGGAGGCGGCGAGGGCGAGTTCCCCGCACATGACGCATTAAAGTCGCCCGCCAAGGAGCTCTCCGGCACAGTCTACCCGGCATTATGCAGGCGGTGGTCGGATCACAGACTTCCTGCTGCAATAAATCGCATTTAAAATGCACTACTCGGTCCAAGAGGCTGATTTGAATAGCAAACACGGACGCGATATGGCCGGCAGCTGTGGACGATGGGACGATCGGGCTCGATACGATGCGCAATGCCTTACGCCCGATCGATTAAGAATACGATAAATATTTAAATAGCACTCTGCATGACATGCGTAGTTGAGGCAACGGAGGCACATTTGCAAATGCACTCGTGTATCCCGATCAAAAGCCATCAGAATCGCGGGCCGAATTCGGTATCTGACAGAGCCGAATTACCATGCGGTAGCCGCGTTGAACCGGCTACCGCTCTGACGAGCAAGTGTTCGCCGTCAAAACATATAATATAACACGGCGGCGCATCTCTGTCTGACATGTCACCTGTCACTCATCGGGGCAGCACTCGGACACGTACAAAAACAATCAGAGTCAAACCGGGCCCGCTCTGCATCATATTATCCATAACAAAATATCCGACGCGTTGCACTGCCAACCGTTTAATGATTAACCACCCGCTGGGGATGATAAATCGATAGTCGATATTCGCAGATGTTTGTAGCCGTTCGCTGCCAAACTGCAGCGGCCGCCGGTGCTCGATCAGCTCTGTCCGCGGCGTGTCCAGCCAGCCCCTGACGGCCGGCCGCTCCCCGCCCCGCCGCGGTCGATGGTGTTTGGGTGATCTGGCCTCGGTGGCCACAACAGCGGCGTCCATTTAACCCCTTATCTGGCCGCCTAATTTCCTCGGCGCCACTCATCGCGGTCCAATCTGGCACGCTAGCGTTCCATCGCGGTGCGCGTGCCGGCCCGAGTGGCCAGCGCGCCCCCGCCGCCGCCGACGATATCCTAATTTGCTGCCGAGATTACGCTGGGAGGCAATCGACGGGCCAGTGGCCGGGGTCTGCCGGCCCTCGGCGGGGCAGCAGTCCGACCGCTGGTGATGAGAAGAGGAGCACTCGGGACCCCAACCCGTCCCCGCCAGAGTCCCCACTCCCGGGAGCTGCAGTGGACAGGACCGACAGACGACACAGCGCGCTGGTCTGTACCGACCGCACAGAGCAGGGCACGCGGTCCTCGACATCCTTCAGTCCCGGACGGGCGCGCCGCGCAGATAAGCAGACCACAGTTCTTGGCGCGGGCTGGCGGCGGTGGCGGCGGTGACCGACGGTAGCGGAGGTGGCGGGTCGCGCGGCGCGTCAGCAATGCCACTGGGACGCCGGCCGAGGGATATTTGGCGATTTGTGCCGGCCGTCCGGCCGACTTTGGCGGATTCTGTGCATTCCGCCGTACGCGCCTGTCAGCCGGCGGCGCCAGCGACTGCCAGCGACTGCCGGCGTGGCGGTGGCCCGTGCCTTCAGAGGTCAGGGAGGGGTAGAGGGTGTCACGGAGGTGGCTGACAGATGACTAACAAGAGTGAAAAATTTCCCGAGGAGTGAAAAAGTGTCACAGAGAGTGAGCATATAAAGAGTGAAGCAAACAGAGCGTCAGATGGCGTGTATCAGAGTGCCTCTGCCGCGTGGTCTCCCAGGCAATGACGGGAGCTCGCGCCAGAGCGGGGAGCGGGCTGCAGAGAGCAGCGGCCGGCCGGCCGGGTTCCGTCCCCCGGTGGACCGGCAGGGTACAGTTTCAGTCCGGGTGGCCGGGGGTGCCAGGGGGACACGGCGAGGACCGGGTCCCCAGAGACCGTCTCCTGGCCGGCCGCTCCGAACACCCCTGCGGTGCAGCCAGCGCCCCAATCGACCCCCATCTGTCCACTGCAGCCGGCCGACGCCGCGGCGTCCACTCCATTAACTCTAAACAACGGCGGCAGCGCCGGCCGGCCGGCCGGACCGGCCAGACGTGACCGGCCACTGGCCGGCCGGCCGCGCGCGCTGCCGCTCCGCCGGCACCATTAAACCCATTGTCTCATTAGCCATTTCATCAGCGGTCGGTGCCCATTTTTGGAGCGCCACCCGGGGCGCGGCTTTATGCGAGAAGCGGTTTTGCCGCGGCGCGCGGCGGGCGGTCGCCTGTCGCGCGGCACATCATTACGGCCGCTTATCAAAGGCCGGCACCGGTAATGAGCCTTGCGCGCCCACTCGCCGCTCCGACGGCCGACTGAATAAAACGCCAAAATCAATACGTGAATCGGCATCTTTGGCTACGATGACAGGGCTGGCGGCGGCGACGGCGTATCATTAGCATCATCGACGAGAGGCGGCATCGCACCGCGCCGCGACCGCCTCCCCGCGCCGCTAGAGCGCCGCGACCGCCTTCCAGCGCCGCTAGAGCGCCGCGACCGCCTCCCAGCGCCAGGGGCGGATCCAGAAAATCTCCAAGGGAGGGGCCATCAGAAACCAGGAGGCCCCCCCCCCCATAATCCCACCTGTTGGAGGCCCCATCTTCCCACTTGTTGGGCCCCCCCCCAAAAAAAAAAACTGCGTCTATTGAGCTTATCTAGCTGTTCAGGCAACATCTCAACATCTGTGCAGGCTTGGAGGCCCTCTGTGCAGGTTAGGAGGCCCTGTAAAAGTGGTCATCTCTGTGAGTATAAGAGACCTCCAAGTTATGAAAAGCTTTACCAATCTTCTAACAAAGAAGTGTTCTCAGCTAGTCTTCTAAGAAATAACTAAGTGGGTAGGTTAAAAAAAAAACTCATCGGATTTCGGCCACTTTATTTTCAGGAGGCCCCCTTTTCAGCTTTTTAACTTTTTAACTTTTTATTTTATTTTTGAAAAAAATCGGCCAAGGGGGGGGGCATGGCCCCCATGGCCCCCCCTTGTATCCGCGCCTGCCCAGCGCCGCTGCAGCGCGCCACGACCGTCGCCGAGCGCCCGTCCGACAAACACGACTAGCCGCACGCTGAATGCTTCAACGAGCAATTGCAATAAATTATGTTTGTTTTCGGAGGATCTCGGCTCGCGGAGGAGGGGACAAAAAGCGAGCCGCCGCCGGCTGGGTGGCCGGACCGGGCCGGGCCGGGCCGGGCCGGCGGTGTGCGCTGCTGCCCAGGGACGGCCGCCGGGCGACCCTCGCCCGCCGGACATCTCAGCGAGGTGGCCAGCCGGCCGGACATAGTCCCGATCCCCGGCCATCAGCGCCGCATTAAAATGCATAGAGTCTATCACCGCCCGTTATCCCATAAGCGTCCAGTTCTGGCCGGCTTCACTGCTGATGGGGTGGCCGCCGCTCAAATTTGACGGACTCGCCGCGGCGCCGGCGGCTCTGACGCGGCTGGAACGATTGCGGCGCAGCGCGGCGAATCGAGAGCGCCGCGGGCGCCGCACGCTCGCCGCTAACGAAGCAAACCGATCCGAAAAACACAGCCGGCTAGGCGGGCGCTGCGGCCATTACTGCGCGCGGCGCGGCACGGCGCGGCGCACTGGCCGCGGCGCGCCGGTTCGGCCGCCATCCGATAGGATCGTGCGCCGCCGGCCGGCGGTCGTGGCGGCCGGCGGCGCCGTTTTAATGACCGCCGATATGCCGTGTAAGCTTATTAGCCGCGTGGCGGCAACCAATGCGGCGCCGGGCCGGCTGATTTGTGGCCGCGCGCCGCGCCGAATGCGCCGTGACCCGTGACCCGCGCGTGACCCGGCGGCGCGCGCAGCCAATCAGCGGCCGGCGCGGCGACCCGGCGCGACCCGCCGGCCGGCCGCGCGACACCATGAATAATGCATCGGCGCGGCCGGCGCAGCTCAGGGGGATGAGGGGCGGGCGGGATGGCATTCCCGGCGCCGCCCCCAGCATAGCTCCGGCCCTCCTCCTCCCGCTCTCTCTCCGCTCTGCCTGACCCCGGCTCCGTGACCGCGCGGCCGTCTCCGCGCGAGGTGCTCACCCGGCGCTAATAACCGCCGACCCGCCGGCAGTCGGCGCGGATCAGCCAGCAGGGGGCATATTGGATGTGGTTTTAACGCGCCCTTTGTTCTACTCCGACTCAACCCGTCCCGGTTTAATTGCGTGTGAAGCGCAGATTGGCGCGCTCATCGGTAAGATGCAAAAAGGCGCGGAGCTGAGCGTCGAACGGCCCGGCGCGGGGCACTGTGTGGGGGGGGGGGGGGCAGGGTTCAACACTCACCAATTGTTGACCTGCAGTATTGTCAGGCCCGTGTCCTGCGCCAGCTGCTTCTTTTGGTCTTCTGACGGGTACGGATGCTGAAACAGACAGACACATACGTCACACACAGTAGACACACAATGAGCCCGCCGGCGCTGGTGAACGGTGGACACAGGTGCGGCTCGGTGACATGTTTGGATCGCACTTCATTCGTGCCAGCCCCGCCCCGACTCCGGCGGCCCCGCCAACCGTCCCAAGGCCGAGCCATTTCCATGCCATAAAGTTCGGACACTAATCGTCGTCGGCATTCGCGGCGCACGTGACAGCTGGCGCACCCTGTCGACGTTTCCAGCGCGCCGTCTTCGCCGCACTCGCGCCGCCACTAATGCTTCTCTGCCACGCAACGTAGCGCCATTTTGAATTAAACCACCTGACACTTTTCCCATTTAGAAGTTTGCCGGGCAATCTGGCACTTTCGGCTCACTTACGAGCTCCTAAAGGAACTCGCAGATGAGTGCGGATCGCGCGCATTAAGGAAACGGACCGAGCAGAACACGACCTCTTAAATATGCATAACGCCCGGCGGTATGGGAGCAGAGATGACTTCCGTGGGCGTTAAAACAAACGCAGATGGCACCGAGACTTCAACGCCGCGCCGCTGCCCTTTTACGACGCAGTATCCAACTCAACGGCCCTCAGAGCTTCGCCTAACCGGGCAAATATCCAATAAAATTATTCTCCGTCGTGATCACATAGTTTCGGAGCGCGTTTCGGCGAATGCACACGCCGGCCTACCGTAGTGGTCCGCCCACATGCGAGGGCGGGTCGCCGAGCAATTAGACCGCGGGAGCAGCGACGGCACGCCAGCGACAAACGCGACAGCACGCCAGCGACAAACAGACGGCGTCCGGGGACGACGCGTCTCACTGTGACGAGCTGTCGCAGCTCCCCGGACCACTGCTCTCTCTCGCTCTCTCTCTGCTGCAGCTCCCCGGTTGTCGCAGCACCCCCGAGAGGCGCTGTCGCAGCTCCCAGACCGTCGCAGCTCCCCGGGAAGCACTGTCGCAGCTCCCCGGCTGTCGCAGCTCCCGGGAGGGTTGCAGCTCCCCGGCTGTCGCAGCTCCCCGGGAAGCACTGTTGCAGCTCCCCGGCTGTCGCAGCTCCCAGGAGGGCTGCAGCTTTCAGGACGGGTCGCAGCTCCCCGGCTGTTGCAGCTCCCCGGCTGTCGCAGCCCGGCCGTCGCCAGTCTATTTCAGCCACCTCTCCGGAATATAAAATAACATCGCCGCACCGCTTCTGAATAGCAATTGTTCCGCCAATGTCTCCCGCGGGGACTGAAATATTCAGCTGCGAACCGCCACACTATCGATGGCTTATTTATTGTTTGGTGATATAGAATATTTTCCGCCTCCCCGGGGCCCGTTTATGCCGACGGGCCGGCTCGCCATATAGGCGCCGCGCGGAAGTGTGTCCCGCCGCATATCAAGCACGGATCGTCTCCCGAAATGGGGAGGCCGGTGATGTCAGCAGCGGTCTGACCCGGCCGGGCGACACCCGGCCCGGGGGGGGGGGGACAGCCGGACAGGGGGCGCCGGACAGCCGGACAGCCGGACAGGTGGCGGCGTGCCAGACAGGTGACCCACGGGGTCGCACAGACGGGAGGGGTGATTACAAAACGACAGAACAGACAACTCTGTGTTGTGATTAAAAGATACAGGAATATGTAAATAACAACAATAAATCAAAAGTGAAACACGCCCCAGGCCAATAAGGCCGGATGCCTTTTGTAGAAACAGACGGCAAACGGAAAGTCGGACAACTACCCAGACGTGCAGCTGCCATTCGGCCAGCCCCTTCAGTTGCTGACTTCAAATATTAACGTGAAATGCTCGTATCCAATTACTGCAGGGATTCAGTAATTGGATTTCGTCTCTGGGACTCGGGAGTGCGCCGGCACGAGCGGGCGGGAATAATTTCTGAGCTGGAAATCCGGTTAGTGCCGAACGGTCCGGCCGGTGGGCGGTGCCGGACCGCGCCGCCCGGAGAGGCGGTACGGTCAGATACACTGTACCAGAGGGGCGCCGGAGAGGCGCCACGGTCAGATACACTGTACCGGAGTGGCGCCGGAGAGGCGGGACGGTCAGATACACTGTATACAGAAGGGGCGCCCACTGCGGCAGGCGGTGACCCAGCACAGTTCCGACCGAACTGCACTCGCTGGGACCAATACTCGGCCGCTGATCTATGGATAACGCTGGTCCTGTGACCGCACATGTAATGTGCTGAACAATTTATTTCGATTCCTGACACATGCGTGTCACATGAAATCCTTAACGCTCGTGGACATACACTTCAAGTGATAATTCAATGAGGTCCAATATATTTTCGCAGCCCTTGCATTGATGACAGGGTGATTTGAGTGTCACATTAAACCAAATCACACGACATGGTTGGCGATTGCCCCACGGAGTCCGCTCTAAACGGCACGTTTACAGCGCGTCTGGCAGCGCATGTCACTTCCATCGACCGATTCACTTTAAATCGCATTATTCAGCGCGGTTGTCCGCGGCTATAAAATCAGCCTCCATCAGTTGATCGGTGGCAATGCGTCACCAGCCTGACCCTATACCACCAGCATGGCCTGACGTGGCGCGGGGCGTCCGGCCGCCGCTCTCACACACACACACACACGCCGACCCCCGCCGACAATGGTAACTGACTGGACGGGCGTCGTCAGCGAGTACACAGTAGCCGGCGCGGCTGGTTGGCGGCTGGTCACCGACGACAGGTCATGTCTATCGGAGATCTCCGACACGCCGCGTCCTCCAGATACCCGGCCGATGGCGGTCGCCGCCTGCTAACCGCAGCACCCAGCACCATGCACGGGCGGTGCGCCGCACCATTGGTATTCCAGGCGAGCCGTCCCAGAATCGAGCTGTAGTGCACTTGATATGCCGAATCAATTGACTGGGGAGGACAAAACTTGTCCATGCAGATAGCCCGGCGATAGGAGGCTCATTATTTTCGCTGACATCACGGATGCTGGGCTGCCGATCTGGGAAGCGGCCCGCTCTCTGGCCAGGACTGAGTCCAGCAGCCCACTCTCTGAGTCCAGCGGCCCGCTCTCTGAGTCCAGCGGCCTGTTCTCTGGCCTGGACCGAGTCCACTGACTGGCAGTCCGGCCCGGGACTGAGTCCACTGGCCCGCCCATCGGTCCCGCCGCCGCGCCGTTTACACAGATGTCCGCCGCCCGCATCGCGTTTGCCGGCGACGAGACGAGCAAATAGTCCGCGGTAGTTCGCAGTGTCAGCTGTCCCAGCTGTCCCAGCTGTCCCAGTGCACCACTATCCGGCCTGTCCTGGCTGTCCCAGTGTCCGGCAGGTCGGTCCTGCCGGTCCTGCGGGACGGGCGCTGATTCTCCTCTGTCGGCCGTAATGGGCGGTGTGCTATGTCACGGCAGCACCGCGCCACGGCCCACCGGCGCCGGTCAGCCACGCACGCGACGCACTCGCTTGCATTAGGCTAATTTACATGTTAAAACAGCGCGCGGCGGCGGCCGGCCGGCCAGCGGCGACCGCGCGCTCGTGCGTGCGTGTGACGCCGCACGCACGTCGCGCGCCGGCCGAGCCGCGCGCACACAGCGCCGCGCGCGCCGCCGCCACCGGAGCCGCCGCCCGCCACCGCGGACCGGCTCAGCTGCCATGATCGCCGACTGGTGAACGGGCGTCCAGTGCGCGCCGGCCGTGTTGATATAGTGCGCAAAGTTTACCGCCGCGGCCGTGGTCAGACGGGACACTAACAAACAGACCGGGACAGCGCGCAAACATGTCACCGCCGCCGACCAGTGACGTCACCCGCCGCCGACTGGTGACGTCACCGACCGCGAGTGCCGCGGTGCAGAGGCGCCCAGTCGGTGCCACAATCAGCATAATTCCGTCATTTTTGCAGCTGGTGTCCACGTGTGTCTCGTGTCGCGTTGGCGGCGCGCCGCGCCGGCTCAGCTCCCTGCGGTCGGCGGCGGGTCGGCGGCGGGTCACCCGGCCGGCCGGGCCGACCCTGCTCAGCGGCCGATGGCGCCGTCACGACCGCCGAGCCTCAGTCGCCACCGCCGCGCCAAATTCGCCTATCGAGCGCCGCGTCGCCGGCCGGCCTGCGCAAAAGAACGGCTCGGCTTTTGACGGCGCGTCGGCTGCCGCGGCGGCGCGGTAAAACGAGCCCGCTCGCGATTCGATCTCGCGCGACATTTTTCGGCGCGCGTGAACCGGTTACGGCGAATGCGGCGCGTCTAATTGCCGGTCGCCGTCTTGTCGTCAGCGGCCGAATTGAATAATCACAGCGATGCCGATCGGCGCGCGATACGCCGCGTAATGGTCACGTCCGCGCCCCGCGATCGGCCCGGCCGCGCCGCTGCACGCCGCGTGGAATGCCGTACTGCGGCAATCGCGGCAGATCACTGCGCCGCAGACGCCGCAAAAAACGCCGCCCGTCGCTGGTGACGGCCGCTGAGGCCGGCGCGGCGCCACGGCCGGCCGCCGCTTCCCGGATCCGCATTCCTCATCCCGCCGCTGTGCGTAGGAACGGAGAGTGACGTGGTGGCACTGCCGGCGGGCGGTCACACGCCACGAGAGGAGCACGGCCCGTCCACCGACCGCCGTCCGACGCCCGGCCCGTCCTGATCACCGGCCGCCGGACACTGCAGACCGGCTGAGTCACCAGTCAGTCAGTCCTCTACCCCCGGCCGTACGGGCGGCCGTGCGTGGCAGATTAGGTGGGTGGTCGCCGCACCGTGCTGTCTCCGGAGCCAGCGCAGAAAGTCCGCAATGAGTCAGCGCAGTCGTGTGCTCTACTCGAGTATGAATCATCATACCTATCTGCACCAGGAAAGTAGCTTCGGAAATATCTCAGAGCCACAGAGCATCGAGGATTCAGTCCATTGAATGTCGACGCTACTGAAGCCAGCTCGTAAGCCACTGAGGTTCGCAGTGCGGCAAAGCCACCCATGTGACTTTGGTCTGTGCCAGACAAAGCCCCGTCTGGCTGCTGCTCTGTGAGCGCGGCTGTCTGGCCCTGTGAGCGGGTCTCTGCTCGCCCCTGCGGGCCAGCCGCCGCCGCCGCCGGGGCGCCCGCTCCCCACCACGGGCGTTAGTTCCAACCCATTAGGTGTCGACAGAGAGCCCGGAAGATTTCGGCCGGGGCAGGAAGTCGCCAAGAGAGTCGGCCGGACCGTCGACATGGCTGCCGTCATCCGGCCAGCCACGGGAGGGTGCCGTCAAGGGATGAGGAAATGGCCGGAGGGTAGTGGGACACGGGTATGGGGATTTCAGGGATGTGCTCGAGGAAGAAAAAAGGAATGGCGGTGTCAGATCTACCGAGTATCGCGTATAAATTAGTAGATATCGACTGTCTCGGAATCAGTAATTTTCTCCTCAGAGAGCATGCGAGAAGTGCTCTTTGTTCGCCATACCCACCCACCACGTCGTCGTTCGCTGCCTGCAGACCATACAATTCACGAAGCACACAGATCTGCAGGAGTCCCCAGTGGACCGGCACTCAGGACTAGGCAGCACCGGCCGCCTGGTCCGTCGGAGTGCCCACTGGACAGAACGGCAGACCACCGCGCCGGCCGGCGCCCGGGGCGCCGATTAGGTCGCGCCGTCGGCCGCTGCCGCCGCCGGCGTAATCGCGTTTCTGGGGGACCAATTAGATTGCAGTCGGCCCCCCGGGGAGACGCCGCCGTCCGGCTGATGCGAAATTAATGGGATAAACAGGTCCGCCGGATCAAACCGGCGCGCCCGCCGCTGATGAGCAGCTCTGCTATCGACTGGGAGCGCTGCTCCCGCCCGGACCTCAGCCCCGACGCTGTCCGGACCTCAGCCCCTAGCCTGTCCGAACCTCAGCCCCTAGCCTGTCCGGACCTCAGCCCCTAGCCTGTCCGAACCTCAGCCCCTAGCCTGTCCGGACCTCAGCCCCAACCCTGTCCGAGATTCAGTCCGGTATCAGCTCGGCCATCGAGTTCGCAAAGCACACTGTCTGTCCGTCACTCACATCATCATCACTGACCTCTTCTTTCAGCACCACTGAGGCTCCTGCCTCCCAATATTTTACATTCCAAAAGAGCATTTCCGAGCTCCCTGTACCCAATGAAGCTTCTCGCTCACTTTTCTTCCTAGGTGCATCCTCAGCTCATGCAGCTTGCAGCTTACACACTCACAACTTCTCTACCCAAAGCCTCGGAAATCACCTTTCCAGAGCTCACAACTCACTTTTCCAGGCTCACAATGCCCTCTCGAGAGTTCCCGACTCTCTCCGGAACTCACGTGGCCCCTCCCCAGCTCACGACTCCCTCCGCAGCTGCCTGCTCCCAAAACTCCCTGGGCTCCCCGCTCGGTCGTCCCGCTATCCGCGGCCATCTCTTTGTCCGCTATCTATCCATCTCCGTGCGCTTCACACGCTCTCCGGTCTTTGTTTTACCCCGTGTCATCCATCTTCCGCCGCTCCGCGCGAGGAGGCGCGCACGGCGGCCGCCCGCCGACCGGCGCGGCTCCGACCGCGCGTCTCCCCGCCGTCTCGTCGTCGCCGTCCGTCTCGGAACGGGTCGTGACACCGCCGGCCGCCCGCGGCGCGTGTTCGAGTGAGCCGTGTTCGACCGACTCGGCCCACCAAATGGCTCGCAGCGCGCAGTCGAGCGACTCAGCCGCCGCCGAGGGTGAGGCCAGTCGAGCGGACGAGCAATGGAGCGAGCACGCCAGATGGGGAGAGACGGGCGAGCCTTGGCGTATAGGGAACGGCGGCAGCGGCGGAGGCAACAGCATTGACGGTAGCAATACCGGCAGGCAAGCCGGCAGCACCGCAGAGGGTAGCACCAGCAACGAGGCAGTGGATGTAGATAACCCTCATTTCCGCCGCGATCCTACTCCATTAAAGTTGAGCAAACTTTCCGAGAGTCTTTCCAGTTTCTTAGTTGAGTAAGCTTCACGAAGACAGTCATGAACTATTCCACAAACTGACGGCCTGCCCTGGAGCTCGATCTCCGAAGTTATGAATATTCATCAGAAACCATTTAAGTCCATTAATACTTGACTGAAAGTCATCTCCGTTTTCAGGATTTATGCATACCGAGGCAGAGCGTTAACGCCAAACAAAGAGACCCGAACAATCTCAACATTAGCGCCGAGACGCAAGAAGGGCGCTCGGCGCCGGCACGGATGTCTGTCGGGATGTCTGTCGCATCCGGAGCGCGGAGGCACTCACCGTTAAGTGCTGGAACAGCCAGGCGCGTAGGATGTTGGTGGCGACCTTGGGGAAGATGCCCCTCTTTTTGTGGTTCTTCTTCCCCGAGTCGTCCTCCTCCTCTCCGGTGCCCTCTCCGCTGCCTATGCTGGCGTTGCTGGCGTCACCTGTGGGGCGCAGAGAGCGGAGATCAGGTCAACTGCTGCAATACCGGATACAGCATGAACACACGCACCGTGTGTAGAACACGGTCATCAACAGCCCTTTACCTGTTAGTGAGTGTCTGAGTGCGATTAGTGTGCCAGATAAGATCGCCGATGAGTTGTGTACATGGCATCAGCGTCGCACCGGAGCGACAGGTGCGGCGCAGTTGGAGATGAACCCAAAGTATCCAGTCACCGGCCGTGTCCCAGTGCCGGGCCTCAGACAGCTGTGGTGCTCAGCGCTCCAGCGAGTTTTACCAGTCTCTCTGACACATATTAATGTCGTACAGCGATTTTTCACCGGCCGACAGGCTGTTTTTAGCCTGATAGCCGTCTGCCAGCGAGATCATTAGCCACGTCCGAACCGGCCGGCCGGCGGCCACTCATGATAAGATCGCCAATCGGGTGTCCGATGGCGTCTGCAAGAGCGCCGGCCTAGCTCCGCGCGATCACAGCAAAACACGGAAAAGCGATCCCATCGCCGCTACAGACGTTACTGTCACATCAAAGACATGTTTTACAATTCAATCATATTAGCAGATTCGCTGCAATCGGCGCGGTGTCAGGGACACCTGGGGAGCGCTGGGAGGCCGCGTCGACTTCCCGGAACACTTTTTTTGTCCATCAGCTCGCGATCGCAGGACATCACGCTCGTAGGCTTAACTCGCGAGGTGAACGGTATTGCAGGGAATCGATGATGTCCCGCCGGTTTTTTGTTGGAATGCCTGAGCCCTTGGTCGCCTGAGCCCTTTATCGTCACATCACACGAACCGCTCGGCTAGAATTTCGGTACAGCAAAACTGAAATAAGTATCTGCTTAGGTGCAGCTCGAAGCCGAAAAATGATATCCACTGGCCTTGATGTCCATGCTGTTGTCCAGCTTCGCTCATAATAAAGGCCCACAATACGAGGACTAGCAATGGATTGTGGTCACACGCCGCGTGCCGCCCTGCCCAGAGTGTGTTCTGTCTCGCCGGCGACGTGCTGCGTTCGGTCTGGTCCCGGAGCTGTGCCGGCCCGGTGAGACAGTACCCGGCCCGGCCGGTCCGCGGGGAGTGATAGCACCGCCGGCGACGGGGAAGGGTTACCGGCGTCCGGCCGGGGACGCACAACGACGCCGCCGATGGGACAACGGGGACGGCGCGGCGCGTGGCGCCGGCCGCAAGTTAGTTACTCAGCCATTCGGGGTGTCGGCGGCGGGCCCGGTCGGCGATGGATCGGTCCCGGGGAGCCGCGCTGCGTCGATAGGATGGCGGCGCGCCGGCTTCTGGTGCTGACAGCCGCGCACGGGCCGCCTGCCATCGACAGGAGAGGAGAGGAGAGCCCGCCGGTGGGGGGCGAGTCCCGCAGACAACAGAGTCTGTGGCTGGGGCAGGCCAGACCGTGTGCGCGCGACACTCAGCGTCCCAATGCAGGTTTACAAGAGTAAGTGGCGAACCACCAGCCACTGTCAGGCACAGCCGCTGCCCGGGCGATCAGTCGTCAGCGGCCTCACGTCAGCCGTGGAGATTGTGTCTCTTGCTGACGGCTCCTGTGGCGACGGCGTCAGGCGCGCCGTCGCCACCGGCGCGCACCTGAGCGCCTGTCGCTGGCGACAAAACTGCCGTCCGCAGCGGCCATTGTGGCACCTATCGCGGCCAGATCGGCCGCAGCCAGCCGGCACCCGGACACGCCGCCACCAAATCGCCTCGGCAGCGGCGAAAAACGCGCTTCAAAGTCGGATCGCGCGATCGGCGGCGGCCGCGCGGCGTTGTCCCCGACTCGCCGGCCGGGCCTAATGAGTCAGGCGGCGGCGTGCACGCCAGTTTTACCGCGCGGGGCCGAGCGACGGCGGCTCAGCGCGGCCGCTGCGGCGATGGGCTGATCCCAGGCGACACGAACGACACATAACCGCACAGAAAGAATGGCCGCCGGGCCAGATCAAACGCGCGCTCCCGAGATCGCCGGCGGATTACCCGGAGACACTCAGGTGTTCGTTATTCCTGCACCCACTGCAGCCGAGGTGTTTTCCGAAAACTGGCTGGGCACTGCACGAATCGTGAATCAAAATGCTACCATGCTTTGCTGCTGAGTACCGCTAGACTTAAACAAAGCACGAGGTAAACTCTGGCTGAGGAATCTCTCTGCCGCCGGCCCATTTTACAAATTAGGTGTCGCCGTCGCGATGTCGTCGATAATGCTGCATTATGGCCCATCCAGCGACTTTGTCCCGCACTACCTCACGACCCGGCCTCGTCCAATGGATCGGCTCAATGCCCGCTGATGAGCCTAGATCGGTTTTTGGCCGGCGAAAAGCGTCGCGCCCGGCCGGCCATTACGTTCATAGGCGGTCGGTCGGCCGCGGGCCGCTTCGTTAGCGATCCGCCGTTACTCAGCCACTCAATGGGAGCGGAATGAGCGACGCCTCGTGTTTAGCCGGGCACTCGTCCCTTTGAGACGGCCTGTCGCCTGTTTTCACCGCCGATTTGGCCGATTAAAGGCGATTTTTCACCGCGACCAGCGCACAACAAGCCGGAGTATAATTATAAGTATTATGGATGCACGGTCCGGCGTGGGCCGGCCGCGCGGTGACGCTGCACTCCGCGCGCCCAATGGCCAGCATTACAAGGCGAATATGCAGCGACTGGCCTGCCGGCGCGCCACTCCTGACGGGAATAAACAACAGCTCAATACAGACATCAGCCGGCGCCGGGCGTCCGCCGCACAATGCAGCCGGTAACGAGAGGCCGCCGCCGCCGCCGCGAGTGGAGGAGGCCGGCGGCTGCGGTGGACGGACTGTGGACGGACGGTGGACGGACGGTGGACGGACGGTGGACGGACGGTGGACGGACGGTGGACAGCGGGGCAGGGCGGCCGGTCGGCAGGTCTGGTGTGCGGGTCGCAGCGCCTGACGCCGCTGACGGATGGCGGTCGGAGGCCGGTCGGCGCGCAGCCTCCCGGCAGGCCGTGATTTACGGCGGTCCGGTGATAACGATCTCAGCGCCGGTCCGCGCCCCGACACACGGACGGACGGACGGACGGACGGACGGACGGACGGCGCGCCAATAAGCGGCGTGACGACCGCCCGACGCCTGGGAACCGGACCGTCACCGGCGCGCCTTTTGTGACGCCGTCAGACGGCGATCTGTCACCGAGCGGCCAGCGTCATTACGGACAGAGTGGCCCCGGAACCCGGACACTCGGGGCCGGGCACCCGGACACTCGGGCCCGGGCACCCGGCCGACCCTCGGCCACTCCCCGGACCGCACACCGCCGCCGTGTTTCAGCGCCCGCCGAGCCCAGCCATCAATGCCCGCTCCCAATGCCATTCTACGCGGCCATAAACATTTGTAATATTTCAATAAACACCGTCGCATTTTTCACTTTTGATTATTATTTCTTCATTGCGTGGCAAAACAAACGGCCGGCCGGGTCGGAGCGATGGCGGCCCGCGCCGCGCCCGGCCCCCGCTGATCGCCCCCGCAGCGAAGACGGATTCTTCTTCATCAAGCCGTATCAAGCGGTATTATTCTATCATTTATATTCAACTGATTGACTTGCCGATTCAATTCGGTATTGGTACCGGCTGTGCGGAGGGAGGGTGCGTGTGTGTCTGTCTGTCTGTGCGCGAGCTGTGCGCCGGGGAACGGTGCGGGTGCGACCTCGTCTCTACGGGCGAGGTCACTCGGACACAACAGACTCCCCGCCGCCGCTACCCGGACCCAGCTTTGATCAACAACCGGTCGTGTACACCGCCTCAAAGGGAAATCCAGCTGATCTGCTGGAAATACGTGAGGGCGGCTATCTTTAGCGCAGCGAGTCGTGACGGCACCCAGTACGTCTGGGTCCACTCTGACCGGGGAGCACAGCTCGGGCGTGGTCACGGCGCCGGGGCGGGGCGGATGACGGATGAGGTGATGAGCCGCCATCCGATGACGGGCCGTCAGCGAGCCGTCAGCGACGCCGGCAGCGCGGCTGCGTGACAGCGGTGACAGCGCGGTGACAGCGCGGCGACAGTGCAGCGGCGGCCGGCGGCCTGCAGTCGGACAAAGAGCCAAGGCCGAGCGGCGGCTCCCCGGGGCGGCTCCGGACGGGCCCGGGTCCCCGCCGGGGAGCTCCCGGAACAATGAGCCGCCGGTGGACAGCGCCCCGCCGCCGCCGCCGCCGCCGCCGCCGCCCCCCGCCGCTCGCCGGAGAAGGGGTAACCTTGCCGAGCGGTGGACACCGGGGCACCCCGCTGTGACCGGTCGGACGCGCCGCGGGGACGACGGCCACCGGCACGGCGCCGCCGCCCCCTGCCAGGACACACGCTGCGACAGTTTTGATCGGCAATGTCCGGAGAGTATCGGCCGGGACCGACCGACCGCCGACCAATTGTCTCCGTAATGGCAAATAACGACGGGCTCATGGGCGGCGCGCGGGCAGACAGAGCCGTTCATTTTCGGCGGTGATATTTGTCCGTTTGTCGGACTGACTGTTGTCTATGACATGTCGGCGAGCTCCGAGCACCTGCTCACAGTGTGCGCTGGCCGGTCGCGTTCCGGGCGGCCGATCGTGTCCGGATTTCAGACCGGTCTCCGTCTGATTCTCCGTCCATGGTGTCCCCGATGATCGATGGGGTCCAATGATTGAACGGTAGACAACGACGGTGAGAATGGTAGAGCTACAGACGACACGGTCCGGCGAGCCTTCCAACCTACTTCAGACGGCAGAAGGTGGACGGTAGACGGCAGGCGAACGGCAGACGGATGGTAGACGGATGGTGGACGGACGGGAGACAGGACGGGAGACGGGAGACGGGAGACGAGGCTTGAGACGTGGTGCGGACCCAGCAGGCAGGAGGGGGCAGATGTGGGGACGAGAAACGGGGCGGGGACGGGGCGGCATTGGCGCAGAAAATTAAACGTCCCACATTTCTCGTCGGCCCAGCCGTCCGGAATTTATCGGCCATGGGCCACCGGCCGGCCCAAAGCGTCCTAAATGTACAATTACCGGGCCGGCCGATTACACGCATATTAATGAGAAATTATGGGACCGGGACGGAACGCAGTCGAGGATGACAGGAACAACCCTTCTAACCACTGTTTTCAGGCCTAAACGCAGCAAATTAGCGCCTTTCATATCCTGGCCGGGTACAAAGGTAGCCGGAGTGAGCGGGCCGATTCTCCCACACGGGGCCGAACCCGTAATTAATGGCTGGCCCGGACGTGTCAACAAGGAGCCGGGCCGCGCGCCGCCGGCGGCCTCTGGCCCAGCCCGCCCGCCCTCCGCCTCATTGTCTTGAAAGGATAATGTCCGTCTGGGTGACGGCGTTTGACAGCATATACAAGCATAATGAAATAATGGCGCGGCCGAGACGTCTGCGCCGCGGCGGCGACGGCGACGCAACGGCGGCGCGCTGCCATTGGCCGCCGCTGCGCCAAGATGGGAGCAGAACGCTGCGCGCCGACGACGGTGGGGAGCGGCGCAGAGACGGCGGCACCGGAGAACGTCGTGTTTGTCGAGAAACGTGGGAACGGCGGCGGCAAACAATGCACCGCGCCGGCGGCGTCGCACAACACCGCCCGCCGCCGGTACAACAGTCGGCACCGAGCACAGAGCGCGGCACAGCACACAACACCGCTCCGCCGCTGGTACAACAGTCCGCACCGAGCACAGATCGCGGCACAGCACACAACACCGCTCCGCCGCCGGTACAACAGTCGGCACCGAGCACCGGCGGCACAGCACACAACACCGCTCCGCCGCCGGTACAACAGTCGGCACCGAGCACAGGGCGCGGGCGCAGCGCCGCGACACAGCACACAACAGTGAGAGGCCGGTCACCACCGTCCACCGCCCGCCCCACCGTTCACCACCCTCCACTGACGTCCCGCAAAGTCCAACTGCTGGGGTGCTATCCGAGCTCGAACAGTGCCGATGTTAAATATGAAACCGATACCATGTATACGAGACTGCAGACGAGGTCACATGCCCTCAATACCGGACCGGTGCAGTGTCGAAATGAGTCGTGACCTGACACGGTGCAGGTCGTGACATGACACGGCGCGGGTCGTGACCTGACACGGTTCAGGTCGTGACATGACACGGCATGGGTCGTGACCTGACACGGCGCGGGTCGTGACAGGTCGACACCCCGCCGCCTCCCTGCCATGAGCAGTGGATCTCAGAGGTCCGCGGAGCGCGGAGAGCAACTGCTGGGGGTACAGCCCCACGCAGAGACCCGAGCCGGAGACGCCGCGCTAACGGCATCACAGGCGAGCGGCTTGGAAAAGCACGGGCCAGCGGGCCAGAGCTAACTGGAGTGTATGGCTTTCGTGATTTGTGACTTGGCATGATCGTTATCTAGTGACGGAGCTAGAACGATTGTAGAACATACATGCATGAGAGCGAAGTTGTTGATAATAAGCTATGGAAAACTTGCGTGTAAAACAAAGCCGAGCAGGATTCGTCAGCCGTGAAATGTGTCTGTGTGCTTCAGTGGTCTCCCGAGCGGGCCTTCCCAGAGTGGCTCATTTGGGGTACGGCTCTATTCATCAGCGCGGCACACTGACGATGCACACAGTGCACCAGTTCGCGTGTCAAACACATATACAACATCTACATTCATGCTTTATGGTAAACGTAAACGCTTAAGATAAATGTTAACGTTGATGATGATGACGCCGTTTCGGTCAGTGACCGTTGGTGGCATTGTGCGATGTGCAGTGTAATGCAGCCTTTATTCCTGCCGCCCGACAGCGCGTCTGACGCGGCCGACTCTCGGAGCGGGGACTACTGCGACCTGCTGCTGCTCCTCCGGCATGTGACCGGCCGGGACGGGCCTCTTGTGTCAGAGCAGGGGCCTTCCAGGACCATCCGTCGTCCGCTGCCGGCGCGTCAGCAAAAACGGGGCGAGCGGGCGCGATGGTCCGCCGGCCGGGCGACGTCTCCATCGAGCGCGAGGTCGGCCAGGGAGGAGGGAGGGCTGCGGCGTGACACGGCGAAACGGAGCCACCACTGAACAGCTCATCAGGGCCGATACAGGGTGAGTGGGAGGGCGGCACCGGAGGACGGCCCGGCGCGCCAGCAGGCCGGGGGTGCACGGCTGGGGGAGAGGGGAACAGGCAACGGGTCAGGTCACACCGAGCCAGAGTATCTGGAGGATGAAACACCATGTCTGATGCCAGCTTGTGGCCGACGATGACTGGACTTTGTGACTGAATTCCACCCGGTCACGGCCGGACCCTGTCTGGACTGGAACTGTTCCGTCCGTCCCCGTACTCAGTCGACCTGTCACTGTGCTCAGTTCGGCTGTGACCGGGTCGACTGAAGTGGCGCCAGCGGAGGACGCCCACCGGAGCTGGCCGGCCGCCACTGCGTCCGACAGCCGGCCACACGGGCTGACGCCATCCAGCCCCCGGCAGGGTATATATAACGCGCTGCACGATTGTCCTGGCGCCAGGTCACTCGGCTCGCCCTCAGACCAACAACAAACAGCCGTCACGGCGCCGCCCGCCCCGAACTGCTGATGGCCAGGCCGTGTCCCTGGTCCCGCTACAACGCGCAGCAACATACTCCGAAATCCACATTACAACCAACCAAGGCCGAAACGGGCGCTGTCGTATTATCAGTTTCATGTATCTGTCATGAAAGCAGTGTACACAGCGGTAGTCTAGGATTCTTTCAGAGCGCTATTTTGCAACAGATCCACGTCAAGATGACCGCGGCTGAGCGCCCGAATCGTACACAGATCTTCACTAAAAGGGAATGTCATCAAATCAAATCTTATCCGCAAAAGGGGCCTTCGCAAGACGAGGAACAGCCTCGCCGTGGCACAGCCTGTCCCAGACCTCGCTCAGCCCGCCCATTCGCTCGTCACCGGTTCACGGGCGGGGTCAGTCGTCATGCAGCCCGGTGACTGTGTCGTATCGATGAGCCGCGCGGACCCGCCGGCCGGCCGGCTGCAGGCCGCCGGCAGGTCGGCAGGTCGGCCGGCTGCAGGTCGGCAGGTAGGCCGGCTGACTCCTGTCGGCCGCCGGGACGCTCCGCGGCGCCCGGTCACTCCGGCTACGATCCGATCCCAATGGCATTTGTCAGCGCCGATTTACGGCGTAAGCGGCCGGCATTTGCGCTGGAGCGACGTCACTTCTGCTGCCTCCCATCGGCAATGTCATAAAATGTAAATGAATCTAGTAGCGGACTCAAGTTGCCGTTGGTTTACGGACCTTCGCGAGCCATAACAGTCGTCGTTAGTTTTGAAATGTGTCCGGGGTCGGGAGGCGGCGGCTGTTGGCCTGTCCGAGCGTCCCCGTGCACAGTGGACTGACCTCTGGCCAGCGGCCGGCGGGACGGTTAGCGAACGTCAGTTGGCGTCAAACTGCACCACAGCCATAGCCTTGGTTCATATTCTTTTTAGGAAGATACGCTGCGGAGGCTCTTACAAGTCAACGGGACCTGTGAATCCCTAAATCAGCAGTCCAGTGCAGTCCCAGGGGGTGCAGTGCGGCGTGATGGCATCAGCTGCGCCGGGAGCGTCGCTGCGTCGCTGTCGTCGTTTTCCGGCGGTCGGCGCCGAGCGTCGTCGAGCGGAGCGGACGACGTCGTCTCGTCGCCGCCGGTGGTCGAGACCCAACTGCCGACAGAGCGGCGACAAAGGGCCCATAACCGGGCGGCGCCGCCGGTACTCGGCCAAATGAATTCTGAAGCGCCTCACTGTAGCGTTCGAGCTCGTTACCGAGAAAAGCTCTCAGGAAGGCAGGCGCATTTGCAGATGCTAGCACTTGAGCAAATGGCCACTGTCGCCGCCGGGACGGCCGTCCGGCGGGCCGTAGCAGTTAATGAAACGGCCGCGACGGGCGCGTTAGGCGCCGGTACTGCAGTGTGGGGAGCCCGTGCCGGACTGATGGCCGGCTCAGACGGTGGCCAGGAAATGCCGAGTGTCACCGTCTCACTCATCTGCAGCGGGACCCGCTCTGGGACGGGACCCTGGGAACATGTAACAGCGGCGCGGGAGCACGGCCAGGGACCAGGAAATCGGCACGGCTCCGACCCGCCGCACACTGGTCGGAAACGCCCTCACGAGAGGCCACGGGCGATTCCGGAGTTTCGGATTATTTTTTATATAGATCGATTTGAAATTGATCAAATTATTATACTTAGGCCAAAAAAACTAATCCGGGTGACCAAAAATAACTGTAATCAGCCCCCGAAGATGGGGTATCCCAGAACTCGGAAACTAACGCGGAGCAAGAGGTTTCTTGAGTCGGATATTCAGAGTCTTATTGCTGATAGCCACCAAATTGAAATCACACATATTATGCATCAAAATGTTCGTTATGAAGTTGCCGACTGGTCAGTGCAAAATTTTTGGCATACTTTTTCCCTAACTAAGATGTACTATAGCTTTTTTATGAAGGCCCTCCTACAGTGATTCTGGAATATAACTGCAAAGTTTAGGTAAGGAAACAACAGGTAGTCCCATCTAGTACCACTCTGATTTTTTGTGAGATGAAGTAGGATTTAAATTTACACCAGGGCAACATAAAAGCTAACTGCGCATATTTGCGCAAAATTTGCAGGAGCCGCTCTTCCTACCCAACTACCGCCCGCCCCGCCCCAGTTTCGGCTCGGCCGCCGCGCCCGGCTTACGCTGACCTGTGTGGCCTGCACGCATCCATGCGTAGTTGACTGGTCATTAAAAACAGATGCGCTTGAGTTTATGAATTTTGTGAAAAGCGCGTATTATGTATGCATTTTTGTATGTATTGACATCAAAAGCCTTCCACATATTGCGTGGCGATTACGGCTTGCATTTAGAGATCCTTGCTATTGACAACCATCACTCGGCTGAAGAAAGTGGAAATTGAAACCTTCGTGAATATAAGACGCTGCAAATATAGGACACTTGTCACTGACGTCGGGTTACCTTGGGCCGTCTTTTTACATTAGATCACAATTCCGGTATTTAACCCTGGCCGGACCGATTGGTTTTCTATATTGACCGGGGAGGGTTGGTACAACTCCCTCGCCGTTTCGCCTCTAATTGATCTAGAGCCTCGCGGAAAAAACAAGCTTGTGTGCCGTTATAAGACGCAAAAATCAGGTACTACCCGATTTTAAGGTCTTAGGTCAGCCAGTGACCTCTTAGGTCAGGTAAGTGCCACAAGGCACGGGCTCGGTTTTAGGTTAATTACTTTGCCAAAAATGGTCGAGCTGCCGCGATTTTGGCATCATCGTGTTTGTCTAGCTCAGGCGCGTTGAATGCTATACTTGGTGTTCGGGTGAAGTCAACTTAAGGTGTTAACCTCGGGTCAAGGTCAGGTCGGAGCCCCTCAGGTCACGAAAATGGTTGAAGGAGGTCATATTGCATATCATTCGATTTGGCAGGTCTTCCTGAGTCCAATGGTGGCTTTCCCGACTCTCTAGCTCCATCTGATCAGGAGTTATTGACGAAAAACTTATATGGCCTTAGTGACGTCATAAATGACGTCACGCAAAGTCAACAATGCTAAAGTCAAGCACTGGACCTTGCAAGGAGTGCATGAAACCATTCCCGGTGCCCGAATAGCAGCTCCCAATTTCCCTTGTTGACTTAAAGTGGTGCTAGATCCTGTATTATACTCAATTATGACGTCATAACTTAATAGATTCACGTCATATATTTTGTGCTTGACATCCAAATGATAGCTTACATATGACAGAGAAAGTATGCAAAGTTTTATGAAGTTTGCTTCACTAGTTGTGGAATAACAAGCAAAAAACTTTTGCGGAAAGGCCGCTGGCCTCTCGCTGGAGCGTTTCCGACCAGTGTGCGCCGCTCCCAGAGGTCGGACCAATCAGCCGACCCATAGGTGGGCCACCAACGGCCGGCCAGAGCGCTCCCAACCGCCCAAACAAAACTCATTAAGACGCGCATTTAAATTCTATGAATAAAGATCACGCAGTTTAGGGCAAAATAATTAAAAGATAATGTAATCAAAATGCAAATGGAGGTGCGCGGTGAGCGGTGTTCGGTATGTCGGGCGCGCGGCCGGCCGGCGGCAGAGGCGCTCCCAACCTTCCCACCGGTCGGTCTGACCCCGGGCCGGCCCCTGAGCGGTCACCGCCTCAAACCGCCCCAACCGGCCGGTCACTGCGGACCCAGCCCAGCCCGCTGACCGGTCACGGGTCAGCGGACCCGACAGGCGCTGGCAAGAGTCAAAGCGACGTCACCAGTCACCAGTGACACCAGCGCCTGGTGACGGCAGTGACACCAGCGCCGGGTGACGGCAGAGACACCTACCCTGGAGACACCGGCCACACGCCACGGCGCCGCGCGCGATGACGCGGCGAAACGCCGGCGCCGACGCGGCCCGGAGGTCGTGACAGGTCGGACAGAGCGGCCGACGGGCGCGCTGACGGCTGACGGCCGACGCCAGTCCGCCACACGCGTCCACAAAGGCCGGCCGTCGATGGCGGCGGCCGAACGCGACCTAATCAGAGCGACGGCCACTTCCGGCGTCGACGGGGCCTAATCACCAGGTGTGAGAGAGCGGCGGCCAATGCCGCGGCCGTCGGGAGGGGCCAGCGGCCGGCGGCACACATGTGTCGCCGCCGGCAGCCATGGCGGCTCTCTGCTGGCACCGAGAGCGCCGCTGAGGCTCGGCGAGAATTGATGACTCGTCGGCCGTCAGCTCCCCTCCGAAAAATGCCGCCCGGCCAGAACGATGTGACAGCGAACACAGGGGATAATTAAACTCACACGGCGCCGCCAGCAGTCGGATGAATAAAATGGCACGGGCCCCGGACCGACGGCCGATATAAAAACGGTCCAGAGCCGCTGCTCCGTTGGCAGGCCTGCCATAACCGCGTGTTGAGCGGCGCCGGCCGCCGATTCGTCTTGCTGACATTTGACATTGCATTACTAAATCTGCAGCCTGCAAGTACGTGTTGGGGTATCTGCTAAAGCGAGTTTAACAAGGAGACAGGATGCCGCGACAGGGTATGCAGCGAAAGCTCTCCGTGTTTGCGGCTGTGGTCGGTAGTTGCCCGTGCTACGGACGGAGGGGCATCGGATGGTGACTGGTGACGTAAGGCGTAACGTTGGTGACTGCTGATAGGCAGGGTCGGCTGGTGACTCTGGTGATGGAGAGGGCCGACACAGAGCCATTTTGACGTCTCCGCCTGCTGTTGCCAATGGAGATGATGTCGACCAGTGACCTGTCCCCGGACCGGGCCGGGCCGGACCAGGGCGCGGCCGGACCGGACCGAGCCGGACCAGGGCGCGGCCGGCCGGCAGTTGCAGCGCCGTCCGCGGACCGATCGATGGGCGCCGGCCGGGAGCCGCTCTCCCGGCACACACACACACACACAGATATCGGCTCTGCCCTCCTCGGGAGATTTGGGCCGGCTTTGAGGACGGCGCGGCTCCCCCGCGCCGGCTGACAGTGACAAATCGCCTCCGCCAGTCGACGCATTAGCCGCCCCGACCGAGAAAGGGCAAATTTAATCAGCTATTCGCCGCTGTTTTCCTAATAACTCTGTCTCCGACCGGCGGCAAGCAACTGCTTCGACTTGCATAAGCTATGATAATTGTGACGACGTGCCGGCGGCGGCGGTCAGGTGGGGGAATTAAAAATGGCAGCGGGCGGCTGCAAGGCCGCCGCGGCCGCGCGGCTGCGCCTGTGGATCTCCCCTGCCGCGCGCCGTCCCATAAGTCACTGCAAGAGATATCATATGCAAAAATAAATGGCCGCCGCAGAATTACACCGTGCTGCATATGAAGCGGCCGAGTGGCGGCCGCCGCGGCCGCACCGCTATCGGCCGGTCGGCGATTTAGGGCTGCGCTGCGGCCGGCGCCATATGCGACGCGGCGGCGGCACTGGCGGCGCGAGGTCTGTCTGTGCGCGCCGGCGGCCGGCCGGCAGTGACAGCCGAGTATGGCCGGAATCCGCCGGCGGCTCCGGCCCGCGGCCCACCACAACGTTCCTGCGCGCATTCCGGCCGCTCATCAGCATACTGGACCGCCTAATAGAGTGTTTGCGGCAAATCCGACCTGCCGGCATCAAAACAATGACACGGCGCGGCCCCGGTGGCGCATGGCGCGCGCCGCACACGCCGACGGCGGCCAACGCGGCGCGCCGTCATCCATTATCGTCTCCGGAGCGCCGCTGACGTCTCCAACCGCGATCCGGACCTGATTTTGACAAATTCGACGGTTGACAAGTGTTCGCACCTGTTTAGGTCGCGACGGGGCGCCTTCGGCTTAGTAAGCCCGCAGCTCTAATCTGGTGGATAAATTACCGATTTTGCAATTAGCGCCCCACTATAAATAACCGGGCCGTGTGTTTCTGTACACAAAGGGATTTGGTCGGCTCCCGGCGGCGCGGCCCGGCGGCGGGACTTCTGCGTCAGAATGCTGAGGGCTGGCACGGACGGGGGATGGGGGCGGGACGAGAGCTGGCGTGTCGCGGCCGCCGCCACCCATCCCAGTGGTTTATGTCGACCGGTGTCACCGACACGCCGTATATTACGGCCTGCCAGAGCCCTCCGCAGAATTAATCACTTCACAGCTAACCGGCTGTACTTTGGCACCATGCCTCTCCGCCGCGGCCGCTGCTGCTGCCACTAATGCTGCTGCTGCGGCTGGTGCAAAAGTCCAGATGGAGCCCAGAGCCGAGTTCAAACAGACCATGATCTTTACAAATCCGACTGAAGTGGACGATCTAGTGCTATGATGGATTCACTCAAGCATCAAATGTGTGAATGTTGGGATGAGTTTGTGAAGATGGTTTGGTTTAACGGTTGTTACGAACTAACTTTGATTTATTGAGGTTTTTGTGGTGACTTACCGCAATATAGTATATTTTTTCGAGAAGCCTTCAGCGAGGTTGCTCCTCATCTTCTTAACTTTTAAAGGGCAGCTTAAATACAGATGTATGCTTTCCTTTTGACTGATAAAAAGCTTGAGTTATTTCATTGTTGTATTTCTTTCAAATAATTATTTTACTTTCAAATGCAAGTGATTTCGTATGGACTGTGCAACAGGCGATGATATCATTGTTCGTTATCTCCAATAAACCATTCATTTTGGCAATATCACCGTTATCTTCATCGCATGATGAACCTCAAGTAGGGGAGAGTGGGGTACGATGCCCAGGGTGGGAAAGACGCCCCACCCCCTCTAGCGGCGAAACAAAGAATCGAACCTGGAAATTAATGTTCTTAGCGTAAAGCGGAAGCCTGCCTTGTTAACTGCATAAAAATTTGCTAAGCTCAGTTGGGCAACGGCTGGCTGGTGATTGCATGTTTTTTATTTGCTGCTTTCAAAAAATATTTTGGTGTCAAAACATTGTAAATATCAAAGAAGGTAGATAATTTTTGCGTACCTTGCTATAGTCGTGATACATTAACATGCGTGTACTGTGTCCCAAACAGTTTATTTCAGGGTGTAGTTTTATGGCTAACAAATTGTACTGATTTAATGTTACTTCGGTACCTTGGGGCTTGGGGTAAGATGCCCCCTGTCCTGATGGGGAAAGACGCCCCCCTAAATTCGTAGGCTGTCCTTCAAGCATCCCGTCAAATCATTTATTACATACTTGTGATTAGAGACAAAAGCCGATCTGGGACTATTGAGAGTCCAGTACGGTCGGGTGCTCCCCATGCCGGTCTCTCGGCCCATACAACGCGACTTTTTGGGCGGCATCTGACTCTGAGAGCCCTCACGACGGCCTCTGTGGGCCCCTCACGACATTCTTTGAGGGCTCCCACGTTGGCTCCACGGGCCGCGCTGGCATCTGGGGTCCACACGATGGGCTCGAGGGCCCTCAAGCATCATGAAGACCTACAAGGGCCCCACAGTGGTCTCCGAATGCCACCACGGAGGCTTGTTTGGCCACGCTGGACTATGATGGCCCTAACGATGACCTCTGAAGCCCCTTACGACTACTTTTGAGGGCCCTTACGATGACGTTTGGTGTCTACTGCAGGCTCGAAGGGACTGCTGATTCGTTCAGGCGATTCACGTGCCCATTTATGTCACTTATAGTGCAGGGGGCATCTTACCCAACGCCAGGGGGCGTCTTTCCCACCCTGTGGGGTAAGATGCCCCCTTTCACTTCTTCGGGGAAATGCTTAATAGCAAAAACAGTTATCATATTTCAGGCACGAAAGTGTGATATTTTTGGAGAAAAATGATGTCGGCTTCCGTTGAAACTCAAGTTTTTGCTTTCCGATCGTCATTTTCGAATAAAATCTGACATAGTAAAACCCTGGGCATCTTTCCCCACTCTCCCCTACCTACATGCATGTTTAAAATAGATGCTAAATGAAAAGCCCATATGAGTCAAAGTAGTAATAGGAAAGCAGAAGTTTTAATCTGTTTCGCACAGCGATATAATTTATCCGAGTCCATTCGGATACTTAGGATTACATTTGAAAAATACTGACTTAAAACTAGGTAAACATTGTTGTTTCCCTGCTTCCCATGGCAAAATGAATTTCCTGTCACAAAACCTGACGACTGGGAGCCGTGTGATGTTGTCGGCAGGCGGCAGGGTGTGTGATGCTGGAAGAGGGGTGTGACCTCGGCCCCGGAGTGCGCCCTGCGGCCCCGTCCCGGGTCATCCAGTCCCAGCCGGCGGCAGCTGACCGCCCGCCGTTCCACCGGCTCCGTCCCACCGAGAGGGGCCACCGGTGGTCATCATTTTCTAATCAAATTACGTGTAATGGAGGCCGGCAGTGCGGCGGCGGGCGGCCGGCCGGCCGGCTGGTGCTGTCCGGACGGACGGACGGGGGCCGGCCGGCCGCCGATCGGCGCCGAGCCGCCCGCGGGCATAAAACAATCGGCCGGCCGCTGATGACCGGGTGGACGGCAGCCGCCATCACAGGTGACGGCCAAATTACCGGGACGGCCCACCGGACACGGCCGGCGCGCCGCCGGACACACCGCCAGGACATGGCAGGACATGGGCGCCGGCCCACAGGACGGGGAGGAGGGCGAGATATGGACACGGGTAGGAAATACATGGAATTGGACACGTCATGAATAGGACAGGCCTCTGGATAAAGCTGTTTGGGCAACACAGGGAGAATTGGACGGTACATGAATATTTTGACAAGACATGGGTATTTTGACAAACTATTTGGGCTATTTGGAAAAGGAATAAATACTTGAACAAGACATGGACAGGACATGGTTGTTGGACATGAGAGACAATATTGGCTCATGGATTCCAGGAAAAACAGCATGACAATTTTAGTAGCTCATAAAGAAATATAGGTTGTTGCGGACTAAAGTTTGAGCTGAACGCCGTTAGCAGTTTACCGTGCGCGTTCTCTGCCGTGAGTCGTGACTCATTAGTAGTCTCTGCCGCCACCAGCCCGGCCCGTGCGCCGCCCGTGCCGCCGTGTCGGTAATGTGTTTGGGCAGCGGCCGGACAGGGCTGTGTTTGTCCGCGCGCGCCTCTGTCCAGCTCTGACTGTCCCCGTGTCGCGTCCAGTTGGTCTGTTCCCACCGGCACACACCCCGGGGCGGGGGAGCGGGGAGCGGGGAGTGGGGAGCGGGCGTGACGCGGTACTCAGCCTACCCGGTGCGGTGACGTCCAGTCGACTCGGCTCTGGGCCGGCAGCCTCACCTGAAACAACCAGAGGCAGCGGTCAGAGGACAGCGGGCAGAGACACGGTCACAGCAGTCAGAGAATAGCGGGCACAGGGGTAAGAGACATAGCGATCAGAGACACAGCGGTCAGAGACAGCGGTCAGAGACAGCGGTCGCCGGCCACAGCGATCAAAGTAACTAGTCGGATGAAAGTCGAAAGGTTGTAGGAAAGAGAAGAGAACTGGGAGTACACAAATGACAGTGGCACGGAGGACCACGAGACAAAGAGCAAGTAGGACATCAAGGGACAGGGAACAGAGAAGTAGAGGATGGTGAGGGAAATGAAATGCAGGGGCACATCGGCACTTCATCAGCACAGGCCAGGGCCCACACTCACAGTCATCAGTGGTGCGATCAGCGCGCTACATCGCAAAACAGCTGGCCGGCTGGGGTTAGTGATGAAACGTGCGCCGTTCGGGTGCCCCGGGCGGCAGTGATCACCTCAATTCGTCCGACAACCTGGAGTACCGCAATTATCTACCATCGCGGCGAGGGAGCCCCACTGATGGGAAGAGGTTAGTTCGATGGCGGTGGGGGCACACACTCCACGTGAAATCGACCCACCGCCGGATCGGGTCTGGTCTGACACCGACCTCTGGCGGCTCGGAGAGGGCGCCTGGCCGCCGCCGCCGCCCGTTTGCGGCTGGTGAGGGAGGGAGAGCCGGCTGCGCGGTTTTCGAGCCCCGCTCGGCGGCCCGTGTGCTCGTGTGGTTTGGGCAGCTGGGGTCGGTCGTGTCAGTGGCGAGGGAGCACTGACTGCGGTCTGTGACAGGCGCCGGCAGACAGGTCGGACAGCCGTCGGGCGACAAAAACCGACCCGACACGGCCAGAGAACCAGCCGACGGTGAAACAGCGGCCGGCGCGACCGACACCCGGGCCGGGCGGGTCCGCGGGGCCGCGGCTCATGGACCCAATTACACGGCCCTGGGTGCCGGGACAGCGCGCCGGCCGGCCAGCTGCAATTAACCGGCACTCGTAGTTTCTCGCTGCTGAGGTAGCGGCGGCAGTGACAGGCGGCGCGGAAGGAGGCGGCCGCGCCGGGCGGGCCCCCATTACGACACGTCGTAAAGTCGACGGCGGCGGCGGCGGCGGCGGCGGAGCACGTCGCGGCGGCAGCGCGCGACGCGGCCGCGCACCATTCAGCGCGCCCGGCCGGCCCGTAATGACGCCTCATTAGACTGGCGCGGTTGTCATTGGCAAACGGCTGGCCGTTTCTCCACCTTCCCGCGCACAAATTTGCACTAATCACGCGAGCGGCGGCGCCATGTTGGCTGGCGGGCCGCGGCGCCGGACGGCGATGGACATTACCGGTCTCCGCGCCAGGGGCAGGAAATGGAACGCCTTCCCGATACAGCTCGCAACGGACGGCGCTAATGATTTTTAAATTGAACGCCGCTGGTAATGACGGAATGTGGCGTTTGAGGCGCGCTGCTGTCGCCGCCGCCGCCGTGATGAATGGGCCGAAATGGCAACTGCCGCGGCCGGCTGATCACCGTAATTTCACCTGCCACCGACCGGCCGGCCGACGAGCCGCGCGGAAAACGGCGAGATATTGATGGATGCCGCCGGCCCCACGGCGCTGGCCCGGCCTGGCGCGGTTCGGTGGGTACTTTGGGGAGGGTTTTCGAGCTGTTACCGCCGTGGGCAGGGTTTGAGTGTGACGGTGCTGGCTGTCAGGGTAAGAGTGTGACGCTACCGGTCGTTGGGATTCGAGCTGGGTCTGTCAGTACCGGTCGGCGGTGTGCGGGCTGGGTCTGCCGGACCGGTACTGGAAGGGTCTGTCCCAGCTGCCGGCCCCCGCTTTGGAGGCGCGCGGCGGCCGCCTGCACACGGACCAGGTCGGGCCGTCGGGCCAGTAATTGGCCGGCCGCGGCCATGCAGCCGCGAGGGGCGGCGCGGCCGATATAAATTATTGCAGCCCACTCCGTGAGAACACTGAGCGTCGGCCGGGGGCGCGGCGCCGGCCGGCCGCTCCGCCGGCGGCGCCGCCCGGACGCCGGCCGGACCCACCTCCAAACACGGTCCGCTCCGGCCCCAGGTAGCGGCCAAATACTGGCCGGAGCGGCCACGGGCGCCGCCCAACCCCGGGCCACACCAGACCAGCCATTACTGAATTTATTGTGCGGCCTGCGCAAAAGCAGAGCCTGCAAGATATTCACCCAGGCGTTTTTGAACCAAGCTGCATGTACATATAATGGCGGCAGCCAGCGCCAAAATAAAACAAAAATAGCAGCTGACATTGTACCGGCCGGTACACTATCAGCGGCCGGTACCGTCGCACAGCGTCCGTGCCGGTTCCGAGCAGTCGCTGCGGGTCGGGAAGGATGTCCCGCTGCCGTCGGGGGCTGGACGAGCTGAGGTCGCCGAGCGGGGGACAAATACCTACGGGCGGCGACACTGTCCTCGGACGGTCACCGTGTACCGAAAACAACAACACGTCTGAAGACAGCGCCGGCCGGTACTCGTGTCCGCTCGGTACTTTCCCAGTGTTCCTGAGTTCCTGGCCATTTCAGCTATGCCGGCTATGCAGCTGGCCGTGCCCGTTTACTGCGGCGCACCGCCGGCCGCAGCAGTCCTTACCCAAGCTTTTAGCGTCTCTAAATGAGCCGTGCGCCGACCGCTCGCACCGGCGCCGTCAATAAAAGCTGCAAGACTCGTCATACTGGCCGCCCGACCGCGGCTCATGGGCGCCAGTCACGCCGGGTGGCCGCTCCGGCCGCGGGCCGGGGCCGGGTCGGGTCGGGTTGGGTCGGGTCGGCGCCGGACAGCAGTCACAGCGCACTCTATACAGGGGGAGGGGCGTCCCGGCCCCCGCCTCTGCTGACCGCCCCACCGCCAGCCCCCGCCGGCCGTTCATGTTGACAAACAATCCATCAGGCTGCCGCGCCGAGCGGGCAGGTCATTACCGCGCCGCGCCGGCCGGCCGCACTCCGAATTAAGAGCATGCAAACATGGCCCCAGAGTGGCCAAAACCCACGCGGCTGCAGGCCGGTGCACGGAGCCATGGCGGCGCCGGCGGCGGCCGGCCTCGTTCCTGGGACCGGCGCTGCATTTCGGCGAAGCGGCGCGCTCAATGTGAGCTACTCACGCCTGCCGGCCGGACGCAGCGGCGCCACGGCGCCTGCAGGGCGCCGCCACCGCCACCGCCGGGGCGCCGTATAGTACACCGACGGTACTCGCGCAGCCGAGGGTCTATGGGTGACATTACAGTCACTGAGACCGCCGGAGGTCACTGGGGCTCACTAGTCGAGAACACTGGAGGTTACTGTAAACCATTTGAACCCACTGAAGACTACCGGGGGCATTGGGGAACATCCGGTAAGCACACTCAGTTACAATGACTCATCTGTAAGATGATTTTCACATGGGAGTCCCTGACGGCAGGCCGGCGCTCCAGAACCCCTGGCCGGCCGGTCGGTACCCACGGCCGGCCGGTCTGATCGCCGGGGCGGACCGTGTGCGCGCAGAGCGTGCCGTCGGCCCGTAAATAAATCAGCGCCGACACCTCGCGGTCAATGCTCGGCCCGGTCGGCTGACGGAGCTAATCGACGACGGCAGGCGCCGCCGCCAGCGACAGCTCCTTCTTAATGTGGCGCGACGGCCGACAGCGCGGCGACAAACAATGATTCTTTGATCGGCGCGGCGGGTCGCGCGGGCCGCGAGGTGCCGGGCCGGGGTGTGCGTGAGACCCCGCGCCGCCGACCGGGCACGGAGCTGCGATTGGCCGGCGCGGCGGTCAGAAAAACAGCCCAGCTCGACTCCGAACAGATGGCTGGACAAACAAAACGTACGCAGCCTGACGTGCCGGCCAGCCGGCGGCGAGCACGTCCGCGTCCACGGCGGTTACGGCGGCTACGGCAGGCTAAGACGCAGTACAGTCCGGCGCCATACAGCGCCGGAGCCGACACCGCTGATTATTCCGACCATTCTCTAATGAAGCAGTTGATAGTATCGCGCGTTTTGCGTGTTATCAAAATAATGAGACGTCATTTATTCATTGGACTGTCGGCGACGGCTGCTGTTGGCAGCCTGCTGACGGCTGGCGGTGGTAGTGATATGCGCAGCGGGGGGCGGCTGGCCGTGCACTGCCTGCCCGCCGGGCACAGAGGGGTCCTCACGCCCCCCGCCCCGGCCGGACTGGTGAGAGCCGGGCGGCGCTCACCGGAACTGCCGAGGGCGCCCGGCGGACTGGCCGCTCGGACCATTAGTGGGCGGTCTGCTGTGGGGCGCCGCGGCCGTTACCGGTGTTACAGCGCCGGAGCTGTAGGAACCCATGGTGTGTGTGGGGGGGGGGGAGGGGTGCGGACCGGGCCGAACACCGCTACACCGCCCGACCTGCGCGCCATCTGCAGACCAACCCACTCGTCACCTCGCAGCGATGATGAATGCCCGCTCTTGAATTTGTGGTCTGATATCTTTACGCAACGTAATACTACAGGTGGAACCGCTTAAAGGTTAGATGATATACCTGCGTCAGCAGCCCGTAAAAACGCCAACGTGAGCGCATCTATCAGCGCATCTCAGTGGGAGCCGGTCGGTAATTTCCGCTGCAGCCGTGTATCATTTGGCGATGGACGGCGACCACAAATCATGATGCCCCGATACGATCGAGCGACACATGACACCCGACATGGGCTCTCGGTGTCTCCGTGACGCCGCTGACAGCAGACCGCGCCACGCTCGTCGCGGCTGCGCCACGCTCGCCGTCCAGCGCCGGCGGTATGACAGACGACCGTTCGCGCGGCCCGCGACAGCCGCCGGCACCACTCCGCCAGTGACGTCACCAGCAGAGTGTGACGTCACCGGTGTCAATGGCTGGTAATGGCCGACGATTCGTTAGTGAGGCGGGCTGTTTCAGTGACGGCGGTGTGAAAGCCGCGCATTAGGGCGTGACGACGTGACTGTCGCCGTGACGGCGATGGCCGGACGGCCGCTCGGTACCGCCCCTCTCCCCGCCCCACCAGAAGCACCGGTCGTCTCTCTCCTTTCAGGCGCGTAACCACCACTGGGGACACTGGGGACCGGTCCCCAGTAACTTTTAGGTTACTGGGGACCGTCCCCAGTAAAACCGAAGACCTCCTTAATTTGCTGCCAACTATTGTCTCTAAATCGACGTGAAGAGTAATATGTAGGTAGAAAAAAAGACAAAACTATGGATATTTTGTTTAGCCAGCGCCCGGGTGGGCCTCTCGGCCAACTTCGCCATGATGGGGGGAGGGGGGGGGGGGGGGGCTTTTTGGCCGCACCAGATTATCTCGGAAAGTAAGCAAGCTAGAAAGACGCGGTAAAAAGCAACATATAGCTCGCTACAGTGTCTTTCAGAATTACTTCTGTCAATTTTAATCGGTTCAGCGATGAGGTCACTGGAGGTCACCAAAGGTAAAATTTTCACGAACGTTTGTTGCCAATTTTGACAACTTTTCACAAATCGGCGCATAAGTCAGGAACCGATAGAGCTGCATTGCTGCGGGAAAGCACATTCGATAGCTCTTTTGAATGCCTTTCTGATTAATGTTCTCAGATTTGACCTAAGGTCAACGGTTTAGCTTCCAGGTTGGCGTTTTTGCGGAAAAGGTTTTTGGATCATAACTTTTGACTCAAAACTTGTATGACGCTGATTTTACCGGCATCGCGTTTGTCTCGTCGAGACGCTTCGAATGAATTATAAATTTACCTGAAAAGGTCAACATGAAAATTTGACCCCTGGTCAAGGTCACGGAAAAGGTCATGTTGCATGTCATTCGATTGGTGTTGTTGAGCTGAACCCATTCATGGTGTTTTAAGGGCTCTAGCATGTTTCTACCTAAAGTTATAATTAAAAAACTGTTGCAGATCTTTCATGACCTGGAGATGACCTCAGGGGCATAGAAGGGGTCACAAGGGGCAATTTTCCGGTTCAGTGTTTACCTGTGTCACGGTGTTTGAATGTGTTTTCGGCCAAAAGAAGAGCATTTCAATTTTTCCCAATGACTTATAACGAAGAGGTCTCAAAATTGACCTGACATTAGGTCACCGATGTGAAATTTTTGAGACGATTGTTCATACTGATTTCCTCATGCAAAAGTTTGAGTTTCAAACTTCTGGGATGTAAACTGTAGGAATGACAGTCACAAAGTTTTCTAGAGGCATGGCTACTTTACTTGACCTGGTGACCTCACCTTATAGGTGACCGGCGGTCGAAATTTTCACACACGATGCGAAATTGAGGTATCATAGGCTATACCTACCAAGTTTCGCGACGGTGCGCGCCGCGGCTTTCCTTACACGCCCAACAACAAAAAAAAAAACTGGCAGGTGTGGCTAAAAACGCCCCCCCCACCCACCCTCTGCCCCCCCCCCCACCCCACTCGGACCAAGGCTGATCCTGAAATATAATATTTGGTCTTCGCGGCCCTCCATGTGGTCCCCAGTAACTTCAAACTCGTGGTTACGCGCCTGTCTCCTTTCCTGGTATTTCGACTCCCGGCTGTGGGACAGAGTGGCCAATGACGAAATGACGGCCCTCGTCGGCGGAGAATGACGGGAATTAGGGTGGACAGAGAGTTGACAGGGGAGGAGTTGACCTGTCAGCCGCTCGGGAACCGAGGATGATACGATATAAACGGTCCGCTCTACAACGTCTGCCACAAGGAACTGATGTCAGGTCCCCGCCGGAACACGGTGGCTCAATACTGCCTGATATCGATTAGGATCGAAGACAGGTTTAATTCATTACCCCAATGAATAATGACGCCACAAAACTTGCTGAGATGAAAGGGAAATGGACGTCCCCAATGGCATGAGCACGAGCATGGCCTTGCAGCAGGCTGCTCCTCTCTCTCCTATAAACGCGACTGGCCGACGAGGCGTGTCATTCGTTCGTGCAGGCGCCGGCGACGACAGCCGCGCCGGCGCTGACTCATGGACCTTGACATTGTTTATGGAGCTGTGCGACTGTGCATATAGCCCCAGAAGTGTGGTCTGATGGGTGTCCAAACTGTTTGAGCAGTCGCCCGGCCCCGACGCTCGGTCATCCACGGCCGGCCGCCGGGCCACATTGCGCGCGACCTCGCCGCTCGGGATGTGGCCGCCGCGCCGTGACCTCATCTCGTCCCGTGACGTGACGCGATGTGACGAGGCGTGACGGCGTCACGGCGTGACCTCATCAGCGGCCGTCTGGCGTCAGCCGGGGGGTGCGGGGAGCGGTGGAGGACCGGGCGGACGGCGCCGAGCCGCGGACGGCCGCCCGTCGACACCGACAGCGCGCCCACGGACAGAGAGGAGGCGCAGAAACGGTCCCCGGTCCGGCGCCCGTCGGCCGGCGCCCCGGGCGGCCCCTCGGAGACCCCTGGGGCACCGCGCCGGAGCTGGACACAGCTCTGACCCTAATACGGCGCGGCGGGAGGGCCGGCCCGGCCGCCGCCGCCGCCTAAACCCAGTTATTGGTTCCATTGTGGCATAATCTGCGCTTCATTTGCAATGCCGAAGCCGTAGTCGGCTCGTAATCCGGTCGGGAGGCGATGGGGGAGAAAATGGCATTACGGGGTCTCCGGCGGCCGGCCAGCGCTGGACGCCGCGATTACGAAGCCCTCCACGAGCCAGAGTCAAGCGGCGCTTCGCCAAATCCGCTTTGCCGTCGGCGACGCGTCGAAGGGCGGTCCGGGGCCGGGAGGGTCCTGCCGCCGGGGGGCGGGGGGGGGGCGTGCTCGGCCGGTACCAGCGGCGTGTCGTCGCCCTGCAAATCAGCGCTGCGCGGTCGGCGATACGCCGCCGACAGCGACACGACAAGGCACTCGCGCCGCGGCGCCGACACCGCTCGGCAATTACGCCCGATGCGGGCGGCTGATTGGTGTCGCGGCGGCCCGGCCGCTCTCCGCCGGCCGTGCTGGGACGTGCTGTGCCGTGGCGTGCCGTGCCGCCGTGTGTCCGGCCCCGACCGCAGTATTGACCACTCCCAATCACCTCCCCCTCCCCTCCCCTGAGGAGGCTCTCTGCGGCCCGCCACCGCACGGCGGTCAGCGGTCGGCAAACGAGGCCAATCGCTCTGCACCCGATCCATACCCACCATACCCCACCATACCCACCAACATACCCCACCCTCCGGCGCCGCTGTCGCCACCAGCCGAGAGGGCTCGTCTTTCGACTAATCCTTCTCTGTTCCCCCTAATAAAGCTGATCGCCAGCAGCCCAATGCGACTTTAATGGGCGCTGGGGGTCCCGCTGCTCCCGGACGGCATTAACCAAATCGCGTCGGTGGCGGCGGCGTTTGCATAGGATCGACGCGCCGCGCCATTAGCCGAGTCGGTGTCGACGGCGTGACAAAGGTGCCAAAGCGCCGGTAATTGCGGCCGACACGGCGCGCCGCTGAGCGATGGACGCCGCGCACCGGCGGCAATCACGGCGCATGTACTATTTGATCGACGGGCTGGGTGGGGGTGGGGGTGGGAGGCCCCCACACTGCTCCTGGGGACACCACCCCACACCTCAGTAGGACATACCGCAACGTCGGACCCTGTTGGTCCTCATCGGTCATCACATCAACCTGACCTGCGTAGGGATATTTTATTGGATCCACGAGTCCTCCTACGATGTTCCTACTAATGCCATGGGGCGTCTGTCGTCTGTCAAATAATTATCACCACACAATTCCCAAACCGATGTCATCCAGGACCGTTGGCGGCCCTATCGCGCCCCTGGCAGTCATCTCCGGGTGCCGTATAGCTGACGGGGCGCGGCTGGGCGCTCCTGACCGGGCTCAGTGATTTATCGACAGTACCGGTTCCTCATAATTACCGAAAATTACCCGGTTTATCTTGCGGGACAGTTTGACGACGCAGACCTAAGAACCGACGTAAATAATGGCGGCGGCCGCGACGCGTCGCGGCGAGAGGCAGCCACGCGGCGCCGACCGCTGGCACTCATCTATTTCTGTCCGCGCGCACCCCGCCACGGCGCGGGTGGCACAGGGGTTCCCGCGGCTCCCGGGCTCCCGGGCTCCCGGTCTCAGGGCGGCTCCTCTCCCCACCCGTCCGCCCTGCCGGTGGCGGAGCTGCTTCCTGCGCTCTGTCCTTGTCCGTCACTGTCTCTGTTTAGCTCCTGTCTCGCGCGACAAGATTTATGAGGTGCAAATTCTGCGCCAGCCCGGCCGTGCTGACACGGGAGATGAGCATGGCGGCGCGGCGCGTCACCGTTGCCATGGTAACGGGTCATGGCCGCCGGCGGCCGGTGATTATTGTCGGCAATTAGCGGCGGTAGCGACGCCTGCGCGAAACATGCCCCCACCGCCGCCAGCGTGCCCGCGGGCGCAGGGCATACGGTCAAATCGATCCCCGGCGGGGTTTGCCGGTGGCGCCACACGGCGTGCCCCGCCCCCGCCCCCGCCCCCGCCGCGGCCCTGCTCACCAACACCGTGAGTAATCGTGTACAACCGTCAATTTTCAAAATGGGTATCAGGCCAATGTTGTGAAACATGTGTATAATCCGGCTTGGATGCTGGAGCGAGCAAGGAGAACATGCGATCTGGCCGAGTCATGATAGCAGTGTTACACATTGCTAACACCGACATTTTTCGTAGTTTTCTTGTCATGACATACTATGATTCAGAGAAACTTCCAGTGCCGGAGAATCCAGTTAGCCTCTGCTCCAGGTGAGTGTGAACGTACGTGCCGGGATGGCGCTGCGGCTAACGGTTCGCGCGGCTTTGGTCAGTTCTCGGAACCCTCCCAGCGAGCGGCTGAGTCGCAGCACGACACCCGGTCCGCTAAGAAGCCGACGGTTAATTCCTCGATTGCGATCGCAAGGTATCTCACCCGGCCACAAAGCTGCGGAAAGCCCCGAGTCGGACGAAAGACGACTAAAACCGCCCACGACTCCGTGCCAGCTCGGTGTCAAGCTGTCCCCTCCCCTTCCCAGGCCCTTCTGCACTCCAGAGACGTAACTAGCGCTGCTGACAGCTGCTCGGAAGACTCTGCTCTCGCAGAAAAACGGCCGCCGGCTTGTGTGCACCATCCGCACCCTATCGCACTCTCCGAGACTGCAGAAAAAGCGCCCCCGGCCGGCCGCCAGGGAGTCCCAGTTCCGCCGCCGCCGCCGCCGTTCTTTGCGGGCCGCGAGCTAGCCGTGCAGCGCAAAGGAGCGGCCTGGGGCATTCCACGTCAAATCAAACACCGAAATCCGTCATCCCCTTCGATTTTTCTGAAAATTTGTAGGCAGACTGGGCATGGTTCAAAACTGAGTTACGTATATTATTTTCGAAATTTGATAAAGTATCGCTGAGATATAGGTCATCGAATACAGCCAAAAATGCCACACATCAATTTTTTAAATGTCTATAACTCTGGTTCCTTTTCTGGTATCAAAATGATATTAACAGGGTCTTGTAGGCAATTGATAAGGCTTTGATTTTTAATTACAAAATTAAATTGAAGTGACCTTGAAATGCATTTGACCTTGAATTAAAACAGAAAAATTTAAATAGCAAAAAACACGTCACCTTCGATTCGGGTAATTTTTACATATTATGTCCGTCACAATGTTCCTAACCATCTGTGAAAAAATTGGAGTGGGCCATTCATAACTCTCGCGGCAAACGCCGTTTTCATGCATCAACATCACGCAACCGCGCGTGACCTTGAAAGACAGAGTCAAGACATGCTTGCTTGTGTACACTTCCTGAAATGAATGATTGCTGATTAGTGATATCCCAAACTCTGCGAGAATGGAAATACATAGTCATCGTAGTCAAGCATTCAAGTTCCATAGTAAAAGTGTCTCAGGCAAACGGTATTTTGCGGTGAATTTTGAGCCGTGTGGAAATGCATCATGAAGCCAAAAATTCAACGAAAACATTATCACGCGACGATATCTTCACGTCTTTTTATCTTCACTATACCAAAGAATATACATTTTTGAGTATGTATGGGGAATTTCTAGTTAATCCAATAATAAATATGGCAGTTAGAGACCTGCTAAGAGTAACATGTCGCCGGCTGAGGCGGGATCGGCCGACGCGGGAAACGCAGCAATCACAATTTTGTGTTTACACGTTCATATTTCAATTGTTTCAACCGATTTTCAAAATTCTTACACCATAAGATTGCCTGTACATTTCTTAGTCTTCTCACAAAATTTGACGCGAATCGAACGTAATCAGCGGTAAGGAGCGCGATGTAAAGACGGAACCGTTCCGTTCCGTCCCGTCCCGGCACAGTCTACAATTCAGGCGGCGGCTAGCGGTCGGCGCCGGCTGTCGAGTCGCCGAGTCGCCGCGGCGACAGGATGTTCACTTTACACCGCTATTACTAGACCAGTTGTGAACCGATTTTCTTCTTGCTTGCACGATGAGATGTGCAATTCAATTTTTGACAGGTAGCTATAATTAATTTTGCATTAATACTATGAGATATTGGCGAAAAACAGGAGGGGTGGGGCGAAATTCACTCTTCCCCCTCCACTGCGCGTGCTAACATACGTTTGCATATGTGCCATTTTCTTCAAAACTTATGAATGGCCCACTCTAATTTTTTCACAGGCTGTTAAGAATATGGTAGGCAATAAAATATATGAAAATTAGCCAAATCGAAGGTGACGTGTTTTTTGCTATTTCAATTTTTGTGCTTAAGAACAGAGTTAAGCAAATTTCAAGGTCATATATTTAAGTAGGTGCAATTCTAAACAAATGCTTAAGAAATGATCTAAACAGTAAGGTTTATTTCATTCAAATCAAACAAGTACAACCAAAGTTATGGTCGTTCAAAAATATAAAGATGCAACATTTTGTAAAAATTCGATGCCCTATATTTAGAAGACCTGTGGTCAGAATGTGCAAAAAACATCAATGTAATGTTCGGGGGGACACAGGAACTCGCTCACAAATTTATAATGAAATCGCTGATGGTAAGGTGCAAAACAGCCGATTTTTGTTCGATTTGACGTGGAATGCCCCGCCTGTCCTCCCAGAGCCAAATGTGGTGCCCAGCTCCATCCCCACGGCCTGATGTAGTGTCCTCTGGTCCAGCGGAGGGGCGGAGCGCGTCTCGGCCCGATCTCTGCACACCCGTCTCCACCTGCGGGCCGCACCCACGCCGCAAAAAGCCTGATGGATGGCGGCTCCTCGGCGGCGGCCATTATCACCGCCGGCTGCACCGTCAGCCGCAATCGCCGCGCGACCGTCGCGAGCTGCGCGACAGACGCGGCCGCCGCCGGCGCCGGCTGCCGGCGGGTGTGGCTCGGTGTTTTGACGCGCGGGTGAGCCGGCGGCGCCGCTGCACGGCTGCCGGCGCGCCTGGGCCCTGTCATGGCCGGCCTCGCCCGGTGGGCCGGTGGCGCCGGCGACCGGCCGGCGCCGGCGGCGCTGACCGGCCTGCAGGCGCGGCCGTGTCACCCAGCGGCCACACAGGACGCCACAGCGGCGGCGCCGGCCGGCCAGCCAGCAGCGCAGAGGTCACAGGCCGCCCAGCGCGGCTGAGCCGGCTGCACATCGACCGGACTGCGTCACAGGGCCCCTCTGACCTGACCCGGTCAGCTCCCGAATCACCTCAAACACAAGAACATTTCCGTTGCGGTATCAAACAGTCATCTGTAGCTTGACATGCTACCACTCTGCCGGACAACTCCGCGGATCCGGTTTTCTGCGCCGATTTAGAGCTGGACCGGCTGTCAGGCAGTGTTGTTGCAGACACAGTGCCGTTGGGCAGGACTGCACGTCGGGCTGGACCGCCGGCTGTGGCGTTCTGTAAGACTGCGGGCTGTGCAATGTGTAGTGTGCAAGGAAGCACCACCTGGCGCCCATCTCTCGGCCCTGACGGCACCAAATCGCCGTGCCCAGTCAGAAGTCGGCAGCACAGCATTTGTGTTGGGACGGTCGGATGGGGCAGTTTCGCAACGGATGTCTCTTCTTATAAAAAGGCACGGCGGCGGCGGCGTGGTGCGCGCGCGGCCAGGCGCGGCTGATCCAGATGTGCGTGCACTGGTGGGGGGTCGCGGCAGGCCGACCGACGGGCGGGGCGGGGGCGGGGGCGGGGCGGGGCGGGCGGTGACACGGACTGGGCCGCTGTCGCCGCCGGTGCCAGCTTCATATAAATCCAGCACCCGGCCGCACTTGGAGCCCGCTCAGAATCAACATCAAATGAAAACAAGGACACCATTAGCGGCGGGACGGTATGCCGGCTGCCGGGCAGGAATCTGCGCCGCCGCGAAAAACGACCTGCTCCGCTCTGCCCCACTGACGTCACCGGCGCTGGTGACGAGCGCGGCGATAATGGCGCACGGCGACGATAGCGGCGCGGCGCTGATGTCACCGCGTGTGCGCCGCAGTCGCCGCCAGACGGTCACTATCAGCGCCAGGGGCCGGCCGGGCGGCTGCAGCGGCCGTGCAGGCGCGGTGGGCGGGCCGCCGGGACCGACCCCCGGGGGTGACCGAGTCCCGTCCGGCTCCGATGGCCACCGGGCCGGGACCCGGCGACCCACCGGTGACCCCCATCATCACCTGATCCCCACACACCTCAGCCAACTGTCCCCCGACGCTCGTGTGATTTGGATTATGTCCGCATCAAGTGCCACCTATTGTTAAGTCGTCCTTTCTTTTCTGGACAAGGGGCTGCCGCCTAACCAAGTAACCAAGTAAAATCCAGGAAATGACATTGTTACATACAATTGTCTCTTTAAAGCCTTCGGATACGGGAGCCGAGACAATCTGCTCTAGATAATCTGCCAATTAAAGCATAAGCACATTACAGGCCCTATTGTTCGCCACGTCTTTTCGCAATACGGAGCGTGGCACTCAAAACGGCTCTACAGTTAAGCCACAGAGTGAGAGGACACCCAGCAACATTTCACCGGCGCATCATAGAGCAAATGATGGTGTGGTATAATTATACGAAGACGATCGACTTTAATGACTGGTAGTGTTTTATTTTCTGCACAAGCCGCTTGTTTCGCTGCGCTGGGCGGAGCGACATGTCTGGACTGGGAGCATCAGGAACCGGTTCGGGCGCCGACGGCGCATCCTGCTTCGGGCGGCATGGCGTGCAATTTGGGCCGAGCGCGGGCGCGATTTGGGTCCATCAGCGGCGCTCCGCATATGCCCTATGATGCACGGTCTGGGCCGGGGCCGGGCCGGTACCTCGCAGCCCCCGACCAGGGTCGATGGGGGCCGGGCCGGTGCCTCACAGCCCCGCTCGGGGTCGATGGGGGCCGGGCCGGTGCCTCACAGCCCCGCTCGGGGTCGATGGGGGCCGGGTCGGTACCTCACAGCCCCGCTCGGGGTCGATGGGGGCCGGGCCGGCCAGCAGGGTGACTGAGTCAGCCATTCGAGCGGTGCTCGGTGCTCACCCCGACCGATTCGAGCCGGCCCGGTCATACGGTGCGGCGCCCCCGGCCACTGCCTGCTTCCTTGATCGTAAATTCACCCGTGCAATATGCAAGTTATGGCTTTCAAGACGACGCAGTCAACGATTTATACACAGCCGCCCTGCCACTCATGGCATTAATGTCAATCCTAACTTAATAGTACTTAATAAGGCATGGAGTTGAAATGTCAGTTTATTAAGCATGGTCCGATTAGGGAAGTCATGATAGGGTCAATACTGGAGCTTTAACTATGTTTCTGTGTGACGACAGCTGTCCAGCATAATAACAGAAGCCATAAGCCAACCAAAATACTGTCTGGGACATTTCATTCCATTGCCGTGCACGCTCCAATTCCAAAGTGCGCTGCGCCTCCTTCGGGCGTGGCTCAAGCGTGCCCCATAAAGCGGCACGGCTCGTTCTGGGCGCAGCATGAGCGCTTCCCGAGGAGCAGAGCAGCGCGCGCCGCGCCGAGGCGGCGTTAGGGGCGCACCCAGCGCGACGTTCGCGGCGCGCGCGGCGACAATGCGCCGCGGCGCCACCGGCTCTGTTTGGACAAGCAAGTGAAGCACGGAGAATGGCCGTCCGCGGCCGACCCAGAGACACAGAGATGGTATAAATAAACGAGTCGGGCGCCGCCGGCCGGCCGACGCCAGGCGCCGCGAGAGGCGGCCGGGGCACCGGCGACAGAGACGGCACTGCACGGACCGGGGAGCCCGGAGGGGACCACGGACCAGCGACAGAGTCGCCCACTGCACGGACCGGGGAGCCAGGAGGGGACCGGGACCACGGCCCAGGGCGCCTAGAAAGCCGCGGAGACCCGCCGGAGACACCGCACCACCTCCGGCGCAGAGACACTGACGCGGCGAAATCTGCCCTGATGGCCCACCCAGCGGCGGGCGTGCGATACACATCTGAGGCCGCCCCGCACCTGCCCTGGCGGCGGGCGGGGAGCGGTTCGGCGGCCCCACGGCTCTCCGTGAGGTGCGCTGATGAGGACGCTGATCGGCCGGCGCCCCGACGTCGACTGTGTGTACTCGGCACCTGCTGCTCAATCAGGACGCGCCGGTGGCCGATAGGCTGGTAGCCGCCGGCCCCTATCATTGGCCGCCGTTTTTGCGGCCATCAGGGGTGTGAGGTGGCCGGGCGCCTCCCGCCCGCAGCGACACCCTATCATTGCGCCGGCCGACCGCACCGCCCACCCACCGGCGCCGCACAGCTGATCGGGCGGACTGCTGTCGGCGCGACTGCCGCCGAGAACGGCCGCACCAGGGTAGCGGGTCAGAGGGCAGGGAACTGACAGGGCTGAGGTCAGGATAGGTCATCAGGACAGGACGTCCGGGCCAGAGGAATCGGGCGTCCTGAGAACGGAACCGATTGAAAGGAACATAACGGCTCATTTGGTACGGGATACAGCTCTGATAACAGTCATCCACCAACCCTTCCAACAAGCACCTACAGGAACCACGCTTCACCGTGCTTTGAAGCAATCAGAAGCCTTACATGCGGTCCGAATCCGATGTAGCTCTTCACGGCAAAGACCACGAAACGAATATCTTGCAGACGGGTTAAGGTGGCACCCATACAATTAGATACTAATCTCATTAGCACATGAGAATCAGCCACCGACTTCGGAAGCGGAAAGCTCGAAACCATGCAGCAAGAGGCACGCGAAATTTCGTAACAAGATGCCCAGGAATCCATCACGGCATGCCCGGGAACATGACACGGGATACCCGGGAGCATGACACGGGATACCCGGGAATCTGCCACAGGGTGCCCCGGAATCTGCCACAGGGTGCCCCGGAATCTGTCACAGCGGTGCCACGAAATCTGTCACAGGGTGCCCCGGAATCGGTGGTCTCGCGGTGACGTTCCGGCAGCTGGGGAGCAGTCAGTCACACAGCGAGCGGCGAGGCCCCGGTGCCCCGCTTTCCGTCCCGCTCCCGGCCCGCTCAGCGACCCTACAAACATGTTTGCCCGATCGACTTAATCCGCCCGATAGGCACCGTTCAAATCATGGGAATTCGGCGGGCGCACAAAACCCGATTATGCCCGCGCCAGCGCAGCGCGGCAGCGCACCTTGAAAGCCCATTGTGCGCCACATTGTAATGTGTTGACTATGTGACCGGCCTGGGGTCGGCGGCGCCATTGGCTGACTTCTGTCAATCGGCCGGCGACATCTGGCCCTCGGAGGGGAGGCCCGCGGAGCCAGGTAGCGCCCGTCCGCGATCAGTGACGGCATTGTGTGAGGGGCGCCGTCCGCTGCCGCTGCCGCTGCGGGGCTGGGACGCACTGGGCCCCAAAGGGTCAGACCAACCATGTCCGCAGCTGCGCACATGGCGCCTGACCGAGACATGCTACGGGCTTATCTCGGCCAACATCGTTTCTGGGGTAAGAGGTTCGGCCAGCAGCCACCATCCACTGAACATCCTCTCAGTCACCAGCGTCTGACGTCCTCATTGGACTACCGGTGACGCTCTTCTTCACCTTCGTCTTCCTTGTCGTTCCAAGGTTCTTCGCCACGATCTGGATCTCTAAGAGACCTTCTCCACTTTCTTAAGGAGCCGCTTGTAAAGCTCACTACAAATCTGACAAGAAGCTGCAGCCCCTGAGGTCCTTCTGTCAGAAAACTGGGTTCATTATCTCATCAGCCACAACACTTTTGTCGCCGTTCAACCGACATCGCAGCCTTCATCGAGAGCGCGCCTCGACCCTTTCCCAGACGTCTCAGCGCCGCAGCGTGACTCAACGGCACTTGCGGCGGTCGGCGACAATCGCGGCGCGGCGCTGCTGGTGCGCGGCGTTTTGTGCGCGGCTCGGAGCGGCGCACCCCGCGGTATAATGGAGATCGGTTTGGATCATTCACGGCGGCGCCGAAAACACGCTCTTCACGCTCTCCGCGGGACTGAAGCACCCTCCAGTTGTGAGCGAGCGCGCAAACTCAATGGCAATTACAGCTGAGCGCCGAAATCTGTACCAGTGCGGCCGGGGGGAGCGGCCGAGGGACGGGAGGGCGGCCGCCACTGATGAAGGGGTGGATAGACTGACAGCGACAGCGGTGCGGGGATAGCGCCACCTCGAGGCCGCGCTTTCAGTGGAGGGCCGCGGGGTTGCATAGAGTTCCGCTGCGGACACAAACACACCGGCAGGGCCGGGCTGGTCTCTCGGCTGGGGACATGCCGAGGGTCCCCTCGCGGGACAATGGGCCCGGCGAGATGATACCGACAAGGTTCCGCCGCCGGCGCCGCAGAGAACAGCCACTAATGAGTGATTGACGCCGGGACCGACAGGCGTCACTCCCAACGGGCGTCCGCTGCTCGCCCGCATTCAGACATCGCACAGGGCGGCGCCGCTCCGACAAGTTGCACGCGCCCCAAAAGGCGGTCGCATTCAGAGCCCCGCCAGCTAAATCGGGGTCGGTACGCCCTTTCCCATCGCGCTCGCATTCTTTCCAGAGCGACACAAGGGACGCTGCCCTCGACCGTAGCGGGCGCGCATTAAATGACAAAGCCAAAAAGTCAGCATCCGACACACGCGGGAGCCCGACACGGAAATTTGACCGACCCTGGTCCTTTAGAAATCAGATCGCGCCCTACAAAAACGACTGCACCCTTTCCCGTGACGGCGCCCGCCGCGACCGACCGGGCAGCGACCGGGCTGACGCGAAAAAAGCCGGCCCCCCGGCGTGCGTCGTCTTTACCGGCCAAATGAGATTAGGTTGAGCGGACAGAATGGACTAGTTAGTGCACAACAGGGCGCCGGTGGCGGCGGCCGTCCGGGCGGACCGTCTCGGCCCGCTCCGCCCGCTCCGCTGCACCGCAGACCACCTGGGTCGAGGCCGGTCCGGCTCCTCGGCAGGAATGCCCAAACGACCTGGGAGCGTCCCTGCGACCGGCGCGACGCGCCCGCGCACAATAGGCCACGGTGCTCGGCGCCGGCAGGGCGTCAACCGGCGGCGACTGCGGCCATTTCGCGGCGCGGTCGCGGCGGCGACCCGCGATAGCGCCGCGCGCGCATGACTTTCTGGTTCATCACGTCTCGGCCGGTCGGTGGCATTGCTGAGAGGAAATCGGCGGGAAAATGTAGCGCAGGGAAGGCGCCGCGCCGCCGTTTGAAAACAGAGCTCGCCATTCGGAGTCGCCCGCTCGGAAGCGCCGTTCGGCCTTCAGAGAGGATCAAAAGCGCCAGAGCTGCACAATGGAAAATATGGCCGAAACATTCCGAAATGGCGCGGCTGGCAAAAAGTCGGCGCATCTCCGAGAAAGCGGCGGCTGCAGGCGGCGGCCGGCCAGCCTTTCTCACGCAGCGCGCCGAGAGACGCGCCGCGCCGCGCCGGCAAAAAGCCTAATCCCCAGCGGGCGGCGCGACTGGTTTGCATCTGAAAAGGTCACCCGAGCTGTGACGAAACCGACGCATCTCGGCGACGAAAACACGCCGCCCAGACGCAGCCGCGGCGCGCTGGGACTGAGTTAGTGAGACGAGCAGCGGCGCACCGCCGCGCCGGCCGGCTCACTGCAGCCAATTCTGCCGCACTCAGCCAACTAATAAAATTAGGCGACGTTTTGTGCGCGAATCTGCATAATCCCGTGTTTGGGGTGGATCAGCACAGGGTAAAGCGTTATCAAATTACCGATAAGTAGCAGCATCAGTGAGGGGACAAAGAAAGAGTGTTGCTAGCAAGGGATATCGGCTTTCAGGCGGGCCTTTGTCACCGATTAAAACAATCAGCTGAGTGCTGGCAAAAAGAACCGTGGCAGTTGCACGAAGTCGCGGCCGTTTGGACGAAAACGCCGCATGCTTACCCGTATCAGCAACAAGAAACAAGGCGATTTTTTTCAGACATGCGACTATCCGACCTCATTGAATGCGCTACTTCAAACAAGGCAGCACTTGTTTGTGTGAGGATTTTGCGTGACAGATTCGCATCATGGCTATCGGAAACGTTATTTTAAAACACCCGAAAGACGGCAGAAGTTCCCCGAACAGAACCACCCCTTGCACACGCCTATACATTGCACGGCGACCAAAAAACCACTTGCGCAATGAAATACGGCATTGCACATTGCGCAAAGGCTGCTCAGTCTTGCAGTGCGGTCTTTTTCATATTGCACCGCGGAAAACAGCGTCTTCAGCCGACCGAGTGGAATATGGATTATGGAATCTGTATGTAAATCATTGCTCGCCGCTGGGCCGTGAGGAGCCCGGTCCCGATCGTCAGGCCGCATTCCGTGGACGTCCGGGCAGCTCGTAAATCGGCCCGGCCGCGCCCGTCTCCGGCCCAGCGCCTGTGTGACATATACGCGGCCACTGCCCTCATTAAAAGGGCAATTACAGGCGACATTAAGGCACCCATTAGCATTTTCTGGACGGCAAAAAGGTGGACGGCGCTGGGCGGACGACGCCCGGCTGATTTATCCATCAAATATTGGTAGCGATGGCTGCTCATTTCTCAGACACGGCTTCATCAGCAGGAGGGGGCCCGGGCCGCGGACTGCTGCGGTCACAGGATCAGCAGGATGAGGGTCCGGACCGGGCTGCTGCGGTCACAGGATCAGCAGGAGGGGGTGCGGGACGCGGGCTGCTGGTCACAGGATCAGCAGGAGGGGGTCCGGGCCGGGCCGCGGGGGCGACTGGTTCTGAGCCAGAAGGACACTGCTGCGTAAATAACTCCACAGCCGATACAGGCCGGGTACAGCCAGAGCGCAGACCAAACATTGCCGGTCGTACCGGCTGGCCCAGACAGGACGACACGCGGGACGGGACAGGGCTGGGCAGGACAGAGATACTACAGGGCTCGATGGGACGGAACAGAACAACGGCCAAAGACAGAGCAGAGCCGGATAAAATTGTGTGTACGTACAGGCGCCCACACGGCCGGACAAGACAGGGCGGGGCAGGACAGGCGTCCCGACACAAAACTATCGGCCGGATAGGGCAGGACAGGTCAAGCCACGATCTGACGGACAGCTCAGCACATTGACTGCCAGCCGGATGGACAGTCCAATTCATCTCCCATCGTGACGAGCGACCCAGAAAGGCCGGCTGAAGGGCGCTGCATGAGCCGTCACGAGATATCACGATCTGTCACGAACTGTCACGAGCTATCACCAGCTGCCAGCGAGCTGTCACGAGCTGTCACGGCGCGTCCGATGGCGGCACAAAGTGTCACTGAGTCACGTGCTGACACAGCCTGTTATTCGGTCCGGTATCTGCTATGCATCACCCTGTGTGTTTGTAAAACGGAGCTGTCCACCGACATATGCACATTACGTAATTCGGTGACGTCACCAGGACTCGCGCCGTGACGGGACTGGCGCGCCGCCGAACACCAGTGCCTGGTGCCACTGTCATCTGACAGCGACTGTCCGGTGACAGTGCCCCCCCCCCCCCCCCAGCGCCGTGCGGTGGCCGGCCGGCCGGCCGAGGTGCACAACAGGCCACCGCCTCCGGACAAACCGGTTACATGCATTAGATCCAGCTAAGAGGGCTTGAGCTGAGGAATTTCCGACCGCGCCGCGCGGCCGCCTCGGCTTTTGGTCGCCGCAAAAAACAACATATTTTGATCGTCTGCCTGCAGCGCCGCCCAGATAAGGCTTAAATTGAACGACGGTGGCGGCGCTGTGCGACGACGGCCGTCCGCGCGCCGGCCCTCTGGTACGGGGACGGGGGACGGGGGACGGGGTTAGAAAGGCTCTGGTGATGTTCGGTATTGTATTGTATTGACGTAGGCAGACACTCCACATACACTGTGGCTATTCCGTGTCTAAAGTCATTGCGAGTAAAAAAAAAAAAACATACGTCAGGGTAAAAGACAATAAAAAGTCAAATCACACACCTATACATATACCAGACACTCGCCACGCACACAGACACACACACTCCATATGCAACCACACTACCGTCAATCACAGCCACTCGTCAGTCCATCAGAAGAACGCCTTCACTGCTCTCTTGAAACTGCCGGGATCGAGGTCTAAAAGGGCAGCTGGCAGCTGGTTTAAAAGCGCGGTCGCTTGGTATGAAAAGGCACGCTGCCCAGCCACAGTGCGTGTAACCGGTGGCCGTAGGCGACGGTCATTCCGGGTGGTGCGGTCACCACTGGCCCGCGACCCCGCGTTCGTGGTGAACAGCGAGGCGAGGACGGTCGGCTCACCGCGCGCAATGGCACCGCGCGCGACGGTCACCGCCGCGACCCGGTACATGTCGGTGCACGCTGCACGAAGAATATGGACCCATACGGATGCGGAGGACCCATACGGATACGGGACCAGACGGATGCGGGACCAGACGGATACGAGACCAGACGGATACGGGACCAGGCGGATACGGGACCGGAGCGGCGGCGTGCGGACATCTGTCGTCTGGCGGAGCAGGCTGTGCCGCTCTCATGTATTATGCGCCGATGATGATGTTGTTTGCATCACATATGAAAGGCGCCCTCAGAAGAGGCGCCTCTATCGGCCGCCGTCAGCCTGTTGAATGTTGCACGGCCAACGGTCCCAGCTGGAGGTGCAACATGACCTGAGGAGACAAATGGCACGCGCCGACCATTATGCAGCTCAGCCCGGCTCGGCCGCTGCTGGCCCGGGGCTCAGGCGGCCGCCATCGGCCGCGGCGACACCCATTAACGCGTGATCCGCCATTACGCAAATGTCGGCCGATTAGCCAGAACGCTATCTGACAATTTCGCCGGAGCGGACAAAGCCTGCAGCGCTATCGGGCGCGCGTCAGTCCGGGGGAGGGAGGCGGGAGCGGCTCCGGCTCCGGCTCCGGCCGCCGCTGCCGCTGCTGCTGCCGTCACCGGCGCCGCCGATACCTGCCACCGGTGACGTCACCGATACAACCCGAGCCGGCCGTGACGTCATCGGGCGCCATGTTGCGGTGACAGTGGGGAGGGGACGCGGCCACCCCCACGGCGGATGGGACGGCCATTGAGACCCCTTGTCAGTCAGTCGACTGCTGAGTGCTCGGCGCGCTTCGGTGCACGGCCAGGCAGCAAGTGCAAGTGATCTTTCACCTATCTGACACGCCTGTATTGTCGAGAGAATGATGGACAGAAATCTCAGCTACTATATAAAGTCACCAAAGTAAGTAGTTCCAACTCCAACTATATGCCGCTAGTTTGTATCACGTAGCCGAGCCCTGCGAACCCAGCTCCAGAGTATGCGTTATGTATGTGCGCGCGCGGCAGGCGCTCAGCTGGGTCAGGTGGGAGGTGTGGGAGGTGTGGCAGCTCGCGGCGCCGCTCGTACCTGCTTCGCTGCCGTTGTCGGCGCTCTGGGTGGACGCCGGAGGGTGGCTGAGCGGGCCGGGCGTGCCGCCGGAGCCCGGCGAGCGCACGTCCTCGGCACCCTGACCGCTGAACGACAGCGACGACGAGGGCGGCCGCTGCAACACACGGCGATCGAGAGAGGGTCAGTGACAACGGAGACTGGCGCAGTGACACATTGACACACACTGACACATCAACACACGGACGTAGATCACACAGTGCCACCGATTTCGGTGCAATTGACTGCTGCGGGATAGATATTAAAATCCTGGTCACCAAACACCCACTAGTAAATCTCCATCAAACATCACTCTCAATAAGGAGCGTCACGGACTCACGAAGATCAAAACATCCCGATAGCACACAGTAGTTCAGGCATTTCTGGACGACACATACATTCATGCATTGAGGGCTGTAGCAGCTAAGCGAGCAACTAAGCACCACGTCTCTGCTGTTTCCCTATCCCTGGCTGACGCGCCGCTGCCCCATGTCCGTGAAGTTAGCGTCAGCAACAGCAACGAATACAGCGTCGCCCCTCTCAGCACCACGCGCCAGCCGCCGTGAAGACACATGCGCTCGTCTTGGCACGGTCACTCTTGTCATTTGGACAGGGCCTATCACTATCGAGTCACACTGAGACTGGTTCTGTCGGGCCAACAGGAAAGCTGGGACTGTTTCTGACGTGTCAACGTGTCACAACCATCAGCCCTGCACCACCCTGTTACTCCCGGGAGCGGCCCAGAGCTCAGTCTGCGCCCGCCAGAGCTCCCGCTTGTGATTACGTTAGGGAATCATCCGTCAAAAGTCGTGTCGGTGGCGTACCACGCCGTGTCATAACGCCGCTGACGGGAGATGAACGGCCATTCCGCCGAGTCGAGGGCTGCCGGGTCAGACGGCCTCCGCGCAGATCGGAGGTCACCACCGGCACCTCGGGGAAATCACAGGTCACGGGCCGAAGCAAAGAGCGCATCAGCGAACTCGTCACAGCCGTAACGGGTTCAGGAGCCCGGCAAGTCAAAGTGAGGGACACCCACCACTCTATGTAAAATGGGAGAGGCTCCGGGAGTTTATTTGGCTTCACGCTGCCCTTTGGCCTGCAGGTTGTGTTTGCTCACGTCCAGGCCGGTATGCAGCGGAGGACCGCGGGTGGGTCGGTCGGTCCCAGAAGAAGGGTGTGTCCAGGCGCCGCCGGCCGCCGTCACCGGGGTCGCCGTTCGTCTGGGTATCTCGGGATCGCCGGGGGCGCCGGGGACAGCGGCTGGGACACCTGGGACGGCGCCCACCTGGCACCGGTGGCCGCGTCTGACGCCGGAAGCCGGCCAAAGAACGGGTGACACTAATCAGAGCCGTGAGTTATACTGCCGGCTCCACCGCGCCGCGCCGGGCCAAAATAATTGGTGATAACAGAGGTGCCACATTAATGTCCCCGGTTTTTGCAGCAGCCGTTCCGCCGGGGCGGCTGGGCGGCGGAGGAGGTGGCCGGCTGCTGCCCACAGACCCCATAGGCTCAACGTCTGGAGTCTGGATTGTGACAGCCACTGAGCAGAGATCGCGCCTCCTCACTGCGCCGGAGCACGGTGCACTCACGGGGGCGTGGGAAGCGCGGCGGCGCGCTGCAGACCTCCCACCCCCGGCGTCCCGGCGGCGTGTCGATGCACGGATACCGTCTCCGCCGGGTTCGCCGTGTCGATGTGCGGATACCGTCTCCACCGGGTTCGCCGTTTTGTCTGCGTGTGTCGCGCCGCGGCCGGCCGCTGTCGACGCTATGTAAATCCGAGCGGCACACAATGCCGCATACATCAGCCGGGTCGCGCCGGCGCGACGGACGGTGGACAGTCGGCACAGGGCCGTGGGAAGGCGAGAGGACGCCGCACAGGTATGTCAGGTCAGCGGGATCGGGTCAGCGCTCGGCACGGGAGGGGTAGACCAGTGACGGCCGTGCGCGGTAAGACGTGCAGCCGAACAGGTGACCGGCGTGCGGAGGTGCTCGGCGTGCTGCGGGCGATACGCCTGGGTTGCGCTGCAGCCGGCAGCTGGCCGCGGCGCCGGTCGAGGAGACCAGTTCAGCTGTATTCAGCAGCGGAGCTGCCTGACGGTGACCAGCCATCTGCGGCTCCGCGGGCGTCAGCTGCCGATCCGCGGAGGCAGCCCGGCCCAGATGGCCCGCGCCGGCCGCCCGACACTGAGAGCCGCGAGCGGCAGCGACCGGCCGCCGCCGCACCCAACACAAAAGGCACCGTTCCAGCCATCCACTCCTCAAAGGATACCATCGGAATTCAGACTAATGGCTGGGCGAGCGTCAGCCGACAGATACGCGACTCGGAGTCGCCTCTTATCGAGCGCCGTCCCGGCGACACCGGTTCGTCCCGTGAGGAGGTGACCGGAGCGGCGTGAGACAGCGGCTGACCAGCTGGCCGGCGGCGGCCCACAGCTCGGCTCATCAGCCGGCAGCGCCAGATACGGTCAGCGGACCGGCGGTCCTCCGCCGGTGGTCCCGGACGGCGGCCCGGACCACCGGCCGTCCGACGGGCCGCTCACGCGCGCCCTCGTTCCGATTTCGACTGACAGATGGCAGTGAGGCGAACCGGCCACGACCGGGCCCGACAAAAACGTGTCCCGTCCGCTGTCGGGCCGACACCGGCCGGCGAGCGGGTCACGCGCGCACGCACCGACCGCCGCAACCGGTCCGACGCCGCAGCCACGGCTAATTTCACTTTCGGATGTCTGACATGGAATTAGTCATGGCGGCGCGCGCCCGGCGGCGTTCTGAATACTTCATCGGTCTTCCAGCTCGGCTGGCGGCTCTCTCCACATTCCAGGCGCGCGCGGCGGCGAGAGGCGGCGGCACCATGAGACGCGCGGCCACCGAGCGCCAGCTCTGACTTGCAGCTAATAGATTGCCCGCGATTCCAAAACAACTGTGCACGATTTAAATGGCAGCGATTTGCGCTGCAGCGCAGCGCTGCCCTTCAGCCGTAAATAATCGCGCTCAGATATGGAGATGAGCGCGCCGCCGATACGAGCTGCATTCCTCCTCCCGCCGACGCCGCAGCGCCTTTCACGTTACGCTCGGCCGTGATATAATTTAGTGGCGCTTTCCGGACGGCGATATATCGCGGCGAACCGGGCGAGAGCGGCGCGTCGTGCGCGCCGCGCCGTCCCCCGTCGCGTTAATGGCGATCCCCTTTGGTGCAAAACAAGGCCGCCTGGGCGCGACTATTGCGCAACGCGGCCCGTCTCGGCGGCGTGGGAGAGGCGCGCGGCGCGCCGCGGTGCGCCGCCTCTGCCGCGCAGACGTGCTCCGGATCGCGGCCCGATACCAGTGACAAGCGGCCGCGCTCGGCCAGGTTTTGCACAGTTATCATGTGAATCAAAACGCCACTCCGCTACCGAAGCGCTGTATGCACGCCCGCTACCACACCGGCTACATAAAAAATCGATCCGCGGCCTGACAGCTAACAGCTACTGGATTCGCAGCCACCGAGACGGCCGCCTGCCGCCTGATTAGCAGCATATTATTCCGCATGCAAACGGGTGATAGCCAAACATGTCGATGGTTCCAGATCCATCAGTGGCCGGCATGCAGCCGCGCAGATCCTATCTGCGAATAAAACGTCCCGGCTCGATATGCATTCGGTGAGTGCGGTCGGCGCGGCGGCGGCGGCGGCCGGCGCGACTGACAGACAGCTTCTATGAAGACGTCGGGCGCGGCCGAACCGGCGAGGGCGTCGGCCGGACCACGGACCACGGACCACCGGACCACGGACCACCAGACTGGCGGTCGACGCGTCGCGTAATCCGCGCCTAAACGCGTCCCGCTACACGGCAAGGCGCCGCAAAAACCGGCGCCCCTGCGGCGACAAAAACGACGCACACGGCGCAGTTGGAATGCGCGCCGAGTGCGGCCGAGTGGCGGCGTCTGGCGGCGCGGCGCGGCGAGCCTGGCCCGTGACCTCTGACCGGCCGCGGGGTCAGCCGGTGACCCGAGCGCAGGGCAGTGGCCGTCCGCCGGCGGCGGCGAGCACAGAGGACCCCGTCCGCGGCCGGGCCATCGTCAGTCCGCGGTCACGGCAGGGGTGCGAATCGGCGACCTCCGTAATCGTCCATTTATCACAGCATGTGCAGGGGTCATCCACCGCGACCTGTGCAGGGGTCATACGAGCGAGCCAGTCTGCACGGCGAGCGTCAGTTCGGAGCCGGTCCCGCCGGCGGCGCGCGGCAGAATTCGCCGAGAACGCCGCTCCGCTCGGCGAACGTCATTACCCTATAACGTAATAAGGCCCGGCGGGCGGCGATTACGGCCAGCGCACGGCCGGCCGGCCGGCCGCGGCGCCGCCGTGCATGGGAGGCGCGCCGCGCGCCCTGAGAACCAGGCTAAAACAATCGCCGATCGGGCCGCCGCTAATCGTATTGGAGTTACGGAGCGCGCGGGCCGGACGGGAGGTCGTGCACCCCCTGCGGGCAGCGCTCTGCGACTGCGGGTCGGCCGTGGGACATCAGACGGTCGGTCACCGCCTCACAGCCGCCGAGCGGCGCCCAACTTCGGAGTCGGGCTCGGGCGGTGCGCTCAGGTGGGATTCTTCTGGTGCTGAAGTCACAGCAGGGCAACACCCACGGCACAAAGTTCGGACAGGAGTTTCTGTCGACATTCCAGCTTTGCAAGAGTTGCTCTTTCGGCTCCCGTAGCCGTGTTTCTCCACAACGTCTGAAGCAAGTACAATGTATACGGGCAGGAAATCGAAGTTTGTTTGAGTGTGTGTTATAGTTTCCCTTTCGTATTAATGTTTCCGCCACTATAAAACTACGAACACATTTCTCCGTGCGAACAGCCCCGTCCATCTGGCAGGCAACTGGCAGTCTACACATTCTGCCCCGGCTCCGCGGTCATCCCAATTCCCTACTTCTCACGCGCCAGGACGCTGGCCGCTCTGCCGTTCAGAGCGCGATTGGTTCACCTGTCGACAGTCATTCATCTGGGCACGGGTGCCGGCCGGTCAGCTCATAGCTCACCGCGCCGACCAATGACATACAATTACACCGCCCCGTGGGCCGGTCACCGGCCGCCCAGCCCCGCCCGTCTCATCGGCCGTCGAGCACGAATTATACGCCGCCTAATGACCCGGCCGGCAGCCATTACAATGCAAACAGCCACCCCCATTCTTCGGGCGGCTGACCCGCATTGTAAATTATTCCGAGGGGGCACGCCACAGAATTAAACCGCTCGTTACGGCTCAACTCTTCCGAAGTTTTTACGCGCCCTCACTCAGGCTCGAGACAGCGAGAGGTGTGCTAACTATTATGCTCCAAATTGACGCAAAAACGCCAAAAATGTCTGGACGGCGATATAAGATCGGCCGGCTGCGACGACGATAAATTTGCCCGACAAATCGAGTAACGATTTATGACCTGTCCGCTCAGCTGATGAGCCGCTGATGACGTCACACGCCGCTGTGGTGTGACGTCACTCACTGCCGTCATCACATGGCTGGCTGTGAATGGAGCGGGCCGGAGCAGTAAAATAGAGCCCGGGGTGGGTCGACGCACGCTGTCGGCGCCGGGGGGTGTTTGGACACGGCTGGGCCCGATCTCTGCGCGAATCTTCCCACGGAGCGGAACGGGACACGCATGACGAGCGGCGCCAGCCGGCGCGGCGAGCAGCGCCCGCGGCTGCCGGGTCTTCAGAGGGGAGGACAGTGAGGGCTGCACGGCGAGCTGCCACCTCAGCATAGGTCACACTCGGCGACCGGTGACCACTGCTGCCACCCGGCGACCGGTGACCCGTGCAAGGTCACACTAGGCGACCGGTGACCCCTGCAAGGTCACAGGAGCTTTGCAGCCAGCCACCGGTGACCGTTCCACCGGTCACACAATGTCCGGGATTTGTCCCAGAGAGCAGAACACTCGGAAGTGCCTGTGTAACAGTGCACCGTGGTCTCCCCGACCCTCCTCCGTCTCGCACCCCTGGTAACAAGGCGCGGCGCTCGCCCGCGTATGTTTCGCCGCCGCTGACACGCCGGCCGGCCAGCCAGCTCTTCCGAGAGTGTTTCCGGCGTCGGTGGTCTCTCACAATGGGCCACTGTGCGCCCCCGAGCGAGCCGAGAGCGTCCCGCCCCGACCATGTGGTTCTGTGCTCTGCTCCGGGGAGGGAGGGGGCTAATGACACCCTCACTTCCGCGCCGCTGGCCGCCGGCCGGGCCGGGGCGCCTTCCTCTCTGCTGCTGCTCCTCCGCTCTGGGGCGGGACAGTTTACCCCGGCGGTAAACACCAACCACCAGAAATAAATGGACTGGGATAACTTCAAAATATTGGCGCTGTTTGGAGGAGGCGGTGAGGTCGCGGCAGCTGCAGCAGAGACAAAGGCGGCGCGGGAGAGCCGAGACCCGGCGCTGGGTCCCGGGGGTCACCGGGCCGGTCTCCGGAGGGCCCGCGGGTCCGCCGGGGCCCGCAGCTCGGTCGGCCGGCCCTCAGAGGTGGGCCCGTCCCGCCTACTGCCGACGGCCGAAGACTGACAGAGATCAAATAAACAGAGCGCGCTGAGGGCCGTAAATAGTGGCGAGTGGAGCGGCTGGCGGCACTCGGCGGTTCGGGGTACGAGCGCGGCGCGCCCGGTGGGCCCGGGGCCGGCAGAGCTGGAGCGGGCCGCGCCGCACCGGCTCAGTGCGGCTCCAGTTACCCACTCGGACCGTTCGCCGGTCCACGCTCCAGCGCCTGATCCGACCGGCGCCGTCACCTGCTGCTAATCCGCGGGCTGCTGTCCTCCCGTTACGGTCCCACCCTCCGACCCCGCCCCCGCACTGCTCTCCGGGCGCCGTCCTCACGCCCCTCCCCGCCCGGCGGGGACCGTCTTTGTGGCCAGTGTTGCGCGGCGGGGCGCTTGTTGCGCATTGTCGCCGTCATATTTCGACTTCCGGAGCGGATCCTGAGCGGCCGCGCGCGCCCCGGTCACCGCCGCGCCGCGCCGGGCCCTAATGCCATTGGTGACCAATCGGACGTGAGACTGGCCGCCGGCAGACACAGACGCGCCCTGATCTCGTTGGGATGGGAGCGCCCCGCCCGGACAGAGTGGCAGCAGCGTGACGACTGGAGCAGACGGCAGCCACGAACGGCTGCGAGCGGTTTTCCCTTGCACAAAAACCGTGACATTTGTATTCTTTTGTTGCATTTGATTTCGACTAATCTACATAAACAACAGTAGATGCTCACGGATTAGCTGATGAAGGTCCGTTTAAAATTGGATCACTGTTGGAAGGCAAATTCATGGGCTATTTATAGTGGACTAGGCAAAGCTAACGGGACGCTTGAGAAGGAATGCAAAACAAGAATAAAAGTAATCCTAATGAGCCCCATCTGTATCTTTGCTAATCCTTGTCTGAATTTTGACTTTTGAATGTTTAATTAATACCATACTTGGCGCCAGCAGTAGCGGGAGACCGGAAAAGCATCAGGATCAGCGACACTGGGGATCAGCGGCACGGGATCAGCGGCCCTGGGGATCAGCGGATCAGCAGCAGTCGGCCGCCCAGAGGAGCCTCATAAATCGGGCCGGCGTAAGGCGCCGTTCTGAGCGCGCTGAGATATCGGGGGAGCTGCACGGTGGGGAAACACGGCGTGTCAAACACTGCGGGCCGCCGGCCGTCCGACTGAGATGAGCCGGACACAGCCGGACTGTGCGCAGAGCGAGCGCCGGCTGCCTCTTCACAGTGACCACTGCTGAGGGCGCCCAGTCCGCCCAGCGCTGAGCGCCCCCGGCTGACCGGAAGGTCCGCTCAGCGGTGCCGCTGTGCCAGTGGCGCCGAGTGCCTCCTGAGTGCCTACCGAGTTCCTGCTGAGTGCCTCCGGACGCCGTCCCATCAGCGGTCTAATCACCACCAGGCTACAATCAAAATCATGTTTATCTGATAGTAGGTGTTTTGAAACCGTCCTCATACATACCGACGCGGGCGCCGGCGGCGAGGATCGCATTGGCGGCGGCCTCGGGCGGCGGCGGCGGCGGCGGCGCGCGAGGTGCGACCGGCCGGCCGCCGCCGCCGCCGCCGCGGTCCCACACTCGCCACCGCACCGCTGATGCACGTGGGAACGGTACACGGCAGACGGCCTGGCGTCGCTGACAGAGCGCTCCAGCCGGCACCGGCCAGCCCTCACCTGCCAGTCGCTACCAACCACTTATAACCAGTGTCAAGCCGGGTCAAACCAGCGGCCTCTTTTGACACAGGTCATAAAATCAAATACATCACGCTTCAGCAATTTATCGATATTTTACAAATCGACTACAATATAGCCGGTTGGTACGGATGACCCTGCCTGCGGGGCGCGTTATTCAGTGTTTGTAAAACATGACGCCCTGGCGCGCTGAGCTGGCCGCGGGAGGCGGCCTTGACCGCCGCCGAGGGCTCCGTTTACGTTAATGCCGCGATGGATGCCGGCCGGGCGGTCCCGAAATCAGGGCGTCCAGATGAGATCGGGGCCGGGCGGGCGCGGTGGCGCGCTTGGGACCGATACCATCGCGTTCCCACCTGGCGCGGCCCCGCTCCCCTCCCCTCCCCTCCCCTCCCTGCGCCCGTCCGTCCGTCCGTCCGTCCGTCTGCCGCCTGTTATTGTTTGTTGCCCGAGGGCGCACGGTTCCGGTGGCTGAGGAATGCTCGGGTCCCCGCCCCGGGGCCGGGTGAGGTCACCAGAGGTCACCAGGGGTCAGGCAGCGACTGAGGGCAGGCCGGGACTACGCTAACCCGGCCCTGCGTCCGCCAGGTCCAGTACTGGAGGTCGGTCCCGCTGTCTGGCTGGGTCAGTTCTGGTCCCCGCATTCCCAGGCCGTGTCACACATCCAGTGCGCTGGGTGTCCTCTGGACCCCGCGACAGCCGCCGGCGTGACTGAGGGTCGGTGATTTACGGCTGTGTCCAGAGCCGGGCGCATTTCCACCTTTACTGCGGCACCATAGTGCCGCCGTCCGGTTACGAGCCGGACGGCCGGGCGGGCCCTCGTGCAAAAATGCCCGCCCGCCGGAGGCGACCAAATGGGACGCATCGATTCGACGACGTGTTCCAATTTAATGGACAGTGGGGTGCATCAAATAACGACTACTGCGACATTGGCAATTAACGTTACTCCAAGTGTCGATTTTATGGAGCTGGGAACCTAAGTCGCTCCGCACACACGTTCAATGCACGCAACGGAGCGGCTCAATTTTTCATAGCGTCCGCTTTGACGCGAGGATCGACCGTGATGAGGTGCTGCTGGGAACACATCGGCCCGCCCCCGCCCCCGCCCCTGCCCGCCGCGGGCGGCACCAATCTCACGCGCACACCGACACCACGCGGCGGCAGCGGCGGGGAGGCAAACAATCGAGTCAACTTTATCCATCGAGATTTGAATATCATTTCTGATTTTCGGCGTGACTGGCGTCGGCGGGCGGCCTGTCTATCCCGGCCATTTCTCTGATTAGTTTCGGGCCGGTGTGTGCGCCCGGCGAGCGGCCGGCGCCAGCCGCCAGTGCGCGCCTCCAAATTGAATTTGGCCGCGCTCCCCGGCCCCAGTCGAAATGGGCCGCAGATTAGTTGCCGCCGTGTAAGCCCGTCAGCCGGATTCCTCGCGAATGGGAATGGTCTCATTTCGCGTCGCCGAAGCTAAATTACAGGAAACACATTCGCTTGACGAACGAAGCCGCAGCGGGCCGCGGTGGCGTCCGAGGCCGGGACGGGCCGCCTCACTTAGCGCCTCTGTAAATTAATCCAGCGCGGCGTCACTGCGGCCAGGTGTAATGGCTATTTCGCGGCCGTTAATTGTTGCGCTCGCCAGGCAAACAGACCGTGCAGCGCTCGTTTCGCAGGCGTAAATAAACAACGGGTGGCGAGCGTCCGGCGCTGGCCGCCGGAGTCATGACGTGCTCTGCCGCCTGCGCCGGCCGTCACAGCAGCGGAGGGCGCCGGCCGCGCCCGGACCCGTCTGCAGACCCGGTCTGTCCGCTGGTCTGTCCGCTGGTCTGTCCGCTGGTCTGTCCTGGTCTGTCCTGGTCTAGCTCCGGTCAGAAACGTTCCTGGGAGAACCCCTAGATCCCGCCGACTGGCGCTCTGAAGTCCGTCCATCGAAATATGAATAGACAAAACTCGGGATTTCCTCACGCACCTTCTTCAGCGGCTGTTGTAGCCCAAAACACTTGCCAGGTTGTGTCAATTGAGTGGAACATTCGCTCTCCGGCGGCTCTTCCCCCGACTCCACAGCCACTGCCGTCGTCTGGCGTCGGTGCCGACAGTGTCGCTGCACGAGCCGCCGCGTCTCCGAGGACCCATCGCTCTTCGGCGCCGATCCCTGCGGACGATCGCCTTTTTCATCGGCCGCGCACCGAACCCACTGTTTGAAATCAATTCCGGGCGAGACGCTGAATAATTTACACCCGACAGCGTCCCGGCCGCCGCTTCATTTTTCAGCCGGCCCTTTGAGAGGCTGCCAGTCTTCATTTCGCGTCAGTAATGCGTATTTGTTTAGATCTGCTCGTGGGCTGGCGCGCGAGCGGCTCTCTCCAGCCGGCGCCGGCCACTGTTTTTGACTGACCCGTATTTATTTGATACTACTTGGCGTCGGGCGGCCGACTAACTGGCACTGGACGCCGTTGTGTTTGGCAGCGCCGGCCCTCTGCGGCTGACCACATCGCGCGCGTCGCGACCGCAGCGCCGCGTCGCGCACCGCCTGCTCCAAGGTACACAGCTGTCGGACCGAGGCGGCGCGCCCGTATCGCAGCTCGGACCACAATGGCCGTCCGCCGTCCGCCGTCAGCCGTCTCTGGCCAGCTTCCTCTCGCCGGAAAGCGTCCGCCGCACCTCTATAGCTTTGCAGCCGGGGGAAAATTAAATCTAGCGGCCATCGCAGCCGGCCCGTACATCGCGGCCGGGGCATGAGGCCAATCTCTGGGCCGCGCTAAATCATTTTTATGGCCGCCGCCCTAATAGAACGGCGGCCAAGTTTGCCGCAGATCGGGTAAAGGAGCTCCGGGCGCCGGCGCGTCCCCGCAGCTCGCGACAGCCGCCCCCGCCCCCGCCCCCGCCCCCGCCCGGACGACTCTCCAGCACAGGCCGGCCGAGCGAGCGCCCGACAGTCGCAACAGGCCGGCGCGAAAGCCGACACCGCGCGCCGGCCGCGCTGCCAGCCCGCTGCACCGATTCACTCACACAGCCGGTATGAATGAGGATGAGCTGCCCCGGCGGCGGCGGCGGCAGCTGGGCCGGCGCCGTATTTTGGGCGTGCGCCACACTCGCCGCCGCTGCGCCGCCTCAGCCGCACCTAATTAACGCAAATCTCGCGGCAGAAGAACACGGTCTCGCCTATTTCTGGCCGCTAGCAGGCAGACAGGAGAGAGAGCGCCGGGGGACGGCAGAGAGAGCGGCGGAGCGCGGGCCGGCTGCAGTAAACAGGCAGAGAGGCGGCTCAGGTGCCCCCCTCCCCTCCGGCCGGTGGGGGGGGGGAGGGCTGCAGACGGACGTCAGCCGTGATGAGCGCGGACCGAGGACAGATTTACACCGGCGGCCGCCGACGGACGGCCCACCATCACAGCCAGCCGTTTGTTATTTTTCCAAATTTCTGTGTAAATCGGCCCGATATGAGGCGGCTGAACACGGTTGGCCAGAGCGCCCACTAGACATCTGCGGCGCGGCGGCGTAGTTTGGCGCGGCGGCGGCAGGAGCGGCGAGCGTGGCGCGGGCTGTCGGTCTGCTGCGGTCGTCGGTCGAGCCAGGAGCGGCGCTGGTTCTGACGGACAGCCGAGCTGGCTGACAGCGGGACACATATGTACTGTCCGTCGGACGCTGTCTGCCAGACACTGACCGTACCGGACAGTAGTGTCCGCCGGACACCACTGTCCGCCGGACAGACACTGTCCGTCAGTCGGACACTACTTTCCGCCGGACACTACTGTCCGCCGGACACTACTGTCCGCCGGACACCACTGTCTGCCGGACACCACTGTCCGTCGGACGCTGTCTGCCAGACACTGACCGTACCGGACAGACACTGTCCACCGGACACTACTGTCCACCGGACACCACTGTCCGTCAGACACCACTGTCCAACGGACACCACTGTCCGCCGGACAGCGGTCATCGATTCGAGCGACGAGTTACGATCAGTCGGACCGGATGCCTCGAGCTGGCGGGGACGTCGCGTACCTTTCGACCTCGACACTCAGCTGATTTAAAAACGCCCACCGAAATGCGAGCAAGATCGTATCTCGTCCGGTGGTGGAGACTTTCCGTTATAATCTCTCCGAACGTCACAGCGCCGGGATTTATCATGGTTTGATTTTAATTTATTGTTTCACCAATTGCAATTTCCCGACCAAAAAGGTATTGTGCGGCCTCGGCCAATGGGCGGAGACGTCGGACGCTTGCCGCGCCGCCATTGGCTGTCGGCGTATTGGCTGGTCGGCCGCGAGAAGAAGCCCGGGACATTTGTATTGATCGCCGCCGCCGCCGCCGTCGTCGTCGACGCCGTCCGAGAAGACGGGCTGCGTCGGAGACGACGCCGGCAGCCGGGCGGGAGAGGGCGGTGGCCGGCGGGCCGCCGCCGACTCTGGGCCACGGCAGAGCAGTTCATGGTTTACCGCTGCAGCCGCACACACACACATACACACTGACGTCTCATTCTGACACCCAGCGGGACAACTAGTGGACGAGGGGGGCGTGCAGAGCAGCGACACACGAGCGGCACGGAACAACACCGAGGGCCGGCGGCCTGACACACCGCGGCGGCCTGACACACCGGAGACACAGGCAGATGCGGCGGCCTGACACAACAACGCCTCGAGAGAAACAACACAGCCAGCAGCGTCACACCCTCCAGTGTCCTGCCATAGGCGCCCTCAGCCAGTAACCGAACTGTGTGCTCCACATGGGAATTAGCTGGATCGAGATAGCCCCAACTTAGACCGAAACTTTACAAATGCGTGGCGATCGAGGAAAACGGCCACTATAAATATTTACAAAGGACGGACCCAGCCAATCGTCATATATGAATGTAAATGCAGTTTGATGCAACGATCATGCATGGGAAAAATTTAGCTACGCTGCCTAGCCGCTGGGACTTGCATGTAAAACAGTTGTTTTCCGTTAATCATGACTATGCATTGAGGAGTTCGTGACACTGGCACCGGCCCCGGCGACCACTGCATGCAGAGCTGGTCGCCGCCGAACAGGTATCCATGCGACAAACAGACACACAAACAGAGGGCCAAGGAGCGACCGCAGTGGCGCCACCCTTCCTACCAGCATCCATTTTCCGGCCGCCTTCGACAGACAGGTGGAAGACAGAGTCAGACACAGACAGAGTCAGAGGCGCCGGCCGGTGTCGCCGCCCATGGGGAGGGGGCGGGTCGGGTCGGGTCGGGTGGGGGGGGGGGGGGGGTCGGACGGGACGGCCCGCTCGCGCACCCATCGCTCGCCGCCGCTATCTGATGGGCCTTGAATAGCTGGCCGGGCCGGGACGGTGCCTCTCGGGAGGCAGGGAGGAAGTGTGCCGCGCGGGACGTCTCTGCTGGGCTGGGCGTCATTAGCGGCATATGGCAGCGCGGCGGGCGCGGCGCACTGATACAATCACGCCGCAACTGTGTATGGTCCGCGGGGCACACGATCAGCGAGCCGTGTCAGGGACGCCGCCGGAGGCAGGTAGGTCCTATCAGCGGCGTCACCGGTAGAGTGCCAGGACCGGCTGGGAAGGACCGAGTGGGATTGCCGGGACTCAGAGGAAGGCGGGGAGGGAGGGCGGTCACCACCCATCCCGACTGGAACCCGCCACCCATCACCTGCCTCTCAGCTAGGTGCACGGCGAACAGTAACAGTAATAAAACGATGGCTTTCCCAGTTCTGTGGCTTCTCAGTAGTCTATTTAAAGTCGGCATATCGCTGCCATTTTCCCGCATGAATACTCGCCATGCCATGTTCTGAGTGTGTCTGCAGTGTCCTGTCGTGTACACTCGCGTTGCAGGGTATATGTACTTCCTGGACAGTGTAGCTGCTACCCACGCCAATGCAAATGGCTCCAGCGCGGATCCAGTTCGCCGCGGAGCTATGTAAATTTCGTATGCACCTGGTACCTAGCTGATCTAGCGATAGGTGTAGTAAGCGGTACTCCGAGGAGCAGCGACCCGTGCGAAAACATCACTCATTAGCGACTGGTGCAGTGCTGCGCTGGGCCGACCTGACCTGACCTGACCTCAGAGCCTCTGCCGCCGGGTTGTCCTGGACGGCCCAGCGCGCCTGGACCCCGTCGCTGCGCGGTGCTAATCCCGGTGTAGCAGAGGCCGTTACGGTTTGGGGACATGCCGTCGACTGGCGCCGGCCGTGGCTCCGAATTAATCAGTCGACTTACTCCCCCGTCCCTGTGTCTGCTGCGCGGGATCTACACAGCGCCAGTTCCCTGTCCTCGCCGCCCGGCGACTGGTGACTGTGGTGTGCCTACTGCCGCAGCTCTGACAGCTTCTGGCGCCGTGCGGCCGTGTCCTGGTCCTCTACGACTGTGTCCTGTGCGACCTGCGACTGTGTCCTGTGCGGTCTGCGCCTTGTGCAGCCTGCGACTGGGTCCTGTGCGTCCTGCGACTGTCCTGTGCGACCTGAGACTGTCCTGTGCGACCTGCGAATATGTCGTGTGCGACCTGCGACTGTGTCCTGTGCGCCCTGCGACTGTGTCCTGTGCGACCTGCGACTGTCCTGTGCGACCTGCGACTATGTCCTGTGCGATCTGCGCCTTGTGCAGCCTGCGACTGGGTCCTGTGCGTCCTGCAACTGCCTGTGCGTTCTGGAGTGTGGTGTGCGGCCTGCGAATGTGTCCCTGTTTAGCTTGCGAATTCGTCCTGTAGCCCTGACATAAGTCATGAGCGCCCTCAGCCCTGGACCGTGTCCTGTGCCTCCTGACCTTTACCTGTGCCCCCTGACCTGTACCTGTGCCCCTTGACGCTGCATACTGTGCACCCCGGTGGCACTGTGTCCTGTGCGCCCCGGTGGCACTGTGTCCTGTACGCACCGGTGGCACTGTGTCCTGCCCGCACACACCCCGGCTTCCCTGTCTCTGGTCCGCTCTGGCCGCGCCGCTGCTGCTTTCCTCTCTCAGTCTCTGGCGCCCAGCCGACTAATGGATAAAACGCATTATGGCCACCCTGGCAAATACACGCCAGAGACGCACACAAATAAACAGAGCGGAAACATGTGTAATGACTGAAAAAACGATGGCACGCCTGCGCCACCCCGGCAAAAAGCTGAGAGCCCTGGCGGCCGAGAGCCGAGCTGAGAGGAGAGGCCGGGCCGGGCGCCCGCTCCGCGCCGCGCCCGGCTCTCGGGGCGCGCCAGATGTGCGCCGCCGCGCCGGGCTCGTCTCGTCCTATTTTGGCGACGAGCAGCGGCGCGGCAGTGGGCCGCGTTTGGCAGCCGCTCAGTGGCGGCGTCCGTCTCCCCTCCGAGAGCAGATGTCTGTGATAAACTGGCGGCCGCTGCCGCCAGACACTTAGCGCCCGTTATTTCCACTTTTAATTGTCGTAAATCATTCAAGGCAAACAGTAAACTGTGCTCGCGCGACCTCAAGAGATCGTAAATCCATCCGTCCTTCCGCAAACCAAGACATGGAGTGGTGTTATGATCTTGTTTATATCGTCGACGCTCTACGTTGAAATCGTATACAAACGGTAAACCAATTATTTTGGCACATAATTAACAATAATACACACCATCACAAACGGTTACGTATGTGGGACAATGCGCAGCATGGAACTTACGCCAGCCTCAGAATACCTCGGCATTAAAGTCATCAAATAAAACTAATCGAATCACAGTATTTCGTCCTAGAAATAGCACTTGCTACCAGAGTCATAAAGCTCCCTACAAATACCCTAGAGTGCGGAAACCAGTCAGATGAAATATCATCGCGTAATACTGACAGTCTGAGCCGCAGACGCGGCAAACTGAAGCACGTCCTCCAGGCAACGCGCCCGCGCCGGACCACTTACGTATATCCATAGTTTGTACAAATGCACGAGTATTCTCACAGATGACACGCGCGCACGTGCGCGCGAGCTAGGGCGCATGGCACGCTTCGTCACCGACCTAACAGCTCAACATAAACGCACTCCCAGTCCCTGAATGTACTGGCTAAGCCCAACAGGAGATGGCCGGGCGGCAGCCAGCGATGCACCGCCCTGACCTCAGATCGGTCCGTGACCCAGCCGCCCTGAGCCGGGTCAGCCCGTGACCCAGCTCATCATGTTCAGCGGAGCCTCAGAAAGAAAACGGGCCGCGAGCGCGCTGCTCGGGCCGTGGATCCGTGCGGCTGGCCCGTGACACGGCGCCAGTCCGTGCGGTGGACGCGGCGGTGGCCGTCCACCCCGAGCTCTCGTCTGCCGCCGGCCGGCCGCCCCCGCCCCCGCCGCCGCCGCCGCCGCCGCCGTGCAGAGGTGCGCCCGTCGCCGTCCGCCATCCGAGCGCTTGCTGTTGTCTCCGCTGTCGACAGAATTCGACTAAGTCCGCATCTGCAACAGCGGAGACAACTGCGCGTCAGATGGCGGCTGGCTGCGCGGGCACACGCTGCACAGAGCGGCCGCCGTGGTGTCTGCCGTCCCAGGCGCGCGCGTCTATCTTCTCGATTTTGACCGCACTCGGGCGGACGCTCAATTCGAGCGTTTGAGAGAGAAATCGAGACTGGCGCAAACCTGGAACAGCAGAACCAGTGCGGAGCACAGCAGGCACACAGGGCACAGGGCAGGGCGGGCCGGCAGGAGGGTCCCGGTCCCCGTCTCAGTCTGGCAGTGAGACGGAGCCCACCCGTGGAGAACTATTCACCCGCTGCTGATTCCCAGCCAAGTGAGCATCCCGGTACAGCTTTCTGGACCCGTTTCCCGGCCGTTACGGTCCCGTCGCGGTGTCCCTGGCCGGCCGGGAGGGAGGACAATGCGCCCGCTCGGCCGGCCGCTCCCCGCTGAGCCGAGCACGGTCCGGCCCCTGGGCCTTGGTCCGTCGTGTTCAGCCCGCACCGCGCCGCGCGCCGACCAAGCAAAAGTTATTCGTCCGACAAAGGTCGCCCACGGACGGCTATTTCAGGAGCGGGAGGTGAGCCGGCTGTGCTCAGTTGGACGGCGCGCTGACCTCGAAAAGCGCGTGTGACGGCCCGACCGGCCACCCAGGCGCGGAGCCCACGGCCCGACGGGGGACTGAGGAATGCGGCCCACTGAGCGCAGGAGTAGCGGCATTTCCGATCAGCGGCACCCATGCGTGCATTAGGTAACACGGTCTCTGTTAACCAATGCGCCCCGATTTCCATTCCTTCCGATCGATGATCATGAGTGGGATCTTTATCGGCGATGAGTTCAGCGCCATTTGGCCGCCGACCGCGGCCGAGCCGGCCTGGCTGACCGACCGTCCCGCAGTCCCGACGCGCTTTGCGGGCGTTCCCCGATGCTCAAGTCACTGCACTCGGGTTTATCCTGGGCTTTCCAGCGTTCCACCACATCCTTCTCTCCGTGACCTCACTGACGGTGTTTTGTCGTCGGCGACCTCTGCCTACTGCGTGACCCGTGACCCAGCCGTGACCTCGGCCCGACCTCGCCGGGGCGCGATCCTATCGCGTGGCCTCGCCACCGCCGCGGGACGCCTCTCGCCACGGTGCGCCAGTTCTGTCGCCAGCGCACGTATCGCGCCGCGAATCACCGTCGTGCTCCGGAGAAACCGGTGGGCCGCACCCGACTGCGCCCTTTTCCCTGTCCATCGGTCAAAAACGCTGCTAGCCCTCCTAATTGCGCCGCGCGCGCACAGAGTCGGCAGCAGCTGCGGCCGGTGGCGACTGCGGCGCGCAGCGGCGATCCCGGAACAGATAGTCGACACGACAGCCGTCCAGCCGCCGCGGCCCGTGTGGCCGTCCAGCCACCGGCACCGCCACCGCCGTCCCACAGCGCGCACCTGCCGGCCGACCCCACTGCGGACCCAGAGGCCGGTACATCCCCGACCGGCCACCGGACCCGGTCCGATCACGGTGCCGTGAGTCACGGTACCCGGTCCGGGTCCAGCCGTGACGGAGATCTCGGCCACTCGGTCACCAGCCCGGCCACTCAGAGAGGGCGCCTGCCGAGTCACTCGTCCACCCGGCGCGGCCACAACAGGTTCCCAGTGGCGGCGCGCGGCTCCCGCGCAGCGATCGCCGCGATAGGCGCGGCCGCGCCGCCGCTCGCCGCTTGTCAGTGGGGTCACGTTGTATTTTATCGGCAGCACCGGACGGGACGGGGCGCGGGAATAATTCCTAAATAAACGATCCGGGCCCAGATAGCTGGGAAATTCGAACGCTCAGATGGTCGAAATCATAATAAACTTGTGGTAGGAAATCGCCCTTCGACGCTCGATTTATGGATAGGCCGAGCGGACGGTCAAACCCATTCTTTGGATGTGGAGCCGGTGGCGGCCGGCGGGCGAGGCAGCCGCGGCGGCTGGCCGGACTGCGACCATCATTCCATCTGTGATTGGAAACGAGTGGCTCTCGCGGTCCAAACCTGGGGTTCAGCCGCCACCTTTCCCGACTGCTGAGACAGAATTGACTGTGACCGCCCTCCCCCTCCCCGTCAGCTCGCTAAGGCGGCTCGGGTCGGTTAGATCCAGCTCTGAAGCACGACAATTCCGCCTGTCCCCGAGGGGTGAGGCCCTCCAGCCGGCGATATTGTCTGCCGCCAGTCGGAGACAAATTCCTATCGGCCTGTTTACATTGGAGACCAAGTTAGCCAAAGTTCAGGCCGGCCACAGCCTGATGATTTATCCGCGCCGTCATAAACATGTCAAGGCGACTTGTGCAAACACAAACGGGCGACGAGAGCGCTGCGCGGAGCGGGTGCGGGCGGCTTCGGCAGCCGGGCGGCCCGACACGGCGGCGGGCAGCCCGACCCCAGCCGCACAGCCGGCTTAAAATATCGCCCCGGCCTGACGGTATCAAGAAACTGGAATGCATTCCGACCTAGGTGCACATCAATGCACCGCAGTTGCTGCAGCTACAATCATTAACGACCTGGGTATTTATGTAGTTTTACCTCGTGTCCCAAGAAAAATAGACAGGCACCAGTCGTGCGGCCACGGACACCCTCATTAAACGAACGATTAATCATATCAAAATACCAGATATCCATCAATGCGGAGTGTTCCGTGCTGAGTCGTGTCATGTACGCGTGTTTTACTGTCGCGCGCGCTGATATTGATGAATACTATCACATTTCCCGGGCGGCTGGGGCGGCCGGGTTTCCTGCACCTGTGCCCATGTCCAGAGGTGTGAACCCACCGAACCAACCAGGTGTGACATAGCTTCCAGCCAGGAAGGAGCGCGGAAAACGGTGCAGGGAGGTAGCCCAAGGAGTGCACGAGGCAGCGTGACAGGCGACAGCGACCACCGTGCACGGCCGGTGTGGGAATGGGCGAATTATAAGAATACGTGCTGAGGAATTCATTAAAATGGTGTATTCGGCACGACTTCAGAAAAGTTTTAATTATGTTGTCTGGCAAAATGTGAAGGACAGAGAAGGGGGATTCCTTCACAGTCTTTTTTTTACTAATTTCGTGGAAGAAACTATTCCCCAGAAGTAAAGAAAAGGCAAAGCGAAGACTTTCGGTGAAAATACACGTCTTCGCTCTCAAGCTGAGTAATTAGAAATAGAGACCGGCTCAATGAAGTGACCTAAATGATAATTTGCTGGTTGACCGGTAGGTACTCCATTTCGTCTGTCATCGACCGTCGACTGCCCACCGGCTGCGGCTCTGGGCGGCGGCGGCCGTAGCCAGGGGTACGCGGCGGGGGGCGGGTGCGGGCGGGCGGGGTGCGGGTGCGGGTGCGTCCCCTCGCGCCGGGTACTCACAATGTCGGGCGTGCTGGTGCCGTCTTGGCTAGCCTCTGCCGAGGCGCGCGAGTTGCCACTGTTGTTGTTGGTGTCACCGTGGCCGTGCTCGCTGGGCTTGGCGGCCGCGCCGCCGCTGTCCCGCTCATCAATCACTAGGTCTATGGGCATCTTGCCCTTCAAACAGCTGATGTAGCGGTGGCAGAAGTTGTCGCACAGCTCGTGAACCTGCAACAGAGGGGAGAGGGACGTCAGTCAGGTGGGGAAGCACCACGGTCACCGCGCCGCACAGCCACCGGAGCTGCCCAGCGCGGCTCACAGTGCAGCAGGACCTCACGGCCGTGCACGGCAGTGGAAGGGAGTCCCAGTTTCCAGCGGGCCGCTTGGAACAGATCCCAATGTCCGGTGATGGTGCCATGTCGGACTGACACGGTGTCGGGCTGACACTATGCCCGGCTGACACGGTGTCGGGTGTCCTAGTGACAGGTGACAGCAGGTCAGCGGATACTGAGCCACTGTCACAGCCCCCCCCCCCCCCCACTTTCTGCAGCGTCGCCCCGGCGACAGGGATTTTTGTCAGCGACCCTGGCGCGCGATACGATCTGCCTCCGGACAATGGGCCCGGCTCCTAATCGTCTGACACCTGCAGGCCAGTCGGCCGGAGATGATTTTACCCTGTCCTGACCGCGGCGCCAGGGGTGCAGCTCAGGGTCAGCACGGGTGTATGAAGACGGTGAATGAAGACAGGACGGTGGACAGAGAGATAATCATAGGACGAGTTACTTTCCTCCGCTTTCTTTCCTGCCTCTAATCCACCCCTTCCCCACCTCCCAAACAGAGCGGCGATCCCCTGCTGCCGGCTCCGGCTCCGGCCCGCTCCGCCTCGGCGACCACAAACAGAGACGCACTGCACGCAGCTATTTAGGCGATTCGGCCGCAATCCGGCCCAGCTGATAACACTAAAGCCCTTTGTTTGTTGCTCGGCAGCATTTTGCGGGTCTGGATCAGCCGCGGCGGTCGGTTTATCTGCGCACTCTCCCCGCGCCCCGGGCACTCTGCCCGCGGTGGGAGGGAGCAACACAGACACACGTGCAGGCTGAAACTGAGCGCGGCCCACAGACGGCTTTGGCGACCGGTTACCGCTTAGATACGTAAGCTTCTTAAAAAGTCATCGCAGATAGAATCGGAGCTTTTTGCTATAAAGAATGTTAAATACCCGTTTCGCGGAGTGGGTGCATTACCGGACGACTGTGGTCGGCGACACGCCACTTTTACGGCGGAGCACATGCAAAACCAGCGCCATTTGTCCTCGGCTGCAGGTATTTGGCCGAAAAATCGCTCCCTACATGGCCGTGGACAGGGCCCGTCGCGAGTGACGGGCGCTTTCCTATAGCGGCGCGGCAAGTGTCGCCGTCTGTGGCCGGGTTAGGTGCACCCCGGCCCGTCCCAGTTCGTCCCGTATCGGCCCGGCCCGGCCCACCGCCCTGTTTTCAGACCAACTCTCCGAAAACGAGCCGTCTACGTGCAATAACACCCACTAATGTGTGTTATGACTGAGCATAAACACGGCGGCCGATCCTGCAACAAACACTGAACGCAAAAGAAAACAGGAGAAAGATCAATTAAATGACCGGATCACGGGCCGCTCGGAAGTCGTCGGTTTGGTGTGTGGCGAGGAGCGGCGTCTCGGGCCGCCGGGCCGCCGCGGGCCCGGATGGCAGCGGGCCATTCTGAGGCGACCGCAGCATCCCGAGCGGTGCAATGGGGGCCGTGGGGCGGCCATTAGCCAACACCCAGACGGGCAGACGGCCTGGCAGCCAGCCCGGCGCACACCGCAGCGGGCCACCGCAGGAACGAGCTGTCACCGGGTCACAGTCCGACCCGTCAGAGCGCGCCCGGACACCGGGGCGCTACCAGGAGCTCCATCAGAACACCGGGGCGCTACCAGGAGCTCCACTAGGCCATCAGGACAATACCAGGAACGAGCCAGGACACTAGGGCGCTACCAGGAACTCTACTAGGACATCCGTGTGCCGCGCAGTTTGCACTGATTGGCACACATTCTTGCGGGCGCGCAAAAACGGCTGCGCGGGGCCGACAGCGCGGAGCTGTGAAATATCGCCCTGCCGAGAGTGGCAGTGGGCGGAACAAACCACAAAAAGGCGACCTTCGCCGCGCCCCGCGCCGCCTCCGGCCGCCGCCGGCGCGCGCGGCAGAGACGCTGTCATTCAAATGGTGGCGTTCTGATGTTTGGGAAATGGTGGTCACACGCTGTGCACGGCTGATAAACGCCGCGGCCAGGCATTGCGTGACTCAATCTCCGCCCGGGGCTGATCGGCCGCGAGGAGATGGGAGAGGCAGAGGGAAGGGAGAGGAGAGGAGAGGGAGGGAGAGGGATAGGGAGAGTGGGGAGAGAGGTGATAGGAAGATGGGACTGGAAATCGAACAATGGGAGAGATGTGAGAAAACAGTCAAAAGCTCATATTTAGCAAATATTTCGGACGGTTGACAAAACATCGGGTTTAAATTTTACAGCTTCTCCGGAGGTTAAAATATTGCTGAATTTTGAGACGGCAGTTAGCCAGCTACAGTCCGTCAGAGACCGGGCCAGTACAGCGGGATCCATCCGGTGTGCCGCTGCCGGGGACAGTCGGCTGTGCACAGCCGTGTGCACTAACGCCGTGTACACTAACGCCGCGTGCACTGTGCACAGTGGCGTGAAGAGCGGCGCATCGGGAGCAGGGTAGAGCGCCGGAGCGGGCAGAGCGCTCGGAGCAGGAGATGGTCTGCGGCGTGGGCGGAAGCGACCGGTCGCAGCGACCACCACAACAAAGGCCACTGCAGGCCTGCACGGCCGCCGTTACGAGCCATAAACATTGAATAACGCCCGGACGGACGGACGGACGGACGGACGGACCGACCGACCGACGGCGGCCGCGGCCCGGCTCTGGTCCGGCTCCAAGCTGGGTCCAGTCTGGTCTGAATCTGGTCTGGGCCTGGGCATGAGTCTTGTCTGGTCAGGCCCCGTCTACTCGTACATTCAACATTCCCCGATGCCCGGAAGTGCAGGTAGGACCACCGGTGTGGTATTTCGGCCAGCTGTTAGGAGCTGCCATGTCCAGCCCTGTCCTGTCCGCCCCTATCCTGTCCGGCGCCGTCCAGCCCGCCTCTGTCTTGTCCGAGGCTCTCCGGTGGTGGTGATGTCATGTCACCAGGTATTCCCACGCGGCAGTGGGCCGGGCGGTCGGCGTCACCGCTGACCCGGCCCGGTCAGCGCTGGTCAGCGCGCCGGCCCCACAGCGCAGCGGTCCGACGCTCACACCCAGCCGGACGCCGCCAGTGCAGCGGCCGGCCAGCCGGCGCGGCGCCGTAAATTTGGTGAATCGCCGCCGCCACAATTACTGAATTCTTCCGGCGGGCCGCACCAGCAGCGGGTCATTAGCTGGAGCCGCCGCGCCGGCTCTGTGTGCATCTCTGCAGCCGGCGCGAGCAGACCGTCACGAGGCGTCACGAGGCGCGCCGGCCGTCACGGCCGCGCCCGGGCGCCGCTGACCGTCCCCTGACCCGCCGGGGGCGTGCCGGACGCGCTGTGAGCCGTGGCCGGCCGTAGTGCGGCGCCGCGACGGTCATTTCGCGGGCCGTGCTCGGTCCGCCTGCAGCAAACGGCGCGACCCGGAGCGTGGCCGGAGTGGGCCGGAGTCAGCCGGGCGGGCGGCGGGCGGCGGCCGCTGCAGCAGCGCGCGGCCCAGCGACAGCTGCTGCTGCGGGCCGGGGCGCCGGGCCGGGGCGCCCAATATCGCGCCCGTCAGCCGCGCTGCGTCAATATTGAGAATGCTCGGAATTCCGCTATCTTTATTGCATTGTTGGGACGTAATTCTGCTACATTCTCTATCCATTTCGGGCTCGGTCGGCTGGCGCTGGGTGCGTTTATTGGCGGTGCGCTGACGTACGACATGGCGGAACGGCCCGGGAGGTCGGCGCAGGGCACCGCGGGCAGTGGGGGCTGGAGAGGCCACGCAAGCATAGAAAGCTGGGACGTTCAAGCCAGTAAAATGCCAAAAGGACAACGGCCGTGGCGTCTCATAAAAGATCCCGTGACCCGCCGTTGATCGGTGGATGCTAAAACTGAGCAGACGATAGGCGAGGGAGGCACGGACATCGGGCATGGTATTTTGCATGCAATGAAGGACTATGACCTCTATCCAGAAAATATTGCAGCCGCTGGAGCGCTCATCACGGCGCCGGCGTCATTAATAGCGGCAGCAGCGGCGCCATTAATAGCGGCGGCCGGCAATCGCGGCCGACAAAGGCTGGGGACACGTGCCGGCGTCAGCTGGCGGGCTGCGCGGCGCGCTGCAGCGGCGCACCGGCGGCACTGCCGGCGGCGGCCGGTCACCTGCAGCTGACAGGCCACAGAGCCGGGCCGGCGCCGCCCCTCGCGGCACGTGGCCGCCGGCACGGACAGCCGCCGCCGCCCCTGGCCGTGTCACTTGCAGGGCCGGCCTGCTGTCGGCGCCGCGCCGCCCCCACAGACAGATTTAGGCGCGCGGCGCGCAGCGCGCAGAGTGCGGCGCTGCTGGCGCGCCGGTGACAGTGGCGGCGCGCGTCCACCGCCGACAATGGCTGTCGCCGCTCACAGGACCATCTGGTGGGTGCTGCGGCCAGCCGTCGCTGTCGATGACCGCGCGTCGTTCGCGGCTGTCGTCACCGTCAGCGGGCGCGGCTCAGCGCCGGCCGTCCGTCTCCGTGGGAGCACCCGGCCCAGCAGCAGCCGCCGCCGGCCGGCTCCAGCAGCCGCACCGTTCAAACAGCCAGGACAAACAGCGGCCCGGCTGTGTGTGTCTGTGTGCGCCGGGATGGTCGCCGGTGGCCGGCGTCCCGCAAACACGGCACGATCTGATGACGGTGATGATTGTCGGCGCGGCAGCACACACGGCGCTCCGCCGGAATCCGCCCCGTCACCGCCGGCCGCTCCGCGCGCCCGCCGCACCAACCGGCATGCAGGCCAGGTGCGGAGGCGACGCGCCGAGCGCGCCCGCAGCGCCCCGAGACGTCGCCGGCGACAGGGGCCCACAGCCCTCGCAGCCGCCGGCCCTAATGTGGCGACCATCTGGTCCGGGTCTGGTCCGAGTCTGGTCCCGGTCCGGACCGCCGGCCGCCGCCCGAACCAGATCACACGTGTTCGCCGTCCCATGGGCGCCAGGCCGAGTCCATCACCGAGAGGCGCGCTGTCAGACGGACCGAGCCCCTGATCGCCGCCTCATGCCCTGATCACCGACCCGTCAGATATCGGGGGCAGTTTGGGGCGCAGCATATCACCTACACGGCCCATTAAAATACCGTCCATTAGGCACGGGTGAGCCGGGCGGCGGCGCTCGACGGCTCGGCGCCCGGTCGGTCGCGGGTCGCGCTGTGTCAGGCCGGCCGTTACCGACTGTGCAGTGTGCAGTGGCCTGCAGGTGCAACACGGCACAGCGGGCAGCTGGGCACCGCCGCCGCGGGGCGCGATTGATCGGCGGGGACACCGCCCGAGGGGCCGCGGCAAGGCGGGGTGGGGGCCCATGGAGCCGCACCACTGAATGGGCACCGGGCGGCCGGCCGTCCAACGGGCAGTAAGTGGGGTCCAGTGTTCGCGGGGCGCCCCAGGTCACCGAGGTCAGTAGCCGCGGGGCGCCCCGGGTCACCGAGGTCAGTAGCCGCCGGCTGACACAGGTCACTGAGGTCCAGTGCCCGCGGGATATCCCAGGTCACCGAGGTCAGTAGCCGCGGGGTATCGCAGGTCACTGAGGTCAGCGGCCGCGGGGTATCGCAGGTCACTGAGGTCAGTAGCCGCGGGGCGCCTCAGGTCACGAGGTCAGCGGCCGCCGGGCGCCTCAGGTCACGAGGTCAGGCATGTAAGGCGATCGCCTGCTGTCAGCGACAATCCCAATTTTGGCCGGTGAATCTTGGGACCACCACTGCCCGGAGCTTAGCGGCACATTCCGGGCATGACCTGTGGCGTCAAAACTGCGCCGTCATCGTGCTCACGGACACGGGGCGGCGTGTCCGCAAACACCGAGCGCCAGGAGGGGATCTAGCCAACCGGCGGCCGGCCCTGTCCTGTCCTGTCCAGTGCGCGGCTACCCGAGCCCCTGCCGACCGTCACGAACCGGCCGGCTCCCCGTGACGGCTGGCTCCCCGTGACGACTGTTTCCCCGTGACGACTGGATCCCCCCGTGATGGCTGGCTCCCCGTGACGGATGGTTTCCCGTGACGGCTGGATCCCCGTGACGACTGGCTCCCCGTGACGGCTGGTAGCCCGTGCTCACGGCGTCACGGTCCGGGCAGACAGAGCGCCGCCGCCGCCGCCGCCGCCACCGCCCACCGCCCACCGGGCGCCCTTGCATGCCCAGCAGTCACAAAGCAGCGGGCTGATGTATTTTCCTGGAACCGGGCGTCCAATGCCGTGGAATCGTGAGTGTGGAGTGGCCATCGAGCGGCCAGTGGACCGGCAATGGGCCGCCGCCGCGGTGACTCAGCCCACGGTGGACGGCGAACGGCGCGTAACGGCCGGGGTACGGGCGGGGTACCCGGGGTACAGCCGGGATACGGGCACCCACCACGGGCACCCAGGGTACCCGGGGCACAGCCGGGGTACACACGGCGGGGTACCCGGGGTACAGCCGGGTACAGCCGGGGTACGGGCGGGTACACACCGCGGAGTACCCGGGGTACAGCCGGGGTACGGCAGGGTACGGACGGGTACACACGGCGGGGTACCCGGGGTACGGCCGGGTACGGACCGGTGGAGGGCGCGGGCGATGGTAAGGCCAGGTGTGCACTATACGGTACATAATGCATGGGATGCGGCAGTTGCACGGGCCACGACCGTGACCGGAGGGGAGCGACCGGTGACAATTAGGTACTGGTATGTGTTCTGGTCGAGGCAGAACGGTTCAGTGTGGGCAGAACCAGATAATCAGCCAAAGAGGCGAGAGAGTGACGGAGTCAAAGCGCTCATAGAATCTGCTGATCGAGCTCAAACTATACGACAAACATGACATGAATGAGTCATGAAACGGAACAGGATTCTACGGTCTAAATAAACATCTTGGATGTAAATTGCATCAAAAGCCACTTAGCTGGCCCTTTGCGAGTCCTCACAGGTATCTATGGACCTTATTATGATAGTTGCTCATTTGTTTTGCTGCCGCTAAGACCCATTCCCTTCAATATCAGAGCGAGCAGCGCTATCAATACGGTCCCAAGTACCGTTTATGCGCCTGTCTTCAGGGACAAGTCGGCACAGAGACCGAGCAAAGCCAGCAGCGGGTGACAATCCCAATGTCAACAGAGCCGCAGCGTCCCCTCCCTCCCCTCCCTGCCCTCCCCGGGGCCGGGCCGGGCCGGACGTGTGGCGATACCGCCTCTGCAACGGGGGAATAATAGGGGTGCACGGGGGAATTTATTCGCCAGGCCCCGGATCAGAGGGAGATAAGGCTAATGAATAAAAATGAGGGTCCACGGCGGAGATTAGGCATTAGTGCGCCCGGTGGTGCGGCTGGTGCCGACGACGACGAGAAAAACTCATTTTGTTCGGCCTTATCCCGCAGAAGTTGCGTGTAATCAATCAAGACAGAGCGCCAGATAGCAGCGGCGGCGGGAGGGAGCTGGCGGGGAGAGCGGGCAGGGCAGAGGGGGGAGAGGGGCGGTCCAAAACGGACGGTGCAGGCCCGCGTGTTGTGGGACGGCGCGCTGCCACGCCCGGCGCTGCAGCGCTCACGACTTACCTTTTCTAATTCGAGCAGATGAAACCGCAGAACCTGGATGGCCTGCACCATCTGAAACAGAGCGGGTGCGGCGGTCAGCGGCGGTGTGACGTCATCAGCCGGTCAGCGGGGGTGTGACGTCACCGGCGGCCACAGCCGTATCGGGCCGCCATAAATCAGCTGGCCGGTGACAGGCCCCGATCCTACAAGATATCGTCTCAACTTGTGGGCTAAACGCTTCAAGTGAGTTCAATTGAGCGCCGGCGGCAGCGGCGTCTGCCGGTCGGCCGGCTCAACAATGGCTGCCAGCGGGAGGTGACAGCGGCTGCCGACAGCGGCCGACAGCCGCCGACAGCCGCCGCCGCGCTGTCGCGTGCTGCCGACATTGTCCGCTGACCGCCGTTCTGCAGCGACGCCACTCAGCCGTGACCGACGCCACATTCCTGCGTGGGCTTAATGAAATAGCGAGCGGACCGCATCTGGCGCCGGCCGCTAAAACGCCGCCCACCAGGAATGCACTGTCAGTCAGGCGCTGCAGCAGCCGGCCGCACTCCCTATGAATTTCTGATGTTTCTACTTGCCCGCCCGCGCTCACAATAGGCAATATCCACGGCGGCCGGGCCAAACCCCTAGCACCACAGTCCATGGGACGCCATTTCCGAATTACCCATGCTTGATCGATACGTGAATTCGGCCGCCTGAATCATCTTTTGATCGGTGGAGCCGCGGGCTACTCAATACGAACCGCTCGGGGTGGCGGTCTGCAGCCGGGTTAGTCAGCGCGCCGCTGCTCGCCGCACTGAGTGACAGCGGCAGATGCGGCGCAGGTGAGACGAGCGCGCCGAGAGCGAGCACCGGAAGGCAGAGCAGCCCTCCTGAGCCCCTCTCCGGCCCTCTACATCCCTCCCTGCCTGGATTACAGCCCGTCCCTAGTCTGACAGCTCAACCTCGCCCAGTGCCGGCGGCCGCTGGCAATGGTGCATTGGTGCAGTCACGGATACCGTTAACACACCCCAACCCCGTGACCGGACGCTATATCTACACCACCCCTCACATCTGACCTATCCCCACAGCGGGTCGGCGGTGACCACCCGGCTCCCTGAGGGTTCGGCGGCGCCCCGGCTGGCCGGCTGACACCCGGTATGTCCGGCGGCGGCGGGCGCCCGCTGCCAGCCGCCTGACCGAGCGGCGGTCAGTCGGCGCGACGCCCTCTGTTTTTCCGTCTCCGCCGGCGCCCACAATCGTCGCTCCTATCTGTCTGGCAGCGCCGCGCTGGCCAGGCCGTCTGCCAGCCCCTCGTCAGTCCTCGACAAAAATACACACCTTCCGACGGCCGACGGTACACGCTCAAAACGACGCGACGCTCCGACAAAGCTGACGCCCGCCCCCGCCCCTCCCCCCCGCCCCACCCCCATGCGCACGCGCCAAGGTGTCGCGAGGGGCCGCCGGCGGCCGATGGTACTTACTAGACTATCTAACTCCGGGTTAGGATTGTAGTATGGCTTTTCTGCTCGAATCTGAAACAGACACGCAAGAGTCAGAGCCGTCAAAGGCGGGAGGGCTGCCGCACCGGGTTAATGTCACGGGCACACGCAACCTCCCGGATGGGTCAGAGTTTGGCCACGGCCTCCGCGGGCACACACACAGCCACACGGGCACACCACATGACACGGTCCTCCAGAGACGCACAAAAACAGACAAATATTTACAGCGCGGCCGGCAGGCGCCGCCACAATGCGCCCGGCCGGCCGGCCGGGGAAGGGTTATCCAAACACTCGTCTACAGGACCACGGGGAAATAATCCGGCGCGTATGCAAATAGTGCGGCGGCGGCGGCGCGCCGATTAACCAGTCAGCGCGCTCACAGCGGCGAGCTAATCACAGCGGCGGCACACTCGGTGTTGACCCGCACATTGTGCGCCGGCCGACAGTGCAGCAATCATGACAGGGGTGCACGGCACTCGGGACAGGACACGTGCCAGGGCACTCCGGCCTCGTCAGACAGAGGAATCAGCTACAAATGACATAAGAAAACTGATGCCTAAACTCACAACAAAAGACGGACGGACACAGAACGGAGCAGCAGTTTAAATGACTGACAGCCGCAGCAGCAGGCAGTGATAATTTTGCTGGCATTGGCACGGCAGCTCAAGTACAGCAGGCAGGATGAATATGATGAATGTGTTTGGCGGTGATTGATTGACACATGGTTTGGATGGGGACCGATGGAGCCGGGAATATCGGCCTCAGCACAGATTCACTGATGTATAACAAGCACACAAACACGGCTGTGAATGATAAAGGGCTGATGGTTGACAGCCGGTTGTGACCTGCTGTGACACGGGGCGACAGCCGGCGGCTGACGACTCCCACTGCCGTCCGGCGGCCCAGCCATCGCACAGTGGCCCTTTTTCGGAATTAGCACGCATAAATTCAAAATATTTTTTCTCTTCTTTTGAGTAAAAAGCAGTCTAATCGTGTGCAAAACATTCCAAACTATCCGATGGTGCCATTTTTACCTCCTAAAAAATAACTATCTTTGGTAAAACTGACCGCAAAATCGAAGTTTGTTGAGAAGCGCGCGGACACCACCGGCGGACCCTAAAAAGTGGAGTAGAATGAACATCAATTTGTAAGACTTTCGATGCGAAAATATTAAAAATTAGTGGCATGGATGTGAAGCTGAGTTTACGTAGAAGCCCTAGAAACCACTATTTTCATTATATAAGCTTAGATAGACTACTTCTGCCGAATATTGTGGACACAATAACAGGACAATTATTAACTGGAGATGGCGGCATACATATGAAGCTTTATGTTAAGTAGCACACTCCAGCACATGTCGTATTATACATCGTTCGAATCGCCGATCTCTTCTGACCATGTCCACCAAAGGGCATCGCGCCATTTTGCGCCATTTTGCTTTTACGGTGGATAACGTGAGCCAGTTCAGTCCGCGAGCGGCTGTGGCTCCTGAGTCGATACGACTAAGCTCATTGACCTGGCTCGAAACTGGTGTCACCTGGTGTGCGCCTAAATGTGGCTTGACTTTTGCCATAAGATGTGCTAATTGAAATTATACTAACGGTGGCTGGCAACAGCTGTAGATGCGGTCACGTGACGCCCTGGGGCGTCCTGGCGGTCAGTGCAGCGCGGTCGGCTGGCGGGCTCGCCACACTTGCGCTCGGAGCGGCCTGGCCGGCGGGCGAGCCGTGCGAACGTGCGCCAAAGCTTGGGCCGAGCGGCCTGTCGCTGTTGGGCCGAATCTCCTTGGGCAGTTCGTTTCTTTTCCTCTCTTTGCATTGGCAGGGAATACGTCCTTGATCACGTGGTGATGTCTTGCACCACTTTTAGGTAATGTGGGTATTAATGCGTGCTAATTCTGAAAAAGGGCCACTGTGCATCGGTCACAGCGGACCGCCGCGGGCTGCCCCCCCCCCCCCGCCCCCCGCCGTACACCGGTCTGTCGTACACGACTACAGCTGCTCACCAGCCGGTAACGGTAGAACACCGACACACATACCCAATCGACTCTCCGGTCGGTAAATATTGTCTGAGTCGAGAAGTTGTGCGGACACCCGAATGCCCTCCGCAGCGGCCGGTCCCTATCCTTGTTTTGGTATTCGACATCGAACTAAAGCCATTGACTTATTCACACTGAAGACATACACATCACATTTTAGCTAACTTCAATTCACTCCCATCCCCCCACGTGACTATCCTAAACCGTACACATTATTCAACCCTTACCCTAATTCTGATCCACTCGGATCCCAAGGCTGAACCCTAATTCTAACCGCTCAACCGACCAACTCACAATAGACTGGCGAATTTCGACGGGCCCGCAGATGCCCCCGCATCGCACCCGACGCTGCAAACAAAGCGTCGAAAGCGACGCAACACGCCGCGACAGGCGACAACCGGCTGCCGATCACAGCACATATGAATACAAAGGAGGGACGGGTGCACAGCACGTGTTTAAAACATGGGCGCTGCCGGGGCGCCGCGACAGGGCAGCGACACTCAACAGAGGGGACTGGGGAGTCAGAGCAGAGCAGGGAGGGGAGTCCGAGCCAAGCGAGGGGAGCAAACGGATCGGTTTTTCTCGTTATGTTTTAACGATTTCCCAGCGGTATCGGGTGTCGCGCGGTGTGGCGAGCACCGCGCCGGTCGAGCGCCGGTCGCGGCAGGGGGGACGCCCGCGGACCGAGCGAGGTCACCAGAGGAACGCGCCTCCCCCCCCCCCCCGGCCGGGAGACGGGCGAGAACACAGCCGCCGGGATCCATCTTGTGGCGCGCTTGTCTGGCGTCAATCTGGGACCGGGGCCGTAACAAATCGCGGCGCACTCGGCTGCTAGGAATGTCCGCCCTGCCGGCGAGACAAATGGGCCGCTGAGCAGTCCTTTTGGCCGCGCCACACGGTCCTCGGAGGGGCTCCGGTCTGGCACGGTCCAACCGGAGGGTCCGACCGACCCCTGGCCGGCGCCAGGGAGAAGGACCGCCTCCCGGAAACGGTTTACAGCCGACCCCCGTCTCCGGGAGACGTTTACTGGCTGCCCCGATCAGTGGCTTATTGATTACTGGCGACCCACCACCGACACTTACGGTGCCGGACAAAAAATACGGGGAGAAACTGGGTTACGGCCGCTTTTTCTCGTCGTCTTCATGATGAGCACAGCGCAGGGGCGGCCGGCCGGCTCATCGGGCCACGGCGTGCCAGGAATTCCCCGGGCCGAATATACACCTGTTCTACACGGCGCGGCGCCGATAAATCAGACAAAGTGCAGCCTTCTTATCCTTCTCACAATTTCTGGCATCCCGCTGCCGGCCGGCGCCCCGCAAAAACGCCCGCTCTAATACCCTGCCTTTTTGTGCGCCGCTCCCCAGTGTATCCGTTGCCTCGTTTGGGGGTAATCGCACTCCCTCGGGGCAGATCACATTCCATTTGGCATAACAAAAGAAAACAGAGCAGCAGTGTCACCGGGACGCCGGCGCCCTCCCCTCCCCTCGCCCCCAGGCCCCGAGCTGGCGCGTCGCGCGCGACGAAAACGGCGCACAATGCCGCGCCGCCGGCTAATGGATCAAACTGAATTGTTCCAGACCAGCGATTTTACACATTTGCAAATTCTATTGGTCGCCAGCCGGTGGAGTGATAGGTATTGTCTGTGTGCGAGTGGTATGAAGTGGAATGAATGCGAGTCAAAACAGCCGCAGAGCGGCCGCGTGAGAGAGGCGGGGCCCGCTGTGGGGTCCGGGAGGGGACGGGGGGGGGACGCGGACAAAGCTTTGGACTGTCGCCACCCACAGTGTCAAACCGTGACACAGGCGTCCGAGGTCAGCAGCGGTGCCGAGTTTACTCAATGTCACCGGTTTAGGCGTATGGAACTCAGCCCCAGCCACCCAGTGTCACCGGTTTAGGTGGCTGAAAATTAGCCGCGCGCCGAGGGCCCTCGTGCCGAGTGTTTGCCCGGCGCCGTCTCCTGCGCCTCTGATGTGAGAGCCGCGCCGCGGCGGGTGTGAGTTACAGCGCGGAAAGGGGCGGCGGCGCGCGTGACGCCCCTCCATCTCGGCGTTATAGGCGATCACGAATACATCTGGCCAGTGGACGGCGCCCAGACATGCGCCTCCGCCGCGGCCCGGCTGGATCTGAGAGGGATCCCCCTACCCGTGGGATCTGTCACAGGTCTACTGCGTGCGACCGGCCTGACATCGCTGTATCGTTGTCCGAACATTATCCGTGCTGTGCCCGTGTAGTGGGTCCGTGTAGCGCTGTTGTTATTTGTTGTGTCCCTGATGTTTGTCCGTCTCTACGATACCACCGCCTCCAGTCTGCACTGACGGCTGCGTCCCAGCCGATACCGATCGTGGGGCCGACTTTACCAACTCACGCAGCACGGTAGCTGATTTGGGATTTAAAGAGTGCGCGGTCCGTCATCAGCGGCACGCACCGGCCGGCGGCGGGCGGCGGGGCTGTCCCTGTACTCTGACACAGAGCCGGTCCCCCCGCCACTGCAGCGCGGCGTCTCTGTGACGGTCCACTGTGACAGCGCCGTGTGACAGCTCCGTGTGACAGCCCCGTGTGACAGCTCCGTGACAGACTGTCAGCGCCACACACGTGACGTACCATCGGCCCGGCCAGTCATGTGAAAGGAACAAGACCTCCCGGCTACCGGTCTGCAGACCAGAGCAAATTGAACAAGCAGGAAAACCACAGCGCTACATAAATTTGGACAGAAAATAAGCGGCGTTTGTCATATTTTCCTGCCAGTAACGACACGGGACCTTCGCCCGGTGTCTGCCGCACTGCGTCCGGACGGCATTCACGAGCTACAACTCTTGTGTGCACTGTGGCGACCAGATTTCTGCTGGTACCAGTACCGGGCAGGTGCTGTCGGCATGGCCACTGGGCCGTCCCACAGTCGCATATGATAAGTTCGGCAAGGGATAGGCTGTAACACCACACTGTAGCCCGCAGTCAGCGGGTCCGTGAGCTCGCAGCTCGGGCTCGGTTTGAGCCATCGGCCCCTGTGACTGCCCGAGACGCCCGTTCGGCCGCGACAAATCGCGTCTCGGGCTGACCCAGAGTTTCAGCCCCCTGGTCCCTCCCATAGCTCCCCAAGGACTCCTGTCGCACCTTCAGAGGAGAACGGAGTGCTATTCTGGCGCAGCTGTGGCGGTTTTGGCGCACCACCTCTGATGGCCGGTGCGTCACATTTGTCGCGGCCACTCGACAACTGTCGACCGCGCCGGGCACCCCAATTGGAGACGGCGGGGCACGCGCGGCCCGGCCCCGCCTGATTTACCGTCATCCCCGGTGATTTAGCTGTGTGGCTCGGTGTGATTTAACGCGGCCCGTGTGAGCGGCGGCAGTCCGGTGAGATTTAGAGCTGCTCGGATGGGATGCAGGACAGGGGCGACACGAGTACCCACGACCCACAACTCGCGAGCGGGAGACAGCTGGGGCCACCGCGAGGGTACAGTAAACAGCAGGAAGAGACCACGACATAGCTACCTGAACACAACGCTCAGTTCACACAGTGCAGTCGACGGCACGGACACCTGATCACAGCAGGAGCAGCACACGGCTCGGCCACTGAATACAGTCACAGCGTACAGGACAGACCACCCGAAAATACAGCGCCACTGCAACTGCACTGCTGACAAAATACAGACACTCACCGGGCACACTGAAACCAGCACTCGGACATATGAACACTTGATATGACTCGAGGCAACACTATGTCTGATTCACGGAGTGCATAATATCGTTAAAGTTATACAATATATAGCCTCAACAGCCAACAATGTCATATAGGTAGCAGAACACAAATTAGAAGTGGACCCCGACCCGAATTGTAATGAAAAATTATATAATAGTGGCATATCAGCTGCTTTCAAGAAAATGCATGTTTTAAAGGTTAAAGTGTTTGTGAAGTCTGCAAACATTAGCAACTTACAGTAATATACCTACGTTACAATAGAGTATAATTACTAGAAGGAATGTGAGCTACCCGCCCATAGAAGTGCTTCAAATACCACCGATTTTTCATTTTTAAATCTTTCGTCAGATTAAATCATCATCTTTCTGTGACGGTGAGTATGGAATAAAAAATAGCCTCCGCCGGCTCCAGCCACCATAGCTGACCACATTCCCGCATTCCGTACATACAGCCGGGCAGACCGACACACACGCGGCCAGAGTCGGCCGCGCCGCCACAGCCTATCGGCTATCAGATATTTAACATAAATTGGACATTAGCGGCACAACGGTCCCAAAAACCCCAGTGGCGGCCCTGGTGCCGGTGGGAACAGCAGAGCGGCCGGCCCGGCCCGGCCCGGCCCGGTATGTGGGGCTATACCGGGGATCGGCGGCCCGGCCGGCAGAGACGGCAGGTGCCCGGACTGAGGGCCGGGGCTGCGGGCCGGGGCTGCCGGGGCTGCAGGGGCTGCCGGCCGGGGCTGCCGGTGCTGCCGGGGCTGAGGGTTAGGGTTCCCGGTCCCCAGCCGCTGAATCACATAGTATTGAGTAAAGATGTCACTCGGATACCGACTTTTTGGTATACCGATACCAACTCGGTATTTGGTAACCGAAGGTTTGTTGTCAATAATTAAAACACTATTCTTTAGAATTGTGTTTTTCTATTGAAAAACAAATCTGAGTTCCCTGACAATTTGGCAAAAGCTGCCTGTATTTCAAACCTTATGTTTTTTGGTCTTTTGTTGGTAGGTATTATGAATTTTCACTAATGTGTAAGAGGCTGTAAATTTGGTCAAAAGTTGGTGTTTCCCTGGCATTCTCAAGTTGGTTTGGTTTCGGAATTTTTCCATGGTTTTGGTTGGTATTTGGTTTGGTGTCGGTATCCTGATTTTCTGTAACTGACATCACTAGGATTGAGGTACACAGCCCGTGCTACTATCTGCTCAGACCATACTCAAACCACAGTGATGGGGATGTTCTGACGTTTGAAGTGATGTAGTGATGTATGATAGACGTACTCTGCCTGATAAAATGAACCATGGATCCGTGCAAACGGTATACAGAGGTCTGTGAATGAACAAACATCTTTTGGAGTGCAATCGCTGGTGATGCAATGATGTTAGATAACAAACTGAATGCTGATGTATAACAGACTATAGTGCTCCCGGTGCTGATAGCGCCCATGTGATGTGGTGTGTGATGCGACCCTAGCCAACACTGATGTGCCTCGGAGGTCATTCAGCACAGGGGCCGGTTTCCCCGACTGATTCTAAAACTGTGTCCTGATTCTGAGCCCACCCCGGTCCCCGACTGAGACTGGCGCTATATGACTGACTGAGGACTGAGCTGGTGTGTATAGACTCGGCTTCCCCGGCCCCTCCCGGCCAGTCTCAGTCACTCAGTCACTCAGTCCGTCCGTCAGTCAGTCAGTAACCCAGTTCGTCAGAGCGGGTCGGACCGGTCCGCTCCCCTCATTATTGCTGTTTACCGCGCGCCGGCCACGCACGCGGCACAAACAGCGCGCCGGTGACGGTCGCGGCGCAGTGGCGCGCCGTGATCGCCGCCAGCCGGCTATCGCGGCGCGCATCGGCGCCCCCCGCGCGCCGCTTTTCATCTTTTGAGCGGCCCGGCCGAGCCGGCCCGGGCCGGGCGCAGAAATTCGGCGCACAAAGGCGAGGGCGCCGCCGGCCACAATGGGCCACAATGGGGGCCAAGTGAGCAGCGCGGCCCGGCCCGGCCCGGCCCGGTCCGGGGAGCATGGGCCGCCGGGACACCGCGCCCGACCAGAGTCTGAGCCAGAGTCTGAGCCGGAGCCGGAGCCGGAGTCGGAGTCGCGAGTCCCACCTGTTTGCTGAAGACGCCGATGTCCTCGTTGAACGACTCGGAGCTGCACACGTCACCGCCGGCCACGCCCGGGTCGCGGGGCGTGCAGGTCGCCAGCTCGCACTTCTCGAAAATGAGGGCCAGCAACGGGAACAGCGGGTGCCTGAAACGGGGGAGTCACCGTCAGATGAGTGTGACACTCACACAAGGCCGGGTGACACTCACACACGGGCGGGTGACACACACGGGCGGGTGACACTCACACACGGCCGGGTGACACTCATACGCGGCCGGGTGACACTCACACGCGGTCGGGTGACACACACGACCGGGTGACACTCACACGGGCGGGGGACAGCTACATGAACTGGTGACAGTCTGTCACAACCAGCACAGAAAGGTCGGAGCGTTTTGCAGCAAACTGTGGTATTGTGATTTCCTGTCTCGGCCCCTGACCATGAGCGGAGGCCTCTGGCCGCCGTCACAGGGCGGCGGCGGCCCGATTTAGAGCTGCTGACCGGGCCGCCGACACGTCAGCGGTTCCCGTCAGCGGCTGCATGTAATATCTCAATATTTTGAGTCGGACTGATTAGGGCGTGTGGGTCCGATCAATCACGCCTATCTGCATATGACGGCGCCACTGACGGTTGAGCTCTAAACACGCGTCGAACAAACACGCCGTGAGCCGGCGGCGGCCCGCCAGCATGGCACACTCTGCGGCGACACCGGACGTCACTGGACGCCACTGACGGCGGCTGGACGTCACTGACGGCACGGATCGACCGCAGCGGCGCGCGGCGCGATGCCGGCCCTAATTAAATGAGTTTGGAGTGGTGTTATCGGGACGGACGACACGCCGCGCCGGGGGTAATGACAGGGGTGCGTGCTCTACGCGGCATACCTGTCCGCCGCCGCGGTGGGCGGGGGCCGACGGCGCGGGCATCCCGGCCCGGCCCGGCGCGGCGCGGCTGCCGGCGGCCCCTGGTTAATCAGATCCGCGCGCTGTGGCGGCGCCCACGGGGCGCGGGCGCCGGCCCGGCCGCGGCCAGCTATGCGGCCGGCGCACAGTGACTCCGGGGAGTCGGCGCCGCCGCCGCCGCCACGCAGGGGGCAAGGACCCAGCGGTGCGACCCACCGAAAATAGCGCCCGCTGAGGGGAGGCGGCGGCGGCGGCGGCGGCCGGGTACCCACGGGGTGCGGGCCGGCCGCGGACCTCTGTTTGCTGAGGATTATCGGCATTTACGGCCCTGGTCGGCGTCCGCGGCGCGGCGGTCCGCGGCTGACGGCCGCCGCCGGACCGCTCCCACACGCCACTCGCGGCACTCCGTAGCACTCCGCGGCACCCGCGGGCACTCACACCCCGTGTCAGGCCGGTGACAGCTGACATGTGCCAGCAGCGGCGGCGGCCAGCCGGCCGGCTCGGCCCGATCAGCGACCAGCACAGCGAGCGGCGGCACCAGCTGAATGAAACCGGCCCGACAATTACACCATTGTGACGCGCCTTACCGGCGTCATTTCAAACGGGCGCAAATCAACGGGAGTGATTCTGGCCACAGCAGGGCGTGCTGCTGCTGATATTTCGCAGTGGACTTTTACGCCCGAGCCGAGTGTTTTACGGCCCCGGCCGCCAAATCTAAATTGCCCCGTGACGCTATGCACACAGGGCTCTATATTAGGCGGTCTATAGATAAGCGGCGCACCAATAACACGAAAATTACTCCAGCCGGCAAAGTCGGCCGGGGCCGGGCGCTGTGCCGGGACAGTCTCAGCTCACAGGAGGACGGGACTGGCGAGAGGAGGTCTCGGGTCGGTGTCAGGTCGCCGGGTCAGGTCACCACGCCGCTGCAGCCCACTCGGAACGGCCCAGCTAATGGACCATAAAACTCGGACGCGCCGTGAATGTGCCATGAGCTCGGCCGAGTGGCGAGCGGCGAGCGATGCCGGTCGACCACCACGCCGGCTGCGCGTCTCATTGGAAACAATCGCGCCAGTTAGACGGCCAGCCGGCCGGCCCAGGGCGCCGCGTTCGCCGAGTTCGGCCTTGGCGCAGCGGCGGCGGAGGCGGCCGGCCGGAAACGTCGAAGACGACGCGGCCGACGCCTGGTCGACGAGGGGAGGAGGGGAGGAACTGAGAGGAGACGAGGGGAGAGCAGGGGAGCGCGGGCAGCTGGCGGCCACATGGCCCGCCTGCCAGGAGACGGCCGGGCACCCGAGCCGGCCTCAGACAGTACAGAGACGGCCGGAGATGTACTGAGGCAGGGCCGGGATGTCCGGAGACATACTGAGGCAGACCCGGGATGTCCGGAGACATACTGAGACAGGCCCGGGATGTCCGGGGGCATACTGGATCAGGCCCGAGATGTCCGAAAAAATATTCCCTACATTTTTAGACATAGATATTTATGATGTGTGAAACTACTCATGCTTACTGTAGATGTAAATATGTTTTTTAGCTTTTGAGTGGTGCCCTGGTGTTCTAACAATCCCTGACGCGCTTTGGGGCTCTCAGAGGTTCTGAGGGAAATTTTCCAGACATCTCACGACGCCGTGTGGCGTCTTGAGACAGCCACAGACATCCCTGAGTCACTCTGAGACACCCCTGAGAGACGCCAGGGTGCCGCGGTCCCCGTGCTCGCTCCCGGAGCCCGTGCCGGCCCCCTCAGTGACCCCAGCTGACCGGTCAGCCCGGACAGGCCGGCCGGCCGCGGCGGCGGCGCTATACTCACGCGTATATGGCGTCCTTGTCGCGTTTCTGGGCGTCCGGCACGGCGTTGGCGGCGCCCATGACGTGGTGGGACGGCGGTGAGACGTGGTTGGCCGCCGCCGCCGCCTGGTAGGCGTGCATGCCGTGCGCCATGTGTGCCGGCGAGTGGCTCATGCCCAGCGAGTGCAGCGATCGCTGGCCGTGCGGGTCGTACATGGCGCCGGCCATGCCGTCCATGGCGCCGCCGAAATGGCCCAGCCCGTACTCCTCCTGTGGGCACAGAGTGCCGGCGTCAGCGTCAGCGGGGCGCGCCGCAACAGGTCAGACGCCAGGTGACGCCAGATGACGGCAGGACACACACACACAGACACCTACACTCAGACGCCGCCGCCGACATCAACACCTACCGGTCGAGTGCCGGCCATGCTGGCAGCTGTCTCAGTGTCCGTGGCTCGCGCTCAGTCCGCGACCGGTCAGAATCACGTGTCGCGCGCCGCTCGCTCTCTCCCCCTCTATCTCACACCGCGCGCCTCGCCATGTCCGGGAATCGCGCGCGCTTCACTGGTGTCAGCACCGCGTGCCGAGCCCCGCCGCGCGCCGCCGCCTGTCCACCGCGCTCGCCCGCTCGCCCGCGCCGGTCGACACACACTCCCCGTCCAGCGCCGGCCACCGACTGTCAATCAGGCCGGCCGACCGCTGCGAATGGATAGGCTGTCGGCCGGCGCCGGCGGCGGCCGGTGCGCCGAGCGCCGCGCGCAGCCACCAGTGGGCGGGGCCAGCGGCCAGGCTCCGCCCTCCGCTAACATGGACACTGCCGCGTGGCCTCGGCCGGCCGCCGAGCGCGCGCCACACATCGGGAATTCGAAATAAAAGCGGAGCTGGGCCGGCTCGTGCGCGCGGCGCCGTCTGCCGCCGCTGGTAATTGGACGGGGTCGGGCTGTCGATAGTGACGGCGGTGGCCCGCACCCCCTCCCCCGCCCCCGGCCCCGGCCCCGGCCCCGCGGCCCGCTCGGGCGGGCCGCTGCCCGGTCCCCTCCGCTCCGGCCCGGAGGCGATAAATCACCAGGATTGGACTGTCGGACGCAGAAAAAGGCCGGCCGAATTTAACGGTACCTTGCTACACACTCAATATAATGCCAGAGAAAAGCTGGAAATGGTAGATCCAATTCAGAACGACACAAGCTAAAAGCCTCCACTGTCTATTTCCAAAAACGAGATAACGAATGAATTAAACATCTGGAAAAAGAGAGCCGCCGTAATCATCAATAGACTGCCGATAATGGCGGAATGGTGCGTTTCCAGCGCAGTGTGCGCCCACACTGCGCCGTTGACCCCAGCAGCTCTCGTCGCAAATCGTCGTCGATTTCGGCCGCCCTCAGTCGTTCTCCAAACGACAGTGTAACGGCGGCTCCGATGGGCGCTGATCGGTCGGCGAGCGGTGTGTCGTCGGCGCCCTCCGACACTGCTCAGCCATCAGACGTCGCCAGAGTCGTTACCGACTCGACATCGTCGCAAACGACGGCGGCACCGAGGCCGACGTCTCCGGATCGTCGACCGGCTGCGCCACGCGCCCATCGACCGCCGCCGCCGACGGAGAGAGCGGGCAGAGCGCCGGAGCGCCGCCGAGAAGGACGGAGGAGCTGATACTCCGGAAGCGGCACAACCGGCTGCCGTCGACTGGCGCCGCCGTAAAAACTGCCGTCGACCGGAGCGGCGCCGAGACCGACGAACGGGTGTGAATGGCCGGGTCGTGCCGTCGTCCGGAAACAGGCAGTGACGCAGCCGTCGGCGCGCCGTGTGGGGCGGCCCATCCATCTCACCGCCGCCGCCGCCGGATCGCCGCGACACGACGCATACTTGTTTGTTGGCCTAACGCTGTTAAATGGTTTGATAACGGCGCCCCGCTGGCTGGGCGCGCGGTGGGATGAATGATGCCATTCGGGGCTCGGGACCGGCCCAGGAGTGCTCCCACAAGAGACAGCATCTCCGCGACCGAGCTGATCTGGGCTGGCCAGGACTGGACTCGGCTGGTCAGACTGTGCTGGTCATCAGTCGCGGCCCTGCAGCTCGTGGTGGCAGATATGGGCGCCGCCGCGGCCTTTGGATGGAGGGCAGTTAAACCTGGGCCGGGGCGGGAACCGATTATCCGGGGGACAGATACGGCGCTCACCCATCAGGGGAGGGCTGCATCTCGCCGCAGCCTGGGGAGCACGCTGTGGGGCAGCTAAAGTGACCAGTTACGGGGGAAGATTACCTAGTTGAGATGGTAAGCAGCCGTGAAAACATCATCAGTATTCTTATGAAAAACGCTTATATATTACAGCGTTGGCGTGATATTTGTAGTCAATGTAGAAAAATGTGTACTTTAAAGATGTGAATATGTCGATGAGTAGGCACACTTTAAAAAGCAACGATTTTTACCGTAAAGCTTGACATGTGAATTGCTCGTTGAGGTCAGGTGTGTGTGTGTGTTTTTTTTTTGTAATTGAAAAACGTTTTCGTTTGTAAAAATACCTTATGCTACTTCATCGACAAGTAATCAATAAACCTCGACAGATAACAAGTACATTTCATTTCTGTCTCTGGATTATTATTTTCTTCACCCCAATGTCTAACTGCATTTTGCCTGTCTGGTTTGCGCAGTCTACTACAAAAAAGCATACTGTTGTCCCTGCCTATTGTATGCCTTTCCTGCAACACCAACTAAAGGTCCACATCTCATTAGTGCTTCGGGCTTCCAAACAATCAATCGCAATAGTCGACATGTTTCAACTCTGTTCGGTATAGAGAACGCTGTTTGTTGGCATTTTGGCATAGTGTTAGGCTGTGGCACTCGTAGTTTACAAATTCGACTGCGTATGTTCAGGAAAGCCCAATGTCAAACTCCATAAGAATTTACCATGGTATTTGGTGGCCGTTGAGTTTGCTTTACTGAAAAAATGATAACTGGTTGCAGAAAACATCAAATTTTTAGAACTGAGGACATTAGATAACCCATTTATAATTCAATCAATGATTTAATCAGTAAATTGAAAACAAAGTGTCATTCCCAGGTATATGACACCGACTCAGAAAAACTGAAATTTTCAAAAATGGAAGGGGCATATTTTCTTAACCTGACGGTTCCCACACCACACCTAAGGTTTCGCCGTAAAATAAGACAATGGTTATCGTCTTTGCAATTATCAAAAGCAAATGTTTCGTATTATACAAGCCTAAAAGTGATGTCCTTTTGCATGGTTTCCAACCTTGTAAATGCATTTTGAGGATTAAGGCACGATGCGCTAATCCATTTATCTGCTCGACCAAAAGCAGAAATAAAACAAAATAGGTTCAATTTTGCGTTAACACTTTCTTCACTTTTTCACACGATTGACGAACATTGAATCACTTGTCAGCTAAATCTGCATGGGCTAAGCTATAAGACAAGCATTGAATACAAGCTTTGTGATAACTTTAAGACAACTGTTCGAGAACATTTCTGATATAATGTAAGCATGGTTCAAGTGCTTTCTAACCACGGTGCATCACTTTTATGCCAATTCATTAACTTTTTGGAAGGTGGAAGGGTCCCTTTGATGTCTGATTTTACTTATTTTACCATACATTTATCAACGTCATAAAAAAGAAAGCAATTAAAATATTGCAACAAAAGGCTGCGACTTGCGAGCATAAGTAATGTTTGTTAAACAATGGCAAACTAAATGGGCTGCAATGACTGGTCGGGATAATACTCATCCGCCTTTTTCACGACGGGCTATCCGGCGAATGCACCTAATTTGACCAAACCTGCACCTTATCTCTTTTACAGCAAATATCTTCATTTTTTGATTTATTTGAGCGTTTTAATCGATGGTATTGTCTGATAATATGACGAAGCAGGTATATAAGCAATTAGTGCAACCCTAGCTGATAGCTACTAAGAGACACACTTAACCGAATTTGACCAAATGTGCACCTAATCTGCACCAAATGTGCACCAAATGTGTACCACATTGCCGTAGTGAAAACGGCTATCATCTTCTACAACACCTGGACTTTTAATCGTCCCAACTTCATTTCAAATGAACACCTACAGCACATCTTATGTCATTACTCATTCGTGGCTCATTTAATCACAAAACATTCGTAAATTGTTATTTAACATTCTATAAAAAGAAATCCAGCCCTAAAGAAGTAGATTCAAGAAAAAGAAACAGAACTAAGCTGAAAGTAAATAATGAGCAAACCGAAGAAGATAATGTAGCTCTTATCACTGGGCACACATGGGGACATGGCCCGCTCAAACATAAAACCTTCATGTCAAAACGCTAAGATAACAAGAGCGAATGATTTACGTAAATTTACGAGTGACAAATGTCAATGTTATTCATTCTTACATAAGCCACTGGGCGCAAATAAAATTGCATGCTGCTTTTTTGTTATAATTAGTGCCCAGGTCTTTTTGGAGTGATAATAGCCGTTTTCACGACGGTCATCTGGTACACATTTGGTGCACATCTGGTGCAGATCAGGTGCAGATTTGGTCAAATCAGGTTCAGTGTGTCTCTTAGTAGCTATCAGCTAGGGTTACACTTATTGCTTATATGCCTGCTTTGTCGTATTATCAGAGAGCATCATCGATTTAAACATTGAAATAAATTCATAAAATGAAGATATTTGCTGTAAAAGAGATGGTGCAGATTTGGTCAAATTAGATGCACTCGCCGGATAGACCGTCGTGAAAACGGCTAATATTTCTCGTGTCGCAAACCCCACGCTATGTACCTATAGCAGTAAGGATCAGGGTTGTGCTCGACTCAAAAAAATTTGCCGACTCGACTCATCATTCAACTTCAGAATGCCCTGACTCAACTCTGACTCAAACAAGGAGCTGATTTTTTTCGCTTGACTCGACTCATGACTCAAGCGGCTCAATGAAAATATGAGTTGACTCAAACTTGACTCAAATTTTTTTGTTGAGTCAAGTGTGTTGATTCAAAATTGACTCAGATAAAAAAGTTGTTGAGTGGGGGGGGGGGAAATCCGGCAGCAGGGCCAGGCCTAAGTTGTTAAGCGGGGGGAGAATGAAAAACTTATACTATATACCTATTGTTTCTAGAAAGTTGAGTCAGCTGACTCATGTTCCTAAATGTTTTTGACTCAACTCAATGTCAAAAGTTATTTTACTGACTCAACTCTGACTCAACTCAACACCTTAATATTTTTGTCCGACTCAACTCTGACTCAACTCAACAGCTCAACACTTTATCCGACTCGACTCATATCTGACTCATTTGAGTCAGAGTTGAGTCAAATTTCTGACTCGACTCATGAGTCAAGCACAACCCTGGTAAGGATGACCTACATGAATCGAATAACTATGATGTGGTCCTTTGAATGAGTGTCCTTAGTAAATTATACCAAAAAGTTTAAATACCGTCACTAAAATCTGCAAGTTCTACTAAAAAAAATCAGCGCATTTATTCTTTTATTAGCACACGCTCCATGCATTAACGCGCAATCTGTTTCCGATCCTGCTAACCAGTAATGATTACACTGATTTACTTGCTCATCCGAAGCGCCTGGTGAGCGACCAGAACACAACAGGGATTATAAAATGCATGTTATGCATCCCTTCACTTATTCATGAACCATTTGTTTATGAGCTGTGTTCAGCTTACGACACCGGGACGGATGGACGGGTACAGCTGTAACTGTGCAGTGCATATCTAGTAACTTGCACATGCAGTCTTGGTGAGCCTCATGCGATAAGGTATCGTTGTGAAATTACATGAGCCGGGTTTCAAAGATTGTTTGGGTAGGGTGGGGTAATTTGAACATGTGGGGCAATTTGAACATAGTGTGAAAAACACAAACTTACGGAAAATCCATAAGTGGCATGACAATAAGACCAATGAGGGAAATTATCGTAACTAAAAGGGCTATCATATGAACGTGGTTTAAAGTTTCAGGGAATGAAGGTGTTGACGCACACTGTAAAAAATCAATTTCGCAAGTAAAAACGCCTAAAAACACGTCATTGCAACTTCATTGCAGCGCAAAATGTTGCATTGCTAGCGCCTAATACGCAACGGCTTTTGTTGTACAATGACCTAATCAGTGCCTTAAATCCAAGAAATTGCCTTTTGAAACCTGTTTTTAAATATGGCAAAATAACTTTTAGCGTGGGGTAATTTGAACATAGTGTGAGAATTTCAATAAAGACATGGATAGCTCCGAAAAAAACAACGCTCCCAGTTTTTTTTTTTGCCAATATTATCGACCCAAAGCAGTAACAGATATTAGTGATGCCAGTTCTATAAAATTTACGTCTAATATCCGTCTAATGTCCGGCATTATCGTTGATTTCCGTTCAAAAATGTTAAAGTCAGCCATTTGTCCAAATATGTCCGAAAATTACGCATTAATCAACACTCAAAACTGTCATTTAAATTGCTTTTAATGTAACTTTACCAGCCGAAAAGTGTTCATTATATTGAGAGCTTAACAAGCTTTCCATTCGCCAATCAATGCTATGCAAGATTGCTTTATAAAAAGCGCTGAAGTGTAGCAAGCCATCGTCCAATGTTGTCCAGTCTGCTACCTTTGTCCAACCAATTCCGAATTGGACATTGTACAAAATCAGAACTCCAAATGTCCAGGGTTCGATTGGCACCACTATAACAGATGCCGAAAGGTTGGGAGAGTTTTTATCGAACAAAAATGATAGACGTTCTGTTTATTGAAGAGAGGCGAATTCTGTCAACTGACCGGTGTGCAGCGTGCAGATATTGACACTCTGCAAGTGTTATTTTTGTTGTTGTGTTGATTTTTCAAGTGAAGGTATGTTTAGAAATGTTCTGCCTATTTGTTTATGTGTCAAGCAACATCGGTGCTGGCGAGACTATCGTTTTTATGGCAGGTAAAGGCAGTATGTTCAAATCACCCCACGGTGGGGCAATTTGAACACACCGTGACTTGGTGGAGAAGTGAGGCTATGCTATTCAAGGTATGCTCGGCTCGTCCAAAAATGAGGCTTGCATGGTGAAAGCAAGTGACACTTGCGCTACTGAAGCAGTTTTTCTTCATCCGGGGTTGAGCTGGAATTTGGTAACAACGGAGGAGACGTAAAGATATGTTCAAATTACCCCACACTACCCTATATGCTGGATGCTGTATGGGAATCAATTTTCGGCCATTGTAGCTCATGTTATAATTGCTGTTGATCAGATACATGACATGGTACACTTGAGAGCGCTTCGAGCAGTTGAATGAAACCCCGCCGATGTATTTGACTGCATGCAATGAACGACGAGGCATGCAACAAGGTTCAACAAATCGAAGAGGAAGTCCCAAAAATGACAGGTATCGTCACAGCTCAAAAGAGAAGGTAAGATTGCCTACTGAATACTTTTGCCAAATTGTCAGGGAACTTATATTTGTTTTTCAATAGAAAACACAATTCTAACGAATAGTGTTTAAAGTACTTTTGACAACAAACCTTCGGTTATTTCTTTAACATTAAGACGTACTGGGTTAAGATTTGGTATTTGTTTGCCGATATTTTTTTCGTAGCATCTCAGACCACCGTCAGTGATTTCAGACCAGTAAGGAAAGTGCTTTGAATTTGGCTCACAACTTGGCGGATCGCCTCAGGTCTTAAAAATGTCGTAAGTTTTTTTTACACTCGAAACAGTAGCAGCAGCGGCGAGTATTGCGGTGGACGACAGACCACCTGGCCATTGGCATTTCAAAGAAATATCAGCATAATGTAGTACCTATAGCGCACATCACACAATGCGCATTGCGCAATTCACATGCGTTTATCTTCCTGATGTGGTAACTAAAGCACTGTAAAATAATGTCATTTTGTTAGGTTTGTTTTCAGCTCTAACATCATTTTTGCTTCTGTGATTCAACATCAGAATACAGCCCATCTGAAAACAGCGTTCTGCAGCTTTTTTCACGTTCTGCAACAGCGTTTGGCAGTTCTGCAACTTTTATGCACCCATAACGCCACTGGCGGAAGGCCACACATCATTGGGTAACACCACTCCGTTTGGGCGCTATTCGACGCTCACCAGACATCTCTTTCCATCTGCCCCCTCTAATCTGTGCTGCCCAGCCGAAGATTTATCTAACCCGGCCAGATCGGGCGACAAGCGGCCGGGTAAAAACATCCCGGCCGCCATTTAGCCGTGACAGATACCTATCGCCGGTAACTGGCCGGCGGTCGAGTTTCCACACTTCCGGCTGCCACTCCTGTGTAACTCGCGTCACTACCGTCACCCGTCACGTCTGCGCCGCTCTCGCCGCGCTGCGGCCCATACGTCACCGGAGCGGCGGCGGCGGCGGCGGCCGAACGGCAGCCTGACGGCCGCCACAAATCAAACTCAGCCGGGTGACAGCCGCCGCGCCGACCGACGCCGGTCCGCCGGGACCCGCTGTCGGTCAGCGCCGATTGAGATGTGCCCCGCGGACCAGATCGGACCGGACCGGGACCACGCCGCTCCCCGGATATGGACCGGATTCCGATCACACCGCGCCGCGAATGGGGCCGACAATCCCCAGGGTCCAGTGATGATGGACACACCACTAACAACATCGCGGGAGGGACCGAGAAAAGCATAAATCAAACCATCACAATATCGCCCACCGTAAAAATATCGCTCCTACAGAATTCACACCATGCGTGCAGGGAATCTATAGGATCAAACAGCTGCTGATCATCCCGGTGATCAATAAAAATCGAAATTGCAAATGAATCGACAATCCCTATAGCATCAGACGGATAAGTGTAGCGATCCGGGGCAATAGGATTATTTTACGACCATCACTCGAATGCATGTTTTTCTTCAAAATGCGGCTTGTTTGGGACACATGCAGCTACATGTTGAAAAGGTATACATATTATAAATTATAAGCAAGCGACAACTTATGAAACCTCAGTTAAAACCAGATTCAGTATAACCTCATCACATGCATGTGATCTCATCACCTCGTCCATAGACCGCGATATCATAGTGGCCTTTGCCTCATGCCATCTTAATGATAGGTAAACGCATTACGCAAATAAACTGAATATTCATATTTCATTATATTTTCAAAAGCATGATTACCTATGCATACTTATGATGGCTTATACCCGCAGTTCTAGGATAAAAAAAAAAATCCCAAAAAGGTAAAGGACAAACATACGCTTTTCTTCCTTTTTTCCCCGTTTTATATTGTCATATGCACTACCCAAAATGCATAGCCTGTCTACTGTTCTATCAAGAAAATGAACGATATCGAAGTTTTTTATGACCCCTGGAATTTTTTGGTTGAATCAAACGTGAACCATTCCCTTTTTTATTTTGTGAATCAAAAGGAATCGATCACCAAATTTTTTGAAGATGCATTGTGAAGCTAAGATGCATTGTAACAGTAATTAAGTATCGCCGAGGCGTCCAGTTGCCGCCTCGGCAGCTGTCCGCACAAACTGGCCACCGGTACAGCCCCGATACCCAGTTGTCGGAGCCACGACAGACAGACAGACGGACATACAGACGGCTGCCGGCTGCCAGACCGGCCCGCCAGCTGCGCCCCTCCAGTGCCGTCACGGCAGCCGTGACAGGTCAGCTCTGCCGAGTCACGGCGTGACGCCAGAGTGACGGAGGGTCGGACGCCGCCCGTCACACGCCGGCGTCACGGCGCACCTGTGGGGTGGCGCAGAGACAGCGCCGGATGTGCAGAGGTGTCACGGGGCGTGCAGTGACGTCACGGACTGTGCAGAGGTGTCACCCACTGAATCAAGACGTCGAACCTACCGGCATTGGCACGTCACCGAGCTATACAAAGACGTCAGTGGGAGACAGACTTTTCATGTTAATGTCTCATACTGATACTTAACCCATGCTTACTAGTGACGTCAATTACGGAAAATCGGAATACCGATACCAAACCAAATACCAACCAAAACCACGGGAAAATACCGAAACCAAACCAACTTGGGAAAATGAGGGAAATACCAACTTTTTACCGATTTCTTAGCCTCTTATACAATAGTGAGGGTTTATGATACCAACAAAGTGCCAAACACATTACGATTGAAATACCAAATACCAAGTTGGTATCGGTTTGATGATATCGGTATACCAAAAAGTTGGTATCCGATTGACATCTCTAATGCTTACTAATTTGATATTTCGGCTTTCTTTTACAAAATCATGTAACTAATACCTATCTTCAGTTCAATTGTTTGTTCTTTTGCATTTCCCTTACGGTTTGACTGCTCTTTGGTCTAGAAGTCTGGCTAGATTTCCCACTGATGCCGATGCCCCGCCCCGCCCGCCCAAATAACCACACTGGGGAAGTGGGGGGAGGGGGCAGTGACTGTGCACTGCTGCCAGGGACCGTCCCACGTCGGTCCGACGCAGGTGTGCGCCGTCGGGCGGCCATGATGGCTGCGGCGGCCGACGGCAGGAATGGCGACCGGCGCCGAAACTAGCGACACGGCATGGGTCGGGGAAAATCACTCAGAGCACTCGGCATTGATACATCAGCCATCAGCCGCTATCCGGCTGACTGATTGCATGAATCTAATTCACGGTTTGGTCATAGAAGGTCATTCTTATGTTAAAAACAAAAACAATTTAATACTTATAGAGAAACCAATAGAAAAGGCAGTCCGCAGTGCCAACTGCCACTTTTTCACGGGTACCTGTATTAAATGTTCGGCTATGGCCGCGCCGTGACGGTGGGCGCGGCGGCAGACTGAGAACGGGCCGCGCTCTGAGAGACCGCGCTCTGAGAGACCGCCCTCTGAGGGACCGCGCTCTGAGAGACCGCGCTGTGAGAGACAGCGCTGTGAGAGACCGAGCTGTGAGAGACCGTGCTGTGAGAGACCGTGCTGTGAGAGACCGTGCTCTGAGAGACCGCGCTCTGAGAGACCGCGCTCTGAGACCGTGCTGTGAGAGACCGCGCTCTGAGAGACCGCGCTCTGAGAGGCCGCGCTGTGAGAGGCCGCGCTGTGAGAGACCGCGCTGTGAGAGACCGAGCTGTGAGAGACCGCGCTGTGAGAGACGGCGCTGTGAGAGTCCGCGCTGTGAGAGACCGTGCTGTGAGAGACCGTGCTGTGAGAGACCAAGCTGGATGGCTGTCCTCTCAATGAGTAAAAAAAAGATAATACGATGGAAAGATCTTGTTTGGGTTCACCGTTCAAGATACTGGATTTTAACTCCGAATAAAAGTGTTCCGCGGCGATTTGTCGTTCGCAGATTCTGTTTTCCTTGGTTTTGATTTGGACGTCCGTCTGTCCGTCTGTCCGTCTGTCCGTCTGCCGTCTGTCCGTCTGTCCGTCTGTCGGTTGTCCGTCTGTCCGTCTGTCCGTCTGTCCGTCTGTCGGTTGTCCGTCTGTCCGTCTGTCCGTCTGTCCGTCTGTCCGGACCGGTGGAAAAGTCGACAGATGGAACGGAAGTCGGCGCCGTGGAAATGGTACCGGCGCCATTACACACAGACACTCAATGAGACATCCCGCTGGGGGCGGATGTCGAGCCACTCCGGAATATCACTCACCTATTAATTGCTGCAATTAATGAGCAGTGATAAATCCGGAGTCGAGAACAGCGTAATGCGAGTCGTAAACTTCGTGCGGTTCGCAACAGCGGTCGTGCGTGAGACAGTGCAACGCACGTGTATCAAATGACAGGATGTTGCCGGGTATACCTGTCATCCATGTCGGGAGCCAGACTGACAGCCAACAACGGTTACCGTGGAGTATGGGACAGTGACAGCTTATTTGGAAACGAAGACCTCCCACCGTGCGAATCGTAGCTGAGCTATGCTTTATTTGGCGAACGTGTGTACAGTTGACAGACAACAGAAATAGCTTCATCGTCATTTTAAGCTTTTTTTTAAATTCTGGATTATTTGAACCTCTTGCTTAATTAACCCTCGCCCGTATAGTGGGGGGGGGGGGTCGAACGGACCCCCCTCGGTTTATCGCGAATAACTCGCGTAAAAAGCGGCCGATTGCGACGAAACTTTCAGTACCCTCGCGTTAATCAATTTTACACCTACCCTGAAAATTTCATGACCCTGGCCTCAATGACCTTTGACCTGTGACCTACTTTTCGAGACCATGTTTGGCCGGAATCGCGATTCGGCGTATGTCGGCTCGCATTAGCCGCGCGTTTGCAGTCTTTTCGTGGTTTTAAGCGTTCAAACATGGGATATGATGTTGCTCCCATTCATTAGGGTGGGTGTCAAGGTCACCGGAAGGTCAGGTCAGGTCATTGACCTTTGATGACCTCGGTTCACTTTTTTTACATGTTTTTAGGTCAGTTTTATGAGCTGAATTCGAATTTAGCAACCATATGAACATTTACGAAGTAGTTTTGGCACCTTCGTAACATGTTACGAAGCTGTCAGAGGTGGTTTCCACCTACTACGAATACCCTTACTGGTTGACCTGACCTGACCTGACCCGACCTGGCCTAAATGCATGAAGACATCATCTGTGATCAAAACTAAGATGATATTCGTGATCAGCACCCCGAAAAACCCCATAGCAGCCACGCTTTACGACTTTCTAACAAGTCCCGATTTTCCCGACTTTTGGGTCATTGGCCTGACCTGAAAGGTCAACCGATGACCTAGGACCTTAAAATTGGGTATCATCGGCTTCCTCTCGTCACGGGCAACACGCTCGTTTTTTCCGCGAAGCTCTAGCTCGATTAGGGGCGAAACGGCAAGGGGAGGTCCAAAGGACCCCCCCCCCCCTTATACGTTCGTGGCTGGAAAAACACCAATACGGGCGAGGGTTAATTGAGGCATTAAATAGGTATCTGATATTCAGCAACGAGCCTGAACTCCTACCATATGAATTGAATGGACGCTGTGCGCCATTCAACGTCTATAATCTAAACGAATTCACCCAACGCAGTCGTAGAGAATGTCAAACATAACAGCGCATGACTTCAATCACCTAAGAACGCACAACACCTGGGAAGTCTTTTAAAAAGCAGCTACGACAAATTCTTTGTGACGTGTGTAGCTAATTATTACGTGAATTTAGCAGCTTGACTAATGCACATATTTATAACAGCTAGATGGGGGCGGGCCGGATGAAGGGCAGGATGCTTTACGTTGTTTACTCGAAACCATATAATTTCAGCTCATTCAAATAAAAGGAACAATACATCTAGCCCATGAAGTTGCATTAAATTATGCAGGCTGAAGGATAGCGCTCTGCTCGTCGTGACATTGCAAACACGAGTTAAAAACGAGTGGGGGCACCGCACGCCCTCTAAATGATGGCGCGGCAGTCATGAGGTGAAGCATATGCGGGCTGCCTGCCCCGCTGGCCGCGCTCGCCAGATGTTAGCGATGAGACTGCCTCGGATAGTCGCCCATTAATGCTGGTATAGCCTATGCAGAGCGGCCACATCAGCACCGATGGCTCTCCTCTCACCCCAACCTGCCGCACAGGTGCGTGACATGGTGCACACGCGCAGTGCAGCACTACACGGCGAGCAGCTCGGTGCGCGAAAATATCTAGGAACAAACATTCTCATATTAAATCTGTTTGCAGGGATAATTGTTTGTCTGGTATTTCCATTTATTTGTATCGTACCTATGGTACATGCACATGACTTACGAGTATGTACCGTTTAACAAAATCTCGGCTTGCTCTAGCCTGACATTCAGGGCACTCCCAGCTACGATCTTCGTGGTATTTGAACCCCGATTAACCTTTGTATAAGTACGATTCACCTTATATTTTAATGTAAAGTCGGTTTATGTTTCTATAACAAAATATAACCAGTGCTGGAACGAGACTAGCCGGGCTAAATGGTAGTCACTGGTGATTAGAAATGAGCCATTGAGCTCAAAGTTTTTCCCTTCTTCATGCAACCCGTACTAGCGGTCGCCTTTAAAATTCGCATTTATATGCACTTAATTCGCACATATACACAAGCACCTTAATTTTGGCACGTGCATTTTTATACATCATTTACCATCATCAATCCACTGCTAAAAGCGACCGATCTGCACCACCAGCCTGATCCATTAGATATCATCGTCATCTTTGTTTTCTGAGAATAATTTGTCCCTACCTAACTGAAATGGAGAGTGGCTGGCCTGCCACATTCCATAACCCCTCCCTCATCGCTCTGCCGCCTCCGTCCCTCTGCCATCGCTCCCTCCACCATCTCCGTCCCTCTGCCATCGCTCCCTCCACCATCTCCGTGCCTCTACCATCGCTCCCTCCACCATCTCCGTCCCTCTGCCATCGCTCCCTCCACCATCTCCGTGCCTCTGCCATCACTCTTCCATCTCCGTCCCTCTACCATCGCTCCCTCCACCATCTCCGACCCTCTACCATCGCTCCCTCCACCATCTCCGTCCCTCTACCATCGCTCCCTCCACCATCTCCGTCCCTCTGCCATCGCTCCCTCCACCATCTCCGTGCCTCTGCCATCACTCTTCCATCTCCGTCCCTCTACCATCGCTCCCTCCACCATCTCCGACCCTCTACCATCGCTCCCTCCACCATCTCCGTCCCTCTACCATCGCTCCCTCCACCATCTCCGTCCCTCTACCATCGCTCCCTCCACCATCTCCGTCCCTCTACCATCGCTCCCTCCACCATCTCCGTCCCTCTACCATCGCTCCCTCCACCATCTCCGTCCCTCTACCATCGCTCCCTCCACCATCTCCGTCCCTCTACCATCGCTCCCTCCACCATCTCCGTCCCTCTACCATCGCTCCCTCCACCATCTCCGTCCCTCTACCATCGCTCCCTCCACCATCTCCGACCCTCTACCATCGCTCCCTCCACCATCTCCGTCCCTCTACCATCGCTCCCTCCACCATCTCCGACCCTCTACCATCGCTCCCTCCACCATCTCCGACCCTCTACCATCGCTCCCTCCACCATCTCCGTCCCTCTACCATCGCTCCCTCCACCATCTCCGTCCCTCTACCATCGCTCCCTCCACCATCTTCGTCCCTCTACCATCGCTCCCTCCACCATCTCCGTCCCTCTACCATCGCTCCCTCCACCATCTCCGACCCTCTACCATCGCTCCCTCCACCATCTCCGACCCTCTACCATCGCTCCCTCCACCATCTCCGTCCCTCTACCATCGCTCCCTCCACCATCTCCGTCCCTCTACCATCGCTCCCTCCACCATCTCCGCCCCTCTACCATCGCTCCCTCCACCATCTCCGTCCCTCTACCATCGCTCCCTCCACCATCTCCGTCCCTCTACCATCGCTCCCTCCACCATCTCCGACCCTCTACCATCGCTCCCTCCACCATCTCCGACCCTCTACCATCGCTCCCTCCACCATCTCCGACCCTCTTCCATCACTCTTCCATCTCCGTCCCTCTACCATCGCTCCCCCACCATCTCCGTCCCTCTACCATCGCTCCCTCCACCCGGCCCACAGGTCACAATCTGCTGCGCTGCGGCGCGGCTCCCCAGCTCCCGGCAGCGCCACCCACACCACCCCGGCATCAGCCCTGGCGCGACTCGTGCGGACCTCCACCGTCCAGCAAATGGTGTCACTCTGTTCCTGTCATGTACGCCGTCACGTTCTCCGTCACATCGCATCACGGAGCGTCACAGCCGGCGTGACGCCGCGGCGCGGTGCCACCCAGGGAGCGACACGCACCCATTGTCACCGGCCCGGCCCGGCGGCGGTTACCTGCGTGCGTGTGTGTTGGTGTGGGTATGGGGAGGGGCAGTGGGGATCCCGCAGTGTGTGCTTATTGATATCATCCGACCGGTGTCCGGGCTTTAATACCGCGCCGCCGCCGTCGGCCGGTGCTGCGGTGGCTTTGATGTGACACGCATATCGTGCTGAGTGGTGTCAGTTCCGGTTATATCTCCCCCCGCCGCTGGCCCAGTCCCGGTTATATCTCCCCCCGCCGCCGATCCAGTCCCGCCTTGATGTCCCTCTACTCCCTGACCCACCTTACGCGCAGCTCGCAGGAAACGGTGGTCGCCTACGTCACCAGAAATATTGTGTAGCTGATGAACACACATTTTTAAATACTTGGATGGGATCACATTTTAACCTAGCGCTGATTTTGATTTTTTTCATCCAAACTTTCTCATGTTTAAAACATTCTTAGCCTCTTACTGTCTGTGTGTATACCTTTTTTGTGGATACATTTTATGTGTATACCTGTAAAGGTAGGTACAATGTTCCACAAAAAAATGTCAATTAACTACTTAACTCGTTTTTTTTTCTTCAAAAAGCGAAGCCTTGCATCACAAGTGACCAGGGGCGGATCCAGGAAAACTCCAAGGGGAGGGTCATGAATCGAAGTGGTGCCCCTACCTATACCCAAAATTAAAAACTCAACGGATTTCGTCCACTTCATTTTGGTGGTGCCCCCATTTTCAGTTTTTTTTTCTTTTTATTTTTTATTTTTAGTCAGTATCTTAACTCTTAGCCACAACCACATTTACCAATTGTAAGCAAGTATATATGAATGTGCTATGTGTATATATGTTGTGGACGCTGAGTAGTGAGTACTTACCAGGAACGTTATCAGGTAAGCAAATCGTTGTCAGTCCGACGAACTTGACCCTGGCGTCTAAAGGGTCTGTCCTTGACACTTCAGGCTTGTCAGGGGCACCAAAGTCCTTCCAGGAACACCACAAACCTGTCAGGGGCACCTACGGCCTTGTATGTAGGGGCGCCACAGGCCCGCCAGGGGCACCACAGGCCTGCCAGGAAGCAGGGGCACCACAGGTCTAGCAAGTATACACGACAGGCCTGTCAGGGGCACAGCGGGCCTGTTGGGCCCATGAGCACCCCTAGGGGCAGGGGCACCACAGTCCTTCCAGGGGCACCGCAGGCCTGTGAGGGGCACCAGCGGCCTAGCAGGGGCACCAGTCAACACAGGCCTGCCAGGGGCACCACAGACCTGCCAGGGGCACCAGAGGCCTGCCAGGAGCCCACCGACCTCGCAGGGGTAACCTGGGCCTGTCAGGGCCCAGGGGCACCATGGGCCTGTCGAGAGGCACTTCAGGCTTTTCAGGGGCACCATAGTCCTCTCCGGGCGCAGGGGTAGCAGGGGCACCAGAGGCCTGCCAGGGGCACTACAGTCCTAGCAAGGGCACCACTGGTCTATCAGGGGTACCACGAGCCTGTCATAGCCAGGCATCTCAGGCTTGTCAAGGCCCAGGGGCACCACAGGTCTGTGAGGGGCACCAGCGACCTAGCAGGGGCACCAGTCAACACAGGTCTGCCAGGGGCGCCACAGACCTGCCAGGGGCACCACAGACCTGCCAGAGGCACCAGAGGTCTGCCAGGGGCACCACCGGCCTCGCAGGGGCACCTTGGGCCTGTCAGGGGCACCACGGGCCTGCCGAGGGGCACTTCAGACTTTTCAGGGGCACCAGTCCTCTCCGGGCGCAGGGGTACCAGCGGCCTAGCAAGGGCACCAGAGGCCTGCCAGGGGCACCACAGGCCTAACAAGGGCACCACGGGCCTGTCAGGGGCACCTCAGGCTTGTCAGGGCCCAGGGACACCACAGTCCTTCCAAGGGCACCGCAAGCCTGTCAGGGGCACCAGAGGCCTGCCAGGGGCACCACAGGCCTAGCAAGGGCACCACTGGCCTGTCAGGGGCACCTCAGGCTTGTCAGGGCCCAGGGGCACCACAGTCCTTCCAGGGGCATTACAAGCCTGCCAGGGGCACCAGAGGCCTAGCAATGGCACCACAGGCCTACCATGGACACCACAGGCCTGCCAGGGGCACCACCGGCCTTGCAGGGGCGCCTCAGGCCTGTCAGGGGCACCACGTGCCTGCCGGGGACACTTCAGGCTTGTCAGGGGCGTTACAGTCCTGTCAGGGCCCAGGGGCACCAGGCCCGTGGTGTCCCTGCTAGGCCTGTGGTGCCCCTGTCAGGACTGTGATTCCCCTGATAGGCCGGTGGTGCCCCTGGCAGGTCTTTGGGCCCCCGGGCCTCAAGGGGGGGCATGACCCATGTGACCCCCCCCCCCTTGGATCCGCCCCTGCAAGTGACTGAGTGTGTTTCTCAGTTACTTGACTTGCTGAGGTCAGTCGGAGGAGGTGCAGGTCGGGCCAGTCACCTATTTAAACGTTCAAAATAAAGTAACTAACGCCTGTGAACTGTCAAATCTTTTCCTCGTCATTCTAGCATGGATAACCTTTATGAGATGTTAGTTGGATGGCCGGTATGTCTCCGATGTCGTTACACTGCAGAGTGAAAAAGCACGCCCTTGATAAAACAAACAAATAACGTATGAATTCATTTTCAGTAACAGTTTTAACTTAGATGCCTGACAAATCGTACCTACTTGGTTATTTGGAATTTGTATGGAGAACGCTAAGCATGAGTATGGAAGCTGTCACAGGCAAAAATGTTTTCCAAGCCATCGGGAAAGTTCTACCAAGGCTGACATGTAAGAACATATCTTTTTCTTTGTTTTTTGATCGTCCAAGAGACTGCTCGTCATTTGCCGTTGTATTTTTCTTTGTGGAAAAACTGAATTGCTCTTATAATATATTTGTATTTTGTTTATTGCCATGTATATCTTTGAATTGAATTTTCCAACGAGTCAGAAGTCACGTCAATGAAGTTACTTTTTGCACTTGAGTTTCACAAGATGTCATGCAGACATGTTGTAAGTTGTAACCCATGTCAATCCTATCTTACCGTAAAATGGCGTCTTCCCCAGGTAATTTACTCTGGTATATTTATTTTTACAGTTATTCTTATCGTGTTTTCAGTCACGTATATCGCATTAGTCATAATCCGGTCAGAAAATTGCCGGGCGATATTAAACTAAAGGTCACGAGGCTCTCTCTGACTGGGGTGGACACCGTTACTAATATACGGGGTCCGTTAGACTCCGAGCGCGGGTGTCGGCGTGACAAACGGGTCCGTTAGATACCGCAGAGTACAGGGCAGATACCTACGGATGCTTCTGATAGAGACGTCCGAGCCTCCAGCGCTGTCCGATCAACATAACGAGCACATCCGAGCGCCGCTCTACTGTCCGTAGTAGTAACGTTTTATACTATTTTATATAATATAGCAATATTTTATCTTACTTACTTACTTACTTAGAGTAACGATTAAAGCTTGCCTATATGGATGTCTAGAGTTTTAGGATGTTTAGACTAAGAGTAACTATTGTAATAGGCGAAGAACATCCTTGGAAAAAAAGATTTCATGACTTAGAAGAAAAAATGGTTAATGTTATTTGAATCCCATGCCGTCTGATCTGTTCTCCTCCCGTCTCCTGGCCCCCTCAGCGTCCACCTGTCTGCCGCTAACACCCACCTGTCTCGGTCGGTAATCCGTCCTGGTGCCCTCCGCCGAAACTGGTGCTCAGAGCGCCGGCCGACTTTCCGCCCGTCTCTAATGGCCGCTCTATTGTAATGGTAAGCGGCGCCCACCAAATCCCGCTCTCGGCGCGGCTCTCCCGGTCACTAATGGCCAGCCTGACAGCGGCGGCGGCGGATCGTCCAACTGACGCCCCTGCCCGCTGCAGCCCAGCCCGACTCGCCACGCGGCCGGGCAGCGGTCGCCGCCGCCAGCGACGCTCCAAAACAATGACACGCTCGACACGAGGCGACGCGCCGGGCCGGTGAGAGCGCCGATCAGCCCGGCGGCCCGACGGACGGTGCCGGTGGGGCTGCCGATCCAGAGGTCAATCCTGGGACGGACGATGCCGGTGGTGGTGCCGATCCTTGTCGGCCAGCTCTGGGACAGACGGTACCGGTAGTGGTGCCGATCCAGAGGTCAGCTCTGGGACGGACGGTACGGGCGAGGCCGCCGATCTCGAGGTCTGGGACGGACGGTAACGGTGAGGCCGCCGATCCAGTGGTCAACTCTGGGAAGGACGGTGCCGATGCTACAGTCGGTCGGTACTGTCGGCCCCAGCAGAGAGCCGCAACGGTCCTGCCGAGTGCCGATCCTCGCTGACCGTTCGGCCGGCGGCGCCGCCCCTAGCGTCGGTCCAGGCTGACAGCTCGGCTGGCCCACATCAGTTCAAACAGTTCAGCCAGCTCGAGCTCAGAAATCGGCCTGGCTCTGCTGGTGTTGGCTGGGAACCCTGTTCAGGCCCTCCTGAGCCTCATCTTACACCGACCGACCGCGGTGGGCTGGCGGCGCCACCACGGTGGTCCGGTCCCTCTGGTCGCACCTACCCGGCCCCAGCTACCGCGCCGGGTAGAACGGAGCTGTCACGAGGCACGAACGTGACCCACACTGTGGCGAAGCGTGACACTGGCTCTCCCCATACACACACATACACACACAGCCCCCCTCCCCCACACACACACACCCAGCACACGGTCAGTGGCACGTGCCGCGGCCGGACCCCACAGGGCGGGGCGGGGCGGTCCAATCGGTCCGATCGGTCCGATCTGGTCCACCACCGGCAGGCAGTGCGGCCCAGTGAGCCCGTGACGGCCATCAGCGATAACTGCCCCCGACTCGTCTGGGAACGAACCGATTGGCCCATAGACGCCAGACCGATAACCAACACAAACTGGGCTAAACCCAGCGGCTACACCGAGTCAACTCAACTGAGTTCACGACTCGGTGTATCTTGGCAGTTTTATGTCGCTCCGCATTTATCTTGTTTGCGCTGTCGTAAGAAGAGTCTGTATGCAGTGTATTTACGATCAGCGAGCTCACCCAGTTTGTGTTTAGCGGGCCAGTACGATCACTGAGTGACCAGTGCAAAGTGCCGTAACGCAGGGGCCGCTCATCTGCTAGAAAGAGCTGCTTTGAGTGCTCAGGTCATGTCAGGAATAGTTCGAGACAGTAAGGTAAGGCTTAGGCAAAGGTCAGGTTAAGGTCTGGGATAAGGTGTGTCAATGTCCGGAGTTACATAGGGAGAGGTCATTCTGTGGCCATGCCGAGGTCAGGGCCTAGAGCATGGGCCGGTCGGAGTCAGGGGCGGGTCAGATGAGTCGGAGTCAGGAGCGGGCTAGATGAGTCGGAGTCAGGGATATGCCAGGTCAGAGACAACGTTAGGTCAGCCAAGTGTCAGCCAGTTCGTTGTTAGTGCGTGGTCGGTCAGGTCAGGTCACTAGTCAGCCAAGTAAGGTCATTGGTCGGTCAGGTCAGTGTCACTGGTCGGTCAGGCCAGTGTCGGTGTTCGGTCAGCTCAGGTCACTGGTCAGCCAGGTCAGGTCAGTGCCGGCGCCGCTCGCACTGGGGCCAGTGCAGTGCGGCGGTCTGCGGCGGTGTTTCCAGGGACCGGCCGGGTCGGGTCGAGCCGCTGCCATGGAAATGGGCGCCAGTCAGCAGACCGGCCACCGACAGCGATCTTTATTGCTGTACGCAGCCGCTCGACCACCAGTGCACAGGCCGTCCCCCACCAGCGGCTCATCGTCATAGCAACCGGATCAACAAATTTACGCGCCTTCAAATGGACGACAGAAAGCATTAGCAGGGCAGCCAGCTGAGGGCAGAGTGTTCTTTTTAACACAGTTATTTAAGTTGAGCTCGGCTACCTCAGGTATTCATAAAAAGAAATGACGTATGAACGCCATATTCAGCACCTCGCGCATACATTTCCCTGGTACAGTTTACGAGCGTACAGTTCACAAGCCATTGTGTTGCTCTATGTAATATTTGATCATATTACACGTGATGGACAAATCGCAGCCATTGCTTTTCAGTGAGTGAATCAGCGCGACATCCATTCATGAACAGTTATTTGCAATAACTCTGTGGGCGCAGTTTTACTGCTTGCGTGTCATCGTCAGTCGTAAATATTACATGAAAATAAACTGAATAAAATGCGTTATTTATAACCCGCTCGGATATTTATCAGCGGCAGTAAATGAGCCCCTTTGACCCCTCACTGGATGATGTCGTCATCTCTCATGCGACTCAATGCGACAGTTTATACAGCAGAGCGCTCCCATTCATTGGCCAGCCCGCAGCCTGTCCGGTTCGCCGCTACAGCCGATCCCGGAGCCTCTCCTAGAGCAGAGAGCAGAACAGCCCCTCCCAGAGCGCGGGAGAACTGTCCCCGGAGCCGAGCGATCCCCCTCCTTCCTTGAAGCACGGCAGCAGTATCTCCCGAAACACGGGTCCACCAGGGATCAATAGGACTGCTCCGTCGCAAAAAGCGTGTGTGGCGCCGCCGGCTCTCGGCAGCCCCGCCGCGCGCCTCTAGGGCCACACACCAACCTCCAACGTCTTCTGACAGCAGCGCCGTCCGGCCTTTGACGACCTGACGTGGCCGGCATCGTACCACGAACTCCGGTACAGCCGGTGCCTCCTAACGGACAAACGTGATATCGCCATCAATTTAACTGGCTTCGGCTAGGCCGCAGGATCATTGCGGCGGCCGTTAAAAGGCCGTTCGAGGAAGCCGGCCATCAGCAGCGGAGAGCGCTGACTGCGAGAGGAATCAGACGGTCCTCGCCTTCAGCCGGGCAGGGGGAGCGCTGGCTTGGGAGAGGAGTCAGACGGTCCTCCCCGCCGGCCTGGTAGCGGGCTAAGCAGTATATGGAGAGGAATCAGACGGTCCTCCCAGAGAGAAATCAGCCGGGCAGCGGGAGCGCCATGGCTCGGGAGAGAAGCCCGGCAGTCCTCCCTGCCTGTCGGTCCTGGTACCTATAGGCGGTACAGACAGGTAACGCTGAGCGTAGATCACACCAGCTATATGCCCGGTACATCCAGTCTGCTAACCGCGACAAGTGCTGCAGAGTTAGCGACGAGTGTGTCCATTTTCATATCTTGTTACCAACACTCGATAAATAATGTAAAGAAAGAAGAATGACGCACAGATCTTGAGGAGCTGTCACCCGAGGTCCCAAATACAAACACCGCACCTTGACCGGAGCCAGTGGCATTTGGGCGCTATCCATTTCTGGTATACCAATATATGCGAGTGGGTGTATTGGGTACGCGGGGTGCATGGTGACTTATTGTGCAGAGGAGTGCCAGCCGCTTGATTGGCTAATTAATGATAGAAAGGCACGTGCATTCAGCATCGCTCACTGCCCTCTGCGCCAGGCCTGTGCCTGTCGGCGGTGCTGGGAACGATAGGCCATTGAAGTCCGCGCCGGCCTGCCTATTAATGAATGTCTCACCGGCAGGATAAGTCGAATGCCACTGACTTCTGAGAGCAGCATGGACAGGGCATTGTTTGCATGTCAACTTAACTCGAAAATCCCAGACATGCGCCATTTGGGATGGTTGTAGAATCACAATAGCGCGGTCTGAATTCAGTATTGAGCTGTTTCCGACCAGTTGCCGCGGGGAGCGGTGGGAGGCCGTCCAGTGCCCACTGCATACATAGTTGCAGGGTACAGTATGCACTGTGCAGCACCGAACCATACCCCGCTCCGCTACCAGCCGCCGTAGCACGAAGCAGCGCATTGGCCCAAACAATGGCGGTCCACGCCGCCACACGCCCCGGAATGGACGATGCATTTGAACCGTCACGCCGTCCGTCACGTGGACGGACGGCGCCATTGTGACGACTAATGTGACACCGCGGCGACAATCCGCCGCCCGGTGTGACGCTGCACTGGGTGTGAGTTGTGTGACGGTGCTGGTGACAACTGGACCACGGGCGCCGACATGGGGCGGCAGGCAGTCCCATGCTGATATACAATAAATACACCTTTTTGCACTCAAAATAGGCATCTTTTCATTCAATTTCGGCGAATTGCATTCAATTTTAGCGATCTCTCATTTGCTTTGAATAGAGAGATCGCTAAAATTGAATGCAATTCGCCGAAATTGAATGAAAAGATGCCTATTTTGAGTGCAAAAAGGTGTACATATGTAGGGATAGGACAGGGCCTTCGAACTAACGTAGGGAGCTGGGGCAACACGGGCCACACACCGCGCCGTGTTGGGGACGCATGCCGTGGCGTATAGGTAAAACTGTTCAGGAGACGCCGTCAAAAGATTATATTTCACACATAGACAGACCGATGACGTCAAAACATCGGTATTCTCATTGGAAATCAGGAAACGGTTAGGGAATGAATGCTTTCTGTGGGGTTTACTGTGCTCTTCGTGACGCTTTTTGGACACCACGCTGTCGCCCTGCACATTGTGTCCTGGCTCTCAGGGGCAGCCTGTGCTGTGGCTGCGGCGGGCAGCGCTCGCCGGCGGGCTGTGGCGAGTCGGTCGGTCTCAGCCGCCGCCGGGATAAATGGGGCCCCGGACAGCCAACAGCGGGGTCCGGCCGGGGTCACATATTTCAGGAGAGCGGCTCCCGACCACAGCCGCCGGCAGCTGCCCAGCGCCGGGTGGATCGATCACCGTGTCAGCCCCGAGCTCCCTCACGTGTGCTCCCGCACCGGTATACAGGGGCAGGACAGCGCGTGCCTGCTCCTCCGCGTGTGCTCGTAGATAAGGGGAAAGGTGTCATACTAAAGCGCACACATATGTGAAGGCGCAAATAAAGCGGCAAGAAAAAGCGTTGCTTACATTTTCAGCATGAAGCTGATACATGAACCTGCTACAGTCGTTTCTTGCATAACATTTTATATCCAGACGCAGTCAGATGTTTTCTGGAAATGAGACGGACTCGATTGAGTTTTATTTTCGCCGGGCTCCATCCATCGCCGCGACAGGCCTGTCAGTGTGATCGGCCGGCGTCCAAAAGATACCGTCAGCTCGCTGCAAATTACTCCCGGCAAAGAACCAGCGATGGTCAACACCACCAAAATATTATTAATCGTCCCCCGATAATCTTGGCTGCTCTTTCCTGCGATTTTTGCCCTAATGATACACGAAATTCTCTGATAAATGATGTCAAATTAACTTAATGACAGGACGTTAATTTATCAGAGCTGGGTAAATGCCGCGGCGGCCATCGTCACCGGAGCATTACTCCACCAGTGACGTCACTGGTCGTCCGCGCAGCCGAACGCCGCCAGATGAGGAGCTGCAGTAGACGACGTAGAGACGGACAGACGGACAGACGGACAGACGGATAGACGGACAGGCCGACAGACTGACAGGCGGACAGACTGACAGACGGACAGGCGGACAGACAAACGGACGGATTGATGGATGAACGGACAGACGGATAGACGACAGGGTAGACGGATTGACGGACAGAAATCGAGACGCATTTGTCAAAATTGATCAAAAATGTTGAAAGCGTTCGGTAGAATTACATAATGTGTATATTTCGACGCTACCTGCAAGCTGCTGACTCTTCTGAACCATATTTCACAAGCAACAATTTACCAATTGCTGGAGTCGAAATTCAATCAGAGGTCTGTTTCACTAACAAAGTTAGTAATTAGGTACAAAGGAAAACCGGAGTTTACAAGAAAAAAGATACCAATATACCAATATTTAAAAACTGGATTAAACAAAAATCCCCTAGCATGAATCTTGAGTTTACCTACAAGTTTTGCACTCTTTTTTGGTATGAAGAGTTTTTTTTTTGTTCGGAAGAGTTTGCAAAAAAAATGTTGAAATCGCAAACTTTCTGTTTCACAAAGACCAGGTAGGTACTTGAAAGAAAATATCGTAATTACAAGCTTGAAATTCCACTGGTCCTGGTGTTCACATCGGAATTTAGTTACTTTTTGCAATACCTAAGGGAAATCAGCCAAACGCATAAACCAAATATGTTATGCTGGGACGGGTCATTTTACGCTCCTTTTTCAACTTTCCCATTTCCCAAAAAGCAAGATATTCGATATTTAAACATGTTCATGCTTTGTCATTCAGGCGCCACAATTGATTTCAATCCATTTCTGCTGTTGCATGCTTTGCGTTCTATTTTCTTTCTATATCAAAACATTGTGAACTATTAATTTATTTTTTTTTTGCAAAATAATCATGATTTATAAATACACCAAGTAATTTTCTGAAATAAAACGTAGATATAACTTGATAAAAATGCAATATCGGTAAGTTCTTGATCGCAAACATTTTTGTTTCTGTTTTCAAGTTTATTTAAAACATTTTACAGCAAAGGTGCCGCTGGCGGTGAAGTTTCGTAAAATCGGTTTTGTACATAATTTGCAAAAAATACTTATGAATGGTAAACCTCAAACACTTGTACTTACAAGTTTTTAGTGAAACAGGCCTCAGGTTGAACATCTAGCATTGATCCGGTTGTTGCTGGCTGACGTGTCCTGTACGGCCTGTCGCCGCCGCCCTCTGTACCTGTTTGGCGGTCCTGACAGCCGTCCTCGCCCCCCAGGAGGTGGGTAGGTATGTGTACCGACGGCCACCCAGCCGCCCGGTGACGTGCTCATATTAATGGCGGCCGCTCCGAGCAATGCCTTTTTACCCGACAACAATGCCGACAGCGCCAAAAATGCCGTGGCGACGACGACTTACGTCATTCGGTCGCCTTTGGCGGCGGGCGCGGTTGGTGGGCTGGGTGCCACTGGACAGGAGGGTGCCACCGGACAGGGGGGTGCCGCTGGACAGGGGGGTGCCACCGGACAGGAGGGTGCCACCGGACAGGAGGGTGCCACTGGACAGGAGGATACCACCGGACAGGAGGGTGCCACCGGACAGGAGGGTGCCGGGTGCCACCGGACAGGAGGGCGCAATTGGACAGGAGGGTGCCGCTGGACAGGAGGGTGCCACTGGACAGGAGGGTGCCACTGGACGGGAGGGTGCCACTGGACAGGAGGGTGCCAACTGCCACTGGACGGGAGGGTGCCACCGGACAGGGGGGTGCCACCGGACAGGAGGATACCACCGGACAGGAGGGTGCCACCGGACAGGAGGGTGCCGCTGGACAGGAGGGTGCCACTGGACGGGAGGGTGCCACTGGACAGGAGGGTGCCAACTGCCACTGGACGGGAGGGTGCCACCGGACAGGGGGGTGCCACCGGACAGGGGGGTGCCACCGGACAGGGGGGTGCCACCGGACAGGAGGATACCACCGGACAGGAGGGTGCCACCGGACAGGAGGGTGCCGCTGGACAGGAGGGTGCCACTGGACGGGAGGGTGCCACCGGACGGGAGGGTGCCACCGGACGGGAGGGTGCCACTGGACAGGAGGGTGCCGCTGGGCAGGAGGGTGCCGCTGGACAGGAGGGTGCCGCTGGACAGGAGGATACCGCTGGACAGGAGGATACCGCTGGACAGGAGGGTGCCACCGGACAGGAGGGTGCCACCGGACAGGAGGGTGCCGCCGGACAGGATGTGCCACTGGGCAGGAGGGTGCCGCTGGACAGAGGGTGCCACTGGGAAGGAGGGTGCCACCGGAAGGAGGGTGCCACTGGACGAGGTACACGGTACATTGGACAAGGTCCGGGTCGGACTGCGTCCCTGGACTGGACAGGAGGGTTTCACTAGACAGGAGGGTGCCGCTGGACAGGATGCCTATGCTGGACACTGGACACTTGTCAGGTCCAGGTTGAGCTGTGTCACTGGACTGGACAGCAGGTGCCGCTGAGTGTTGGACTATGTAGTGTGCAATTAGTATTGGTAACGTCTACCGCTGATCGGGTTGGTATCGGGTTGAACCACTGCTGGACTGCAGGCGCCCCACCACTGAATGGCGGCGGTCTGTGCCGGTAGCAGCGGCGGCCTGTGACGCGCCGCTCTGACCGCGACCCGTGCCGCTGCCAGAGCCGCTGTTGACCCGGCCGGGCCGTGTTCGATGTACCTGTCCGGCGCGGTGGACAGGCGCCGGCGGAGGCAGCGCGCCGCGTCCGTCACAGCCGCGTCTGATCGGAACCGACGCGGCACCAGGATAAACCCGCCGCATCATCTCAGCCAGCCGCGCTGCCATTTTAGAAAGCGTCCGAGCGGCCAGGAATCCGCGAAAGAAAAAGGTCGCTATTTGCTTGCAGACATGCCAGGGCCAATTCGACGTTCGCCTGGACACGCTCCGTCGAAGCGTCGGGTTTTTGCGCAGATAATCGCATGTTCGCGACAGCCGGGCCGAGCGCAGCGGTCCGTTTTTATCCGATACGCCGCGGCCTGATCTGCATAATACCGCCCAGAGTGTGTCGCCGATCCCCAATTATTTGTGATCTGTTGACAGTCCCGTTCAGACGGGTGCCGGGGATATTGCCTTAGTTACTCCGGAGTCGAGCCAGCGGAACAGGTCGGCTTTTATCCCCTCTCCCGAGCCGACGGCCCAGCTCGCCATTGCTCCGTGAGGCAGATGACAGGCCACCTCCCCCCCCCCCCCCCCCTGTAGCGACGGGCCAGGTCGATATATTCCCGTGACGACAGACCAGCTCGCCCCCTGCGCCGACAGGCCAGGTCAACATACCCCCCCCCCCCCCCCCGTAGCCGACACGTCCGGAGCGCCGACTGACCTCGTGTTCCGACATCACCGCCTGTCGGTCCGACAAGCCAAGACACCGCTCACAGCATCCCAGAGCAACTTTTTCCCCGCCGGCTCAGAGAGCTGGAAGAGCGGGCCGATATCGAAATCTCAGCCATTTTTGTCTCACTTACATGATTGAAGAAGGTAATAGGGGATTAGCGACAAAGACAATTGTGTATTGTGACTCAGCTCGAAATGTTCAATTGTACACCAGGACAAGCAAGGTAATTGCGATTTACGTTCTTGTTGCAACATATTTTTGCCGATCATACATGGAAACATTAATCGAACTACAATGTCAAACCAATAAAATATCAACCAAAGCATCGTTCGATAAGTACCTACAAGCTGGCGTCAAGACCTTTTTACCAATTACATACTTACGCTATCTTTTCCATGAAAAAGGAATCGAGCTAGCAATACGATCATTTATTGATATGTTAACCAACAAAACGTCTCCGGCCATGCATTCCACATGATTTTTGCAATGCCTTTATAAGTGAATGAACATTGGACAGAGTTATAACGTTTCTTCCAGATTATGCTGCATCACCTGGTGCTGTCCATGAAATAGGTTTAGGTATATACATCTGACCAAAAGCATAGCATTCATAAATATAAAAGAAATAGGGGGAGAGAGAGAGAGACAGAGAGAGAGAAAGCGAGAGAGAGAGAGAAAAGAGAAAGAGAAAGAGAAAGAGAGAGAGAAAGAGAGAGAGAGAGAGAGAGAGAGAGAGAGAGAGAGAGAGAGAGAGAGAGAGAGAGAGAGAGAGAGAGAGAGAGAGAGAGAGAGAGAGAGAGAGAGAGAGAGAGAGTCTTTTATTAGGCATGCGGTTATGTGTAAATAATTTCAGGATCGAATTTTGAAGACTTGCCTTGCCTTGAACGTTCGCATTAGCAGGCATTGGTAAAACAAGTTGAAAATGCCGGAAAAGAGCTGCGAGGAAAGGCTTTCCGTGTCGTTTTGACTGTTATAAGTAATCCCAATCTACAAGTGTTCCTTATCAAGATCGTGTCACGGTCGTTGCACAAGTAGAGGAACTGACCAAAGTATTGTAATGAATTGATCACGCCTCCCATGTAAACGTCGTCCGATCTTTGGAAATGACGTGTCACCTTTCCGCGAGGTGTCAGATCCCTTTGATCTAGAACAGGAAACTGACTCACTGTGAGGTCAGCCATGCGGTGTGGCTCGGTTCAATCGGTGTTGAAGATAGATCCACATGATATGTCGAGGCACCCTCATACTTGTTCCTTTTTTAAACGACAAATCTTCTGTGCTGATGTTTTTGGTGATCTAGCATAACGATACAAGACATTTGGAATTAATATGCATCAAGATGAAATGCATTTGACTCGGTTTGAGTATATTTGGGGCAGTTCATAGACCACTGTAGATGTATGAACAGTTGGTTCCAACTGCAGCAAATTTGGCCAAAAATCAAAAGATGAGGCACCAGTCTTGCACGGCGCAACTGTATATATTTGTTGTATGCTGGGCAATCCGGTCACACCGTCAGCCCGATGTCGTGATTGGGAACGTGACAGGGTCCCTACCACACACACACACACACGTGGCCGTCAAACCTCACGCCGGAGTGTGCGTGTCCCGCCGCTCCCGGTCTCCGCTCTGTACCAGGTGCAGGTCGTCTCCCACCGGCGGCGACTGCGGCGCGACGCGGGGACAAACGACAGACGGCAGCGGCGGGCCGCGGACCGCGCCCCCAGGCCTGTCCCGGGTCACAGGACAAAAGGAGAGCGGCGTGCAGGTGTGGCCCGCACGCCCGGCGGCACGCGGCCGTGTATGTGCCGTGCGTGCGGCGCCCGTGCCGTGCCGTGTCTCCAGTCGGCGCCGGACGTGGCGGCACGTGCGCGGCCCGGCTGCCGCTGACAGGACCGACGACACGTGCTGACAGCGGCGTGTCGTCGCCGGGCAGCGCCGGAGGAGCGGCCTGCCGACGGCGCCGACCCGGCCTGCCGACGGCCGTCGAGCCGGCCTCAGTCGAGCGGCTCAGCGACACAGAGAGGCGACACAGCGGCCGTCCCCCATATGCCTATTCGCAGTCCCGCGAAGTAGGGAGGCAAGCTTTTGGATATTCTTTTTTTTTTTACCCGTTTATTCCGCCTTTCCGCGGTGGCAATCCTACCATCTGGCCCTGGGGAGAGCGTCGCGCCTGCTCATGCAAATTATAATGCCTCCATTACCAAAGTAAAGAGGCCTGCATGCAACTTGCGTAAGTATCATAGGTACATAGGTACATAGGTACCTATTGCTTGGCAAAGCGGACATGGCTCCTGAGACTTCATCTTGAGATTGGACGTCACCATATAACTTGCTTATCATTTCTCATCCACCTTTTACTCGTAAGTGAACGCCATCATATGGTTTCGTGACAGAATTGCATTGTTTCAAAATCATTTGTTGCTCCTCTTTTGGCTGATTCATTTACCAGCAACATTGTAAGCACCGTCTTGCCACCAGCAAGGCGGTGCTTGGCTTGAAAATTGCTTACTTCCCAAATAATATATGAGCGAACAAAGCATGCAACTGAGCCTGCACATATTCTTCGATCGGTACTGGTTAGCGGTTAGTTCTTGCACGTCTAGAGTCAACTGCAGACGTGTTGATACAATTCCCCGATGCGTTCTACAAACGTCATCATGATCAGTTTGCATTTTGCAGCCTATAAAAAGCTAATAGTCTGAAACTAGTTTGATATCGGAATATTGTGTCACAAGGGCGTGTAACAGGGCGGTTCTACAGCTGTTCTGTGTGATAACATCGCCCCAAACGGCAAACAATTTGCTCGCCGACCGCGCGGGCCGCCGGGGCCGCCTGTTGTGCTCGCCGCTTTACGAGTGGTGCCACTGTCGGGCAGAGCTGACGCCGCTGCCGCCGCACTGTGGGTCCGACATCTTACCAGACATCCCCTTGTACTGAGGGAGTGACGTCAGCGGGATTGGTAATTTAATGTGTGCCGTTCCCTTCGGATAGTTCCTTATTTGGCTTATATTTAATAGCATTTAAATTTTCGTTCATAGCAGCAGTTTTTGCTTTTGTTAGGTACAAATGATCCTATCGGCACATACATAGTTCCTTATTTGGCTTATATTTAATAGCATTTAAATTTTCGTTCATAGCAGCAGTTTTTGCTTTTGTTAGGTACAAATGATCCTATCGGCACATACATATGTATTTCGGAAGAAAATACACATGCACTTGTATCTGCTCTACTTAGGTAAGTATATAAGTACAGCGTCGACCACTCAACGTGCAATTATAAACTCGATAAAGATTATTTATGGAATTACAGTTACCTGTTCTGACCCCCTTCCTTCCAATCATCTATAATCCTTTTTTATATCGGACCCAGAGTAGCAGTTTGTGCGCCAGTTCAGTGCTCCACTCCTGTGTGCGGGATTTTCCCACGGCAGCGACTGCGGCGCTCACCTGGCTCTGAATATCTGCGGGGGCCGCTGGTGGGTCCAATGGGCGCCCCGATCACCGACCACCCTGCCGTCCAGACCGCGTGCAGGCCGCTCCTCCGCGCCCAACAGTCATCACATTCCTGCACCTCAAACGGCGACCATCCTTCAGAACAGCAACAGCGCCCATCCGCTTCTTAAAATGCACTCCATCTTTTATTACGGCTGGAAAACAATAAACCGCTGAAGGCAGCTCGCCAACGATCCTGTAAACGGGTGCGCCGCGGCGCGGGCCGGCCGGGCACACTGCGGAGAGCGGTCCGGCCGCGGCCGCGGGCGAGCCTCGTGCCGACTCAGTTTACAGCGCCACACCACCTCTAACGAATTCATTGGCCCTGTTTTGTTGTATTTACCAGAAATCTAAATTTTACGGTCACGGTAAATAGGTAACAGTATCTATTAATTTCCTTGATTTGGCATGTTTATGGCAGAAATTATCCCAATACAATTAGGAGCGCGCGGCCCGGCTGACCACTGGTATGGCCGGCCCGGCCCGGCCCGGCCCGCTGACCGGCGCCCCGGACACCTTCTCGGACAAATGATCTATACAGCCCGTCGTATAAGTGTATCATTCGGCTATTTCTCTTTTCAGCCCTGTGTGGTCTTGCGAGACGGAATGTTAACGGCTACCCAGTAAATTTTATGACACGATTTCTAGCGCTTTATGGTGAGCCAATATAGGTGAAAACGGTCCTGCTTCTCTGGTCCCAGTGGCCACCCGAGTGGAGCGACGGGACATCGAGGGGGACTGGGGACTGTCGAAGGCCCCTCCAGAGTTGAACGAACGAATACCGGGGAGGAGAGGTTGCTCAAGCCCACCTACCATCGACAGTCTGTCACGGTTGTGTCAGGACTGTGAGGTGTGGGGTCTGTGGAGTCTGTGGAGTCTGTGGAGCATGACTGTGAACTGTGGAGTCTGTGGACTAGGGGCGGAACTGTGAACTGTGGAGTCTGTGGACTATGGGACAGGTCTGTGAACTGTGGAGTCTGTGGAGCAGACCTGTGCAGTCTGCGGAGTCTGTGGAGCCTGTGCAGGACTGTGGCGTCCACAGCCCCGTGTCGCCGCTGGTTTCGCACGCGCCGCTCGGCACCGATGCGCCGGGCCGGGCCGGGGCAGGCGACCGGGCCGGATTGGCCATTGTTTGAGGGCACGCCAGTGGCACCAGCTCATAGCCATTTCCTGTCAGAGACAGAGTGTGCCAGCGGCTCCTGGGGCTCCCACGGCCAGCGCAGGCGTCTGTGGGCCGCTCACCAAGGGCCGCGGGTAAGGACTGAGAGCTAACCAGTGCAGTGGCAGTCGGACCTGTCAGCCCGAAACTGACCTCAATGAAACGGTGGACGGTAAGACTGAGCCGCTCACTGAGGTCCGAGGGAGGGACAGAGTCGCCTCTCGGTACTGAGTTTTGATCCGATTCAGGAAGTGAGCTTCTATAGTGGCAATGGAGTGAGGCTCTGCAGGCAATAGGCGTGCATCTCCCGTAATTTGATTTTTTTTCCGTAACTTATATTTTATCTGACGCACGATTTGATCCAAGACACCACTATTCGTAGATCTGCCGATACCTCTGGTATGTGGTTCTGGACCGGCTGACCGCGCTGTGCTACCACCTCCCAGAGCCGGGGGCGGCGAAACACGCGGCGCATTGCGCCAGATTGGGCGCCGCTGTTTCACGGACAATGACTCTGTCACATTACACCATTAGAGGGCAGCGAGACGGCGCGCCCGTGGCCGCCAGACAGAGCGCGCCGCCAGCAAAACTATGCAATTTGTGACGGCCCCCTACACATTCCGGCGATCCCGCGCGAGCATAATTGGAGAGCAGCTTAATTAGCTTTGTCAGGAGATTAGACAAGCCGCGCGAGAGGGCGGGTGGCGCCGGCCTGGCCGGAGCTGGAGAGCGCCGGACTCCGGCCGGACTCCGGCCGGATTCCGGACCGGGCCGTCGCCAACTCAGGGCCGCCGCTCCGGCCGTGACAGTCGCTCAGGTAATACATGTGAGCTGCGCGGCGACAGTGCACCGCCGCGCCGGTAAAAAGGGTGCCGTCTGAGCGAGCGGCGGCGGCGGGCGGCGGGCGGACCGGCCGCGCCGGTGGTCCGCCACCGGGAAAGGAGTGACGCCGGCACCGCAGGACAGCACGACCGTCACCGCAGGACAGCACGGCCGTCACCGCAGGACAGCACGGCCGTCACCCGCGGCCCGACAGCGAGCCGGCGCCGCCTGCAGCCGCTCACCCCCTCCCCCCTCCCCCGCCCCCAGCGGCGACCTCCGGCGGCCGAGGTCAGCGGCCCGACCTGAGGTCCCACAGTCCCACACCGGGTCGCTGGGAACTGCACACATTTACAACGGGACCATAGATCTGGACCGGGGCATATGTCCCGGACCAACTTCAAACTGGTTCTCAGAAGTCAGTTTGATTACTCAACGCTTGGCGATGAGATCAAGTCAGTCATGGAATCTTTTCAAATTACCAGTGAAAAACTTATTGCTTTCGAGATCCGGGGCTTCTTCACTGTCATTCTTATTATTTCGTGTCTGATTTCTTTGATAATTTCTTTGATATTTGTTCTGAAAGCGAACCGTTAAGAGTTCACTTCACTTAGCTAACTGGCTAGTACCAGCAAGCAATGATGGCCGTCGACATAGGTATGTATGTATATTGTATACCTATACTATATTCAAGGATATTGATTTATTCGACGTACAGCCTTTTGATAGTTGTAGCTGTTTTCGTAACTGATAATTTGTGTTTTAAAGATGGTTTTCCCTTAATAATTTCAACGATGTGCATCACTTTTGCTATGAACTACTGGCTGAAATTTTCGTGCTCCATAATTTTACCCTGATAGGAATTCTAACAACCAGTGTTAAAGAACCAACTTTGTCAGCATGAACAACTTTGCTTTGTCAGAACAACACAAACCCGTCAAGTTTTGACAACATTGCACACATTGAATCGAGCGAAACAGTATAGCACGTACCTTTAAGTAACATGCAACTATACATATGCGTGTAACCTGGGTTTCGGCTCACACAAAGAAACAGAAAATTCCTGTACTTACTACATTCCTTCCCATACAAAGAAAATTCCTACATACATGTATACATACATGTATACAAAGAAAGAATTACTAAAGGTGCACTTCTATCTTTTAAAGGACGTCGACTGTTGGTGACACTAGCCATGATTTCATAATTTTTTTTAAGCCCTGTGATAAATACGAGGTAGGCTCATTAGGCGAACACAAAAGCATTAGTACAATGATTGCACACATTTCAGTCCTAAAACACATTATTATTGTACGGTACCAGCTTTATTACCTACGCATTAAATGCTACGAAAATTGGTCGCTAGTGTATAGGAAACACTAGTTTATGACCATATTGCTCAATTTCACATGTCATGAAGCCTACTTTTTATCATGTGGATGACCCCTTTCGTCATTGAAATGCACAAAAGCACAAATTATAAGCACGAATGTAAATGAACCATGTCGGCATTTGAATAATTACACAACCCGTGTTGCAACCCTTATATTACATCTCTGATTACGTTCATCTATCACGTGTGCGAAATCATATGCAGAAGTATGCCGGTCGGGCGGGCGGGCGACGGGCCGGGGCAGGTCGTTTGTGGGCCGGCGGAGCGGGCGGGCGGGCGACCACCGAAACTGGCGGCCGCCCGCCCCAGACCGGCGACCAATGGCACGGCTCCGACCGGCCGCAGGCACCGCTCATGGCGGCACTGCGGGCTGTGCCCCCCGCCCCGCCCCCGCCCCCGCCCGTGAGCGGGGGTCGATTGGGGGCCGATTCAGCCGGCATCGATCGATGGGACACAGAGCGCCGACTAACCCCGGGTGCATGCATGGCGCAGAGCGCCGACTAGCCCCGGGTACATGTATGGGTCGGTCCGCTATAACCCCGGGTGTATGTATGGGTCGGTCCGCCGATTAACCCCGGGTGTATGTATGGCACAGAGGGCAGACTACCCCGGTGGATGCATGGATCGATCCGCTATACATAATCCCCGAATGCATGGGAGCATGTATGTAGGTATGATACTGAGCGCCGTGTGTATGAATTGCTCGCACCACTGCACTTTCGCTGCAAACGCATACGTGCATCAGGATCCACACGGACTTACACAGGCAGGCTAGACAGTCTACAGACACATACATGCAGGCACACACCGACAAGCAAAACACACGGGCACACCCAGACACTCAGACACACAGACACAGACACACACACACACACACACACACACACACTGTTCGTCCGTGGCCGTGTATCGTTTGTCGCTGGCCGGAGCAGCTGCAGAAGCCAGCGGTGGACAGACCCTAATATCTTGATTCCAAATAATTTACGGCCCCCAATAAAGACGTAAATCTCGCCAGCCGATAAGATAAACTGTAAAACTACCTGGGTCCGGCGGGGCCGGGGCCGGCGGCGGCCGACGGGGCCGGGTCCCGCGGGAGGCGGCCGGGAGCGGCTGGCGATGACACTGCGCGAAACCGGACCGGCCGCGTGCAGTGTCAACAGGCGGGCCGGGCTGACACTGGCGGGCCGGGCTGACACTGGCGGGCCGGGCTGACACACAGCCGTCAGCGGCCGGCTGGTTCAGAGGGCCGCGCCGGGCTCCACACATACAGAGACACACACAGAGTTCTGGGCGCGGCGCGAGCACCGTCCCGCCGGTACCGGCCATCTCAGGACCGGCACCAACTCAAGGGGTAACAACAACCGAACGGCCAAATGTGCAACGAGCACATCAACAGTGGCGGGAATGAGCTCGCCTTCTGTCCAGCCAGGGTGGCTGACGCGGGCTCCTGATCGGTTAGAAGGCGAGGTTGTAGGGGAGCCAGTGTGGCCGACAGCACCGGAAGTGAGCCGCTTCCGGCGGCGCTCGGTGGCGGCCTCTGCTCCGTCCGTGGACACTGGACAGCCGCCGTCCGGAGCCGGCCGCTGCAGCCATCTCAGCGATAAATTCCGATCGCCAGCGCCACTCGTAAACCGGGGACCACGCCGAAATCTCATTAACTCTGCGGAGGAACGGAGCAGCTCTGGCCACCGCCGCTGCAGGTCAGCTGGCCGACGGACCAGTGACCGGTGGTCCGGTGAGCACTGATCAGTGGCCCGGTGGGCAGTGGTCCAGTGCGCACTGATCGGTGGCCCAGTAGGCGGTGGTCCGTGATCAGTGGTCCAACCATGCAGTGGTGGTTTAGTGAACCGGTTCAGGTTGGTAGTGGTCCGGTGAACAGTGGACCGGACATCAGTGGTGCTATCATCTGTGGTCCAGTCAGTATTGGTCCGAATTAGTCTAGTGTTCTGGTCAGCCGATTATTCACAGTGTTCCGGTCGCGCCCGTCTATTCCGCAGTGATTTTTCGTCAGCGGTCCAGTGTAAATATTCGCAATTGGTATAGACCTGTCTTTGATATCAGGTAGGTAACGAGAGGAAGGGTACTGGATGGGTGCGCTAGAAGAGAAGGCCTGAGTCTCCGGCTAGAACTAGCGAGTTGGCCAAAAGCGCAGTGAGCTGCGAGGAAGAGAAGCTGACGAGGAGTGGCGTTTTCTAAAAGATCGTTTTTCATTTTCCGAAATTCCATTTTGTTGTCACTTATTCCGAACCTGTACAATATATTCCTTTCTAATAAGCCGATAGTACTGCATCGTCATAGTCCAACGACGCTTGCGGCACAGCATACCTCCAGGCGTTTGATTTTAACGCCATCTATGGACAAAAATGCGCACTGCTTGTTTAATTTGGAATGCCGCTGGGGGAAACAATTCATCTCATGATGATACGGGCGACAGGCGTCATGCTTTCCGAAAGTAATTGATATGGCCCTAATGCTTAATTTTAGGATAGAAAAGCCATTCTTACCAAGTGCCACCATAGCGGTAATGTTAAAATTCCGAAATTATTTGTAGGGCTCGGCTCAGGCCCTACCAAGCCTATACAAAACGACAACCATGCATGTTGATTTTTGTACGCAATGGAACGAGATACCAACAGAAAGTTAATGCCAAAACTGCGTAAGCTAAATTTCAGCTCTCATGCTTACACTTATAGTGAATAAGTTTCTAGTAGTCGATGTAAGTTTGTGAGGCTACAACACAACTCTTTAACCTTCCCTCCCCGGCTTTAGCTTGTCTGCCACTGCCAGTCACCCACCCCATCGTTTCGTTCAGCTAAGCCCCTTGGTCTGACAATTTTCCTATCTAAATTCGGCCTATTCAGGGGTTCAAACACACCACTTTTAAATCCGCCAGCGGCACTGGAGTGCCAATGGCGGTGACAGTGACGGTGACGGTAGTGGTGGTGTTTGTGGCTGTGTGTTAGTGGCGGCGGCAGTGACAGTGATGGTGACGGTGACTGAAGGTGGCGGTGGCCGAGTCGGTGACGATTCTTCAGACGGTGACGGTGACGGTGGCGGTGACTGAAGGTGGCGGTGACTGAAGGTGGCGGTGGCCCTGACTCGTCACCCCGACCAGCCGCGACCTGGCTCGAGCCCCGCCCGACGGGCCTCAGTCCGTCAGAGACTGGCCGATTTGTGTCCGTCCGTTCTGCGGTCGACCTGACGTCCTCCAGCACCGGCTGAATCACCGGCGGAACAGCCGACCCGCAGACGAGTGCAGCCGAACGCACGCGGCGGGGTCGGGGTGATGTCAGCGACATTTAGTTCTCTGACTGGTGATGAGCGAGCACCCAACGCCACCGTCACCGTCACCGTCTGCAGAATCGTCACCCGAGTCAGGTCACATTGGCTCGGATTGATTCGGCTTAGGTCGGAAGAGGTCAGGTAGGATCAGAGGCTAGTTTTACCAACATAAAAATAGCCGCCTGCCGGAATTATATGACTAAAGGACGCTTCACATACGGAGCGTAAACGCGATGGGAACGAAAGCGGATAGGGCTTTCGTGTAGGATCGCGTGTGTGAAACAGCCTATAGTAAAAAAAAAAAAACGGCAGGCGGTTATTTTTCTGTTGGTAAAACTGGCCTCAGGTCGAGTCTAATGGGCTAGAAAACGTCCCGTTGGTTCTGGTTATATTGGGCCAGTGCAGTGGTCAGGGTCAGTTTGGTTCGTTTTGGCTCACACGGATCGGCTCGATTCAGTTCAGGTCAGGTTGTATTGGCCAGGCTGTACCGGCCGGGTCGGGTCAGGTTGGGCCAGGTCAGGTCGGGTCGGTCAGGTCGGTCGCTTCAGCAGTCAGGAATCAGTTGTTAATACCGAGAGTATGGAGGAGCGAGGTGAATCAGTGCGCGGCTTCAGGAAACATGCAGTTGTTGTTATACGTGTGGCACCCCCATCTAGTCAGTTTGTAGAAATGCAAATTTATGTTGAAGCCAAACATTATTGGAAGCAAAATGTTTGAGCTTTGCGTAGTTATTTGTGCGAACTGCGAGGGACTGTGAGTTGTGACAGTTAAGCAAAGAAAAAAAAAAACAAATGACTTGACTCCACTTGATTTAGGGACTAGGGTGTACGAGTATCTGACTTGAGCCAGACGGAGCTGCGGGTCTGGATCAAAGTCTGCCTGTAACCCCGGAGAACATAGGGACTGGGCCGCAGCTGTCTGTAACTCCAGCGGGCAGCGGCGGCGCCCGGAGGAGGGATGGGTGGGGACTGGGGACTGGACCGCAGCTGTCTGTAACTCCAGCGGGCAGGGGCGGCACCCAGAGGAGGGATGGGTGGGGACTGGACCGCAGCTGTCTGTAACTCCAGCGGGCAGGGGCGGCGCCCGGAGGAGGGACGTGTGCCGTGCTGTAGCCGACACGCCGCTCGACAGGAGAACGCTGCCCCGTCCGTCTGTTCGGGACTCGGTACAGCGAACTGGCACCGCTCTCTGCCGCTGTCAGCTGCCAACCACCAGATGTCGAGTCGCACAGCGTAGGAGCTTCGGGATTGCAAACAACAGGGAGAACAATGTCAGGCGATGAATACATCTCGATGTTGGGTAAAGAAGTCACCAACGAGCTCGCGCCCGCCGACCCCGTCTGCTGTGTGGGGATCACGGGTGGCTCAGAGGGGTGACCGCGCCGTGTGGCGACGGCTCAGACAGCTCAGACGGTGTCATCATGGTGTCGGGAACGACATGGGTGAGCCACCTGTGCGACATCGTAAGGCTTCACATACGTCGCCGGACGTCCCACAAGTCAGCTGCGCGACAGGAGCCAGCCCCGGCCAGGTGGCGCGTCAGCCAGCCGGGCTGGCAGCAGCGAGACCCCGGGCCTGCGGGGCGGTGTCCCACCCACACGGGCTCTGGCGGCCTCCCACCGGGGTCCGCGGCTGGTAGACAGTCCGTGGGAGGACGGAGACCTCACACCTCCGTCAGTGCGCCGGGGACAGGTGACTGCGCCCAGAGACGAGTCCCCAGTCGCCCTGCCACCCTGCCGCCGCACCCCGGCGCCCCTCCAGAGGCACCGAGCCGGGCTCCGCGCCGCGCTGCCATCCTCCGCATCGCATACATAATGAAATCAAACATTGTCCGGACCGGCGACGGCGCTGTCCCGCGCCCTAATAGAAACGCGCCATTCTTCGTGTCGTCCGCCGGTGCGCTTTCGCGATCAAAATATAATACATATGCAGATTACGTGTATCGATTATAGCACGGCGTTCAGCTCCCCAGCGATAGTGATCTTCAAATGCCTCTGACATGGAGTCTTCTTTGTACGGTCGTTTTTTGATGGGTAAAAAGCGACGGACGCCTGGCTTCCTGACACATACGAAGATGCATCGGTGGCCGAGCGGTCTCCGCGCCGCGACAGTCGCAGGCGCGCCGCTTTTGTGTGCAACTGCGCTCGGCCGCGCCCGCGACAGCTGAATGCCCCTCTTGCGCAACTTTTTCAGCGACGCCGGCGGCCTGTCGGGCCGTCCGGCCGGCTCTGGAGGGGACTCTCACGGTCCTCGGAGACCACGGGTCCCGCCCGACCCCGCTGCCGGGCTCACGGATGCACGGACCCAGTCTGCAATAACCGACCAGAGGACGGTCTGTTTTAGTGTGACTGACTATGGCGACTGCGCTGTCTCGTCCCGGGGCGGCTGCCGTCTGTTGCTAACTTCGCTGCAGCAGACGGACTGAAGCAGCAGCCCCATCAAGAACCATCAATAGACAATTGGCTGATTCCACGAACTGAGTTATTTGCAAAACAAACAGACCGTTTCTCGGCTGTGTGGAGGAGAGTGGCTCGTGCACAGTCATCATAAACAGTGGAGCGCCGGGCGGACAGAGCGCCACTGTGCGGTGGGCGGCCGGCGGGGCCCTGTTCGCGCCCGCGCCACCACACTGCTTTACGGGCGCCGCTCATGAACCGGTGACTGATGGGGTGCACCGAGGAGAGGGCCGGGATGCCGCTCCAGCTCCACTCCGGCAGCGAGTACTACAAACGGAACGACAGGAAAACGAAAAAAAACGACTGGGAGTTCCCTGCAGATTCAACATCGTACATTTTACAGTAATATTTCGTAGTAATCGCAAGAGCATCAATCAATGGTATCAATCAATCTGTGGCCATTGTCTTGTTCGACGTTAACCAATGCAATAATGCGATATGCCTGCTGTTATCACGCCATCTGAATGCCCTGTAATGCAGGCGAAGTATCTATAAAATCTGGCAAACAAACAAACGAACAAACAAAACAACTGGTTGGAGCTGGGCACCAGTTCGGGTCACCGCTTGCTGGTGTCGCGGCCGTCGCGTCCACAGGGCCGTCTTGTCGCCGCTGTCGCCACCGTTCATCAGCCCCAGTAGCCCTGTCATAATGTTTGGTAAACGGCAGTGCACTCGGCGCTGCGGGCGGGTAGGAGGGGCTGCAGTCGAGGGACGAGCTGCAGTCAGAGTCGAGGGAGGGCCCGGCGTTGCACGTAACGACTTGAAACGTGACGGAACCCAGAGAGAGGGCTCAGAGATACGGTTGGTCTCGACGCGACGTTGCAGCGACGGATGGAAGGACACGCAATTAGCCATCAGTCATTCGAGCCGTTGTCCACGCAGTGAAGTGGAGAAATTATAAGCCGGTTGGTGGTGCACATGATCAGTTAATGCACAATTAGTAGGACCACACGTTGAACGCACCGGGTGGCAAGACCATCTGATTATTAGCCATCCAGTCAGCACTCAGCAGTAAGCACTAAACAGTCACCCGACTAGCCGTCAGGACTGTCCGATCAGCATGGTCAGGACAGTCAGGACAGCCTGGTCAGCTGTCGGCAGTCCGCAGTCCGCAGCCAGCAGTCAGGACAGTCAGGACAGTCTGGTCAGCTGTCGGCAGCCAGCAGTCAGGACAGTCAGGAGTAGTCTGGTCAGTATGGCGGCCATTCTGTCTGCCAGCCACATCCAGTCTGAGGCCTGAGGGACGATCCATCAGCCTGGTGGCAGGACGGTCCGGCGCGGCGGACGGCAGGTCGGTATAGGCCGGTCGGTCGGTCGGACCGCAGGACGGTCCAGCGGCCGACAGGACGATGCCGGCCCGACGGTCGACAACGTCGCCCCGCGGGAGAGGCGAACGGTGCCACTGTCTCGATCGCTAGTGTGCAACACGAAGCGAAGCTGCTTGGAGTTGACAACAATTCCATTGCATAGACATAAAATGTTGCTTTTCATTCATCAGTTTTCATTCCGAAAGACTGGAGCTGTGGTAGCAATTAGCAAAGTACCTAGCGATAGGATCCGTAAGCATCGGTTTGGCAGTTTATAGCGTGTAATGGCGATACAGAATACACTGGTGTGGCCCGATCATGCCAAGCTCGAAGCCATCATTTAAAGGGACCCTCCCACCTTCAAAAAAGTTAATGAATTGGCATGAAAGTGATGTCCCTTGGTTCAGAAAGAGCGAAAACGAATATCTACCAAATTTCACCGAAAAATATTCACTGGTTTTCAAGATACTGGTTTTCAAGTATCTTGAAGTATCTTGGTTTCAAGTATCTTGGTTTTCAAGGCTTTTACTTTTGTTTACTTTTTGGGATCTCCCCTGTTACTAGCGACTTTATTTGGAAGCAATAATTTGGCAGCCTTAAAGTGCGGCAGACGTTGCGCGCAAAGCAGCGTATACCACCACGTGTTAACGATGGTTTTAGTGTAAGATTTAAAAATCGTTAGATCTCCGCTGACGTCACAAATTCTAAGGGGGCATTCCAATGCATTAGCCCCTTAGAATCCGAAAACTGCAAGTTTGAAATTCCATATCTTTGAATTAAAGCATTTTTCGATGTTGTGAGTGCCCAAACTGGTATTTGCAGGCCATGGCCACCAATTTGGCTATCTCAACTCAAAACTAATGTTAAGGTGGGAGTGTCCCTTTAAGCGTTGAACCTTGGACGTTGAACACTGGGCGGTTATATGAGGCCACTTCTCACTGTAAGATGCGTATTGCAAACATGCCCAACTTTCCCACTGCGGATGTGCATAGTGCAAGAGCCTCGCACCGTAGCCTCGCAACAATCGCCATCCTGTCGGAGGATTTCGCCTGGCGGCAGAGTTGCAGTGGCTTTCAAAGCCCGGCAAACTCCCATACACAGTCGGAGCGGTATCGGCGTTTCGCCACTACCAACTCGACTGTGGCGCGTCCCATCTCGCTGCCCAGCCCGCCCGGTACCAGGGGAGCCGCACGGCATGGAGCCGATCAAGTTCGCCGCTAAATCGCCAACGCCACAGCGCGCCGGCCGTATCGAACTATACGACCTGGTGCCGCGGCAACTCTCGACCCGCCCTGGCCGCGTAACCTGTGAACACGTAGACACGTGGGCAGGCTGTTCGGATACCTCCAGGAGTCCTCTGGCAGCAGAGGTTCCCACTTCCCAGGACGAGTTCGATGTGGTCTGAAGCCGCACAGCGATTACCGCTCTGACCGAGAGCTCTGACCCGAATCATAGTTCCAGCTGAGCCCAGAGTTCCGAGCGGGACCGGCGCTGAGCTTCACTGCATACAACAAGGTGTCGCGCTGTCCGTGACGTGCCCTGCCTTAGCGCCGTGACGTGCCGTTCCGCAGGGGGCACGTCACTCCGCTCCGATATAGGGTCGAGGTAGAGGCCCGCGCCGTGGCGAGGCGCCGCGGCTCGCGGACGGCCGCGGTACACCTGCGGGTGGCCGCGGTACACCCGCGGGTGGCCGCCGTACACCCGCGGGTGGAGGTCCAGCAGCAGCTGTGGGAGGTTGAACCAGCGGGTGGGCCGCCGACCGGCCGCCCGGTCGGTCACCTGGCTGGCCGGCCCGTGACGCTCCCAGCACCTGACCTGCTAATGGCTGCTCCGAACATAACTCTGCCGCCCGGCGGCGCTCACGGACGCCAAACTGGACTGTCATTTCCGTCCGCACCGGCCGCCGGTAATTAAGCCTAAAATATAATCAAGAATTATGTGGCCATTTCATTGTGAATTAGTGGCGGCTTTCCTTCACCCTGCACTGCTCCGGCGACGGCCGCCAAAGGCCAAACGGGTCGTGACTCGTGAGCGCTCGTGATCGGGCCAAGCAGCTTGGGGATATCGGGAGGCGCTCACGGAGCAGCGAGGCTGCTGGCGCGCTGAGATGCCATCCCGTGGTAGCTGAGGGCTGCGTTCGGGCTGCGTTCGGGCTGCGTTCGGGCCCCGTGTGCCCCACCACCCTCACCCATGGATGCCGGCCTGCGGACAGTCTCAGCAGCTGCACTGCACTCTGTCTGTTTGCACAGGACCGGGTGAGCGCAGATTTAATTAATACTTTAGTATGCATACAAGCCATCTGGCATGTTTATGGTCTTCACTGATAACCAGCTCTCTCTCTTTCTCCCTCTCTCTCTCTCTCTCTCCTCTCTCTCTCTCTTACCAGTCATGTGCTTTCTCGGTTGCGTTTAATCCCTGCACCTCGGCAAATGAGCTCCCTTACCAGGTGCGTTTTTTATCGCCAGGGCCCGCTGTAGACAGTGAGTGCCCCCCCCCCCCCTCCACACACACATATCGGTCTGCAATTAGCTTAACCACCAATGTTTCATCGCCACTGAGGAACGGAATCACTGGGCGGTAGATCAGATAGATCAGATCACCATCAGATCCTGAACACCTGCTGGGCTTTGCTTGCTTTAACCAAACGACAAACTCTACTATTGAATAGAAAGAGCTACTTTATATCCTGGTTCGTCAACGGACGACAGATCATTATCAAAATAGTAATGCAGTGTCGATGCGCAGAGTAAGATTCCCATCAGCACGCCAATGTAGCCTACAGTTTTGGTTCATCGGAGATAGCAGCAGCTGTCGCACCATTGTTAGCCAAAGTACAACCGATCTCATAATTTCACTCGGGTCAGAGCTCAAATGTTTCTGGATAAATGAAGGGGTTTGTGGAGAAGGTTAGTTAATCGGGTGATTTTGGTACTTCGTACCAACACTTGAGCAAGCATAAGGTAAGTATAATAGTAGCTCTCCTCTTAATCAGCACGTAAAATATTTAACGTGTGTCGCGTGTTGAATATTCGTTTTATGTCAGATGTGTTAAGGCACGACATGCAGTATTACTCCGTTATTGTGACGTGTATTACGTACAAACTCACTCAGTCCCCACCCGACGCTACTACGAGGGTTCCTTACACAAAATTTATTCCCTTCCAAAGCCCGTGCATCACAGCCGTCGCTCGCCCCCTGCAATTAAACGCCACCCGCTAAACAAGCCAGTTAGTTCCATGGGAGGCCGCGGGAGGCACGCCAGCCGGCGTCCGCTGCCCGTCCACCATGTCCCCCATGTCCACTGCGTCCACAATGGCAGCGGCGGTGGACAGCGGACGCAACGCGACGGCCGTCTTCGGTTCCCACCGACCGGCCCGCTTTGGACAAAAACTGGAATCGGTGTCATTTTTCATGTGTTTGTGTCGGCACGGCCGGCGGCGTTCGGCGGCCATATTTCAGCGCCGACTGTCTCCAGCTCTATCATTAGAGCCAGCTAACGACGCCAGCGCATGAACTCAGCGGTCCGCGGCGGCGCTGCCGCTCCGGACACACCGACAGACAGGACAGGACAGGACAAACAGCACAGGGCGACAGAGAGACAGAACGTACGAACAGGAAGAACAATACAGGTTAAACTGAAATTTGTAAATTTGAAAATTGTAAGTTCTGTCCACAGCCGCGCGCTGCCGGTCTGGACAGACCGTCAGACCGGTAGGACGGGACAGGACAGTAGGACTGACCAAATATACGGGACCGGCAGGACAGGACAGGATAGACCGAACAGACAGGACCGACATGACGGGACAGAGCAAACAGACAAAACCGGCAAACCGACTAAACAAACTAAGCGACGGACAGGACAGGACAAGAAACGAACTAGACCGACAAACGGAGGACACAGAACAAGCTGAAGGTCATATGCACGGAAAAGCCTGACAGTCGGATGGACAGACCGAGATCGGAGGAGTCAGGCAGTCGGACAGGACAGACCAACAGACGGACAGGACAGGTCGAACGGTCAGAGAGGACTATATGTACAGCTCCAGAGATGCAGACTGACCCTAGGATAGTTGACGGTCGAGAATAGGACAGGCGGATAGGTTAGTCGGTCAGGCGCACACACCAGGTAAGTACCTACCAGAGAAACGAGACACAGCCTGTGGGATCTATGTATATAGTAAAGAGTGTCTGTAAATCAGATTATGTGCAGAGACATAGCGATTAGCGGTACCTATTTTAATTGATTGCAACATATTGTGGTAAGTCAAGCAATATTTACCCTTCCATTATATTCGAATGCGACTAAAAATGAGTAAGTCATTCACTTTTTTGGCGGCGAGCTTAGCGTCTATTTTCGCGATTTCCACCTGTCTGTCACCACACCTATTTCAAAGTTTACATACCAGAGCAGGGCTGAATCCAACTAACATCATCGCCAGCGTAGCCAAGAATGCGAGAAGGCAAAACAAAGGGAGACAGTTGAGGCGTCGGTTACTCGCAGCGATGTCACTTTTGTGTATTGTAGTTCTGTAGCCGTCAGCGGGTCCGTTTTCATGTGAAGGGCGCACCACACAGCCCGTCCTGCCTACACTGACGGCCGTGTTCAGCGAGCATACAGACCAGCCGGGCACCAGCCAAAAATATACACATTAGATAGCTGCTTGCAGGTGGCAGCCGAGGATCATTCAAGCGATGTATGTATAGATGCACACTAGCTGCCGCTGGTGGGTACACGGAACAGCGTACAATGGTACACGGAACAGCCTACACTGGCAGTGGCGGATCCAGGGGGGGGGGCAAAATGGGCATTTGCCCCCCCCCCCCAAACGGCATGATTTTAACATTACGCCTATGGACGATGCATGGAAAGAATCGATAAATTGTTATGGTTTGCCCTCCCCCCCCCCAAAAAAAAAACTCTGAGCTGGATCCGCCTCTGTACACTGGTACACGGACTAGCGTAATAACTAATTGTGTATGGTACAAGGACCAGCGTAAGGAGTGGTACACGGACCAGTACACGCATTGGTTCAAAAACCAGCGTGATAATTGGTACACGTATACCAGCATAAGGACTGGTAGGTATATGGAAGGGCGCAGCAGCTGATACTCGTGTTTGCATAATAACAATAATATAGGGGTAACTATAGTTATTATATAGTTATTGTAAGTGCCTTGCGGGCGCTTGAGTTTTTATTTGCCTTTATTTTAGTGTTTTTATGTTTTGCGCCTTTTCGTTTCCTTGTCAATATTTCTTTGTATACACTTCGTTTAGCGGGCGGGCGCTGCCGCAGCGGCGGCTGCGGCCAGGGAGCCGCCTCGTGATTGGTTGTGGATGCGGGCGCCACGTGATCCACGTGATGACCCCGGGCGGTATCACGTGACCGGGCCGACCCCGGGCGCGCAGCTGACTGCAGCGCGCAGTCTGCATAGATGTCTTTGTACGAGCGTTGCGCTGTCGTCGCGGGACGTGGAAGGAAGATAACCTCGGTAAGAAAAGATATGTTGTCATGTTGCTGACATTTTGTAGCGTTCGCCTCCCTGAATTTATGTTTATGCACATTTGTATTTGTTTGTCTTTAACTTGTTTCCTCAGTTTGCTTTGGATGTTAACGTGTTGTTTGTTATTTTTCTTCCAGAAACCGTTTCGTTTGCCTCTAATAAACAAAAAGAGCAACGAGCGCGTTCCCGAAATAAATTTCGGACCTGCGGCGGCAACAGTTATATAATAGTTACTATATAGTTATAATGTAGCTATAAATATTATAATAAATACACGGACTGGCTTTGTAACTAGAATACCGAGCACCGGAAGACCTGTCAAAGCTTGCCGCCTGCGTTCGATTCCTCCCCCCCCTTACCGACGTCATCTCGGCGGCGACAGTGTCGCCATCGGCGGGCTTTGATTGTCCCCGGTACACTATCACCCCATCGCCTGGGAGAGCACTGGTGCCGCCCGTGTTCGTACACGCCTCGTGTGACTGCAAACACCGCCGTATCGACTCGAACGGCGACACTTTTTGCTCGCCGCCTTGTCACGAACGCTTGTAAGTGCGTACACACATTTGATCTGTCAAGTGTAGATCGGTTCGGGTATCATGCCAATCTGTATGATCAAAGAACTTGTTAGTTAACGGGATTAACTGTAACGCGGTTCCTAAGCAGCAATCGCTGCATGAGAAAGAGATTTCGTAACGAGGTTTGAAAATAAAATGCGAATGAAATTTGGTCTGAGTCATTTGCATTGTTGAGTCATTTGTATTACTTGAATTTAGCGCATTTATTACAGTTCGCATTTTATTACGCTGCAATGATTAACCCTAGAACGCCTAGGGGGGGGGGGTTGTATCAACCCCCCCCCCCCTGAGGTTTTTTCGAAGTGCACGCTAAACGGCTTGTCGTAGCGGGCTGAAATTTTCAATACCCTCTGGGGCAACCTTTGCGCATCTTTTGCCGAAAAAAATTGATCGGGTCATGTCAGGTCACGGAGTTATGACGTCATAAGCCTCCGGCCGACAGTTACCAAACGTGTGCGCCGAATCCCTAGGTTTTCTGCCGGTGATACCCACATTGTTTGATGGATCATGATGAAACTTCCCATGCATGTTGGGGCAAGCATTGGCTATCGTGTGGTGCAAAAAAATTGACCGGGTCAGGTCAGGTCACGGAGCTATGACGTCACAAGAGGAACAGCGTCCGGTACTATTTTTGAAAAGCGCCCGAACCACTATTTTGCTAATTCTTGTCACCTCAATGGGAATATGCAGCAATATTAGCTTCTATAGGGAGCAAATGGACCTCCCAAATCCAAAAATACAATCAGATTTCAAAAATTTAAATTTTGATTTTTCGAATTTCTGCCGCCGACTGTGACCTTGCCGACTTCCGGCGCTCCCAACGCGCCATTTTTAGAGCTAGGGAAACGAAATACATACCAAACGATAGAGAATTGATCAAGGAACACGATAATGAAGGTTTCAAGTCGATATCTCCCACTGTTTTGCCGCAATCGCCGCGGAAAGTTAAAAAAGTTTGATTTTTTTCGGAAGATTTGACCTTTGACCGGTCATAAGTAGGTCAAATGTTGACCTAGGACCAAAAAATATACCACCAATCGCGAGATCTTGTTGAGAGCAATCCGTTGGTTTTTTCCGCTAAGCTCTACGACCTTCCGTTTCGAAACGCCAGGGGGGGGTCGTAACAACCCCCCCCCCCCTGGTCGTTCGTGTTATGAGAAATGGCCTGGTCGTGCGAGGGTTAACAACTGACTGCTCATTAAAGGGACCCTCCCACCTTCAAAAAAGTTAATGAATTGGCATGAAAGTGATGTCGCTCGGTTCAGAAAGAGCAAAAATGAATATCTACCAAATTTCATCGAAAAATATTCACCGGTATTCAAGATATTAGACTTTTACTTTTGTTTACTTTTTGGGATCTCCGCTGTTCCTAGCGACTTTATTTGAAAGTGCGGCATTTGTTGCGCGCAAAGCAGCATATACCACCGCGTGCTGCCAAACGTTTTAGTAAAAGATTTAAAAATCGTTAGATCTCCGCTGACGTCACAAATTCTAAGGGGGCATACCAATGCATTAGCCCCTTAGAATCCGAAAACTGCAAGTTTGAAATTCCATATCTCCGAATTAAAGCATTTTTCGATGTTGTGAATGCCCAAACCGGTATTTTCAGGCCATGGCCACCAATTTGGCTATCTCAACTCAAAACTAATGTTAAGGTGGGAGGGTCCCTTTAAATTATTTTTATTCTGCCTACCCCGGCTAGTGCATATCTAAGTCAGCAGTGTCAGTCAGCTTTATTGAAATTTGAAAATATATAAAACGTGCAGCAAAGAGATAGTGAAGAGGAAGTCCAGGGCTGCGGGTCGGAGTAGGAACCAACATTGCATGGCTCAGTCATGCCGTACACCTGTTTGCTTGAAAATGTTACACTCGTTGCCCTGTCCAAAACAGGTTTTGTGAGAGCTAAGGCCGTACTTCTTATTTGGGGGAGCGTTTCCAGCGAAAAAAGCAGAAGACGCATGGTGCGTCAGAGCCAGCTTTTAATTCTGCATGTTATTTATAAGTTATATTTGCAATGTAAGGCCTTGGACACCATTAAGCAGATTCATTCAGGCAAGATAAAAAAGACCTGATATGGACTGAGAAATGTTCGGAGTCGGAGCCAGGGTGAGTTTATGAGGTCGAAGTCGGATTCGAGGTCGGAGCCACAAAAAAACTCCATCGGCTCCGTAGTCCTCCAAGGAACTACGTGTCTTGCTCATTTTAAGACTGGAACAAAGCACTTGCATCTCGTCTCGTCACATCTCGAGTCGTCTCGTCACATTTCGAGCCACTTGCCTTTGAATCATGATACATGGGCACTCCAACCAATCTTGACCTTCATCGCATAGGATTTGGTGATCACTGTCACTATTCCTGGTTTAAGTAGGCATTTGGCGTTGAAACAACGACTATCAGGAGCAGTATACGGCGTCCGATCCTCAATTGAACATGTATCAACTATTCCTGTCGCTGATTTCGAGCCGCCCATTTTGTGGACGGAGGACTTTCTCTGAGGACTTGGTCTGAGCACGTCTGACCTTCAATACGCGCGGAGGCGGGGGTGCAATGATCGGTTCAGTCACACCGGGCGGAAGGGGCCAGTGACACGGTCAATTGTCATCACTAACAGCTGAGCCACCCTGGTCACCGGCTCAGCGACCAGCGATCTGCGTCAGCTCTCAGTTGGGGCCCTGCTCGTCTCAGGTGGCACCCTGGTTCCTGTGAACCCTGTTCGGCTCAGTTGGGACCCTGGTCCCTTCTACTCTCAGGTGAGACCCAGATCACCGGCTCAGTAATGTGTCTTAAGATGGACCCGGATCAAATCATACACCAGACGTCATGGCGTCCGTCGCACGGCTCAGCCAAGCGGTCCCGGTCGGCCGCAGGGCACGCATCTTCTGCCCACTGCAGCACTGCCAGGACTGGGGAAACTGTGACTGATTCCAGCAGACGGAGTGTGACTGTGAGTGTCGGACGGTGGCGGCACTCGGGTCGGCGGTGGGGTCGGTTCCTCCGGGTGACCGCGGCCGTGGCCTGATATCAGCTGCACCCCGCACCGACACCCCGGTATTTAGATCGCCGATCACCACAAACACTACGCAACGACACCACGGTGGTACGCACGACCATGGACCGAGCCTGTCACGGGAAACTGGCAGTTTTGGGGAGCACTGTGGTCTGCCATCGATATAATATCTGCGTCAGTCGAGTATGTGAGCGGCAGAGTCGCACTGGGGCGGTAGATTCCTCAGAGTTAACCGTTTGTCGAATCGCTTGATGGTTCTGCGGGCATTATTTCAAGGCATGTCACATGCGGTGCCCCTATGACAGAGGGTTATCTCGCCGTTACCCGTCCGCCGCTCCGGTACGATTGAGGCCGTGTTCAGAGATACGATCAGGTTATTGGCTGCCGCACACGGAAGTTGCATGGCTGGTTCACAGCTGAACAGAACAGTCTAGAATCGGACAACTGAGAGGCCGGAGAAGGGGGACGTGGCAGCCCAGACGCCACGGGCGGACCGTGCCGGACAAGGCGGCGCTCGACTCCGCGCCTGTACCCACGCAGTTTAGCTAGGTGTTAATTAGGCCGCACACGGGGCGGGCCCGTGAGGTGCGCAGCCGACAGCCGGGACACGCCCCCGACCGCCGCCGGCCGGCGCACGGCACGGAAACACGGACACGGACACACGGACACACGGACACGGACACATGCATGGGTACTCGGGTACACTGACACGGACGTGCCCCCGGCCGTGCCGGCCGCCGCACGGCACGGACACGGACACATGCATGGGTACACAGATACACTGACACGGACACAGCCCACAGCCGCCACACGGCACGGACACACGGACACGGAAATGGACGCACGCGGACGTGGGCACCAAAACGGACACAGTGACACAGTCACGGATACCGATACGGACACAGATAAGGAGACGAGTTCCAACACAGATACAGACACTGACACGGAAACGGACACCACGACGGAAACCGACAAGGACACAAACTCCACATTTTCTTAATGTAAAGGTGGAGAGCAGCCGTGCCGTCGTAAAATGGCATTGAATCCTTTTCGTATCGCAGGATTAACAAAACGCTAATGGCTGGTACCTTGATACAATCAGACGGATTTTACTGTAGGTACTAAGCCTAAAACCACATGCTTCATTTCAGCAGCAACTCTGATTCAATTTATGTTGCAAAATACAAACATCATAAGGTGCATAACGCTGACATTATAAAACTATCAATCAAGTAGCGCTGCGACGCTTTTTTCTTATCCTGCATACTAGGAGTAATTTACGATCCTGAATTCCCCAAGTCATAGCCGCCTACATGAGCACGTTTTATGGCTTTACATTTGCAACGTTTTAATCCGGACACTCATTGATTTATATGATTGCGGTGTCTCAGTCGGCTGGCTTGGATCGGCCGCTCGACGACCGGTGACTTAGCGCCGACAGCTGGGGACTGTGTAGGGGGGGGGGAGGGCTGGCGGCCCCCGGCCCCCGCACTCCGCCCGGCCAACTCGGGCGTGTGGCACGGCCACTCTGCGCGGCCAACTCGGGAGTGTGGGACGATTACTCCGCGCGGCCAACTCAGGAGTGTGAGAGGAGTGGCCGTCCCCGTATAATCTGCACGGCCAACTCGGGAGTATGGTCGGAGTGGCTATGTCTCATCCACCTGCACCCATGGTTGCACTGCGTGGGTAACTACTAACTCCAATGGAACGTTCTCAGTTCAGAGCGAAGGATAAGTCTACGCCAAGATTTTCTTTTGTCGCAGATCATGGAAAAACTTAGAGCTTCCTGCATCGTTGTCGTTTTGAGGTCCCATCACGGAAAACCCACAGGTCGGTCATGTCTGTGACGGACGGCCCCGTGTCACAGTGGTGTACCACAGCGGTTTGCCAATTCCGCTGCACAGCGGCGCACCTGCGTCACACCGTGCAGGGCTGCAGCCGTGTGGATGGCTGCAGCCGTGTGGATGGCTGCAGCAGCTTGTGGATGGCTGCAGCAGTTGTGTGGATGACTGCAGCAGTGTGGATGCCTCAGTGCCTGCAACAGCTGTGTGGATGACTGCAGCAGCTGTGTGGATGGCTGCAGCGCGCCGCGGCCGTCAGGGATGGAGGCTCTGTGAGCTGCTCCCAGAGCATGCTCTGGTCCGACACATGTCGGAGGCTCTCGGAGCACACTGGTCCGACACATGTCGTCTGACGCACAGCTGTGTGACGGCCCACCTCAGACTGTGACAGATTGAGTTGGCTCTGCACGCAACCCCCACCCCTGACCCCTACCTTCACCCCTCTTGCACAGCCGGAAATGCACCAGATGGATTCAAGCAGTCCGACAGAGCCAGGCATGGCCGCATGGTCGAACACACAAATCCAACCAAAACCCAGCCAATGCAAACAGCTGATTACAGATTAGAGCCACGAACAGAGTCGAACAAAGTCGAAAAGGATCACGGCAGAATCGTTCAGATGTCAACAAACCTCAATCCATTACACACAAGAATAAATACTGCTCCCTGATGAAGCATCATGAGTCCTCCTCAGGTCATTAGCAGCGCCCGGAACTCCTTGCAATGTGTATGCAATGCATCACAGTACGCACGTGAAGTGGGTACGTCGTGTATCGCGGACCGGGGTTCCCGCTTTCGGCACCGTCCAGCCGGGCGCTTTGTTTGAGTGGCGTCCGCCGTGCAAATTACGACCCGGGACACATCAGATAGACACTGCAGGGGTGGCGGTCAGGGGGCCAAATATGAACGACACCACTTGCCCAGATCAGACCAGCTGAGACAAGCGTCCGATAAATGAAGGGATCCATTGGTAGCGTAGTCACTTCATAACAGTTTCATATAAAGGGCTCGGCACCTCTTTCAGGGTCTACCGTTTAGGGCCCGCCGTTTCTCTTTGTAGACTGGCGGCATGAAACAAATATATTTTTTCGGGAGCTGACGTTTTCTTGTATAAGGCTCATCGACACTGACCGGTTGTCTTAATTAAAAAGGCATCTTAATTACGACCGTCACCCTCATAACAGTGAATGGTTAGATATGACGAGCAGGGACAGAAACTGTTCCGTACAACCAGTAGTGCTAGTTGCTATATGGCTGATTCAATATGACCAGCACAATATTGAGCGTTGTGATTAGCCCACGGCCAACTCAGATGTACGAGAGGTCAGCTGATCTAAGCGACCGAACCTTCAAGTCGCCTCAAATAAAACGATAACGAACACAGTATCGGCCAATGAGTTTCCAGTTGGGTGGCAGACCCCGGCAGCAGTCGGTCCGTGAGCCCCCCCCCCCCCCCCCCGGTCGTTACGGGACCATCGCTGCGGTGATATCATCGACGTGATTTATTGGCAGTTCTTTTCAGCGCGACGCCAAGTTTGTCAACGTTCTCTTTGTATCAGTGCATGATGAGTGACTGTAAGAAAATTTTGTTGCAATAGTCTTTTGTCAGGATTCCAGAGCAGAACAAATGTAAACTGGATATTTTTCAATAGTATGGCATATATGACAAAAACTTTCAACAGCATGATAAGATTGACATCAGTTTCACGACGTCAGATCTTGCCTTTGCTCATCTTCTTTTTCCAATATTCATAACAAAGCCCAATTATCCCAAAACCGAGGTTTCGCTTTAGTTGTTTTTAGACGTACCGGACTCAATGGGACTTTCCTAGTAATTATTAACAATGCACTGTATTCTGAGCACTAAATAGTCCATTTGTTGGGATATTGTGACCGCGCACCGGCCGTGTGGGGCCGTGGAACAGGATGGGTCGGCGGCCCGGCCGTCCGGCCGGCGAGCCGCCTGACCGCCGCGCGGTCACCGCGCATGCGCTCTGTGCCGTGGTTATATAAGGGCGCGACCGTGACCGGACTGGGTCAGTCGGCGGGTCGCCGTGTCCGTGCTTGGTCTTCGGTCGCTGGAAGCACAATACACCGTGTCGTGGTATATGCAGCTTTACTTGGCCCTAACATATTTTGGCGCGGTCGGTAGGACCAATAACGTAAATGGGCTGCATATGAGTTTTTAAGAAAGAAGATTGCGATGAGAGTTCTGTGACGGCCTACGCAAGCTCACGGTGGAAAAGGTGGACGGAGCCGGTGAGTAGAGACTTTGGGTGGTGAGAGGCTCTCTCCAGTAGAGTTCAGTATAACAAACTATGGATTTATCTACCATTTTCCTTTCAAGAGCTTCGAAATTTAGTGGAGAGTCGGGGGAAGTGTGGCAGAAATGGTTCTGCCGATTCGAAGCTCAGACGGCGAGCATGAAAGCCGGGGACCGGCTGGCGGCTATGGTGGGTCTTTTGGACGGAGTCGCACTGGACACATTCGCGTCACTCACCGAAGAGTCACGGAAGGACTACGGCAGGGTGGTTGAAGCACTGAAAAGTCGATTCGGTCGGCAAATAAGCACGTTACAGGCTCATGCCGAACTCAACCGAGTTTGCCAATCACCTTCGGAGTCTGTTGAAGACTTCTCAGCCAGGATCAGAGAGCTGAGTGGGCTAGCCCAGCCGGCTCTGCCCAGCGACCACAGCGCTATGGAGGGATTCCTGTGCGGCCGATTCATCTGTGGCCTCCGTGACACGCAATTGCAAGAGAGGTTAATCAGCCAAAACGTATCCACACTGACTGACGCGGTACGCGTTAGTAAAGAATTCGAGGAGATGAGGAAGACGATCAAGGCAGTGCGAAATCATGAGATCGACGTCATCGGGGCGGTCCGCCCGGTCGGGGGTGAAGCAACCGCGGGTCAAGCAGAAAAGACTGTGACGGACAACAACCGGCTCACAGCCATCGAAGATCATATTCGCGGGCTACACGAGTCGATATCGGCCATCACAATGGCGCCGAAGACGACAACTGATGCGAGTAAGTCTCGCCGACTTCCCCGGTGCTACCGCTGCGAGCAGCCGGGTCATTTTCAGCGAGACTGCCCCGAGCGTAGCCGTGGTTCACCTAGCGTCAGATGCTTCGGCTGTGGAGAATTGGGTCACCTCAAGCGACACTGCCCCATTTCATTGCCGTCGACAAGGGATGGGCGCGCGCTGCCGCTCTGCTTATGTTGCGGGCAGCAGGGCCACTGGATGGCGGGGTGCCAATACTTCCAGGGTGGCAGCACTGGCGGAGGCCACTCCGAGACAAGAGCTGCTGATCCCCGGCGGGGCGCCGGTGCGCATCAGGAAAACTGAACCGGACTGGAGCCGTGGGACAGGTCCCAGTCCTCTCGAAAGCGTCCCCACTCACGGCGTCGGCCGTTCGGGTCGTCATTCACGGCGCTCCGACATGGGCGCTGGTGGACACTGGTGCCGACTTCACCATGATGCGAAGAGGATTTTATGAGGGGAACCCAGCACTCAGAGCAATCCGGCTCAGCCCGAGCGCGCGCAATGCTATCGGAGCGGGAGGTACCTCCCTCCAGGTAGTTGGTGAGTTGGAAAACCTCTTATTATGCATTGATGGAGTCAGCTTCCGATGCCCGGTAGTGACCGTGGCAGACGACCTCGTGTACGACGTGATACTAGGTCGCGACTTCACGTGCATGCATCGCACGGTCATCGACGACGACGCTGGCTCATTCAAGATTGGAACCATGAGCGTTCCCCTGCCGAGCCGGGAGCAGGTTCGACCAAGACGTGCGCGAGTGCGATTACTGTCGAACGTCGTCATTCCAGCACGGTCAGAGAGCGTGGTAGCCGGTAAGCTGGAGAGAGTGGACGGCGTGCAGAGTGATGAAATGGGTGCAGCCGGGATATTCGAGCCATCAACCGTAGCGGAGCGGGAGGGACTCCTGACTCCAAGGGCTCTGGTCGTTGCAGACGACGACGGGTGGGTCTCGATCATTTTGACAAATGTTGGGTCTGAAGAAGTCCGTGTTCTCAGAGGCAGTGACCTAGGGACATTTTATGATGCTACAAACGAGAAGGACTGCGAGTACAAGTTGTGCCTGGCTGCAGACGGAGGCGTCGAGGACAGTGATGATGATGACGTTGATGATGTGAGCTGCAGAACAGAAAGGCGTCAGAATACGACGGTGACAGAAGTACTTGATGTGGACGGATCTGACTTCTCAGCGGAAGGAAAGGAGAAGCTCAGAACCATTCTCAGCGAATATGCAGACATCTTCAGTCAGTATGCGGGTGATATCGGCAAGACAGATTTGCTCGAACACCACATCGACACAGGGGAGGAGGCTCCCGTGAAGCAGAGACCACGGCGGGTACCAGTTAAACTCCGCGAGCAAGTCGAGATGCAGAAGACGCAGATGATGAAAGATGGAATAATTGAAGAGAGTACAAGTCCTTGGTGCTCCCCAGTCGTCCTGGCCAGAAAGAAAGATGGAAGTTTCCGCTTCTGCGTCGATCTCCGCGCGATCAACAGCCGAACTCGCGGATGTGCGCATCCTCTGCCGAGGGTCGACGAGGCGTTGGATACCCTTGCGGGGGCAACGTGGTACACGACGCTCGACATGGCGACCGGTTACTGGCAGGTCCCGCTGGCCACAGAGGACCGGGAAAAGACGGCGTTCTCCACGGGCAAAGGACTCCATCAGTTCAGGGTGATGGCCATGGGTCTCAAAAATGCTGGAGCCACATTCCAGCGACTCATGGAACTGGTGCTTGCGGGTCTGGACTCGAAACGCTGTTTAGTCTACCTTGATGACATCATCATATCAAGCAGATCCGAGGACGAGCACATCGCAACGCTCCGTGATGTCTTCAAGCGAGTGAGGTCGGCGAAGCTGAAGCTCAAACCAGAAAAGTGCCGCCTCGCAAAGCGCGAAGTTACGTTCCTCGGTCACCGGGTCGCAAAGGAGGGACTCCTACCGGACCCACATAACATCCAGAAGATACTCGACTGGGCTCCACCGAAGACGGAAGATGGCATGAAAAGCTTCCTCGGATTGTGCGGATATTACAGCCGTTTTGTCCCACAATACATAGATCTCACGAAGCCGCTGAGGGAAGCCAAGGTGGTGGGTGACCACCTGACGTGGACGCCGGAAGCTGAAGCAGCTTTTGAGAGTCTGAAGCAGGCGCTGACTGCACCTCCGGTGTTAGCCCTCCCTACGTTCCGTGGTACATTCGTCTTGTACACGGATGCATCCGACTCTGCAGTCGGTTCAGTGCTCGCGGAGCGGGTGGGTGACACGGAGAGAGTCATCGCCTACGACAGTAAGGTGCTGACAAAGCAACAGCGCAGATGGCCAACATATGATAAAGAACTCTGGGCCATCGTTCACGCCATCCGGCGATTCAACCAGTACACAGTTGGAGCAGAATTCGAAGTCGTGACCGATCACAAACCACTCACGGGTGTACCGGAGTCCATCAATGTGGAACGTGACGGGACGGGAAGACGTGGCCGGTGGGCCATCGAGCTGAGCTCTTACCAGTTCCGGGTGGTTGTCCGGCCGGGCCGTGATCACGGCAATGCCGATGCGATGTCCCGGCAGCGACCAGTCAACGGCAATATCTGGACGGGTGAGCGCAGCAAGTCTTGTCCCGCCGAAACCGGTCAAGCACCCGTGCATACCGCAGCTACAAGAGCCCAAGAACCTGCTTCTGGTGAAGAGGAAGAATGCGGGGTGAAGACTCGAGGCGCAGCAGAACTTGACCAAGTCTGCGCACTGCCTACTGCGCCACCTAGTGCGAAGGGTGACCAGGCGGGACGCCTAATCACTGAAGCACCAGGACAATCGGAGTTGCAGACGGCGCAACAAGAGGACGAGGTCCTCAGTGTCATGCGGGACGCCTGTCTGGGCAGTCGGGAACCACCGCCCGATCACCCTCTCGCCGAGTGGGAGCTACTGCGTGGAAGCCGGACGCAGCTCGAAGTGCGGGAGGGCGTCCTCGGCATGAGGACGAAGTGGGGCTTCCGGGCCCTGGTCCCCGATTCGATGCGATCAAAGATCATGACGCTCGCCCATGACCATCCAACGTCCGCACACTTGGGACGGAGTCGAACAACGGAAAGAGTGCGACAGCGCTTCCTCTGGCCCGGCATGTTCGCGGACATCCGTCGGTACTGCAGCACGTGTGACCTTTGCCAACGGCGCCATCGCCCTGCACCGAAGAAACGGGCTCCTCTGGTGACGGAGGTCACGAGTCAGCCATTCCGCAGAATTGCGATTGACATCACTGAGATGCCGGTGTCGGAGAATGGCAACCGATATGCAGTAGTCATCATGGACTACTTTTCTAAATACGTCCGAGTGTACCCAGTCAGACGGCAGGATGCCGAAACCGTAACCACGGTGCTGTTGGATTGGGTTTACGACATGGGGGTGCCAGACAGGATTCACTCGGACCAAGGAGGCCAATTTGAGTCTGCGTTGTTCCAGTGCATGTGCAAGCGACTGGGCATCCAGAAAACGCGTACAACGCCCTATCACCCCGAGAGTGATGGTATGGTAGAGCGTTTTATGAGAACACTCAAGGACATGGTCGCCAAATACGTTGACCCTCAAGGAACGAACTGGGACGCTGACATCAAGGCGTACTGCATGGCTTACAACACCTCTGTGCACAGCGTCACCGGATATTCCCCGTTCTTTCTGCTGCACGGATTCCACCCGAAAACGCCACTCGATGCGGTCATCAACCCTCCGGATCGGGCGGTAAATATCCGGTGCTACCTTGAAGACCGTCTAAAGGCCATTTCAGAGGCTTATCAGACGACTATCAGGAAAACCCGGGCCAGTGCTACGGAGGCTGCGACCCGATTCAACCAGCGCGCGAGCGGAAAAGGGTTCGAGGCTGGTGACCGGGTATGGATTCGGGATAATAGGGTCTCGGTCGGCGGGAAGCCGAAGCTGGGACTGTACTACAAAGGCCCGGGCACCATCATCGGCCGCCTCGGAGGAGAGAGAGGAGTAACGTACCTCGTCCGTGACGACAAGGGCAAGGAAAAGGCTCTGCACTTCAACCAGCTAAAGCCAGCTGTGGAACGGGAGTCCCACAAACAGGAAACGTCTGGAAGCACCCGGAAGGACGACGCATCGGACACAGCCACAGAAACGCGTCCCAGGAAGAGAGAGGAGTAACGTACCTCGTCCGTGACGACAAGGGCAAGGAAAAGGCTCTGCACTTCAACCAGCTAAAGCCAGCTGTGGAACGGGAGTCCCACAAACAGGAAACGTCTGGAAGCACCCGGAAGGACGACGCATCGGACACAGCCACAGAAACGCGTCCCAGGAAGCAGACGGGGTCCGAGGAGACTGGATCGGATCCACTGGCGTTGTACTACCTCTGCCGGCGGGCCCGAGATCAGGTGGGGAATGGGGGCACATCTGTGCGGGGCGCGTATGTGACCAGGTCTGGCAGAGTGTCGCTCCCCCCAGATCGCTTTCAATCCTAGGCCTCGGATGCTCTCGATGTGCATCACCAGTGTCTGAATCAGTTTGTATTTCCGGTCGCGTTCCGGTCGCGTAGTGTGTCGCGTTTCGTTGTTACTTGACCAAGTGGAAACGTTTCTTTTATGGGGGGAGGAGTGTTGGGATATTGTGACCGCGCACCGGCCGTGTGGGGCCGTGGAACAGGATGGGTCGGCGGCCCGGCCGTCCGGCCGGCGAGCCGCCTGACCGCCGCGCGGTCACCGCGCATGCGCTCTGTGCCGTGGTTATATAAGGGCGCGACCGTGACCGGACTGGGTCAGTCGGCGGGTCGCCGTGTCCGTGCTTGGTCTTCGGTCGCTGGAAGCACAATACACCGTGTCGTGGTATATGCAGCTTTACTTGGCCCTAACACATTCAGATGATCAGACGGCTGTGCAGTGTGCTGTGCGTGCACACGCAACGGTGATGATGGAGAGTTTGAGAAATTGATGTAGCTGCACCCCCTGCTGCCGAAGTATAGCACCGCGGACCCCTCTCCGACCCGGTACCCCCCCCCCCCTGCTTCGGGCGTTGCGGACCACCCGCGCGGCCACCCCAGAAGGAGAAGGAGCTGTCTGCGCGCCCGGGGACGGGGACGGGACAGAGTTTACCGGCCACAAATCGGCCAGCGCAGACGTCGGACGGCCGTCAGCTGTGACATCCCGGCCCGGAATAGCGCCGCCAACAGAGCCGGTGCCGTCCAGCAGTCCGGCGCGACGCTCCCGACTGCCAGAACACCAGCTCGGCAGGTCAACGGACGCCTTCATCAACGTGCCGCGTCGCTGTTTCTGGCTTATTTACTGAATTATTCACTGAATGTTGAAAATTGACAATTTTAATAGAACTATCAGCAAAAAATAATCGATAGTAAGATTAAAGGGACCCTCCCACCTTCAAAAAAGTTTATGAATTGGCATGAAAGTGATGTCGCTCGGTTCAGAAAGAGCAAAAACGAATATCTACCAAATTTCATCGAAAAATATTCACCGGTTTTCAAGATATTAGACTTTTACATTTGTTTACTTTTTGGGATCTCCGCTGTTCCTAGCGACTTTATTTGAAAGTGCGGCATTTGTTGCGCGCAAAGCAGCATATACCACCGCGTGCTACAAAACGTTTTAGTCAAACATTTAACGGACGTTCGAAAGCCTGATGACGTCATCAGATTCCCGTAATGGTTAAGAGATAGGGACCACGCTGGTCCCACCCTGCAAGTAAAGGGAAGAAATTTCTTGAACACCATAAAGCTGCGGGGGTTGCGACCAGGATAAATGGTGGTTTCTGAGCCTGGCCGCAAACTTGGCTATCTCAACTCAAAACTAATGTTAAGGTGGGAGGGTCCCTTTAAGTAAGCAAATAGCGTTAGAAAATTAACCTTAGCCCTTAAAGTTATCATCTTCACATTTAAAACTTACTGAAGTTTTCTAAAAAATATAATTCGGGAATATGTTTTTCCAACAGGTCCAGCAAGAATGTCTTTCCTGACTCCTTAAAGCGTTGGAAAATGATGATGAAAAATCTCCCTTTATTTTCGTCCAAACACATCAGTTGGGGAAAATACGAGGAGCCAAACAAAAATTGGATTAGCCAATCAACGGCTGGAGTGGGCGGAGCGATGACCATATATGGTCATAAAATCAGACAACTTCATCTTTTCAATGCATCCTAGCATTCAAATGAAAAAATAAGGCATAAGAATGTTTTTTAACCACACACGGCCCACACTCACTCGGTGCACAATTAACTGGCGGCTCTAAATTGCAGAGTTACAACACAAGGTCAATCAATGATTGGCAAATATGGCGGATTGAAACAGTTGCGCCAAAAAATGTAAGCAGTACCGTAGTTAAAAATATCATTATTTTTATTATTTTGTGTATTGTTTTTCTAATTGTGGTTAAGTTATTATTTTAAAATTAAATATCTTTGTTTATTGTGATTGAATTAAATCTTTTAACAATTTTCTTTCAAAACACCAGTCCATTTATTGAATTGGTCAGCTGATGGTGACGCCCAGAATCTGCAGAAAAGCCGTTTTCCTATCGCCATTTTCGAGTCAATTCGCCGAATTTAATCAAATCACGCTAATTCCTAGTGGAAAATGGAAGCCTTTTCTCTCCGATAAGTGGACGCGATACCGCAAGTACCGGCTTGTTATACCGTTTTTTCACCCTTAGTAGCGGGGGCTGCATTTATGCCCATATATGGTCATCAAAAGTCCATTTATTGACCAATCAATTTTTTATTTTCGCCTCGTAGTTTCCCCAACTGACATTCAATGGTGTCACTTTGCCTGTTGTCCATTATTCAAAGAATATATTTTCCTATTGTACGATTACCTCTTACATCTCAATTTGAAGTTTGTATTACATTCCTATCACAAGTGGCGATCGGAATTCAGATCTCAGGAATTCCGATGTTGTCCAATGTCCAAATCGGAATTCGGTTGGACAAAACAAAATCAGACAATCACGTATCACGCTAAAACACATTTATTAAAGGAACCCTTCCACCTTCAAAAAGTCAATGAATTGGCGTGAAAATGATGTCCCATGGTTCAGAAAGAGCACAAATGAATATCTACCGAATTTCGCTGAAAAATATTCACCGGTTTTTGAGATATTAGACTTTTACTTTTTTACTTTTTGGGGCCTATGCTGTTCCATATGACACCATTTGGAAGCAATAATTTGGCATCTTAAAAGTGCAGCAGATGTTGAGCACAAAGCCACAGCAACCGTTTTCTTTAAGTATCTTTAAAAATCGCTAGACCTGCGCTGACGTCACAAATACTAGGGGTGATACGCATAAGCCCCTTAGAATCTGAAAACTGCAACTTTGAACTTAACTATCTCCGAATTTTAATGCGTACCTATTGGAAGTTACCTGAGTCACGTGCATCACTATAACTGTTGCATTTTCAATCCGTTCTTTCTTAGCTTTGTCAGACCAACTTAGCTTAGCTTTGTTCTTAGCTTCTTGTCTCACCAACGTCCACCAGTTTCAAATGATAAATATCCGATAACAACTATTTTATTGTAGTTATCTGTGATAATACTTGATTGCTTACGACGTATTTCATTTTTTTTCAGCGCCCGGCCCCTGACCCAGTCATGGCGGAGTTCCTGTAAGCAGAAAAAAAATCACCTCTAATTTTGCGCGTGGCACGTACCGTGTCCGTGACGGTCATCCACACGCATCATAAGTAGTTAAATTAGGTAATGTTTAAAGGGATATTGGATGTAAAACTAAAATTATGGTAGAATATCGAGTTGATTGTTCCTTAAAAGAAAGAGAATCAAGACATTCCTAGGGAACGGGGAACAGCCCCGAGGCTAGCCGGCTTGAGAGACATCTAAAAATAATTGGAAAATTAATGAGCTGATTCGCTTCTCAGATAATGCTTCTCAAAGCTCTGTACAGGTCAGGGTTGCAAGATCAGATTCCATTTGGCTGTTGCATTCTGTCTCAGTTTCGGCTATCGGCTTGCAATTTGAGATACATATCAGACAGATGATCAGATTTAGTTCATGAATTCGGTGTACCTTGTCAACCTTGTTGTCCTTACAGGACAGCAGTAACTTTACACCGAAAGATCTGCCAAGTTTCCCATAGCTCTGCGGCCGGTCTACTTGTATGTGCCAATCGGGAAAACCAGCAACTATCGCAGCCCAGCACAGCATCGGTTCACTGGCCAAACCTGAACAGTGAACAGCCTCATGATCACTGGCTGATTAGTGAAAACGAGCGATACATGCGCTGCAGACAGCATTCTAGCGTTCAATATTAAAAACTAAATGCTTGTAAGATCGTGAAATTTAATGCGAAATGATGTAAATACATCATAGATAACACCGTTCAATGCCACATTTCTCAACTCAGGTCTCAAATATATATATATGAACCTGTGTGATTTACACAACTTTATTATCTGAATCTTGTACAACATACGACGAGTGATTTGGAAGCGAAGAGCAGTTTAATAAGAAGTGGGGTTTGGTCTTGGCTTGATTCCTTAATCTTGCGATATAAATATCTTTTTTTTTCTAACCTAGCATGATTGCATTGACGGCAAAAATGATTTACACCTAAGCCAGCCGTGACACAAGACTCTGTGTCAATGGCCGTTGCCATGAAGCCGCTGATTGCATCACCCAATTATTACTAGATAAAATAATCCAGGATAAATTATAACCATTTATGATATTCGCAAAAATATGACAGGTTTTCTGGTTTTCTGGTTTCTGGTTTTTGCTGGTTTATTCCAGGATATCGCGCACCATGATCGCGTTCGCAACGCATTCGCATTTGTAATGCGATCAAGGGGGCGTGCTGACAGGGACGGTATTGATCACCCAGCCACATCAGAGTTTTTCGCGAGTGCACTGTGAGCTGTTTGCTATTTTACATTTTGTGTTTTATGCCTTATGTTCATTATAATCCATTCACACAACGGTAAAGTTGACAGCTAGGTTTGTGATCTTTGCTGCTGTCGCAAAATCAATATCCAGTGCTTTCATAGGTGGTAGTTTTTCTTAGGGGCAATTTTGTAGTTATGTGCGCGTTCCAGGAAGTGCGCACCAGGAACCTAGCTTGGGAACTGCAGGAACTGCGTGGGGAAACTGCGACATAAGCATTAGGCATATTCGGGTACGTCACGATCGCGTAACATTCATTTGCTCTAAGCGCGTGAGTGTATAACTGAAGCACTGAGCGGAGAAAACCACTCCCATTATGTGTGTCGGTTCATCCGTGTTGGGCGCGTGTAACCGATAGGCCGGGCCCGCGACCGGCGCTGTGCGGCTGAGCCTCCGCGGCGCCGCTCCGGCCGCACGCGGCGCGTGGCCGGCCGGCGCCGCTTTTGTCCGGCCGTCCCCGCCAGGCCGCCGGACCCATCGCACAAACAAAGACAGAAACCAGATTAAGCCCAATAAAAGCCATGCCGTCAATCAATAGCGGCGGTGCGGCGGCGGCGTACCTGGTCGGTCGGGTGGCACTGGCCGCCACTCACAGGGCGCCGCGCCGCCGGCCGACCGGCCCCCGGCCGCCGCACCGGCAGCTCCTGCCATCTATCGGCCGGAGCCGGAACTGACGCCGCTGCGGGCCGATTCCGTATGCAGCGTGCGGTCGGAGCGCGGCAGATCGCATCAGCGAGAGCCGGAATCTGACTGCGGCGCCGTCACTATTTTACCGTCCGCTGTCGGGGCTCCATAAACTGACCGGAGACGCCTCACGTTACCGGCCGGTGTCACCCGACTTCGCCGCACATTTGCATTCTAATTCATGGGCCCGGCGAGTTCATAAGGCAGACGCTAAGAACAATACCCGCATACGAACAGGGCGCCGCCGCCGCTGTGACGGCCGCCGTTCGGAGAAGCCGGCCCGAAGGACGGATGGCGGTGCCAATAAACCACTCGGTGCAATCTCGCTGCTAATCCGCCGGGACGGATCATCCGGCCGTCAGGGTGGGCCGGGACAGAGCGGAGACAATGCCGAGACACGACGGAGACATGGCGGCGAGGCACCGCCTGGGACCGACCATCAGATACAGACCGAAAATAAAACAAGATTAACGTTCTAGCTGCAGTGCAATGTTCGTCATGCAGAGAAGATTCAATCGGCACTGAGACCACGGCCTTCCTGGGTCGAGTGATGGCATATCAGACAGAAGTGTTTGGTAATGGAGCGTCCCAGCCTGTAAATCACTGCGGGCGATCATGCTAACATACTAAATCATTTCGACCTCTGATAGTATCCATCGAATACCACGACGGCATCTCATGCCTATAGTCGCCAGAAAACGTCCTTTGCCATTTTTGGAAAGGACATTACAGAGACTGGTTTTCAGGTTTTCATTTTTGATCGTTAGACTCGGTCGCAGTGTGACTAGTCAGAAGGACACCAGATTTTGTCCGGCAGTCAGACCCGAGAGCAGCAGACCATGTTTGTTTGGTTATCGGAGGAGCACATAGGGCCAGTAGTCACACCCAGGCCTGGGTATGGCCAGTAGTCATACCGGGGTCTGTTAGTAGTCACACCCGGGTCTGGGTCTGGCCAGTAGTCACACCCGGGTCTGGGTCTGGCCAGTAGTCACACCCGGGTCTGGGTCTGGCCAGTAGTCACACCCGGGCCCGGGTCTGGCCGGCAGTCACACGGGGGTCTGGGTCTGACCAATAGTCACACCGGGGTCTGGGTCTGGCCAGTAGTCATACCGGGTCTGTTAGTAGTCACACCCGGGTCTGGGTCTGTCCAGTAATCACACCCGGGTCTGGGTCTGGCCAGTAGTCACACCGGGGTCTGCGTCTAGCCGGCAGTCACACCCGGGTCTGTCAGTCAGCAGTCAGAGCACCAGTATACCAGGCTGTCCGAGGCTGTCCGAGCGTGGATCTCCCTTTGATTACCTAACAAAGACGATGGACCACTGAACCAGGACACATAGCACGGATCATGGTTCACTCCACGGACTACGTGCCAAGATCATAGACCAAGGGCGCGAACCTTGGACACACGGACCACGGTCAATGGTCCCGGACCAAGGACCACGGACTTTGACTACTAACTCCTCGATGTTGCAGCGAACAGCTCTCAGTCATCATTGGCATTGTATCCTTTACTGCAACTTTGAATATGAAAGTGTTAACGATTAAATAATTTAACTAGATAAACATAATACGGTACCGATACGAGACGCCATGTAATACAACCCTCCAGTAATTGTCGAGATGCAGATACTGTGCAAAATGACCTTTAGGCCATTACGGATGACACTGAGGTAGCAATGTGCAGCAACTATCACAATGCACTGCAGCTCGCAAAGAGCACTTCACGTCAGTCACTATGCTATGTATCAACTGTCGACCACGATAAATAGAGCAGAGGTTGACCGATAGAGTGTCGTAAAGTGTAGCTGCTATAAGATTTTTCGGGGTGTCGATCACGAATATCATTAAGTTTTGATCACAGATGATGTCTTCCTGCATTTAGGCCAGGTCGGGTCAGGCCAGTTCAGGTTAACCAGAGGGCCCCCCCCCCCCCCGGGTATTCATAGAAGGTGTCAACCGCCTCTAGTTTTGGTGCCTTCGTAACCTATTACGAAGGCACCAAAACTACTTCGTAAATTTCAAAATAATTGCTAAATTCGAATTCAGCTAAAAAACTAGCCTAGAAACATGTAGAACTCAAAAAGGGGACCGAGGTCATCAAAGGTCAATGACCTGACCTGACCTTCAGGTGACCTTGACACCCAACCTAATGCATGGGACCAACATCAAATCATATGTTTGAACGCTTGAAACCACGAAAAGACTGCAAAACGAGCGGCTAATGCGAGCCGACATGGCTGAATCGCGATTCCGGCTAAACATGGTCTCAAAAAGTAGGTCACAGGTCAAAGGTCATTTGGGTTAGGGTCATGGAATTTTCAGGGTAGGTGTAAAATTGATGAACGCGAGGGTATTGAAAGGTTCGTCGTGATCGGCCGCTTTTTACGCGAGTTATTTGCGAAAAACCTAAGGGGGGTTCGTTCACCCCCCCCCCCCATAGGGCACTACCTAAATCTAACCAAAACCAAGGCACTTGAAGTGTACCAAAATCAGAAAAACGCCGCTTGGTTCCGCTCGCAGAGGCGCCGCTTGGTTCCACCGACCGAGTCGGAAGGAACCACAATTTAGATGGCATTTAGCAACGCTGACTGCTGATGAAGAATGGGCGGCAGACGGGCAAACGCACTGGGACTATCTGAGTCGAGCCCTAACCACCCCCGGTTTGCACCACAATCCACACTTCTTTCAGCTCGGTCTATTTCGCAATGGGTTGAACACGACCGGTAGGCCAGCTCTACTGACTTGGGTTGAGGGACTACTGACCCATTGTAACTCACCTCTTGGTAATTATTACTCTCAAGGCGGTCTTCGCCACGTTTGGGGAAGAAGTATCTCTCACTAGGGCCGGCGTTGGAAGTCAAAAAGCCCAGCACCATTGGGTGACTGCGGTGAAGGTTTCGTGCCACACCCGCCGGTGTTACGGGTGAATTGTCCGCTGAAACACCGTCCGACACGGGCACAAAGCCACACCAATGCCGGGCAGCAGACTCCCTGGGCGACTGCTATAGGTGAGTACTTGTTATGGCAGCCGGCCTCTGAGCGTCTGCTTTACGCTGCCGTGCGCCCCTTCCGGGATATGGGTCTGCGCGGCGGGGCTTTCCACGCCAAACACTGTCTGAGCCACGTGCACCGTACCAGCGCGGCATGAATGGCTCGTGAGCGTAACGGTCCGGCCAGGAAAGCCAGATTAGCATGGTCCGAAAACAGAAACGGCGATACCATCTAGCCATCGCCTTACATCCACTGCAAGCACGCGAGGAATGGCAGCTTCGACCTAAACTCGCAAATAAGAACGTCTTAAAGCTAGTTAGAGTCAAGACCAGGGAAGCTTCTTTCTCGGATGAACTGTTAGGAAGACACGATTTGGAACATTCTCAGACATTGTTTTCAGGATGGCACCCAGCCAGGCACAACTACACACGTGTAGAACAGTTATAAACCGTTAGAGGTTGCGACTCCGCGGCACCACAACATCCGCGCTGCAGTGGTAACCGTTTTATCGTTAATAACCGCTGTTCTTGCAGCGTCGCGATTTGCCCACACTTATCTATGGCCATCTGTCCCCTGCACCTGCCCTCGCGATCTTCCGTCGCCCTGGCCCTCGCGATCTCCCCCGCTCGACCGCCGCCCTGCAGGCAGTGCAGGCCGCCTCGTTAGCGGCAGTGTCCGAGTGGACCGCGGTGTGTGCAGCAGGCTCACCACTCGTCCGGCCGGCGTCTCAATACGCTGCTCTCTTCAGGTGACGCGCGGCGCCGCCCACCGCGCGCCGATGACGGCCCGCCGAGAGGTCAACAATGCGCGCCCGGCACGCAGCGCTCCTCCCAGCTGATCAGCACCCGCTCCTCCCACCTGATCAGCACCGCCGGCCGGCCACCCGAACAATGCCGCGCCGGATCAGACCTGGCCGACAAATAGTGGCGCCGCTGGCGCGTCATCCCAGTGGGGCACTCGACAGGAAAACTCCGCCGAGGCACTCCGTCGAGGTACTCAGTAAGGGCATTGTTCGCCGGGGCACTCGGCAGGCAAACTCACCAGGCTCACTCCTGAGTACTCCGGTGCGGCACTCAGCCGAAGCACTCCGTTGACGCACCCGGTAGGGACCCTTCGAGGTCAGCAGATAGACTGGACCGGGGGGCGGGGGACAGGTGAATTTCCGATACTGGAAATTGATCAAGGTGCTATGGAATACGAAACGGGCCGTACAGGAGGGGCGATATGGAATAAATCTATAACTATACCAAATAGGGTTCCAGCCGCGTTCTGCACTCGTCTTGCAGCGGCCGCTGTGCAAATGCAATTAGGCGGCGCGCGGGGCGGGAGCCGTATTTCAGCGGCGGACTGACGGACTGGCTTCGTTACAGGTGTGGCCGCCGCCGGAATGCAGCGGGAGCGGCGGTGGACGCCGCACGGCGCCGGTCACACGGAGGCCGCTGATCGGTCCGATACAGGCGCCCGCCGGGGGCACCGGCTGACCGAGACCAGCGCGTCGGCTGCAGCGGTCCACCAGACAGAGGAGCCAGTGAGCCGGCCAGCTGCAGCTGTCCAGGACAGCCAGTGAGCCGGCCAGCTGCAGCTATCCAGGACAGCCAGTGAGCCGGCCAGCTGCAGCTGTCCAGGACAGCCAGTGAGCCGGCCAGCTGCAGCTGACAGGACACCAGTTCTTGCATTTGGAATCCCTAATGCTCTCTGAATGATAAATGCGGTATCGCCACATAGCCGTGAGTATTTGGCCGGCGTACCGGCGCCGTGGCATGCCATTGGCTCTGCTCAGCCACGGAATATCCAGCACAGCGGCGAGGCAATATTGGCGAATGACGTGGGCTGTGCGGTCAGGGGCGCACGATCATACTGCCGACCGAAACCACAGAAATGCTAATCCAGGGATATGATGCGATTGGGATCAGTGCTGCATGATTTGGCCAATCACGGGCGCGTGCCACGTTGTGAAAATATATCCGGCAAAAATGAGCCCCGGTTCAACGGAGCCCTGGTTGAACCAGGCCACTTTGGAATAGAAAGTTAAATTAGCGGAATTCAGCTGAAGTAAGCTGATCTAGCGACGCACAGTTCGAGTCCTGTTCTACTCCAAGCAGCCGGTTCGTGTAGACTCCTCCGTTGCGTGTCGTTTCCCAGATGACCGCCTATCTGGTACACCACTACACTGAGGTGACGGGCAGTGCTATTGTGTCCAAGGGCGGATCCAGCCGGCCGTCTTGGGGGGGGGGGGGCAACCCGTTGGGACTAGCCAAACCTAGGGTACCCCCAAATCTAGTTTTCTCACCGGTTTTAGGCCACTTATTTTTCACACTTCGCCTTTTCATCGAAAAAAAAAACGAAACGAAAACATTTGCAAAAAGTGAGATATTTTGTCTCAGCTGAGTCAAGGAACTACCTTTTTGGTAACGTAGAATAAAGGCTTAAATCTTCCACATGAGCTGTCAAGCCAGGTAAAGAGGGAGATTTTTTCTTAAATGTTTTCTTCCCTTTAGTTTTCCTTTGTGACCCACAACCGCTAATTCAGGGAGGGCAAGCTGCCCCGACGGTTCCTAGCCCTATGAAAAGTTGTAGGGCAGCGCCCCCACGGCCCCAGAGTTATGGGGGCAGGCTGCCCCCACTGACCCCCAGCTCCCGCGCCCATGACCACAAAGTTCAGGCCCATGGCCCGGCGTCGAGCTCAAATTCAGACTCGGCAATGTTGATGGTGTGTCCGAGTTCAGACAAGCTGAGCTTATGCTGGGTTCAGGCTTCAGCAGTCAGCTAGGACGGTTGAAGAGGTATCCTGTTGGGCTAAATGCCGGACAATCTCAAGCTCTAATTTTGCATTTAATGCTTAATTATCCTACTATGTTGAGTGAAAACTACCCATGTGTCAGTTTTCGAGTATAACTTCAAATAGTGGGTTTAGTTAGTGACATATGGTGGAGCATTAGGGGTTTTAGGGGTGCACATGCACCCCCTAACTGAATAAAGCACCTTCTCAAAATGACGCTTGAAACACTTCAAAAACAAGTACAGGTAAGGGGAAATTGTGTCTTCCTCTGTTCACCCTCCCCCGTATAGGGGGAGGGGTCGAACAGACCCCACCCCCTCGGTTTTTCGCGAATAACTAGCGTAAAAACGGCTAATCGCAACGGAACTTTCAGTACCCTCGAGTTAATCAATTTTGCATCTACCCTGAAATTTTAATTACCCTGACCCAAGTGACCTTTGACCTGTGACCTATTTCTCGCGACCATGTTTGGCCGGGATCGCGATTCGGCGTATGTTGGCTCGCATTAGCCGCGCGTTTGCAGTCTTTTCGTGGTTTCAAGCGTTCAAACATGTGATATGATGTTGGTCCCATGCATTTGGATGGGTGTGAAGGTCACCTGAAGGTGAGGTCAGGTCATTGACCTTTGATGACCTCAGTTCACTTTTTCGAGTTTTACATGTTTCTAGGCTAGTTTTTGGAACTGAACTCGAATTCAGCAACCACTTGAACATTTACGAAGTACTTTTGGTGCCTTCGTAACATGTTACGAAGCTGTTAGAGGCGGTTGACACGTACTACGAATACCCGGCAGGACCACTACTGGTTGACCTGACCCGACCTGGCCTAAATGCATGAAGACATCTTCTGGGATCAACACTAACACGATATTCGTGATCAGCACCCCGGAAAAGCTCAGCCACACTTACGACGCTCTAACAGGTCCCAATTTTCCCGACTTTTGGGTCATTGCCCTGACCTGGAAGGTCAACCATGAACCAATGACCTAAGACCTTAAATTGGGTATCATCGTCTTACTCTCGTCACGGGCATCACGCTCGTTTTTTTTTTCGCGAAGCTCTAGCTCGATCAGCGGCCAAACGGCAATGGGGGCAACGCCCCCCCCCCCCCTATACGTTCGCGGCTGACAAAACGCCAATACGGGCGAGGTTTAAATCCATATACATTCAGGCATGAGACAAGAAAGCTCCTGTTTAATAGTGTTAATGAACTATGAAGAAGCTTCAGCTATTAAGAAGCTTCTGAAATCTCTCAAGCTGAAGTTGATTATACTCAGTGTTTTTATGATCATTCCTCAGTTTTCTGACAAGAATCACACATTTGGCCATGGCAAACGTTGAAAATACCTTTTTCTTTAAAAAAGTGCCCAATGACAATCTTATTTTCCAACAAATTTGCAATTAAAACCAACCAGTACACAATACAGAACACGTGCCTATGAATGCGAATAACAATGTGATATCATGTCAATTTCTCCTACATGTTAACCTTCGCCGGCACAGGCCATTTTGACTCTGGTTGGCAGAGTTTTTCACGTTTGCCCCAAGGTCACTCAATCATCAAAGCAATATTTCACTTTCAGCATAGGAACTTTGAGAATGTTTATTTTTTAGTTTTCTTGACTTATGTCTTGGGGGGGGGGGCAAAAGATAGTATGGCCCCCCTTTGACCGTCTTGGGGGGGCATGGCCCCGTTGGCCCCCCCCCCTTGGATCCGCCCTTGGTTATCACATTTCCACAGCCAGTCCGTGTGCCAGTGCGCAGTCGCGCCCGCGTGCTTGCTAGTGACCCCGCGACGTTAATCCCATCAAACTCCTAAGCTGTGCTCCCGGCTGTTGTCTGGTATTAAGTCTCCTGGGCCCAATCTTATAAAGGTTGTGCTACCAAATGGCGTACTATCATTCCACCCCACTCTATTTACGGCACCCTATTCACGCAATCTTATAAAGAGAATAGCATGGTAATTCTATTCACGCCATTTTGCCCACAGTACAAATCAACGCCAGCAGGAAACACGCAACGTGATTGGTCAATGTCTTGTCGCCGTCGCTATTGGAAATTATGCGTACTGTTTGCGAACAGCAAAAGTTATGTGTTTTAATTTTTATTGGGCATTTATTTCTTTTAGAGACACACACATGTGTAATAAACAAATTATTTATGGAAAACGTGATAGCAAAGTATGGAAAACACCAACATGCTTGAAGAATTCTCCTGAAAAGTGGATTGCCGACCAAATAAATTTCAGCGAGGGCATTCTCGCGCTCAGAAAATCGAGTGAATAAAGTGTTTCTTCAACTTATCATTTGCATTTATTTGCTGTTAAGGCATTGCAATAGATTTGTTAAAGAATTATTTAAATAATCATTTAATCATAGCTCGGCTACTCTTTCAGTAATTGAAGTAACGCCGTTGACAATGAAGCTCCTACAATTTGAGCATCAGGATACGTACATTAGCTGGATCAATTCAAAATATAGCTTATTTTCCTTCTTGTCTTCATGAAGATAAAGCTACTAAAATTCGAAGATTACGTACATGAACTGAATTAGGTCAAGTTACAGCTTATTTTCCTTCCTATTCAAGCATAGGTACCTATTACCTAGCCTAAAGCTAAAGAGCAATTCCTCAAAAGATTTAAGTAACCAGTCTACATATCAAAGCTATATCAAGAAAAATACTTGGTTCAGAAGTCAGATCGAGATGCAGGAAGAGAAACAACAGATTGATCACTGATCAGTGACTGTGCCAAACAGAAAGTGAGGAAATACGAATAGTGAGGAGGCATTTATAATTTTTTGACAAACTAAGATATATCATCATTAATTTAAATATCTAATCAGAAGCCATGAAGTGCCCGTTATTTGTGTCATACGTGAGACGTGAGAATAGGCTAAAGACCCATACCGATTCTATAATGCAGTGGCTGCCAAAAATCTAAGACGGTTACTAATGCTAAAATCCTCTTAAAAATCCCCTTTTTATTTGAAAAATAAAGCCATATAACGATGAACACTCGTTTTTATGTGTTTTAGTGTGCATTTAGTTCCTGGAAATACATATTTTGAAATTGATCGTTGTCTGTATAATTAAGCATCATTATAGTAAATTATGAGTTAATATGTGGAGGATGTTTTAATCTTAGAAATATCATAATGTAAAATATTGCATACTTATATCATAAAAACATGGAATTTATCTTAAATCAATTAAACTGTCTGAGAAGCTCGTCAAAGTACGCCACAAATTCTGGCGTGAAATGGACGCCGCTGAAACCGCAAACAGCTGATGATTGTCGGTGTTTTGAGATGTGCACAGCTGCTCACGGTTAAAATCAGTTTACGGAATCCTCAAAACCAGCGGCTACCAATACCGTAAAGAGCGTGCCGTGTTTTCGATTTCACAGAGTTTTATACAGTTTAATTGATTTAAGATAAATTCCATGTTTTTATGATATAAGTATGCAATATTTTACATTATGATATTTCTAAGAAACATGCTCCACATATTAACTCATGATTTATTATAATGATGCTTAAATTATACAGACAACGATCAATTTCAAAATATGTATTTCCAGGAACTAAATGCACACTAAAACACATAAAAACGAGTGTTCATCGTTATATGGCTTTATTTTTCAAATTAAAAGGGATTTTTAAGAGGATTTTAGCACCAGTAACCGTTCTTAGATTTTCGGCAGCCACTGCATTATAGAATCGGTATGGGTCTTTAGCCTATTCTCACGTCTCACGTATGACACAAATAACGGGCACTTCATTGCTTCTGATTAGATATTTAAATTAATGATGATAAACCTTAGTTTGTCAAAAATTTATAAATGCCTACTCACTATTCGTATTTCCTCACTTTCTGTTTGGCACAGTTACTGATCAGTGATCAATCTGTTGTTTCTCCTCCTGCATCTCGATCTGACTTCTGAACCAAGTATTTTTCTTGATATAGCTTTGATATGTAGACTGGGTACTTCAATCTTTTGAGGAATTGCTTTTTAGCTTTAGGCTAGGTAATAGGTACCTATGCTTGAATAAGAAGGAAAATAAGCTGTAACTTGACCTAATTCAGTTCATGTACGTAGTCTTCGAATTTTAGTAGCTTTATCTTCAAGAAGGAAAATTTTAAGAGCTTATGACAAGAAGGAAAATAAGCTATATCTTGAATTGATTCAGTTAATGTACGTATCCTGATGCTCAAATTGTAGGAGCTTCATTGTCAACGGCATTACTTCAATTACTGAAAGAGTAGCCGAGCTATAATTAAATGATTATTTAAATAATTCTTTAACAAATTTATTGCAATGCCTTAACAGCAAATAAATGCAAATGATAAGTTGAAGAAACACTTTATTCACTCGATTTTCTGAGCGCGAGAATGCCCTCGCTGAAATTTATTTGGTCGGCAATCCACTTTTCAGGAGAATTCTTCAAGCATGTTTGTGTTTTCCATAGTTTGCTATCACGTTTTCCATAAATAACTTATTCATTACACATATGTGTGTCTCTAAAAGAAATAAATGCCCCATAAAAATCAAAACACATAACTTTTGCTGTTCGCAAACAGTACGCATAATTTCCAATAGCGACGGCGACAAGACATTGACCAATCACGTTGCGTGTTTCCTGCTGGCGTTGATTTGTACTGTGGGCAAAATGGCGTGAATAGAATCTATATTACTATTTGAGGAGGGTGCGTCTGTCCGTTACCGAGGTCCCGACTTGGTGGTGCTTTGCGTGGACTACAGGCCAGGCCGTTGCACCTAGCCCGGTGAAATTTGCACAACTTATAGATCAAGGATGCGCGACGTGCCTTTGAGGGGTCTCAGCTCGATCGGATTGATAGGGAGCGCGTGGCGCGTGCTCAAAAAGTGCAAATTCGCGTCATAGACTTTACATGTATAAATCGGCGTGCGAAATCGGGCGAAAACGGCTAATTTTGGCCGACACGGGTCCAGTTCCCGTGCAATATCTTGGTGACCAGGGGTCCGACCGGCACGGGGAAAACAGCATCGTGTACAGAATTGAACGGGCTATTAAATGGTGTGCAATGCAGAGGATAGCACGCGCCACGTGCACCGGAGAGGGCACTTTTATTTGAAAAATTGCGGTTTTTGAGGGATTTTGGAATTAATTTTATTTTTAGGTGACCGTTAAATGGAGCGAGTTGAATCAACGCCTATTTGCAAGAGAAAGGTACCGCCTCTCATATAAAAATTGTGAAAAGCTGATTGATCCAAATCAAGGTGGTGCAAATCACAGGAGAAAATGGTGTTTGTCAATTTTGTGCCACTTTATTAATCACACGGGGTTTGCTGCATAACCTGATGCCTTTGGCAATTGAATATGGTACCATTGGATAGAGCATTCAATTCTGTCCAATATTCACTCTTCATTTTTGTATGATGAGCAACAGTATTCTTAAAAATGTAAATGTTCCAAACCATTACATTGTCATTTTTAGCGAAATTCATCGATGGCCCCCAAAAGATTTCACGCCAGTTTTCGAATCATTCTAAAGTAGAACGCATGATAATACGACACGGGCACCTCGATACGATGTATCCTTTTGTTTTCTTACAAAATGCTTGGCCGTCAAAAAGCAATCGAACGAAATGGATATCTACCAACCAAATCGACACAGACCAACCCAATACCCACGGGTCAAAAAATCCCCCCTTCGCGTTGCGGAGCACGCGGGTAACCCTAGTTACCATACTATTCTCTTTAAGATTGCGTGAATAGGGTGCCGTAAATAGAGTGGGGTGGAATGATAGTACGCCATTTGGTAGCACAACCTTTATAAGATTGGGCCCTGGTGTCCCACGGCAGTCATTCTAACCAAACATTAGCCAAACATTGTCATTTGTCTAACATTCTTACTTAACATTATTGCTCTCGGATACTTAATGAAATAATTTTTATATATTTTTGTCCAGCTGATCAAGACAAAGCAATATTTGTCGAAATATATGGACTTGTATGCTATTAATTTTCATCCCAGTGAATTCCGATAAATACTTATCATCTACTATCGCATACTTGTCCTGGGAGCAGGTATTCGTTAACACATACAGTGCTCATCTTTATGCAGTTTATTTTCCAACGACTTTGGAAAAACGCTGTGTGAACGCGAACGATCGCGAGTTCACTCAACAGAACGATTGCCACACGACTGTCGCAGCAGAACTATGAAAACACGCTGTGAACGGTTGCCGATTGCGGGGACAAGGTACAGTCCACAGCAGAAGTAATGTGTGGTTTCAGTCATGGGTATGTTCTGCTTCTGAAGCTTAGGAACGATTAGCCAGACTACAATGGAACTTTTAATGTAGCTTATATGTATCGTCACCCTTGCAGCTGCAACTTTAGCTATTGACATCAATTCTTTTCGATCACTCCGCATTAAACAATCGCCAGTCAAAGCCAACTGTTGAGATCGGTAAAACCCTACATTACTTTAGCGGTGGGCTGTACACCTCATAACTGACAGAACGATTGCCATACGACTGTCGCAGCAGAACTTGAAAAAAAACGCTGTGAACGGTTGACAATTGCGGGGGCACCCCTCACAACAGAGCGATTACCACACGGCTGTCCGTGAAACTACCGCCTGCGCGACCGTCCTCCCCTCTCATCAGCATACCGGTCCCACCGCCCCTTCTCACGAGCACTCTGTAGCATTGCCCTAAGTTTGTTCTCGACGCACTTAAGTGATCGTAAGTCAAACAAAGGGCTGTTCCTTGACATCATAGTAAGTGCCAGCCTGCTAGACACAAACGTACCATCACTGATCATCTTGCGCACTTGCTTCTCCAAGACTGCCACTTCTTCTGAGCTGAAGGCCACAGCAGCTGGACGAGGCTCAGATTCTTCGGTGTCTGTCGTCTCATCACAGCCATACAGCACCTGCTTCATCTTTTGCACCGTTTTGGTCGCCTCCGCCCGCCTGTTTTTTGCTGAATAGGCGCGGAACTGCGTAGCCGACCTGTGTGTCATGTGGTCCGCCAGTTTACGGCGCTCGCTGTCCGTCAGGTCGTCATACGCGGCGGTGGAGGCAGCCTTCCTGATCATCGTAGGCGTCAGCTTAAAGTCTACCTGGAATCCACGGCAGACTTCGGCGATGTCGTCCGCCGGGTCCGATGAGGGGAACAGCAGGTCCACCTTATCTTCTGTTACCAGGAACGACCTGAAGTGTTCGACGTACACCTCGAGATGTTTCACCAGACCGCGAACGACCAAGTTCGCGGATCCGTACGTTGCGTTACTCTTGTGGTCCTTCACTCGCAGAACTTCGTTCTTCATTTTAGCATACTCGTCCAGTCTTGCATTTTTGATAACCCCAGACCTCTGGAAGTTCTGAAGGAGGATCGCAGAAGTTAGAAGCCGTCTCATCTTTACGGCGTCCGTCCGCCGAATGTCGGAAGCCACCGCGCACATCTTTGGGAGCTCGGCTTCAACTAGTTTCCGTAGCTCATTCAGCTGTTCTCGGGTGGGCAGGTAACCGTCTTCTCCGAGTTTATCTTGGAGTTGCGCCTCTCTATGTAGGTCCAGAGACGATGCATCGCGCTTCCAAGTCTGTAAGCGCCGTCGGGCGGCATCCCACTGCACAGCGTGCTCTGGCTCACGTACGCTGGCGAACCTTTCGAATTCCAAAAGGGCGATAACTGCCGATTTCACCGAAGCAGTTTGTGTGGCCCTCTGACCGACCAGGGCCTTCTGACCGACCAGGACCCTCTGATCGACCGGGTTCGGGGCCCTCTGGCGGACCAGGGCCCTCTGACCGACCAGGGCCCTCTGACGGACAAGGGCCAGGGCCATCTGGCCGACCAGGACCCTCTGGCCGACCAAGGCCTTCTGAGCTCTGACCGACCAGGGTCCTCTGTGCTTTGGCCGACCAGGACCCTCTGACATAGCAGGGCACTCTGATTGACCAGGGCCATCTGGTCAACCAGGGCCCTCTGACTAACCAGGGCCCTCTGGCCGACCAAGGCCCTCTGACTGAAAAGGGCCCTCTAGCCGACCAGGGCCCTCTAGCTGAGCACTGATCAGGGCCCTCCGACCGAGAAGTGGTCTCCGATCGAATTCAGGTGCATAAATTGGCCATTAGGTACCTCTTGCCTCCAAATGCACGTTCCTGCATTTTTTTAAAGGGCCCGGCTGGCAGCTGGGGGGGGGGGCAGCTGCCCCCCCCCTGTGGCGCCGGCCCTGCCCCTGTTCCGGGCCTATTCCTGCCATGGAGGGAACTCTTGCCAGAGGTGCTGCTAGGCCATGAGCACAGATGGCCTGGCCTTGGAGTTCTTGAGGCCGGCTACATGTCTGTCTCTGCATGACACACAACCGTACGCAGAAAACTTTTCCCAGAGTCTATGCACAGTGTTCTGCATTCCCTCATAAGTGTATGTACAGGCATATCTTTCTAGTTGAGGTTTATTTGCCATTGGGTCTACAGTGCAGGGAGGCTGGCGCCGCAACCAGTTCTTGCATTTGGAATCCCTAATGCTCTCTGAATGATAAATGCGGTATCGCCACATAGCCGTGAGTATTTGGCCGGCGTACCGGCGCCGTGGCATGCCATTGGCTCTGCTCAGCCACGGAATATCCAGCACAGCGGCGAGGCAATATTGGCGAATGACGTGGGCTGTGCGGTCAGGGGCGCACGATCATACTGCCGACCGAAACCACAGAAATGCTAATCCAGGGATATGATGCGATTGGGATCAGTGCTGCATGATTTGGCCAATCACGGGCGCGTGCCACGTTGTGAAAATATATCCGGCAAAAATGAGCCCCGGTTCAACGGAGCCCTGGTTGAACCAGGCCACTTTGGAATAGAAAGTTAAATTAGCGGAATTCAGCTGAAGTAAGCTGATCTAGCGACGCACAGTTCGAGTCCTGTTCTACTCCAAGCAGCCGGTTCGTGTAGACTCCTCCGTTGCGTGTCGTTTCCCAGATGACCGCCTATCTGGTACACCACTACACTGAGGTGACGGGCAGTGCTATTGTGTCGGCGATGACCAGCCGCTCTTCCCGAGATGACTGGTGCGAGCGCGTCGGGTAGCTGTTTTCTGGCCATTAACACATAACCGGCATACCACACGGCGGTAGATGATGGGGCTAGCGGAAAATCCAGCGCGCGGCACGGGTCCACAGCACGATGGGTGGGACGGGGTGGGGCAGGTCGGGACAGCATTGTTTTGGGTAGACTGCGACTGGACGCATTTACCCGCGCCCAGGTGGGGGGGGGGGATTTTTTGCCCCCCCCCTCTAGACTTTTCGATATATCTCCAGAACCGCTGCGCCGATCGTCACCAAACTTTCAGTACCCTCCCGGGCATCAATTTTACACATTGTGACCAATTTTTTTCCAACGGCCATGATAGGTTATCCGCAAATGACGTCAGAGTGACGTCATGTTCTGCCGTTTTCGCCCCCCCCCCCCAAAAAAAAAGGTTTCGCGGGAAGAGCTTTCAGGCCTATAGCTTTGAAGATACAGAAAAACGTTCTCGACATAAAAAATGTAGAATTATTAGGGCTACAAAACTGCTATCTCGCAATTTTGAATTTTGAAAGAAAGCGCGGTTTTAAGGCTCATGATTAATGATTATATAGATAAATGCAATGAAAACCCTAAGCCTCATGCTAATAATTGTATTCAAAATAGGGCCAAGAAAATGAGATTTCTTTTCTCAAATCTCATTTTCTTGGCCCTATTTTGAATACAATTATTAGCATGAGGCTTAGGGTTTTCATTGAATTTTGAATTTGTCGAATTTTGACCCCCCCCCCTAAAAAAATGAATATAATTGCCGACAAATCCAAAAAGTTTTTCGATTTTCGAAAACCGAATATATGTGATAGTCCCTACCAATTTCTATTCACATATCAAATTTTAGATCGATAACTCTTTTTTTGCCAAGTTATAGCGAAAAATCTGTTCAAAATCAATGACGTTTAATTTTTAAACTCAATTTTTAGCGATTCTAGACCACGTAGCGCAAAACAAAGGCCACCATTAGACTCGCCGTGACGAGCTGCATCGATTTGATACCCATTTTATGCAAAAATATCAACTTTAAAATTTGACCTTTTTTGACCTGACATTGACCTGACCTCCACCAGGAAGTGACCTAAACCGTTCCTGATGTTCTTATAACCAACACCATTGAGTTTGAAATGAAAAATTGGCCATAAAACATGCATCACACAGCCCTAGTGAAATTGGGTTAATGTGCTGACCCTTCAGGTGACCTGACCTGTGACCTGACCTGGTATTATCAGTGACCTCTAATAGCGACGTATGTACTAAGCAACTGACACCCTATCGCTGATTTTCGATAAAATGCGCTTTACTCGATGTTGTAGGCTGTAGCGCATTCCCTAGAAGACCCGTGAACGGCAAAACATTTTATCTTTGACCTGACCTGTGACGTCATCGGTGACCCTGAGGTCAATGAAATTGAAGTTCCTCCGACAAATTTGACAGGGCTTCCGAACGCCGTTTGAATTTTTCGGACCCGTTCAGTAGTTTCGGAGATACGGGGGGGGCAAAAATAGCCCCCCCCCCCCCACCAGGTCGCGGCCCGGACGGGGGATTCCGGTTGAAGCGCAGTCACGTGACCTGCGATATCTCGGTGCGCTCTAAGCGGAAGGGGTGTGCCCTTATAGGTTCGCGTATTTTCCAGTCAAAATATACATATTCGTAATGCTTTTTCAATTCTCTGTCCATCGACGATTGAAATTATTTGCAATCGTTACGACACAAATAAATAGGCTCAAAAGTTAACGAACCTATAAGGGCACACCCCTTCCGCTTAGAGCGCACCGAGATATCGCAGGTCACGTGACTGCGCTTCAACCGGAATCCCCCGTCCGGGCCGCGACCTGGTGGGGGGGGGGGGGCTATTTTTGCCCCCCCCCCCCCGTATCTCCGAAACTACTGAACGGGTCCGAAAAATTCAAACGGCGTTCGGAAGCCCTGTCAAATTTGTCGGAGGAACTTCAATTTCATTGACCTCAGGGTCACCGATGACGTCACAGGTCAGGTCAAAGATAAAATGTTTTGCCGTTCACGGGTCTTCTAGGGAATGCGCTACAGCCTACAACATCGAGTAAAGCGCATTTTATCGAAAATCAGCGATAGGGCGTCAGTTGCTTAGTACATACGTCGCTATTAGAGGTCACTGATAATACCAGGTCAGGTCACAGGTCAGGTCACCTGAAGGGTCAGCACATTAACCCAATTTCACTAGGGCTGTGTGATGCATGTTTTATGGCCAATTTTTCATTTCAAACTCAATGGTGTTGGTTATAAGAACATCAGGAACGGTTTAGGTCACTTCCTGGTGGAGGTCAGGTCAATGTCAGGTCAAAAAAGGTCAAATTTTAAAGTTGATATTTTTGCATAAAATGGGTATCAAATCGATGCAGCTCGTCACGGCGAGTCTAATGGTGGCCTTTGTTTTGCGCTACGTGGTCTAGAATCGCTAAAAATTGAGTTTAAAAATTAAACGTCATTGATTTTGAACAGATTTTTCGCTATAACTTGGCAAAAAAAGAGTTATCGATCTAAAATTTGATATGTGAATAGAAATTGGTAGGGACTATCACATATATTCGGTTTTCGAAAATCGAAAAACTTTTTGGATTTGTCGGCAATTATATTCATTTTTTTAGGGGGGGGGGGTCAAAATTCGACAAATTCAAAATTCAATGAAAACCCTAAGCCTCATGCTAATAATTGTATTCAAAATAGGGCCAAGAAAATGAGATTTGAGAAAAGAAATCTCATTTTCTTGGCCCTATTTTGAATACAATTATTAGCATGAGGCTTAGGGTTTTCATTGCATTTATCTATATAATCATTAATCATGAGCCTTAAAACCGCGCTTTCTTTCAAAATTCAAAATTGCGAGATAGCAGTTTTGTAGCCCTAATAATTCTACATTTTTTATGTCGAGAACGTTTTTCTGTATCTTCAAAGCTATAGGCCTGAAAGCTCTTCCCGCGAAACCTTTTTTTTTGGGGGGGGGCGAAAACGGCAGAACATGACGTCACTCTGACGTCATTTGCGGATAACCTATCATGGCCGTTGGAAAAAAATTGGTCACAATGTGTAAAATTGATGCCCGGGAGGGTACTGAAAGTTTGGTGACGATCGGCGCAGCGGTTCTGGAGATATATCGAAAAGTCTAGAGGGGGGGGGGGGGGCAAAAAATCCCCCCCCACCTGGGCGCGGGTAAATGCGTCCAGTCGCAGTCTACCCAAAACAATGCTGTCCCGACCTGCCCCACCCCGTCCCACCCATCGTGCTGTGGACCCGTGCCGCGCGCTGGATTTTCCGCTAGCCCCATCATCTACCGCCGTGTGGTATGCCGGTTATGTGTTAATGGCCAGAAAACAGCTACCCGACGCGCTCGCACCAGTCATCTCGGGAAGAGCGGCTGGTCATCGCCGACACAATCAGTGGCGGATCCTGGGGGGGGTCCACGGGGTCATGACCCCCCCCAAAAGGTCTGAGAGGGTCATTTGACCCCCCCCAAAAGCCGAAGACCTAAATGCGCTATAGACGCCGTCTTGCATGCTCAAAATCACATGTCAAACACTTCTGAGCTAATACCTTTGTTTTTCTGGATCGTGTTGCGTGAAAAGGCGTATTGAAGGCCAGAATCTTACTCATTTTTGTCTCAACCGTGCGAGCACCAGGGGATGATCCAGGAAAACTCCAAGGGGATGGTCATGAATTTAATTCGTGGTGCCCCTACCTATACGCAAAATTAAAAACTCAACGGATTTCGGCCACTTAATTTTGGTGATGTCCTATTTCCATTTTTTTATTTTGTTTGTTTTATTTTTAGTGCCCCTGGGCCCTGGCAGGTCAAAATCACGTCGGAGGCGAAAGAAATTCACGGGAATCCCAAAAATCACGTCAGGACATTCAGGGCACTCTGACCAGCCTGACAGCTAGGGCCCTTCTTACTTCCTGGGGCCTCCAGTGAATAACCGCTAGTGTCTGTGTCGGCCCCTCTGACTCCTCAGTAGGTAGGAGGCCCTCTGTAGAGGAGACCCTCTGTGGAAAGGAGACCGCCTGAATGCAGAAGGCCCTCTGAAGAGAGGAGACCCGCTGTAGAGAGAAGGCCCTCTGAAGAAAGGAGGCTCTCTGTAGAGAAGAGGCCCTCTGAAGAGAGGAAGCCCTTTGCAGAGATGAGGTCCTCTGGCTCTTTGAAGAGAGGAGGTCCTCTGTAAAGGAGGCCCTCTGAAAGGGAGAGACCCTCAGTAGAGAGGAAGCCCTCTGTAGAGAGGAAGCCTTCTGTAGTTAAGAGGCCCTGTGAAAAGAGGAGGCCCGCAGTAGAGATCGGTGGTCCTCTGTAGAGAGGAGACCCCCTCTGTGTTTTGACAAATGTTTTTGCAAATTTTTCGCGGCGCTTCGCGCCGCCGATTCATGTACATACGTACAGGTCAATATGAAATCGTGACTGTAATTACATAAACCAACCGTGTCAAATTGAATCAGAATTCATATGTGTACTGTGAAGAAACTCCGGCTTGTACTGCCATGCTAAAAGGGTGGTAAAATTTGTGTTTTGGAGCGGAGCTGTGTTTTGACACATTCTTTTGCAAATGTTCTCGGCGCTTCGCGCCGCCGATTTATACACCAATCAATAAGAGAGATCGTGACTGTAATAACACCAACCGTGTCAAATTGAATCGGAATTCATATGTGCACTGTGAAGGAACTCCGGCTTGTACTAGCATGCTAAAAGGGTTGTAATATTTGTGTTTTAGAGCTGTGTTTTGACAACTTTTTTCAAATTTTTGCGGCGCTTCGCGCCGCCGATTCATACACAGGTCAATAAGAGAGATCGTGACTGTATGCTACTAATGCATTGGGCATTAGACTAATGCATAAGTGAGGTAACTATATCTACTACTTCTGGGTTTTTAAGTCGGTCGATCCGCCCCCCCCCCCCCAGTAAAAAAATCCGTGGCGACGCTCCTCTATAGGTGGGTTTCACTAACTAAAACTACTGAGCCGAGTGACTTACGATAAAACTTCAACTCAGAAACGACGAAGATCAAATGTCATTGGATCTCGACATACTCGCTCCCTACCCCCCCCCCCCCCCCGGTCGTCAGAATTCATTCATCAGACCTGGCATGTCGGCCGACTGGTGACCCCCCCCAAAACGTTCCCCTAGATCCGCCCTTGAACATATGTACACTACGCGATCGGGCACAGCTCGTCACTACAGGCCGCTCGACGGCCGGTGACTTAGCGCCGACAGCTGGGGACTGTGTGTGGGGGGGGGGCGGCCCCCGGCCCCCGCACTCCGCCCGGCCAACTCGGGAGTGTGGGACGGCCACTCTGCGCGGCCAACTCGGGAGTGTGGCACGGCCACTCTGCGCGGCCAACTCGGGAGTGTGGCACGGCCACTCTGCGCGGCCACAACTCGGGAGTGTGGGACGATTACTCCGCGCGGCCAACTTAGGAGTGTGGGACGGCCACTCTGCGCGGCCAACTCGGGAATGTGGGACGGCCATATGCGCGGCCAACTCGGGAGTGTGGGACGGCCACTCTGCGCGGCAAACTCAGGAGTGTGAGAGGAGTGGCCGTCCCCGCACTCCGCCCGGCAAACTCGGGAGAGTTCACACTTCACACTCCACCCAGCTAACTCGAGAGCTCACACTCCGCCCGGCCAACTCGGGAGTGTGGTCGGAGTGGCTAGTCTCATCCACCTGCACCTGGTCGCACTGCGTGGGTAACTACTAACTCCAACGGACCGTTCTCAGTTCAGAGCGAAGGATAAGTCTACGCCAATATTTTCTTTTGTCGTAGATCATAGAAAAACTTAGGGCTTCCTGCATGTCCAGGACAGCCAGTCAGCCGGCCAGCTGCAGCTGTCCAGGACAGCCGGTGAGCCGGCCAGCTGCAGCTGTCCAGGACAGCCGGTGAGCCGGCCAGCTGCAGCTGTCCAGGACAGCCAGTGAGCCGGCCAGCTGCAGCTGTCCAGGACAGCCGGTCAGCGGGCCAGCTGCAGCTGTCCAGCACAGCCCCAGCCAGTTCTTGAGGCCGGCTACATGTCTGTCTCTGCATGACACACAACCGTACGCAGAAAACTTTTCCCAGAGTCTATGCACAGTGTTCTGCATTCCCTCATAAGTGTATGTACAGGCATATCTTTCTAGTTGAGGTTTATTTGCCATTGGGTCTACAGTGCAGGGAGGCTGGCGCCGCAACCAGTTCTTGCATTTGGAATCCCTAATGCTCTCTGAATGATAAATGCGGTATCGCCACATAGCCGTGAGTATTTGGCCGGCGTACCGGCGCCGTGGCATGCCATTGGCTCTGCTCAGCCACGGAATATCCAGCACAGCGGCGAGGCAATATTGGCGAATGACGTGGGCTGTGCGGTCAGGGGCGCACGATCATACTGCCGACCGAAACCACAGAAATGCTAATCCAGGGATATGATGCGATTGGGATCAGTGCTGCATGATTTGGCCAATCACGGGCGCGTGCCACGTTGTGAAAATATATCCGGCAAAAATGAGCCCCGGTTCAACGGAGCCCTGGTTGAACCAGGCCACTTTGGAATAGAAAGTTAAATTAGTGGAATTCAGCTGAAGTAAGCTGATCTAGCGACGCACAGTTCGAGTCCTGTTCTACTCCAAGCAGCCGGTTCGTGTAGACTCCTCCGTTGCGTGTCGTTTCCCAGATGACCGCCTATCTGGTACACCACTACACTGAGGTGACGGGCAGTGCTATTGTGTCGGCGATGACCAGCCGCTCTTCCCGAGATGACTGGTGCGAGCGCGTCGGGTAGCTGTTTTCTGGCCATTAACACATAACCGGCATACCACACGGCGGTAGATGATGGGGCTAGCGGAAAATCCAGCGCGCGGCACGGGTCCACAGCACGATGGGTGGGACGGGGTGGGGCAGGTCGGGACAGCATTGTTTTGGGTAGACTGCGACTGGACGCATTTACCCGCGCCCAGGTGGGGGGGGGGATTTTTTGCCCCCCCCTCTAGACTTTTCGATATATCTCCAGAACCGCTGCGCCGATCGTCACCAAACTTTCAGTACCCTCCCGGGCATCAATTTTACACATTGTGACCAATTTTTTTCCAACGGCCATGATAGGTTATCCGCAAATGACGTCAGAGTGACGTCATGTTCTGCCGTTTTCGCCCCCCCCCCAAAAAAAAAAGGTTTCGCGGGAAGAGCTTTCAGGCCTATAGCTTTGAAGATACAGAAAAACGTTCTCGACATAAAAAATGTAGAATTATTAGGGCTACAAAACTGCTATCTCGCAATTTTGAATTTTGAAAGAAAGCGCGGTTTTAAGGCTCATGATTAATGATTATATAGATAAATGCAATGAAAACCCTAAGCCTCATGCTAATAATTGTATTCAAAATAGGGCCAAGAAAATGAGATTTCTTTTCTCAAATCTCATTTTCTTGACCCTATTTTGAATACAATTATTAGCATGAGGCTTAGGGTTTTCATTGAATTTTGAATTTGTCGAATTTTGACCCCCCCCCCCTAAAAAAATGAATATAATTGCCGACAAATCCAAAAAGTTTTTCGATTTTCGAAAACCGAATATATGTGATAGTCCCTACCAATTTCTATTCACATATCAAATTTTAGATCGATAACTCTTTTTTTGCCAAGTTATAGCGAAAAATCTGTTCAAAATCAATGACGTTTAATTTTTAAACTCAATTTTTAGCGATTCTAGACCACGTAGCGCAAAACAAAGGCCACCATTAGACTCGCCGTGACGAGCTGCATCGATTTGATACCCATTTTATGCAAAAATATCAACTTTAAAATTTGACCTTTTTTGACCTGACATTGACCTGACCTCCACCAGGAAGTGACCTAAACCGTTCCTGATGTTCTTATAACCAACACCATTGAGTTTGAAATGAAAAATTGGCCATAAAACATGCATCACACAGCCCTAGTGAAATTGGGTTAATGTGCTGACCCTTCAGGTGACCTGACCTGTGACCTGACCTGGTATTATCAGTGACCTCTAATAGCGACGTATGTACACTCGGGGGCAGATTGATGTTCCACAACTCTTTATCCACCGGGTTCCTATGGCTCAGCATTGGCAGCAGCCGCCTGGTACCGGTAGACTGTGCCGCTTCACTTACTTGTCAAGCGGCACAGCCTACCCACACCGTATGCCACCGGTCTGGGTCGGTGGCTGGAAGGCGATGTGGGCCGCCTGTGACGTCAGCGCAGCGGCGAGGGCCGAGCCCGGAGGCATGGCTCGGGTCGGCGCGGCGCGGCGGCTGGCGAGGGCTGGGGAGTGAGGTGGGGTGGGAGCACGGACCATCGCGCGGCTGAGCGAGTGTAGTTAGCTTTCGCGTCTCAAGGCGCCAATTATTCTACCCAACAATTGTGCTAAAGCAGAACTTAAAATGTCCTATCCCCAAGACAGCGCCTATCATCATACTTGCCATGCACATTACGGCACACTTAAACGTGGCATTGGGACAGCCGATAGAATTTATATCACACGTGCATCGAGGTGCGGAGCTACATTTTTTTTTTTTTTAACAGATGAGTATTAAGGCCTTGATTGAGCTCATTGATGTCTATTATTTCGCACAGCTATCGTCCAGAGACGTGGGAACTGGGGTTTTTGGATAGCGCGGCGTCCCAACTTTAAGCAACTCTTACTGTTCCTCTAATGTGTGGTCGCAGCCACCAATAGCAAACCGTTCCATCTAGGAACAAATAAGTCACGCACCCGGGACGGTTCGAACCGGGTTTCTCCAACCGGTCACCCTACGACGTTAGCGTGTATCCACTGAGCTGCCGAAACCAGCGACCACCCGCCGCGGTCAAACGCGATCAAATGTCACAATACTGTCGTTGGCGGTCAGCGGGTGAATGTAGTTTTGTTTTGTGCAGACGAGGACCATTCTCGGTAGCTCAGTGGATGAACGCTCGTGTCGTGAATTGGCCGGTGGGAGAAGCCCGGTTCGAACCCCCCTGAGTGGCCGACTTTTTGGCTCCTAGTTGCAACGGTTTGCTATTGGGGGCTGCGACCACATATTAGAGCAACAGTAATAATCGCTTTAAATTGGGGCGTTGGCTGCGGCACTACTCATAACCCCCAGTTCCCACGTCTCTGGATGATTGCCGTGCGAAACAATAGACACCAATCTGCTCAATCAAGGCCTTAATACTGATATGTTATACAAAATATAGCTCCGCAGCTCGATGCACGAGTGACATAAGTTCTATCGGCTGTCCCATTGCCACGCGTGCATTGCAAGTATGATGATAGGCGCTGTCTTGGGGATAGGACATTTTAACAACTGCTTTAGCACAATTATTAGGTAGAATAATTGGCGCCTTGAGACGCGAAAGTTAGCTACACTCGCGTCAGCAGCGCGATGTCCGTGCTCCCACCCCACCTCACTCTCCAGCCCTCGCCAGCCGCCGCGCCGCGACGACCCGAGCCATGCCTCCGGGCTCGGCACTCACCGCTGCGCTGACGTCACAGGCGGCCCACATCGCCTTCCAGCCACCGACCCAGACCGGTGGCATACGGTGTGGGTAGGCTGTGCCGCTTGACAAGTAAGTGAAGCGGCACAGTCTACCGGTACCAGGCGGCTGCTGCCAATGCTGAGCCATAGGAACCCGGTGGATAAAGAGTTGTAGAACATCAATCTGCCCCCGAGTGTACTAAGCAACTGACGCCCTATCGCTGATTTTCGATAAAATGCGCTTTACTCGATGTTGTAGGCTGTAGCGCATTCCCTAGAAGACCCGTGAACGGCAAAACATTTTATCTTTGACCTGACCTGTGACGTCATCGGTGACCCTGAGGTCAATGAAATTGAAGTTCCTCCGACAAATTTGACAGGGCTTCCGAACGCCGTTTGAATTTTTCGGACCCGTTCAGTAGTTTCGGAGATACGGGGGGGGGGCAAAAATAGCCCCCCCCCCCCCACCAGGTCGCGGCCCGGACGGGGGATTCCGGTTGAAGCGCAGTCACGTGACCTGCGATATCTCGGTGCGCTCTAAGCGGAAGGGGTGTGCCCTTATAGGTTCGTTAACTTTTGAGCCTATTTATTTGTGTCGTAACGATTGCAAATAATTTCAATCGTCGATGGACAGAGAATTGAAAAAGCATTACGAATATGTATATTTTGACTGGAAAATACGCGAACCTATAAGGGCACACCCCTTCCGCTTAGAGCGCACCGAGATATCGCAGGTCACGTGACTGCGCTTCAACCGGAATCCCCCGTCCGGGCCGCGACCTGGTGGGGGGGGGGGGCTATTTTTGCCCCCCCCCCGTATCTCCGAAACTACTGAACGGGTCCGAAAAATTCAAACGGCGTTCGGAAGCCCTGTCAAATTTGTCGGAGGAACTTCAATTTCATTGACCTCAGGGTCACCGATGACGTCACAGGTCAGGTCAAAGATAAAATGTTTTGCCGTTCACGGGTCTTCTAGGGAATGCGCTACAGCCTACAACATCGAGTAAAGCGCATTTTATCGAAAATCAGCGATAGGGCGTCAGTTGCTTAGTACATACGTCGCTATTAGAGGTCACTGATAATACCAGGTCAGGTCACAGGTCAGGTCACCTGAAGGGTCAGCACATTAACCCAATTTCACTAGGGCTGTGTGATGCATGTTTTATGGCCAATTTTTCATTTCAAACTCAATGGTGTTGGTTATAAGAACATCAGGAACGGTTTAGGTCACTTCCTGGTGGAGGTCAGGTCAATGTCAGGTCAAAAAAGGTCAAATTTTAAAGTTGATATTTTTGCATAAAATGGGTATCAAATCGATGCAGCTCGTCACGGCGAGTCTAATGGTGGCCTTTGTTTTGCGCTACGTGGTCTAGAATCGCTAAAAATTGAGTTTAAAAATTAAACGTCATTGATTTTGAACAGATTTTTCGCTATAACTTGGCAAAAAAAGAGTTATCGATCTAAAATTTGATATGTGAATAGAAATTGGTAGGGACTATCACATATATTCGGTTTTCGAAAATCGAAAAACTTTTTGGATTTGTCGGCAATTATATTCATTTTTTTAGGGGGGGGGGGGTCAAAATTCGACAAATTCAAAATTCAATGAAAACCCTAAGCCTCATGCTAATAATTGTATTCAAAATAGGGCCAAGAAAATGAGATTTGAGAAAAGAAATCTCATTTTCTTGGCCCTATTTTGAATACAATTATTAGCATGAGGCTTAGGGTTTTCATTGCATTTATCTATATAATCATTAATCATGAGCCTTAAAACCGCGCTTTCTTTCAAAATTCAAAATTGCGAGATAGCAGTTTTGTAGCCCTAATAATTCTACATTTTTTATGTCGAGAACGTTTTTCTGTATCTTCAAAGCTATAGGCCTGAAAGCTCTTCCCGCGAAACCTTTTTTTGGGGGGGGCGAAAACGGCAGAACATGACGTCACTCTGACGTCATTTGCGGATAACCTATCATGGCCGTTGGAAAAAAATTGGTCACAATGTGTAAAATTGATGCCCGGGAGGGTACTGAAAGTTTGGTGACGATCGGCGCAGCGGTTCTGGAGATATATCGAAAAGTCTAGAGGGGGGGGGCAAAAAATCCCCCCCCCCCCACCTGGGCGCGGGTAAATGCGTCCAGTCGCAGTCTACCCAAAACAATGCTGTCCCGACCTGCCCCACCCCGTCCCACCCATCGTGCTGTGGACCCGTGCCGCGCGCTGGATTTTCCGCTAGCCCCATCATCTACCGCCGTGTGGGATGCCGGTTATGTGTTAATGGCCAGAAAACAGCTACCCGACGCGCTCGCACCAGTCATCTCGGGAAGAGCGGCTGGTCATCGCCGACACAATAGCACTGCCCGTCACCTCAGTGTAGTGGTGTACCAGATAGGCGGTCATCTGGGAAACGACACGCAACGGAGGAGTCTACACGAACCGGCTGCTTGGAGTAGAACAGGACTCGAACTGTGCGTCGCTAGATCAGCTTACTTCAGCTGAATTCCGCTAATTTAACTTTCTATTCCAAAGTGGCCTGGTTCAACCAGGGCTCCGTTGAACCGGGGCTCATTTTTGCCGGATATATTTTCACAACGTGGCACGCGCCCGTGATTGGCCAAATCATGCAGCACTGATCCCAATCGCATCATATCCCTGGATTAGCATTTCTGTGGTTTCGGTCGGCAGTATGATCGTGCGCCCCTGACCGCACAGCCCACGTCATTCGCCAATATTGCCTCGCCGCTGTGCTGGATATTCCGTGGCTGAGCAGAGCCAATGGCATGCCACGGCGCCGGTACGCCGACCAAATACTCACGGCTATGTGGCGATACCGCATTTATCATTCAGAGAGCATTAGGGATTCCAAATGCAAGAACTGGTTGCGGCGCCAGCCTCCCTGCACTGTAGACCCAATGGCAAATAAACCTCAACTAGAAAGATATGCCTGTACATACACTTATGAGGGAATGCAGAACACTGTGCATAGACTCTGGGAAAAGTTTTCTGCGTACGGTTGTGTGTCATGCAGAGACAGACATGTAGCCGGCCTCAAGAACTCCAAGGCCAGGCCATCTGTGCTCATGGCCTAGCAGCACCTCTGGCAAGAGTTCCCTCCATGGCAGGAATAGGCCCGGAACAGGGGCAGGGCCGGCGCCACAGGGGGGGGGGGCAGCTGCCCCCCCCCCCCCAGCTGCCAGCCGGGCCCTTTAAAAAAATGCAGGAACGTGCATTTGGAGGCAAGAGGTACCTAATGGCCAATTTATGCACCTGAATTCGATCGGAGACCACTTCTCGGTCGGAGGGCCCTGATCAGTGCTCAGCTAGAGGGCCCTGGTCGGCTAGAGGGCCCTTTTCAGTCAGAGGGCCTTGGTCGGCCAGAGGGCCCTGGTTAGTCAGAGGGCCCTGGTTGACCAGATGGCCCTGGTCAATCAGAGTGCCCTGCTATGTCAGAGGGTCCTGGTCGGCCAAAGCACAGAGGACCCTGGTCGGTCAGAGCTCAGAAGGCCTTGGTCGGCCAGAGGGTCCTGGTCGGCCAGATGGCCCTGGCCCTTGTCCGTCAGAGGGCCCTGGTCGGTCAGAGGGCCCTGGTCCGCCAGAGGGCCCCGAACCCGGTCGATCAGAGGGTCCTGGTCGGTCAGAGGGCCACACAAACTGCTTCGGTGAAATCGGCAGTTATCGCCCTTTTGGAATTCGAAAGGTTCGCCAGCGTACGTGAGCCAGAGCACGCTGTGCAGTGGGATGCCGCCCGACGGCGCTTACAGACTTGGAAGCGCGATGCATCGTCTCTGGACCTACATAGAGAGGCGCAACTCCAAGATAAACTCGGAGAAGACGGTTACCTGCCCACCCGAGAACAGCTGAATGAGCTACGGAAACTAGTTGAAGCCGAGCTCCCAAAGATGTGCGCGGTGGCTTCCGACATTCGGCGGACGGACGCCGTAAAGATGAGACGGCTTCTAACTTCTGCGATCCTCCTTCAGAACTTCCAGAGGTCTGGGGTTATCAAAAATGCAAGACTGGACGAGTATGCTAAAATGAAGAACGAAGTTCTGCGAGTGAAGGACCACAAGAGTAACGCAACGTACGGATCCGCGAACTTGGTCGTTCGCGGTCTGGTGAAACATCTCGAGGTGTACGTCGAACACTTCAGGTCGTTCCTGGTAACAGAAGATAAGGTGGACCTGCTGTTCCCCTCATCGGACCCGGCGGACGACATCGCCGAAGTCTGCCGTGGATTCCAGGTAGACTTTAAGCTGACGCCTACGATGATCAGGAAGGCTGCCTCCACCGCCGCGTATGACGACCTGACGGACAGCGAGCGCCGTAAACTGGCGGACCACATGACACACAGGTCGGCTACGCAGTTCCGCGCCTATTCAGCAAAAAACAGGCGGGCGGAGGCGACCAAAACGGTGCAAAAGATGAAGCAGGTGCTGTATGGCTGTGATGAGACGACAGACACCGAAGAATCTGAGCCTCGTCCAGCTGCTGTGGCCTTCAGCTCAGAAGAAGTGGCAGTCTTGGAGAAGCACGTGCGCAAGATGATCAGTGATGGTACGTTTGTGTCTAGCAGGCTGGCACTTACTATGATGTCAAGGAACAGCCCTTTGTTTGACTTACGATCACCTAAGTGCGTCGAGAACAAACTTAGGGCAATGCTACAGAGTGCTCGTGAGAAGGGGCGGTGGGACCGGTATGCTGATGAGAGGGGAGGACGGTCGCGCAGGCGGTAGTTTCACGGACAGCCGTGTGGTAATCGCTCTGTTGTGAGGGGTGCCCCCGCAATTGTCAACCGTTCACAGCGTTTTTTTTTTTCAAGTTCTGCTGCGACAGTCGTATGGCAATCGTTCTGTCAGTTATGAGGTGTACAGCCCACCGCTAAAGTAATGTAGGGTTTTACCGATCTCAACAGTTGGCTTTGACTGGCGATTGTTTAATGCGGAGTGATCGAAAAGAATTGATGTCAATAGCTAAAGTTGCAGCTGCAAGGGTGACGATACATATAAGCTACATTAAAAGTTCCATTGTAGTCTGGCTAATCGTTCCTAAGCTTCAGAAGCAGAACATACCCATGACTGAAACCACACATTACTTCTGCTGTGGACTGTACCTTGTCCCCGCAATCGGCAACCGTTCACAGCGTGTTTTCATAGTTCTGCTGCGACAGTCGTGTGGCAATCGTTCTGTTGAGTGAACTCGCGATCGTTCGCGTTCACACAGCGTTTTTCCAAAGTCGTTGGAAAATACACTGCATAAAGATGAGCACTGTATGTGTTAACGAATACCTGCTCCCAGGACAAGTATGCGATAGTAGATGATAAGTATTTATCGGAATTCACTGGGATGAAAATTAATAGCATACAAGTCCATATATTTCGACAAATATTGCTTTGTCTTGATCAGCTGGACAAAAATATATAAAAATTATTTCATTAAGTATCCGAGAGCAATAATGTTAAGTAAGAATGTTAGACAAATGACAATGTTTGGCTAATGTTTGGTTAGAATGACTGCCGTGGGACACCAGGGCCCAATCTTATAAAGGTTGTGCTACCAAATGGCGTACTATCATTCCACCCCACTCTATTTACGGCACCCTATTCACGCAATCTTAAAGAGAATAGTATGGTAATTCTATTCACGCCATTTTGCCCACAGTACAAATCAACGCCAGCAGGAAACACGCAACGTGATTGGTCAATGTCTTGTCGCCGTCGCTATTGGAAATTATGCGTACTGTTTGCGAACAGCAAAAGTTATGTGTTTTGATTTTTATGGGGCATTTATTTCTTTTAGAGACACACATATGTGTAATGAATAAGTTATTTATGGAAAACGTGATAGCAAACTATGGAAAACACAAACATGCTTGAAGAATTCTCCTGAAAAGTGGATTGCCGACCAAATAAATTTCAGCGAGGGCATTCTCGCGCTCAGAAAATCGAGTGAATAAAGTGTTTCTTCAACTTATCATTTGCATTTATTTGCTGTTAAGGCATTGCAATAAATTTGCTAAAGAATTATTTAAATAATCATTTAATTATAGCTCGGCTACTCTTTCAGTAATTGAAGTAATGCCGTTGACAATGAAGCTCCTACAATTTGAGCATCAGGATACGTACATTAACTGAATCAATTCAAGATATAGCTTATTTTCCTTCTTGTCATAAGCTCTTAAAATTTTCCTTCTTGAAGATAAAGCTACTAAAATTCGAAGACTACGTACATGAACTGAATTAGGTCAAGTTACAGCTTATTTTCCTTCTTATTCAAGCATAGGTACCTATTACCTAGCCTAAAGCTAAAAAGCAATTCCTCAAAAGATTGAAGTACCCAGTCTACATATCAAAGCTATATCAAGAAAAATACTTGGTTCAGAAGTCAGATCGAGATGCAGGAGGAGAAACAACAGATTGATCACTGATCAGTAACTGTGCCAAACAGAAAGTGAGGAAATACGAATAGTGAGTAGGCATTTATAAATTTTTGACAAACTAAGGTTTATCATCATTAATTTAAATATCTAATCAGAAGCAATGAAGTGCCCGTTATTTGTGTTATACGTGAGACGTGAGAATAGGCTAAAGACCCATACCGATTCTATAATGCAGTGGCTGCCGAAAATCTAAGAACGGTTACTGGTGCTAAAATCCTCTTAAAAATCCCTTTTAATTTGAAAAATAAAGCCATATAACGATGAACACTCGTTTTTATGTGTTTTAGTGTGCATTTAGTTCCTGGAAATACATATTTTGAAATTGATCGTTGTCTGTATAATTTAAGCATCATTATAATAAATCATGAGTTAATATGTGGAGCATGTTTCTTAGAAATATCATAATGTAAAATATTGCATACTTATATCATAAAAACATGGAATTTATCTTAAATCAATTAAACTGTATAAAACTCTGTGAAATCGAAAACACGGCACGCTCTTTACGGTATTGGTAGCCGCTGGTTTTGAGGATTCCGTAAACTGATTTTAACCGTGAGCAGCTGTGCACATCTCAAAACACCGACAATCATCAGCTGTTTGCGGTTTCAGCGGCGTCCATTTCACGCCAGAATTTGTGGCGTACTTTGACGAGCTTCTCAGACAGTTTAATTGATTTAAGATAAATTCCATGTTTTTATGATATAAGTATGCAATATTTTACATTATGATATTTCTAAGATTAAAACATCCTCCACATATTAACTCATAATTTACTATAATGATGCTTAATTATACAGACAACGATCAATTTCAAAATATGTATTTCCAGGAACTAAATGCACACTTAAGCTCAGGCTACACTATCAGCGTTTTTTCGGTTTCTGCGTGATTTCGGTTTCCACGTTTTTACGGTTTCTGCGTTTTTTCGTTCCGGGCGGCCGCCGCGTGGACGGTGTTGTTTATAGCATAGTGATGGATAAGTGATCAAATTAATTAATTATTCATGTTAAATGTTATCGTGTTTTGACAAAATCATAATTAAATAATTGTTTTAAAGATTTTACAACTAACAAGAATATATTTTCGATCATAATCATTTGTAAGCTTAATTACAATTATCATAATTGTAAGTAGAATGATGAGTTTTGAAACACATCTTGTCTTCTTTAATCATGAGTTACACCATTTTCATTATTTACACTTGAAACTGTTCCATCGTCACACTATTATTAGCAACAATCACTTCTAATCATTCATCACTAAAACGAAATCCCGCAGAAACCGAAAAAAAGTTCACAGCTCTGAACTTTTTTTCGGTTCCGACTCGTCGGTTTTTGCGGGTTTTCGTTCCACGGGACGCCAGACTGGCAGTGTAGCTTGCGCAATGCATTCGCTATGAGGCGAACTTGACGACGCGAACCGAAATCGCGCAGAAACCGAAAAAACGTCGGAATTCATGCTAGTGTAGCTTAGGCTTTAAACACATAAAAACGAGTGTTCATCGTTATATGGCTTTATTTTTCAAATAAAAAGGGGATTTTTAAGAGGATTTTAGCATTAGTAACCGTCTTAGATTTTTGGCAGCCACTGCATTATAGAATCGGTATGGGTCTTTAGCCTATTCTCACGTCTCACGTATGACACAAATAACGGGCACTTCATGGCTTCTGATTAGATATTTAAATTAATGATGATATATCTTAGTTTGTCAAAAAATTATAAATGCCTCCTCACTATTCGTATTTCCTCACTTTCTGTTTGGCACAGTCACTGATCAGTGATCAATCTGTTGTTTCTCTTCCTGCATCTCGATCTGACTTCTGAACCAAGTATTTTTCTTGATATAGCTTTGATATGTAGACTGGTTACTTAAATCTTTTGAGGAATTGCTTTTTAGCTTTAGGCTAGGTAATAGGTACCTATGCTTGAATAGGAAGGAAAATAAGCTGTAACTTGACCTAATTCAGTTCATGTACGTAATCTTCGAATTTTAGTAGCTTTATCTTCATGAAGACAAGAAGGAAAATAAGCTATATTTTGAATTGATCCAGCTAATGTACGTATCCTGATGCTCAAATTGTAGGAGCTTCATTGTCAACGGCGTTACTTCAATTACTGAAAGAGTAGCCGAGCTATGATTAAATGATTATTTAAATAATTCTTTAACAAATCTATTGCAATGCCTTAACAGCAAATAAATGCAAATGATAAGTTGAAGAAACACTTTATTCACTCGATTTTCTGAGCGCGAGAATGCCCTCGCTGAAATTTATTTGGTCGGCAATCCACTTTTCAGGAGAATTCTTCAAGCATGTTGGTGTTTTCCATACTTTGCTATCACGTTTTCCATAAATAATTTGTTTATTACACATGTGTGTGTCTCTAAAAGAAATAAATGCCCAATAAAAATTAAAACACATAACTTTTGCTGTTCGCAAACAGTACGCATAATTTCCAATAGCGACGGCGACAAGACATTGACCAATCACGTTGCGTGTTTCCTGCTGGCGTTGATTTGTACTGTGGGCAAAATGGCGTGAATAGAATTACCATGCTATTCTCTTTATAAGATTGCGTGAATAGGGTGCCGTAAATAGAGTGGGGTGGAATGATAGTACGCCATTTGGTAGCACAACCTTTATAAGATTGGGCCCAGGAGACTTAATACCAGACAACAGCCGGGAGCACAGCTTAGGAGTTTGATGGGATTAACGTCGCGGGGTCACTAGCAAGCACGCGGGCGCGACTGCGCACTGGCACACGGACTGGCTGTGGAAATGTGATAACCAAGGGCGGATCCAAGGGGGGGGGGCCAACGGGGCCATGCCCCCCCAAGACGGTCAAAGGGGGGCCATACTATCTTTTGCCCCCCCAAGACATAAGTCAAGAAAACTAAAAAATAAACATTCTCAAAGTTCCTATGCTGAAAGTGAAATATTGCTTTGATGATTGAGTGACCTTGGGGCAAACGTGAAAAACTCTGCCAACCAGAGTCAAAATGGCCTGTGCCGGCGAAGGTTAACATGTAGGAGAAATTGACATGATATCACATTGTTATTCGCATTCATAGGCACGTGTTCTGTATTGTGTACTGGTTGGTTTTAATTGCAAATTTGTTGGAAAATAAGATTGTCATTGGGCACTTTTTTAAAGAAAAAGGTATTTTCAACGTTTGCCATGGCCAAATGTGTGATTCTTGTCAGAAAACTGAGGAATGATCATAAAAACACTGAGTATAATCAACTTCAGCTTGAGAGATTTCAGAAGCTTCTTAATAGCTGAAGCTTCTTCATAGTTCATTAACACTATTAAACAGGAGCTTTCTTGTCTCATGCCTGAATGTATATGGATTTAAACCTCGCCCGTATTGGCGTTTTGTCAGCCGCGAACGTATAGGGGGGGGGGGGGGCGTTGCCCCCATTGCCGTTTGGCCGCTGATCGAGCTAGAGCTTCGCGAAAAAAAAACGAGCGTGATGCCCGTGACGAGAGTAAGACGATGATACCCAATTTAAGGTCTTAGGTCATTGGTTCATGGTTGACCTTCCAGGTCAGGGCAATGACCCAAAAGTCGGGAAAATTGGGACCTGTTAGAGCGTCGTAAGTGTGGCTGAGCTTTTCCGGGGTGCTGATCACGAATATCGTGTTAGTGTTGATCCCAGAAGATGTCTTCATGCATTTAGGCCAGGTCGGGTCAGGTCAACCAGTAGTGGTCCTGCCGGGTATTCGTAGTACGTGTCAACCGCCTCTAACAGCTTCGTAACATGTTACGAAGGCACCAAAAGTACTTCGTAAATGTTCAAGTGGTTGCTGAATTCGAGTTCAGTTCCAAAAACTAGCCTAGAAACATGTAAAACTCGAAAAAGTGAACTGAGGTCATCAAAGGTCAATGACCTGACCTCACCTTCAGGTGACCTTCACACCCATCCAAATGCATGGGACCAACATCATATCACATGTTTGAACGCTTGAAACCACGAAAAGACTGCAAACGCGCGGCTAATGCGAGCCAACATACGCCGAATCGCGATCCCGGCCAAACATGGTCGCGAGAAATAGGTCACAGGTCAAAGGTCACTTGGGTCAGGGTAATTAAAATTTCAGGGTAGATGCAAAATTGATTAACTCGAGGGTACTGAAAGTTCCGTTGCGATTAGCCGTTTTTACGCTAGTTATTCGCGAAAAACCGAGGGGGTGGGGTCTGTTCGACCCCTCCCCCTATACGGGGGAGGGTGAACAGAGGAAGACACAATTTCCCCTTACCTGTACTTGTTTTTGAAGTGTTTCAAGCGTCATTTTGAGAAGGTGCTTTATTCAGTTAGGGGGTGCATGTGCACCCCTAAAACCCCTAATGCTCCACCATATGTCACTAACTAAACCCACTATTTGAAGTTATACTCGAAAACTGACACATGGGTAGTTTTCACTCAACATAGTAGGATAATTAAGCATTAAATGCAAAATTAGAGCTTGAGATTGTCCGGCATTTAGCCCAACAGGATACCTCTTCAACCGTCCTAGCTGACTGCTGAAGCCTGAACCCAGCATAAGCTCAGCTTGTCTGAACTCGGACACACCATCAACATTGCCGAGTCTGAATTTGAGCTCGACGCCGGGCCATGGGCCTGAACTTTGTGGTCATGGGCGCGGGAGCTGGGGGTCAGTGGGGGCAGCCTGCCCCCACAACTCTGGGGCCGTGGGGGCGCTGCCCTACAACTTTTCATAGGGCTAGGAACCGTCGGGGCAGCTTGCCCTCCCTGAATTAGCGGTTGTGGGTCACAAAGGAAAACTAAAGGGAAGAAAACATTTAAGAAAAAATCTCCCTCTTTACCTGGCTTGACAGCTCATGTGGAAGATTTAAGCCTTTATTCTACGTTACCAAAAAGGTAGTTCCTTGACTCAGCTGAGACAAAATATCTCACTTTTTGCAAATGTTTTCGTTTCGTTTTTTTTTCGATGAAAAGGCGAAGTGTGAAAAATAAGTGGCCTAAAACCGGTGAGAAAACTAGATTTGGGGGTACCCTAGGTTTGGCTAGTCCCAACGGGTTGCCCCCCCCCCCCCAAGACGGCCGGCTGGATCCGCCCTTGGTGATAACAGCTACAAACGTAAGTTACACAGGAAATGTCGAATTTCACTGCGGTTTTGATGTCACCAGTCAACTATTCGCCGGACGCTGTATCTGTTATCACGTCATCACTCCGCCACCTAGCATGACCCGGTTAAATTTATTTTACCAAACGATGGACAATGATGCCCCAACATGTGTGAGAAGTTTCATTATGATCCTTGGACTGTGGATCCTTTGATCCTTAAGACTTTGGGTACCAGCGTAAGAAAACCTCTAGACTTTGGCACACACCCCGGAAGAACCGGTCAGAGGCTGTACCTCTTTGGCATCAAGAACTCATTGACCTGACATTTAGCGTCCGTCTAGGATAAAACTTGGAAGGGTCGATACGACCCACCTGCCTGTGCGAGGGTTAATTCACCATACTTGACCCGTTTTCGAAATGTATTCCGCTAGCCGCTTGTGGTCAGTAGTGGGAAACGTCCCCCCCCCCCCCCACACACACACACACATGCAATTATAAACACCGACAGTACAGGGTGGATTAAGACTCGTAATACGTCACAAATCCATACACCCCTTAAGACCCTTAATTACACTTAAATAGCTGAGTAGCTGAATCAAGACCAGTGTGAAACATTAGGACATGATGTGAATATCACATTTCAGGAAGTGTTATATGCTATGTAATGCTAAAGATCAATCAAATATACAGAATAAACAACGCAACATATAAATCATTAATAAAGTTTTTTTCCTGAAATGCGCTTAAATCGTCATTTTTTCCTTCATGCGCTTAAACACGCAATTTATTTGTCATTTTTCGGCGCACTGCGCCGACAAGGGACAAATTTCTGGGACTTAAAAGCGCACATAGGCAAAAGTGCGCCAGAACTGAACCAGCCCAAAATATAAAACTTATTTTTTAGGAAAAGTATGACGAAGTTCTTATTTATTGAAGTGTTTTATGATGTTTTAAGATGAGACGAGTAATATCCAAACACTCGTTCTTCAATTTAACCGTTTTTTTTTTGTTAAAACACTTTTCACAAATTCAGCTTAAAAATCGAGTGGGGCTGCATGAGTTTAACATTGTCCATACAGCCAGATGGGGTGCAATTTTCCTGAAGTGCGAATAGCTGCTAGCCGAGACCAAAATCTTGATCCGCGCATAAAACACTGGTAAATATGATGAAAAGCATCATATTGTGTACAGTAACGGGTAATTTATCAGCTATATATTAAGGAAATTCATATTTTTAAAATGTCCACTAGTATTGAGGGAAATTGCTGATTTTCCACTCACGGCGCATTTTGGTCAGTATAAGCGCACTTAAAAACATGAGCGAATTTCGACGCTGTGTTTGCTCAAATTTAATGCATTTAAGTCATATTACCTATTACTTTGCCATGTTCCTGAGCATAATACATGCATATTTCATTCAGTGGCATCGAGCGTTTGAAGATTATGCGGCATTTTACTTTCTTTCCAGTCCAGGCGCATTTTCCTGTGCAAAAACGCAGGAAAAGCGCAGTCCAATCTAAGCGCACCGTGTACCTACATCGGCGGCGCACTCGTTTCCTCGTAAAGCGCAATCCGATTCCCGTTATAAACCGACCCCACCAGGGCGCGGGTTAAATGGGGCGGGTTGTCTGGAAAGTCGTGGGGCAGACCTGCAGGGAACTGCAGTGTGAGACACGGGCCGAATGGCGAGGGGCCAACAGTCCTTTGGTTAACAACGCCCCACAGCCCCGTATGTCTGTCATTAATACATACTTTACTTACGGTGTGTTCAGTGGACAAAAACCATGCGTTATTTCAAAGGAATCCGTCAAGTGTCAACAAACCTTAATTGGTGCATGTGCGTAACAGGATATTTTTTTTTACTGTTTTTCCTTTGTAAGAGTCATTAATTCGATTGATTCACAGCTTGTTATGGTTCTGCGAAACCTGAGCAAGCTTCATTTGAGCGGACAACATTTGAGCGGAAACTTTTCAGAGATTGTCAATTTAAGCAATTGACTTTTTGACTGATTGATTTGGACTTTTTAGACTTTTTGATTCAGCGAATTACTATGTGAATAATCATTTTACTGTGAATGATGTTAGAAGTTAGTGCGAATGCCACCTCGACCTTATCCGTATTCCGATTTGCGTAGCCGTCATAGATATCCCGCGGCCCACTGGGATCTGCGTAAAACACGCCCTACTGGGGGGGGGGGGCTAACCCGGAAACTACTGGGCCGATTGTCAAAATTCAAACGGCTTCTGATAGCCCCGGAAAAAAATGTCGAGCGAAACCTAATTTCATTGACCTTGAGGTCACCGATGACGTCCCAGGTCAGGTCAAAGTAAAAATTATCGATGTTTGCCTTGTTCACATTGTGGGCTCTGGCCGCTGGCTTACAAGTAAGATCAGGCTCATTTTTTGTTTACACACTCGTGAATAGATACTTATGATAGCCTGAGGGTACCAAACGTGTACATGGCAGACTAAACTTGGTATGCAATCATGACGCGGTAGTGACGATCGGCAACGCATTTTCAATGCTGTTTACACGGAAACATGTATGGTGCGGTGCCGTTTTCCACTCAATTTTACCTCTATTGAAGATTCCCAACCCTCCTAAGATTCCTAAGCCCCATCAAGTGGATATCATGAAAAATTACCTTTTATTTTTTTACAGCACAACCATCTTTATGTTGTAGGAAATCTCAAATGGCATTCTTCGTTTCAAGAAAATGTGTTCAGCTGCAATGATTCAGTTATTTTCAGGCTCTACTAGGTCACTGTTTGAGATGTGTCGCTCAAGCCTGATAATGATGATGATTCATGTTTTTAGATGACACTGACGGTTAAAGGAATGCATGTGATGAAAGATAGATGAGTGCTTACTTTATAAACGGGGGTGCATGTTTAACATTTTATTGATATTTCTATGTTTAGAAAGCATCGCCACCGAGTTATAATCTCCGACGACGAAGAAGACGAGAGAGAGAGAGAGAGAGAGAGAGAGAGAGAGAGAGAGAGAGAGAGAGAGAGAGAGAGAGAGAGAGAGAGGGAGAGAGAGAGAGGAGAGAGAGAGAGAGAGAGAGAGAGAGAGAGAGAGAGAGAGAGAGAGAGAGAGAGAGAGAGAGAGAGAGAGCTGTTCCTCGTCCCGTGGTCACGTGCTCGTGTCCGTGCCCACTGCCCATGTGGGCCTCGAGCTCGACCCCCTGTAGGGATTGGTGAGGTCCCGCCACCTGCTCCGCGGAGCCTTGCTCGCGATTCTTCCTCTATGGGTAAGTAAGATAAATCGGGACTTTCTGATTAGTTATTGTGCAGGCGATTTTAATGGCATAATACGTTATAAAAAAGAAACCACTCGTGATGAGTATCGAACCACCGTCTTTTCAGACACTGGACCGAGACTCTAACCACACTGCTACGACTTGCTTAGCATAATACGTTACGTGTTTGTGCTTGTTCCGCCATCGAATATTTGGATTGAAATCATGATCAATTACAGAGTGTGCGTATCTTGCCATAAAGCAGTCATTAATAATGATAATCGTCCCTAAAATTCACTACTCAACACACAGCAGGTTGCGTAATAAGCGCTCTGAATTGTAAACAGCTAAATGCGACATTTTGCGGACCGTTGCAGCGTAATATTTAACGCAGGTTTTTGGGAGCTTTGTAGAAGTTAAGTCTAAGCTGTGCATTTCTCTTTAAGGTGAAGACACTCGCCCGGTTGGTACGCGCTCCAGCGTCAAACGCGACCCAGCCGGCCACAGCCTGCGCCACACCATAAGTGCCGACGGATCTTGGTAAGCGTGGTTGATGATAACAGCTATGTGTACCTAATCTAGCGCATGAATAATTTCTTGGCCGCTTACATTGTTTACTGTTGCTTTCTTTTTGCAAAAAGGAGTATTCAATTTAATTTTATGAAATTTAATAAATTCGGTATTCTAACTTAAGCTGCTCTTGCTAATATTAGGGTTTAGAGAATACAGTACTTTCTCAGCTCATGCTTCTTCTCAGTCTAACACAAGTTCACCAGGGGCAAAATGGGCAAACGGGACATAGAATAATTACTACCTGATAAAGACCGGTCTTACGCGAAATTAGGCCAATGCAATCATCTCGCATTGGGATGCTTGGTTTAACATAGATGCCTCTAGTTGAAAATAATATTTAACTACTGTTTCAGGTGTCACGTCACGCTGAAGGCGCTTGAACAAGTGCTGTCCTCACCTTGGTCCTCACTAGGAGAAATCAAGGAAACACAGAGGGTTCACGGGAGGATGCTCCAATCGATCCTCCGCGGCCCAACGGCCAAGTTGTGAGACTGACGGCTTCCAGCGGGAGCCACTTTCCCATTGAAGACAACTGCAGACTTTCAATCCATGGGAGTCAATCTGACTGATCAGGCGTTTCCCGAAGGAGTTGTAAGTTAGCATTTTGAAGTGATATTTGTTGAATGTGAAACGACACTTACAGGCCAAGTGATCCAGGTGAACAGTGTTGTTAGTTTTTTATGAGACTGGAGATTTGCGCCACGCACCAGTATATTAGCATGTGACAGGAAACATATAGTTACATGTGTATTGTGTATAGCGTCTGCAGTTTCTAACCACCTCGTAGACAACCAGAACTACATTTCCTAAGCAAGCGGGACAAGGAAGCTCAAACAGTACAATGCTGATGGTGCAGGATGATCATCAACTTATATATTTTTAAACTGAAAATGGCTGCTTTTGTTCCTCCTAGGTTCTGCAGCTCGGCGACGTTGGAGGCACCACCCTGGGCCACGTCGTCCGGAGGACTATGAACAAGCTATGCTACTGGCGACGGACCTCGCACGGGTGGTCAACGTCCAGGGCAGGCTCGGCAAACATCCCTTCGCCGGGACGGAGCTGATGGACGTCGTACAACGTAAGGAAAACCTCTTCTTCATTGATGTTTCCGCTAACATCGATCATTTACATGTTTTCTCTTTATGGAGGTTGCCGTTTGCTTGAACTCAACACTAAGAGATGGTAGTATTATTAACCCTCGCCCGTATTGGTGTTTTTCCAGCCGCGAACGTATAAGGGGGGGGGGGGTTCCGTTGGACCCCCCCCCCTCTTGCCGTTTCGCCCCTGATCGAGCTAGAGCTTCGCGGAAAAAAAAAACGAGCGTGTTGCCCGTGACGAGAGGAAGTCGATGATACCCAATTTTAAGGTCCTAGGTCATTGGTTGACCTTGCAGGTCAGGTCAATGACCCAAAAGTCGGGAAAATCGGGACCTGTTAGAACGTCGTAAAGTGTGGCTGCTATGGGGTTTTTCGGGGTGCTGATCACGAATATCATGTTAGTTTTGATCACAGATGATGTCTTCATGCATTTAGGCCAGGTCGGGTCAGGTCAGGTCAGGTCAACCAGTAAGGGTATTCGTAGTAGGTGGCAACCGCCTCTGACAGCTTCGTAACATGTTACGAAGGCACCAAAACTACTTCATTAATGTTCATATGGTTGCTAAATTCGAATTCAGCTCCAAAAACTGGCATAGAAACATGTAAAACTCGAAAAAGTGAACCGAGGCCATCAAAGGTCAATGACCTGACCTGACCTTCAGGTGACCTTGACATTCACCCTAATGCATGGGGGCAACATCATATGATATGTTTGAACGCTTGAAACCACGAAAAGACTGCAAACTAATAATGCGATGTCGGCTAATGCGAGCCGACATACGCCGAATCGCGATTCCGGCCAAACATGGTCTCGAAAAGTAGGTCACAGTTCAAAGGTCATTTGGGTCAGGGTCATGAAATTTTCAGGGTAGGTGTAAAATTGATAAACGCGAGGGTACTGAAAGTTTCGTCGCGATCGGCCGCTTTTTACGCGAGTTATTCGCGAAAAAACATGGGGGGGTCCGTTCGACCCCCCCCCCCTATACGGGCGAGGGTTAAAGTTGCCAGTATTTTTAACATGTAATTGCATGTTGACGGGTGTAAGGTTTCCGTATAATGTTATTTTGCCAACCAATTTTTTCCCGTGAATAGGAAGTCTAATATTAACCCTCGCCGGCACAGGGATGTTGATGCACCCCCAAGGCTTTTCGAAGGTAGCGCAAAAACGCGCTGGCCGAGCTGGCTGAAAGTTGGCAGAGCTTTGCATCCATTATTTGTACACCTCAAGGCCATATATAGAAGGTACAGTCACTCCCCCGCCGACCAATCAGAGACAGATCCTGGGTGACGTCACCCCTGATGCTCGCAAGGGGTACTCCATTCCTTTGCAACGTAAAAATGACTAACTTAATTTGAAGATTATTGACACTTTACACATACAGCTCAACCGTTGATGTCAATGGAAAGCCCAACTAATTTTCTAGCGACAAAAAAGAGCAGCAATATGCTAAGAAATGGCCTGTTTTGAAGATATAGACGATTTAAAAACCCTCTGCAGCAGCAGGAAAGCAACGTAAAAACGCATCGAGCTTAAATTTTTACAATGAATAAATCATTTTTCAATAAGTTTTTAGATATGGTATGGTTTTAAGTTACAACTTTATTACAACATTTTCATTATTTGAAACTTTATTTCAAAATAATATTTTCAAAAATGGCAGCTGTTGGCAAGAAGCTTGGGAGCGATTATGGCGCACCGCGCCATTATTGTCCTGAGGCCCCCTTATGATGTCATGAAAAGTGGAGTGACATGGGCCTGGTACACCTACCCTTAAACCAGAACACAGCATAAGGTCAAGGCATCTGTCGGGCCATTGAAGAATAAACATGGGGAGCTTACCAAGACGGACCAGGAAGTGGCTGATACATTTCAGGAGTTTTTCACGATGGTGTACGCAGAGGAAGGGAGTGCAGAGATGCCCACGTTCCCTGAGCAATTGGATCCAACAATGGCTCTGTCAGACATTCAAGTCACAGAAGAACAAGTTCTGAAAGAGTTGGAAGGTCTGAAAGCAGAGAAGGCACCGGGACCTGACAGCTTGGCCTCAGCTGTAATGAAGGGTTGTGCTGAGCAACCAGCCAGACCTTTCTGCTGTCTCTTGAGCAAGACTTTGACCTCAGGCCAGATGCCCCAAGACTGGAAGAAAGCAACCATAACACCTATCTACAAGAAAGGCGCTAGGAGTGAGGCATGCAACTACAGGCCAGTGAGCCTCACTTCCCAGGCCTGTAAGGTCATGGAGAGAATCGTTAAGAAACAGATTGTACAACACCTAGAAGTGCATAGATTGGTAAGCAAGCATCAACATGGATTTGTCAAGATGAAGTCATGCCAAACAATCCTATTGGAAGCCCTAGAGGACTGACTGGACAAGGATTTTGGATGAAAGGAGGGTTGGACATCATATACTTGGACTATCAAAAAACATTTGATAAAGTTCCTCACAGAAGACTATTAAGCAAGATGAGTGCATATGGAATAAAAGGGAACTTACTCAGATGGCTTAAATAATTTCTCGTTGAAAGACAGCAACAAGTCGGAGTCTGTGATAGCCGGTCAAAGTGGGTGAAAGTTATAAGTGGGGTGCCTCAGGGCTCGGTTTTGGGACCCATTCTGTTTTTGATTTATGTGAACGAGATTCCCACACCGGGGCAAAGTCAAGTCAAGATGTTTGCAGATGACTTGAAAGTATACCGGGATATCACCTCCGAACAAGACATGCAAGAACTTCAGCGAGACTTAGACATATTGGCTGGATGGTCAAGCACTTGGTTGTTAGGCTTCAATATCTCGAAATGCATGGTTATGCATTGTGGTGAAAACAATCCAAAAGGGAAATACTACATGAAACAAGGTCAGGATTACAATGCACTACAGGAAACAAACCAAGAAAAGGACCTAGGAGTAGTGAATGACACCACTTTGAAGCCAACTACCCAGTGTGCAAGGGCTGCAAGTAAGGGAACTTTTGCTCTGAAGCAGCTCAAAATGGCATTTGGGGCCATAAGCAGACAGAATTTCAATGTACTTTACAAAACCTATATCAGGCCACACCTTGAGTACTGTATTCAAGCAGTGGGTCCCTATATGGTGCAAAACTTTCAGACTTTGGAAGAAGTTCAACGTAAGGCCACCAAGATGGTTCACGGTATGAAGAATATTCCGTATCAAGAACGGCCCAACAGGCTCGGGCTTACAAGCATGAAACAATCCTGAGAGGAGACATTATCATGACATATAAGGTGTGGTAACTCTACTCAAGGCCATTATGGGGGTGGGGAGCCGCCGCTGGCACAACACCCTGTCGGTGGAGAAGATGCGGCCAGGGCAGCTCACGTATCCTGAGTTTGAAAACCTCTGCAGCCTCCGCCGCCACTCGGCCCCGACCGCTCAGCGGGATTATAGCATGGAGTCCCGCCGCGAGCGGGACATCGAGGGCGTGAAGCAGTAGTTCGTGGCCATGGCAGGCGTCGACCGTGACCCCCGCTCCAGCGTGGAGCCATTTGTCTTGGCGGAAGAACCAGTCCCCCACGACTCACCCGAAGACGCCTCTCGCCAAGAAGACGACTCTCCAGGAGCTGAATCCTCGCCTCCCCCACCGAGCCTCGCACCTCCGGCTGCAGACGTGGTCCCGCCAAACCCCGCTCCTCCGGCTACGGACGTGGCCCCACCGAGGGAGCATTTTGAAGTCATACACGCCCGGCTGACCACGGCGCCCGCTATGCCCTCCAGGGGCAGGGGGCGCAGCTCCAACCGCCCGTGGAGCCTTTCTGAGCTCGCATATGCTAAAATGCTACTTGAGAGGGGAGTTCCGTCAACGACAACGGCTATTACTCACTGGATGCAAGAAAACGACTTCCAATGGAGCGAGGTCAGTGGGCGACAATCACTGCCCTCTGCCTCAAGCTCAAGGACCTACAGAAAAAGTGATGAGTGTAGAGCAGTGGTCGGCAGGTCATTCGGGGTCGTGCCCCCTTTTTGGGCGCCAGGCAGGGCCATTACCCCCACCAACCAGACCCCATTGCTGACACAACTAAGTTTACTGAAATTCCATACCGTCCTGGAACTCTTTGGGTATTTGTGCATTTCCAATGCATCAAATTTAAAACATGACACTTCCTCCACAAAACATTTAATGCCTATATCCCAGTAGCGGCGGAACACCTTCAATTAAGGGGGAGGGGGGGGGAGCACTGCCGACTTTTGGTCCCATTCTTTCCATGCAACGCCCATAGGGCTAATGTTAAAATGCAAAAATCAAAGGGTGCACGGTGCCCCGGTGCCCTCCCCGTTCTGCCGCCTATGGTATATCCCATTTAACCCTTGTACGTATAGGGGCGGCGGGTGGTTTTTCGTTAAAAGCTCACGTAAAAGGCATTGGATCACGACCAAATTGTACCCTCGAACCCATCATTTTTTTCACCAGCCCGGAAAATATCATGCCCTGAGACCAGTTTTACCAACAGAAAAATAACCGCCTGCCGGAATTTTTGCCTCAAGACCGCTTCACATACGGAGCGTAAACGCGATGGGCTTAAGCGGATAGGGCTTTACCGTTTACGCTCCATATGTGAAACGATCTTTAGACAAAAATTCCGGCAGGCGGCTATTTTTCTGTTGGTAAAACTGGCCTCTGGACCCATAATGACCGTTGGCTTATGAGCTTTTTCTGGAGATCATCTTGAGCCATAAAATCTCACTTCAAGAAGTTATAGCGGGTCTCGATTTTCTCGACACTTATCATTGCCCTCTTGAATGAGACGGAATGACCAAGGACCTTAAAAATGGGCAGCAGCGGCTTCCTATGGTCACGGGTAGCACGCTCGTCTTTTTTATGCACAGCTCTATATCAGAGTCCGAGAGGCCGCGGGGGTCCGATCGACTCCTCCCCCTTACGTTAGCGGCTGTTGAAACGCCAACAGACGGGCGACGGTTAAAAGTTGCAGCTGCTTTTGAACGATTGTACGGAGGGGTGAGATGGTGAGGCGAGCAGGTACGTGAAAATTGGTATCTAATCAATGTGTGCTGTGCCTTTGGCCTGGGCTAATCTTTGAACCCTGGGATGCAACAGTCACGATGGCTTCATCACTGGAGCTACAAACTCTAAAAAGATAGGCTTTCTCAGAATCCCTCATTACCCCCACCGAAAGGGCTCCATTACCCCCAAAGGGGGCATGCCCCACCATTTGCCGACCCCTGGTGTAGAGGACTGATCAGTGTAGCACTGTAGAGGACTGATGTCCCGTCCTGGGCGCCCTGCCGCAGGTGCCCGGGAACCGGGCCCATGTTTGTCGGGCCTGGTGGGCCTACCCTGGCCCACCAGGCCACCTGGGTGTGTATCTGGGTTGGTGTTTGTGTGCATTTCGGAGGCTCCGAAATGAACGTTGCCTCGCGACGGCGCTCCGACACCAAAAGACCTCAAGAATCCGCAAGGCTGCACTTACGGGGGAGTCTCCTGAGGTTGACAGAGGAACAGGTTGTGCAAAACGAGGCTCCCTTTCTGATGAGCAGGTGGCGATGGTTGATGGCTCGTCATCGGAGGTGGTAGCGGAGTGCGCGGGCTGGTACGATGGTGCAGGAACTGGAAAGTGGAACGGACCGCTCCTGGTTCAGGTTGGCAAGGTAACGTGTGCCAATGGCACTGCTGTCACTGACAACTGCAGCACTTGTGGTGCAGGTATCACACCACCCCGAGCAGCGTCTGGCGCGGCTCTGTGCCACCTGTCCCGTCACTCGGCAGACGCTCATGGTCCGACCACAGCTCACTGCGCTATAAACCATCGAGTCAGCGTGAGTCGAGCAGATGCAAATAGTTCCCAGCCCAGAGAAATATTCCCTCTGTCACAAATAGCTCAGCGGGAAAACGTCGGTTTATGGATAGTAAGTTAACGCGCTGTACCCAGATAATAAATGATGTTAATTGTTTTTTCAGCTGCCCATTGCTCAGATCAATTGCATAATTACAGACTCCTGCACGTTACAGACTAATTACAGTACTTAATTATCCATAAAGACACTTTCTCACAATAATCACGCAATTGCAAAACAAATCAAAGCTGGGGATTGTTAATAGACCGAGAATAATTTAGATATCGTCATAAAATCATGCACATTACCTGCTTTTCATGACTACGGGCGAATGTGTAACTACAGCTCGGCTATACCTGATTGACCTCTATACCGCAGCGTTTAGCGAAACTTTTCAAATATCTTCATAATATTTCACAAATATTTAAATGGTATTTCATATCGCTGGCGTTATGAAAGTTAGGTTACTACACACAACTTCGCCCTAGTGGAGGGGGGGGGGGATATGTTACCACCCACCTCTAACTAAAATACTAAGAGGGCTAGAAAGACGCGGTAAAAAGCAGTCGATAGCTCTCAATGCGTAAGTTAAAAAGTATTCCAGCCATTTTTCATCTTAGAGCAATATTTGGGTCAGCAGAGGTCATCAAAGGTCAAAATTTGCGAATGTCATATTTTCAGAAAACGTGCCATTATCTCAGGCACTATGATAGCTAAAAAAAAAACGCCTGGAAACGCAATCGATAGCTTTTGAACTCCTCTTTTGATAAGGTCATCATGAAAAATGACCTCAGGTCAACGGTTTAGCCTCCAGAGGGCAAAAACTCCAAAAATGGCTTTTTACGAAAAGTGTCTTTCGACAATAACTTTTGACTAAAAAAAAGCCACGACATTTCTATTGCCAGAATCGTGTTCCTCTCGCCGAAACGCGTCGAATAAACTATAATTTGACCTTGAAAGGTCAACTTGAAAATTTGACCTCAGGTCATGACCTGACTGGAAGAGGTCATATTGCTTATCAGTCGATGCGTCTCAAAAAGACAAACACAATGAGGCCATCCCCAGCGTTCTATCTCTTTTCAATCGAGAGTTATTGGCAAAAATATGTTTGTAGCCTCAAATGACCTCGGATGACCTTTCTAGAGGCTATCAGCAAACACGACACCTTGGTCGTCACGGGTGGTTCAAAGCATTGTGATTCTGAAATATTTGGACTGTTCTTATGCGTACACACGGATCTAGAGGCATTTTCGTTTTTCTCCATTGACTTATAAAGGAAAGGTCACGCCACAGGCCACACTTATCTTAGATCTTATCATTTATCTTAGATCACAGATAAAAAATTAAGAGATTTACAAATTATAAGGCGCCCATAACATCATGCAATCCACCAAGCTTGAAACCTGACGAAACACTGCAGGCTGGACATGATTGCAAACTTTTTTAGGCTTGGTCAGTTAACTTGACCTGGTGACCTGACCTGACATGATCAGGGGTAAAAAATTTCACACATTGTCCAAAATTGATGTTTCGCCGCGGTTTTTTATTCACACGCAAAAAACGCGACAGGGTGGTAACATATGCCCCCCCCCCCCACTAGGGCGAAAGTTAATATCAAGATTGATGCAGCAGGCAAGTTGACGCAACAGTTGACAGGCAGCTGAGAAGGAAAATCTTTTTTGGGAGTGGAACACCATAAGACTATGCGCTTCATAAACAACGCTTCGTATCACAGGCTAAGTTTTTTATCTATTTCCGACTGGGAAGAACATTTTGATCTTCCCTGGCATATACTTTCGGATATAGCTGTCACAACAGACGGATCCTTTGATCCCTTCGTCGGATAGCGAGTGAAGCGAGTAATACATCTAACCATGAAATTTTCGAAAATGGATTAAGAACAACTGATGCGCTTAGAACAAGGCACCGCGACAGCCGAGAAGTGGGCAACGCAAAACCAAACTAGATAAGAAAAGACGACTTCAATGTAAGTAGGCTTGGCAACCGTTGAAAAGGCGTTGTGGAGAAAATATTGAATATGAGCTATTTTAATTTAAAAAATATAAATACTCTAATAAGAATTCATAAAATTAAAATAAATACTTTCAAAGAATTTATGCTTATTATCTGAATTTTTAAAGATATATTTCTAATATAACTTCTTATTCCTTGACCCCCTAGATATTCAAGTCAGCCTATATCTCCAAATTGGCTATGAGATGGCTAGAGAAACAAACTACACTCATGGATCCCAATTCCATGCACTTGTAACCGCGTAAGAACAGAGATACGAGGCACAGGACAGCTGAGAATAGATGTACACATGGTGAACGATAACAAGAGTTCACACGCGTGAGCAAGCTTCTGAACTCAGCACTTGGAGTGTCGGCATGCCAGCAAAGTAACTGACGGGGCGAAACGACGAGACAGCGGAACTGTTAGTGCCGCAAGATGAAGAACCACAATTGCGTTAAGTCCAGTATCCAGCGGCTTTGCAGCAATAACCCCTCGTGAAAATGTAAATGTCGAGCTAAACGAATTCCGTGAGAATTCAGAGACAAGAAAGTATAGAAGAAAATTTTGAAATGGTTTGAACTAGGGTGACCCGCGTGCTCCGCAACGGGAGAAGGGATATTTTCGATCGGCGGGTGTTCGGATGTTCTTGTGTCGGTTGGGTTATCTATCCATTTTGGTCGATTGTTTTTTGACGGCTAAACGTTTTGGTTTGTGGAAAAAATATCCACCGCATCGAGGTGCCTGTGTCTGATAAGCATGCTTTCCACTTCAGAATCTGTCAAATGTGCTTTATAATTTAGGCGCGTAGTTTTATGACAAATTAAAGGCGTAGATAATTTGCACTAAAAATCGTTTTGCAGAGGTTTGAAACATTTATATTTTTTAAGAATACTGTTGCTTTTCATGCAAACGTAATGATTCGATCTTGGAGAGAATTGAATGCTCTTTCCAATGATAGCATTTTCAATTGTCAAAGTATCAGGTTAAGCAGCAAAATCCGTGTAATTATTTAGTGGCACATTTTGGACAAATACCATTTAATTCAGCGATTTTTTTCCACATTGTTTTTGATCAATTAGCTTTTCACAATTTTTCCATGAGAGACGGTACATTTTATTGCTAATAGGCGCTGTTTCAACTCATTCCGTCTGACGATCACCTGAAATTAATATAAATTCCAAAATCCGTCCAAAACGTCCATTTTTCAAAAGAAAGTGTCCTCCCCAGTGCACGTGGCGCGTGCCAACCCCTGCACCGCACACCATTCGATAGCCCGTTCGATTCTCTACACGATGCTGTTTTCCCCGTACCGGTCGGGCCCACGGTTACCGAGATATTGCACCGGGACCGGACCCGTGTCGGGCAAATTTGGCTGTTTTCGCCCGTTTTTGCCAGCCGATTAATACATGTAAAGTCTATGACGCGAATTTGCACTTTTTGGGCACGCGCCACGCGGTCGCTATCGATCCGATCGAGCTGAGACCCATCAAAGGCACGTTGTCTATCCTTGTTCTATGAGTTGCGCAAACTTCAGCGCGGTAGGTGCAACGGTGTGACCTGTAACCCGCGCTACGTACCACCATGTCGCGACCTTCGTAATAGACAGAAACTACGTCACCACAAATAGTAATATAGATGGTAAACCTTGAAACGATAAATATAATATAGGAAAACGAAACAAACCAGAGCAACACTAAAAATTGTGAAGTAAAACGAAGAAATAAGAAACGAAAAGAATGAAACAAAACGAAAGAAATAACGAAACGAAATGAAAGTGATAACTAAACCAGCGTATCGGCATGTGCCATGTAAATCTCATCTCATCTCATCTCATCTGTATTTCACATACATACAACATATATAGACATGACAAACGCCCTGGGATTGGCGCACAGCCCTTGCGCCAATCCCATAAGCCCTAAATCACTTGCGATGTTAAATATAAGTGAAAATACTATTAAGTTGATATCGTATCGAACTACTGGCTATTTGATGCCAACGGCACTAACAATAACCAGACCTACAGAAAACAGCAGTTTACTCATCTCAAGAGCGGATTAGCACGCCATTTGATCACCCAGGGTTGAAAGATCCAAGCCGTCTAGTTTGACCTTTTCCACAATTCGCGGAAGGGATGCGCCGGCAGTTTCAGAAGAAGGGTACTTGCCTCCCATATGACCATGTCGGCAAGAAGCATTTTACCCAGCGTTACCGCTGCTAGGGAAATTTCCCTTTTCTATGGAAATCAGCGAAGATCTAGGGATCTATGGATTTCACACGAAATCTAGGGAAATGCCACAAACCCCCAAAAAGTTTTTTTTTCAACAACAAAAATAAATATTGTCATAAAATATTCTTCAGTATGTCATATCAAATAAATATGAGAACAATTTTCAGAAAATTCAGGTTTGATGCTTTCGTTTTAAAGATATTAAATAAAGGCAATTGCATATGTATGTATTTATATATAATTCTTGATATCATTTCAAAACAAACTGCTTCTGCTTCTCTCCTAATAGGTATACGGCCTTGATCGGACTGGGGCGTCCGCGTAAGCGTAACTTGGAAGTTGGATACCCTTGTCTCAGGGTATATTGATTGAGTGGACCCTTGCCTTGCCCTTGTCCCTTGCAGTAGTTGGTGCGTATGTTGTGCATTTACTATTATAATTATTCGTTTATTTGTGAGAGGTATACCTAGTATGTGGATTAGTTTGATACAACTCTGGTGATGAGTGATGATTGATAACAATACAAATAGCCAAATAGGTGATGGAGTAAAATTAAGTTGAATTAGTGCGTGTTTTTTTTTCTGTGGAAGAAATCTGTGAATTTATTTTCTTCAACTTGAACTTCCTTTACAATCTGTGATTGCCTATCAGTATTGCCTCTTTAAGGCATTTATTTCATTGTGTGTTCAAGCGAGCTTTAAGTCATAGCTGAAAAGTACTCAATTAATTTGAGCATTTAGGCTGCACATGGCTGTGGTCGAGCTTGTCAAATACGTACCTAAATGTCTCGCTAGGAAATTGTTTGATTTATCGATTCCTTGAGTTTCACTGCACCTCAACCTTAGAAAGATTCAAGGTTGTCTTCTTTGGCGTTACTAATCCATGTTTTAAACCTCAATATGGTTTCATATGGAATGTCATGCTGAAAAATCAAAACTATGAAATGTTGCCAGCAGTTGAATTGACTTTGGAATCAGAAACAGGCATACATGGATTGTTGCTTTTTTTGCAAATTGCTTTATTCTTCGCTGTCATTTCATAATTTGTATTTACCTATTCAATCTTGATATAGGAACAGGTTAAATTAAAATGATCTTTTGATCAATGCTTTGCAAAACTGCATTAAAAATGTAAGATAATTTTGCAATTTTAAAGGCCTTGTCTGGCGTACACTGTAAGATTGTGTGAAATTCTACTTTCTGGCTTGTCTGCCTGGTGTCAGTATATCGTAATAACGAATCTTACCACATAAAACGTAAGGGGCAGCTTTATGACCATCCCCCTCACCTCCCAGCGGTTCGTGGGTTAAAACGGCGGTATCCTGCATATTTAAGGTTTAATTTAGAATGCACGGTCATATGCCCGGTCACATTCTGCCCAGTCACATCTTCTGCATGTGACGTTGCATATTTAGTTGTGTGATAGTGAAGGCCAAATAAGACGAAATCAGTCCAAAAGATCTGAGCTCGCTTATTTTTAACATACATATTGCAATTGAACGTACTACGGGAGCTATAGGTACACTAATTGGTGCTAACATTAATCATTATTTATAAAAATGATAATTCGCGAATATAGAAAACAATTGCAAGTCAGGCAAGTCAGGCAGTTAATCCAAGTCAATTGCCCTGGTCCTAGCCTAATAGTAATATTTTTTCTCTCAGGTCATGGCATCACACTCCCCTTCCTCATCCGGATGTGAGACGCCACCTAAGAAGAAGCCGAAAAGCTACCCACAATCCTTTCGAGCAGAATGGCTGAAGGATCCAGAATTTAAGGACTGGCTCATACAGGACACTGAGGACTGCTCCAAATGCCTCTGCCAACCCTGTCGCTTCCTCTTTAAGGACCCCAACAAAACCGCCCTCAAACGACATATGCTAAGCAGGGGACACAATGCAGCTATATCTTCCTCTGCTGGAACGAAGCTGACTCAATTTTTTGCTCCGAAAGAAGAACCAGTCACTGCAAAAGACACCAAGGTGGCCCGCTGCGAGACCATAGTCGCTGCGTTCTTCGCCGAGCACGACCTGCCATTCATCCTGGGGGACCACTTCTGGGATATGATAAGACACGCGGCCCCTGATTCAGAAATTCTTAAGACTGCATCGGCAAAAAGAACAAAGATGTCCTACCTAACAGTCCATGGGCTCGGTGAACACGAGGCCCGTCGTGTGGCAGAACTGTGCAAAAACCGAAAGTACAGCATCATGATTGATGAGTCGACTGATGTTTCCGTCCGTCAGGTCATGGCACTGGTTGTCAGGCTGTACGTGAAAGATGATATGGCCACAAGAGACTTCATGCTAGACCTTGTGGAGCCGTTCGATGGAACCGCTCGAGGACTTTTTGACGCCGTGATGAAGTCACTTGAAGCTGCAGGCATGGACAAGAACAGCATCATTGGCTTTGGTGCAGATAACTGCTCTACAATGATGGGAGGAAATGCTGGATTCCAAAAGCTTTTGAAAGATGTCGTGCCGGATGTCTTCGTTATGGGCTGCAGTTGCCATTCATTAGCACTCTGTGCTGGGCACGCGGCAAGATGCCTGCCCGACTGGCTGGAAACGCTCATCAAAGATATCGCAAGCTACCTCTCCCGAAGCCCCAAAAGACAAGAAACGCTCTCGCTGCTTCAAGAGGCTGTCAAAGCGCCATGCCACAGCATTCCGAAGGTGGCCATGACACGCTGGCTGTCGCGAGGCGCTGTCATCCACAGGATCCTCGAGCAGTGGGAGCCTCTGCTGCTCTTCTTCTCCGCCGAAGCCCAGACAAGGGAAGGGAAGGTAGACCGAGCAACGGAGATCGCGAAAAGGATGAAGGAGCCTGGCACCAAGCACATGCTGCTCTTCGTAAGCTTTGTGCTCAAGAAGGTCGACCAACTAAATTTGATCTTCCAGTCTGAAGACTTCCAGTTGCATCGTCTGTATCAGGACATGAGTGACGGATACCGCTTACTGCTCGCCATGTACGTGAAGCCCGCGGTGCTGTCATCGGTTCCGCTTCACGAGATCAACCCGACGGAAGCTGATATCGCGATGAGCCTGGACCGCATCAACCTCGGCGGTCGCTGCGAAACCCACCTGATGGTGGAGCCGCTGGGCTCCGGCGAAAAAGTGCTTCGAACGGACGCGCAATCCTTCCTAAAGGACCTATGCAGTCAGATTCGGAAGCGGTTTGACCTAGACCGCAACAGCATTTTGGCAGAGCTGAAAGTGCTCTCGCCGCGGGTCGCCATGCTACCGGCAGAGGACGAGGAGCGTCCTCGCACACTGGCACCGCTCCTAGCCAGATTCAAACACCTGGTAAAGGATGCTGACAGAGATGATGTCTGTGATGAGTGGCGTGACCTCCCAGCAGCGCTGGCGACTGCGCCCGTGGCGGTGAAGGAGGAAACACCGCCAGTGTTCTGGGCCAAAGTGGCTGAACTGAAGAACGCTGTGGGACAGCCTAGATTTCAACATCTGTGTGAGCTGATGGGGAATATGATGTCTCTGCCTCACTCGACGGCCTCTGTGGAACGCACGTTCTCGCAAATGAACAGGGTTAAAACCAACCAAACGAATCGCCTGCTGGTGGCAACAACAAAAGGACGCATGCTCGCCTCTCAGGCGATTAAAGAGAGTGGCAACGCTGGCTGCACTATGTTCGAGCCGTCCGCTTCCCTGCTGCAGGACGTGATGAAAAATGGCCCACGCCACCGCAGCCAGTCGAAGGAAGTGGCCGGTGTGACTCTCGGTGTGGTCGACTGAACGGTGTGGGTGAGTAGCGGTGGCTAGCGAAGCCAGGCCAGGCCGGGCCACGAAGGCAATACCTATGTATGTCTCAGACTCTCAACTCTTGTTTTCGTTTCATGAGACGCATATGTGTGTCAACTGTCACATGTATTTCAAAATGCATATCCTGGATATACTTGTCTGTTTTGTGTCAAAACCCAGTCACAAATAACAATATTGCGTTACTGGGAGACTGCAATGGCGTTGCAACGATAATGTTAAAACGAGCGAGCGAGATAGTGAGCCCTGCACGTGTGGAAAGGCGAGAGGGTACCTCCAACGGGCTTGTCCAAAGCACCCTTCTAACCGGTCGCTAGCGGTGTGCCAAATTTGAACGCAATCGGCCCAGCCGTTCCTGAGATCTGGAATCGGCATTCTGCACGTGCGCACGTGCAAACGGGGTCCAAACTGACTTTTGCACGGCACCCTACTAACCGGTCCCCAGCCGTGTACCAAATTTGAGCACAATCGGCCCAGCCGTTCTCGAGATCTGGAAACGCCCCCTGCACGTGCGCACGTGCAGTAGCACCCTAACCGCAACACATGGGAATGCATTGCCTGGTGGGTGCCTACCTGTATGCCAATTTTCAGCGAAATCGCCCCAGTAATTACCGAGTTATTAAAATGGGAACACATTTGACACCTCTTATTGTTGTATTTTGCACGTGCACTGGGAGTGACCCACATGCATAGAGAGTATCCTATTTTTGGTAGAAGGGATGCAGCTACCCTACAAAAATTACCGCAAGACAATCGCCCAAGCCGCTGCTGAGATATGGGCCTCTCAAAATCATTACTTTTGCAAAACTGCTTGAACACCCTTGACTTTTCACGTGGCACGTGCCACAACGGTCACTGAGATGTATCAAAAGTAGTCAATTACGGGGTAGAAGGGATGGGGCTACCCAGCAAAAAAGACCGCAGGCCAATCGGTCCAGCAGTTGCTGAGATATAAGCCTCTCAAAAGCGTTACAGGCCGGGCCGGGCCGGGCCGGGCTGGGCCGGGCCGGGCCGGGCCGCTCATACTGAGATTTTTCCGTTATATTGAAAAGACTCACTTCGCTCGCTGCGCTCGCTCGCTCGTAATAATGCATCGACTCGTCTCTTACGCCAGCACTACTACTACTCATACGGAAGTTTCCCGCGTCCCGCAGCGGCAGCACACCACAATTTGCGATATACCACGCAATTATATTATACCTACCACACGATGGTACGGTGATTTGCGATATACCACGCATTTTCATGAGAATCCCCTACATTAACGTTACAGAATGTAGTTTGTTGCTGTTTTTGGACGCAGCGGCTATAAACGCGAAGGGTTAAAATGAAGAGAGTACGGCAAATTCCATGAAAAACCGCATCTAGGGAAATGGTTTTTGAAATAGGGAAATTTTCGTGAGAATCTGGGGAAACCAGCGAGACGCCAGCGGTAACGCTGATTTTACCAGACCATGGCGTCGAGAGAAATCACCCTAGTGGGCTGACGAAATTGAACGATCCATGCGCTTGGTTCTTTGAACGGCAGAAGTCCCGAATGAGGTCCGATGGTTCGAAATCAAGTTCAGCAGTTAGCAAATTTGCACACAACTGCCCAGAAAGGCCTTTGTTAGTACACCATTCCATGCATGATGAGCGGATTTTTCTGCATACGATAATTATTGAATACTTAGCCAGCACACTTTGCAAGTCTTAAATTAAATTAAGGGAGAACACCATGAAACCGCTCAAAACCACACGCCGCCTTGTGAATGAATATTAAGCGCAAGGTATTGAAACGCGAGCGCCGGCTGCGCCATTGAAACGCGTGCGCCGCGTTAGAGCGCAGCCATATCCTAGGATAATTTTAAGTATACAGTAAGCTCTCAGGTTTAGTTGTTTTTCTAGATGATAAAGTTTAATCCTAGAATATACTAGGAACAAGGAACTTGACTTTCTAGTGTGGTAAAATAACTAGCGTAGCGGCGTAAGGTACTAATAATGAGTAGAATGTACCTATGGAGCAATTTCTAGTATCTATATTACTATTTGAGGAGGGTGCGTCTGTCCGTTACCGAGGTCCCGACTTGGTGGTGCTTTGCGTGGACTACAGGCCAGACCGTTGCACCTAGCCCGGTGAAATTTGCACAACTCATAGATCAAGGATGCGCGACGTGCCTTTGAGGGGTCTCAGATCGATCGGATTGATAGGGAGCGCGTAGCGCGTGCCCAAAAAGTGCAAAATCGCGTCATAGACTTTACATGTATAAATCGGCGTGCGAAATCGGGCGAAAACGGCTAATTTTGGCCGACACGGGTCCGGTCCAGGTGCGATATCTTGGTGACCAGGGGTCCGATCGGCACGGGGAAAACAGCATCGTGTACAGAATTGAACGGGCTATTGAATGGTGTGCAATGCAGAGGATAGCACGCGCCACGTGCACCGGAGAGGGCACTTTTATTTGAAAAATTGCGGTTTTTGAGGGATTTTGGAATTAATTTTATTTTTAGGTGACCGTTAAATGGAGCGAGTTGAGTCAACGCCTATTTGCAAGAGAAATGTACCGCCTCTCATATAAAAATTGTGAAAAGCTGATTGATTCAAATCAAGGTGGTGCAAATCACGGGAGAAAATGGTGTTTGTCAATTTTGTGCCACTTTATTAATCACACGGGGTTTGCTGCATAACCTGATACCTTTGGCAATTGAATATGGTACCATTGGATAGAGCATTCAATTCTGTCCAATATACACTCTTCATTTTTGCATGGTGAGCAACAGTATCCTTAAAAATGTAAATGTTCCAAACCATTACATTGTCATTTTTAGCGAAATTCATCGATGGCCCTCAAAAGACTTCACGCCAGTTTTCGAATCATTCTAAAGTAGAACGCATGATAATACGACACGGGCACCTCGATGCGATGTATCTTTTTGTTTTCTTACAAAATGCTTGGCCGTCAAAAAGCAATCGAACGAAATGGATATCTACCAACCAAATCGACACAGACCAACCCAATACCCACGGGTCAAAAAATCCCCCCTTCGCGTTGCGGAGCACGCGGGTAACCCTAGTAGCTGCTATAAACCCTACCTATATTATTGCAATGACCCTATATATATGGTCGGGAACGGGGAAAGGTTCTTTTCAAAACTAGGATATGGCAGCAGATACGTTAGACGTCCGGCGAGGACGTTACCCAGTTTATTATTTTGCCGAGTGCTTTATTCGTCATGCCCCCTACTCCGATACCTATAGATGTCGCTGACCACGCCGTCCTTGGCGTGGCCGTGACCACCGGACGCATACAGGTTGCGCGGCAATACAGGGTGCGCGGCCCCCGAACATCTCCCCTTCGAAAGAAATGGCGACACTAATAGCGTCGTCCACATCGGGTCATCTTGATTTCGGCTGCAGGAACCGGTGCATCCTGGGGCACCGCACCAGGCGATGTACAGGGTGGACCAAAAAGGATGGAAAGACTCGTATAGAGTCTTTCCAGACTCGTACGAGTCATGTAAGACTCGTATACGAGTCTTACATGTTTTAGACTCGTATAAAACATGTATCATTGCATGCACGTGGCTGGGAATGATAAACAAGAGTACATTTCGTGGAAATTGATAATGGCATCACTCTCATATGCTTTCTCTCGTTTTCAGTCTCTCACAGCAGATGTTCGAACTGCCACCTTCGCGAGACAGGCACAGAGCGACCAGCCCGGCTGCTGACACGATAGCCCGCTTGTATGGCTCACACAGCCTTGCTGATCGCTCTCTTCAGTTCAGAGGCTTTCTAAACCTTCCTTGTAGACCTGGCCATTGAGATGACCCCACAGTAAAACATCCATAGGGTTCAGGTCCGATGAGCAGGTAGGCCAGTTCCGACTGGCACCGTGGGATATCTTTTTTTTTTCGAGTTACGCTTGTATTTAAAGCACACATACATGGCTTGACACAACGCATATGTCCTTGCAGCAGGACAGCGCCACCTATATGGACAGTGGGTACAGGTGGCAGCACTGGCAATCTCGTTGCTACGGGGCCTCGTCTATGGACTGAACTACTTCCATAGAGCACGATCCGCGCGTGTTACAGGCAACACGACCTACATTAACATTTTCTTCAAAACTTAGCAAACTATACATACATATTATATCTAACATTGTGCCATCGGACCGCCGCGCCGTCCCGGCCGAGCGGGGCCAGGCCCGGCTGCGGCGCGGGCAGCAGCGCCAGCGGGCACGCCACTACGGGCGGGCCGGACGAAAGGGCCGCCTGGCGACGGGTGCGGCACCGTGCCGGCCGCCGGACCCCCGACGACAAACACCAGCGACGGAGGTATCTCGCCCGCGTGGGTTAATTGGATGTGGGGAGGGCTGAGGAGGGATGGGATGAGGAGTTGGTTGGGTGTCAGACAAGATTTTCGATACACTGCCCCATTTTTCTAAAAATTGCAAATTCTTGTTATTTCTAATAGAACTTATCTGTTCCTTTTCAGCTTCTATTTTCAGTAACGCAATGAACTGATTGATATTCGGTGTGTTGTTCTTATGTTTTGCTTGAAAGACTACTTGTTTGGCTATTGTAATTATTATTATACTGAGTTTACTCTCTTCCCCGATCCTCGGAAAGAACCAGGACTGTGCTGTAAGGCGTATTATTATGTTATAATTGTCTTTTATATATCCCTTTTATGAAGTTTTTTACTTTTTCACACTCCCACAGTATATGATATAATGTTTCATTCTCCTCCTTGCAAAAAGTACATAACGGACTTTCGGATTTACCAATCTTGAATAGGAATGTATTTGTTGATATAATTCTGTTTATAATGCGGTAATGCAAAGTTTGCAGGTGTGTATTCTTTGTGGATTTCTGCACATCGTATAACGTACCTTCGTGCATACACCCAATATCTCTGTTCCATTTACGTTTGATATGTGTTGGCAGAGTGTTTTCTTCGTTATATATCGAGACGATAAATGTTTTATATGCTAATCGCGAAGTATTTACATTTTTAGAGAGCAGTGTTACTTTGTATGGTATATTAGGGTACGCAATTTCAGAAACAGCATTGGATAACTCAGTTTGACGTGGTAGACTTCGATAATGATAGATAACACAAGAAAGTCATGTTTATATTAAATGTTTGATTCCAAGTTTCTCTATCCAACAGTGTTCCACTACTTTTGCAGTATAGATCTGCGATAAATCGCAACCCTTTTGTATTCCATTCGTGAATGATGCTTGTTTTAAATTTAGTATGGTCTGAAAACCATATTTTGTCAGTTAATATCTGTTCTGGTGAAACAGGAAAATCTGCACATAAATCTGCCCAACTGTTAACAACATCCTTCCAAAATGTGTTCTGAACAATATTATTTGCAATGTGTCTTAATTTTTTCGCCCCATAACAAACTAACTCACAGATAGGTGGAACACTTTCTTTAAAATGATTTGCCCACATAGATCGCTCATTAGACAAGAATAATCTTTTCATCCAACTTATTTTAAGGCTTTTAATAAATGATCTTATATCAATCATTTTCAATCCATCCTTTTCATATTCTTGAACAACTTTTTTCCTTTTTATTTTGTCTGGAGCATTACTCCAAATATATTTAAACAGTATATTGTTTATGTATTTTATTTCGTCGTTGCTCGGGTTTGGCAACGATGATAAAATATGTACTAATTTTGAAATGACCATCGCTTTAATAACCGTTATTTTCCCGATTAGCGTAAGATGTCTTCTATTCCATTGTGCAATTTCCTGTTTGACTTTGGGTAGCGCTTCTTGTAAGTTTCGTGTAACAATGTTTTTATTAGTATCGCTATACATTATTCCCAACACTTTCAGCTCACTTACTTTCTGTACTCCTGAACTACTCAAAAAAGAACTATCAACTTGTTGTCCTATCTGCAAACATTTTGTTTTCTCTCTATTAATGCGTAATCCTGTTGCCGAGTGAAAATTATCGAGCTCAGTTAATACAGCTTCTACAGAGCTCTGCTCTGCGCGTGAGAATATTATGAGATCGTCAGCATATTGCGACAGCTTTGCCTCTGAATTGATTCCGATTTGTATGCCTTTTATACTTCTGGACCGTAATATTTGGTTTGTAAGCGGTTCCATTACCAAATTGAACAAATATCCGGAGACCGGATCCCCCTGTCTGATCCCTCTTTCCATAGTTATTTTTGGACCAAGATATCCATCTAAGAGAATTCGAGCGAAGTTATTGGAATTAAGATAAAACAATTTAATCATGTCAATGCAATATGGTCCAAAATTATAGCAGTGAAGCAGTGACAGTGACTAATCTGTCAAAAAGTCCCACGAGACCGTATCGAAGGCCGACTCGAAATCAACTGCCATTATCAATCCAGAAGATGATGTGTTGCGAACATGCTCTATGATGTCGTACATCAAACGCGTGTTCTCCCCAATAAAGCGTCCCTTAATGTATGCTGTCTGCGTGGGCGATATTAACTCCTCCATTACCGTTTTTAAAGGGATTATCAGGGTTTAAAAATTGAAAGGAATCGGAATGTATTGCCTATCAGTTAAGTCTCCAGACTCTGCCGATTTCAACGATATACATAAAATGCCTATTGATGCTATACTTTGCAAGTTATAGCCGTTTGAAAAAACGACAAAAATGTACTTACTCCCGCAAAACAAGTACTTGAGCGGTCAGATTGGCCCATCACTATAATGTAAACAAAGAGCGGCCTTGCGAAATTTTGCGGGATTGAGGATTTCTACAAGATTTCGGTGATAGGCATTGGTTGTCGATATACGATGGATTTTTGGTGAAGAACTCGACTGAAATTGAAACAAATTGAAGATTTGCTTGTCTAAGGCAGCAAGATTTATAAACATCGCCAAATTTATCATATGCAATTGGAGCTTGTTTCAGTTTTTTATAGCAGGGTCATGATACAATTTTCTTTCAATGGTAGATTCGTCATGGTACAGTACAATTTAAATGGTAATTTCGAGTAATTTATGTCATTGAATTGAAACTGCAAGTACATCCCACAAAAGAGCTTATCCTCTTCAATTTTCAGTCTTGATCTGACTGATTAGTGATTTGTCAAGAGTGCGAAAAGTGAGGTGACAAGAGAGCTACAGGTTTTTCAAGATTTAAGTGTTCTTGAATAGCAGGTTGTACAACATTGTGCTGTGACATAACCATTGGGCCTTGTGCCCCCTGTGACAGAGCCCCTGCATCAGCTGGTCTGACACGGCTGGGCTCGCAAGTCGCAAAGAACGTCTTGGTGCTCTTAATTATGATTGATGATTGTGATGTGAAAGGAGGGTACCTACATGGCAAAATACATTTGTATGTAATTTCTTGCCACAGTACCCACCTGCATGTACATTTTTGTTGTCTCCGTGTGAAAAATGAATATATTTTAAGGAAAATTAAGGCATTTCTGTTTGAAGCATGCAGAAATTCATGTGTGATGCTGTCCCGGCAACTCATGTGGAACAGAACAGGCTGCAGAGTGCCAGATCGTGCCTGAACAGAGAGAATCATCAGCTATCTACATATGCGCATGCTTTGAAGTTCCCTGCCTTTTCCCACATTCTACTTGCTAGTTGTGAAAAGGATCGGACAAGGCGAGGTACTCATGCTCATGGTGCCACCATGTGCAATTACTGACTGGTGAATTCGGTGGCTAAAATCCTTAACGCTCTATGGATAATTATTCTGCTCTTATGTTCAGTATGTTGATATCAGAAACTCACCAAGGTAACCTGCCCTGTGGCATTTCTTAGTTCAAAAATGTAAGCATTACACTCATCAGTCATGTAACTTGTATTTACATCCATGAACAAACAATGTGCAAAGGGGCTACCCAACAAGCATTACTGTCTACAGCGTAGCGCGTACCGCCTCCGCAAGGGGCGCGCCCCTCTACAATGGGCATGCGCGAACCCCTTCTCTGCAATGGGCGCGCCGGCGAACGTACGCGAGCGATCACGGGTCGCCACCACCAGCTGGCGACTGACGGCGCAAGGCCATAAAACTACGACGGCGGGCCCGGCAGCAGCGCGCGGTGTGGGGGGGGGGGGGGGGCGTTGGACACGGGATGGACGCACAGTCGCGCACCACGACCGACGGCGACATCACCTGCTGCGTCTGGCTCGGCGAGCGCAGCTGGGAGCCGGCTGGAACAGACAGAGCGGAGTCAGCCGGCGGAGAGACCCGGGGGACGGGAGAGAGACACGGGCCAACAAACTGGGAGAGATTCGAATGCCCGCACGACAGCAAGGAGCAAACATGCCCGTTATATTCACGTGTCGATTGTCATGACGTCAGTCTTGAGCACAAGCTGACTTCATCCCTACATCCCGTTTTACTTATAATCATAATTGAGGTCCTGGATCGGTACACCGGCTCAGTCACCTGTTGACGGCGGCGCACAGCGTGACCTACCCGCCCTACAGCCGGCCCCAGCAGGGTGAGTAGTGAGTACCAATACCCGCCCCCATCACCATGCCAATGCCAAAATCACTAGTTTATGGAAAAGCCCTCCTCAGTGGCCGGTATGAGCTGGCCGTGCGGCGGCCGCGACTGACCTGCGGCCGCTGAAGGTCTGGTGAGTCGGACGGGCACCTCCGGCACTGTCGGCAGGGCGGCCGATTTGAGCGCAGCGCTGTCCAGTCGGACTGACGGCAGCACAGAGACCAGCTGTCCGTGCAGGCAGCACCGGTGGCCCGAGTCGCTGCTGCTGCGGACCCGGCCCGGTACCGGCGCCGGGTGGTGGCCGGCCGCGGGTCCGCCGTCCGCTCCGCGTCCCCGGCCGCCCCGCCGCCGCTCTCTGGACCGGCCGGAACGGTGACGGTGACCGCGCTGATCTGAAGGCGCACCTCCAGACGCTCCAGGGCCGGCAGCCAGGCCAAAGTCGGAGCGGCGGGCGGCGCCGGCGGAGTGGGGGAGACGGCCGCCGCAGCGGAGGTGTTGGGTGACACTGCGGGTAGGTTCCTCTCCGTGGTGTGGCTCCGTGCCGATCGCGAGGTACCCGAGTGTCCTTGCGGCCGGGGCACATCCATGGCGGCGGCGGCGGCGGCTCGGGCGGCTGGGGTAGTGGCGGCGGCGCCGGGCCACTCAGCTGCTGGCCAGCTGAGTGGCCAGGGATAGCCAGAGCAGCAGTGCCGGCTGCCAGCAGAGCAGGGCCGGCTCGGAGACGACCACCAGCAGCGGGCAGCTGTCCGCGGCGGCGGCAGCTGTCGGCAGCTGCAGCAGCGCCCGTACCGCCCGCTCGCCGCCGCCGCCGGGAGCCGGCGCGTCGGCCGCCTGGGGCGCGGCCAGCACGGGCCGGCCGTCCAGCTGACAGCGCACCGGGCGGCGCCGGCCCAGCACCAGCCGGTCTGACACAGCCGCACGTCCAGGTCGCACAGGTCCGTCTCTAGTGGCAGGTCCAGCTGCGAGCCGGCCGGCTCAGCGCCGGCGGTCCCCCGGTCGTCGGCGCAGTGCAGCCAGTCGGCGTGGCACACCTGCTCTGTGAGCGGGTGCTGGGAGCCGGCCCACAGGGCCGGCGCCAGCAGCGCCTTCCAGTAGACCGAGGCTGAGGAGAGCGAGGCGAGGGGGGCCAACAGGGTCAATCACATCACCTCTCTCTGCAATGGGCGCGCGCGTGCGCACCGGCGATGGGCGCGCGCCGGCCGCCGCTGCCGATGGACGCGCGCCCGCCGCCGGTGCCCGATGGGCACGCGCTGGCCGCCGGTGCCGATGTGCGCGCGCCCGCCGCCGGTGCCGATGGGATGGGCACGCACCGGCCGCCGGTGCCGATGGGCGCGCGCCCGCCGCCGGTGCCGATGGGATGGGCGCGCGCTCGCCGCCGGTGCCGATGGGATGGTCGCGCGCCGGCCGCCGGTGCCGATGGGCGCGCGCCCGCCGCCGGTGCTGATGGGATGGGCGCGCTGGCCGCCGGTGCCGATGGACGCGCGCCCGCCGACGGTGCCCGATGGGCGCGCGCTGGCCGCCGGTGCCGATGGGATGGGCGCGCGCTCGCCGCCGGTGCTGATGGGATGGGCGCGCTGGCCGCCGGTGCCGATGGACGCGCGCCCGCCGACGGTGCCCGATGTGCGCGCGCCCGCCGCCGGTGCCGGTGCCGATGGGATGGGCGCGCGCTCGCCGCCGGTGCCGATGGGATGGTCGCGCGCCGGCCGCCGGTGCCGATGGGCGCGCGCCCGCCGCCGGTGCTGATGGGATGGGCGCGCTGGCCGCCGGTGCCGATGGACGCGCGCCCGCCGACGGTGCCCGATGGGCGCGCGCTGGCCGCCGGTGCCGATGGGATGGGCGCGCGCTCGCCGCCGGTGCCGATGGGATGGTCGCGCGCCGGCCGCCGGTGCCGATGGGATGGGCGCGCACCGGCCGCCGGTGCCGATGGGCGCGCGCCCGCCGCCGGTGCCGATGGGATGGTCGCGCGCCGGCCGCCGGTGCCGATGGGCGCGTGCCGGCCGCCTATCAAGTTTACCTGTCCAGATGTACAGAAAGAATGTTTAGTCTGTCAAATACATGTACAGCTGGTATACCTACCCTGTAGCTGCAACTGTTTTGACCATGTGGCCCAGCAAAGTTATCTGGCCTAGGTAATGATTGTGATTCAGGGATGAATCCCTGGGAAGAAAATATAGATGATGGTGCTTCAGGAGACTGGAGATTGTCGTGAAGAAGCATTCCTTAATTAGTGTTAGTCACCATCCAAGCCATATGACCAAAACACACCACATCAATATTATCCCAAAATTATATTTAAAAACTTTATGGTCGGTTACACACAAGTTTTTTAGGTGACCACACTCAAACACGAGACTACTAGGGTGCCAACGTCACTTGTCAGGCTCAATGCACCAGCTGCTGTTCATACAATTTGGAAGACTCAACATCAGCTATCAGGTTCTACATCACATCAAGTGTTCAATGTAACAATGTTCGTGCCACTTTTACAAGTTGTGCTAAAAACCAGTTCAATTACAAAGGAAATGCCAAACCCACCTTCCACGACTGCTATTGACGGTATGGCATGTGGTGACGTTCTAGCCCTTTCTCCAAGCAAAAGATCTTGAGGGTTGAAGTGGCAGCTACACACAAGTGCTTCGTCAACCTGCTTGTCCGCCAAGCCATCTTCTAGGACAGCCACCCAACCAAGTCTCCTAAAAACAGCATGACTTTGTGATCAAAGGTCTGGGAAAATTGCAAGGCCTGCCATTCCAGTACAAGTAACAGATAACAAGTAACCACAGATAGTACATTGAGTACTTTAGTTATATGTGTAGATGAACTCCGAGTTGTAGGTTGTAGGTTGTAAGCTGAAGCATGTAGGTTGTAGGTTCGTGGGAGGCTGTAGTTTAGTAGGTTATTAGGTAATAGGTAATATTAGGACTTAGGTCAAGTTCGCTTGTTTTTTTTTTTTCCTCGGACCACTCAGACTTCATCCACACAATTTACTCGTACGCCTTACTGTTTGATGTATGAGTAACACTTCAAACATTTGTGTGTTCAAACACTTCAAACACTTCAAACATTTGATCATTACATTTGTGCATGTTTGACATAAAAACATATATTAATACAATTTCGTAAAATATGCAACTGTTTTTCACTTAGTGCCTGCCCCGCAATCTCCAGCATTTCAAATTGGACTTACTTGACACGGTTTTCGGAACATGGAAGAAGTTCAGACCGGGACAAATGACAATCAGCCTTTGTTTTTCCACAACCCTTCACACTACACCGCCGATTTCGCACTTGGCGGGATGGCGCCATTCCGTCCAACTCATACAGCCTCAGAAATTACAACAACTCACTCAACTAACGGAATATCCGTCAAACAAATCTTATTTACGACGACACGAGCCAATGCTAACAACGCTTGCCAGTTGCGGAGTGGAGACGTCAGAGAGAAAAAAGTCTTTAGATTTCTCCAATTTCCCCACGTAACGTTGAACGGCCATTGCGGCCTTATCTGGTATGCGACGGCCTTATCTGGCATACAAAATATCTCTAGAAGTCTCTAGCTAGTGTTAAGCCTATGGACTTATAGGGAAATGTATCCGAGTACTTGGTACTGCCTCCTCCAGGTACTGGCTGGCAGACGGATCAACTTTGGAGGCCCACCATTTGGAAATTAGGCAATTTTGAGACGAATGACTTCGGATCGGGGCCTCAGCCACCTTCATCTACACGTTTCACTGAGTAACTCCGAAATTTCGGAAAAAACCCTGATAATACCTTTAACCTATTCGCGATCGCTGTAGAAATAATCTTAAAATCAACATTGAGCAAAGAAATTGGCCTCCATCCCTTGATAGAGTCTTTTTGCTTTCCTTGTTTAGGTATTAGTGTGACCACACTTTCTTTGTGTGATTAAATTGAGATTTTGTTTGCTAGACTTTCTTCAAAGGCACGAAATAGAAATATTCCAATCAGTTCCCAAAAATGTTTAAAGAAATCCGATGTAAAGCCGTTAGATCCGGGTGACCTACCTTTCTTCATTCCCTTCAAAGCATCATGCAACTCTCTTAAACTTAATGGTGTATCCAAGTCGCTTCTTTGTTGATCAGATAGTTTATTTCCGATGTTTTCTAGATAGGAGATATTTCTACTGTGTGAAGAATTATTTCTATACTTAGTTTGTAGATGTTGTGAAAATCGTTGCAGTATTTCTTCCTTGTTACTTATCACTTTCTCTCCATCCCTAATAACCTGAATCGACTTTCGCATAGCATTTCTCTTTTCTAATGACAAAAAATATTTCGAGCATTTTTCTCCGTCCTCGAACCAATCTACTCTGGACCTTGTTATTAAACCTTGTATTTGGGGCTTTCTCATCTCTTCTAGTTTTCGTTTAGCATCGTCTAATCGCTTTAAATCCTCTTGTGTTTTGCTTCTGTTAAATATGTCATTTAGGTTGTTTATTTCCGTTAACAACTTATTTTCTTTTTCTCTCTTTGTCTTTGCTTTTTGCTTTGAAAACCGCACCGTTTCTCCTCTGATCATCATCAGTAATGTTTCGTAAAATAAACTAGAACTGATAGTCATCTGGATATGTTTGAAATTACTTGGATTTGAAATAAATTCCTCGTCATAAATAGGAATTGCGTATTGTCTTACTGTATTAATTGTGATCTCTGTAACAATTTTTTGTAAGCAGTGTCCTCCAGTAATGCCGAATTAAACTTCCATAGCCCAGGGCCTCTTTTCAACTGTGGCTCTTTGATACTGAGAGTTACCATATTATGGTCTGACTGGTATCCAGGACATACTTTACTTGATATTATGTGAGTAATTAGGTGATCTGAAATATATATTCGATCAAGTCGACCGAATTTGACCGGATTTGGTCTTGTCCAAGTGTAACCATCGCCATCAGGATGCAATTCTCTCCAAGTATCGATCAAATTATACCGTTCTATAATTTCAGAAAACGCTAGAATATAAAATAAGAAAGGCTAGAAAATAAGAAACGAAAAGAATGAAACAAAACGAAAGAAATAACGAAACGAAATGAAAGTGATAACTAAACCAGCGTATCGGCATGTGCCATGTAAATCTCATCTCATCTCATCTCATCTGTATTTCACATACATACAACATATATAGACATGACAAACGCCCTGGGATTGGCGCACAGCCCTTGCGCCAATCCCATAAGCCCTAAATCACTTGCGATGTTAAATATAAGTGAAAATACTATTAAGTTGATATCGTATCGAACTACTGGCTATTTGATGCCAACGGCACTAACAATAACCAGACCTACAGAAAACAGCAGTTTACTCATCTCAAGAGCGGATTAGCACGCCATTTGATCACCCAGGGTTGAAAGATCCAAGCCGTCTAGTTTGACCTTTTCCACAATTCGCGGAAGGGATGCGCCGGCAGTTTCAGAAGAAGGGTACTTGCCTCCCATATGACCATGTCGGCAAGAAGCATTTTACCAGACCATGGCGTCGAGAGAAATCACCCTAGTGGGCTGACGAAATTGAACGATCCATGCGCTTGGTTCTTTGAACGGCAGAAGTCCCGAATGAGGTCCGATGGTTCGAAATCAAGTTCAGCAGTTAGCAAATTTGCACACAACTGCCCAGAAAGGCCTTTGTTAGTACACCATTCCATGCATGATGAGCGGATTTTTCTGCATACGATAATTATTGAATACTTAGCCAGCACACTTTGCAAGTCTTAAATTAAATTAAGGGAGAACACCATGAAACCGCTCAAAACCACACGCCGCCTTGTGAATGAATATTAAGCGCAAGGTATTGAAACGCGAGCGCCGGCTGCGCCATTGAAACGCGTGCGCCGCGTTAGAGCGCAGCCATATCCTAGGATAATTTTAAGTATACAGTAAGCTCTCAGGTTTAGTTGTTTTTCTAGATGATAAAGTTTAATCCTAGAATATACTAGGAACAAGGAACTTGACTTTCTAGTGTGGTAAAATAACTAGCGTAGCGGCGTAAGGTACTAATAATGAGTAGAATGTACCTATGGAGCAATTTCTAGTATCTATATTACTATTTGAGGAGGGTGCGTCTGTCCGTTACCGAGGTCCCGACTTGGTGGTGCTTTGCGTGGACTACAGGCCAGACCGTTGCACCTAGCCCGGTGAAATTTGCACAACTCATAGATCAAGGATGCGCGACGTGCCTTTGAGGGGTCTCAGATCGATCGGATTGATAGGGAGCGCGTAGCGCGTGCCCAAAAAGTGCAAAATCGCGTCATAGACTTTACATGTATAAATCGGCGTGCGAAATCGGGCGAAAACGGCTAATTTTGGCCGACACGGGTCCGGTCCAGGTGCGATATCTTGGTGACCAGGGGTCCGATCGGCACGGGGAAAACAGCATCGTGTACAGAATTGAACGGGCTATTGAATGGTGTGCAATGCAGAGGATAGCACGCGCCACGTGCACCGGAGAGGGCACTTTTATTTGAAAAATTGCGGTTTTTGAGGGATTTTGGAATTAATTTTATTTTTAGGTGACCGTTAAATGGAGCGAGTTGAGTCAACGCCTATTTGCAAGAGAAATGTACCGCCTCTCATATAAAAATTGTGAAAAGCTGATTGATTCAAATCAAGGTGGTGCAAATCACGGGAGAAAATGGTGTTTGTCAATTTTGTGCCACTTTATTAATCACACGGGGTTTGCTGCATAACCTGATACCTTTGGCAATTGAATATGGTACCATTGGATAGAGCATTCAATTCTGTCCAATATACACTCTTCATTTTTGCATGGTGAGCAACAGTATCCTTAAAAATGTAAATGTTCCAAACCATTACATTGTCATTTTTAGCGAAATTCATCGATGGCCCTCAAAAGACTTCACGCCAGTTTTCGAATCATTCTAAAGTAGAACGCATGATAATACGACACGGGCACCTCGATGCGATGTATCTTTTTGTTTTCTTACAAAATGCTTGGCCGTCAAAAAGCAATCGAACGAAATGGATATCTACCAACCAAATCGACACAGACCAACCCAATACCCACGGGTCAAAAAATCCCCCCTTCGCGTTGCGGAGCACGCGGGTAACCCTAGTAGCTGCTATAAACCCTACCTATATTATTGCAATGACCCTATATATATGGTCGGGAACGGGGAAAGGTTCTTTTCAAAACTAGGATATGGCAGCAGATACGTTAGACGTCCGGCGAGGACGTTACCCAGTTTATTATTTTGCCGAGTGCTTTATTCGTCATGCCCCCTACTCCGATACCTATAGATGTCGCTGACCACGCCGTCCTTGGCGTGGCCGTGACCACCGGACGCATACAGGTTGCGCGGCAATACAGGGTGCGCGGCCCCCGAACATCTCCCCTTCGAAAGAAATGGCGACACTAATAGCGTCGTCCACATCGGGTCATCTTGATTTCGGCTGCAGGAACCGGTGCATCCTGGGGCACCGCACCAGGCGATGTACAGGGTGGACCAAAAAGGATGGAAAGACTCGTATAGAGTCTTCCCAGACTCGTACGAGTCATGTAAGACTCGTATACGAGTCTTACATGTTTTAGACTCGTATAAAACATGTATCATTGCATGCACGTGGCTGGGAATGATAAACAAGAGTACATTTCGTGGAAATTGATAATGGCATCACTCTCATATGCTTTCTCTCGTTTTCAGTCTCTCACAGCAGATGTTCGAACTGCCACCTTCGCGAGACAGGCACAGAGCGACCAGCCCGGCTGCTGACACGATAGCCCGCTTGTATGGCTCACACAGCCTTGCTGATCGCTCTCTTCAGTTCAGAGGCTTTCTAAACCTTCCTTGTAGACCTGGCCATTGAGATGACCCCACAGTAAAACATCCATAGGGTTCAGGTCCGATGAGCAGGTAGGCCAGTTCCGACTGGCACCGTGGGATATCAGCCGGTAACCGAAGTGGTTTTCGATGCACTTGAGCGTTGTTTCTGCGATGTGAGGAGGCGCACCGTCTTGCTGGAACCACAAGTTGTATGATGAGGCTGCCATGCTTCGATTGGACTCGCTCCCAGAACTTCCTCAGCGCCGCCTGGTATGCGCTGTTGATTGACGGTCACGGTGTCGCCGCTCCCTTCGTCGAACCAAAGTGGACCCACGATTCATTTTCCGCTGAGGGCACACCATTTCGGTGACCTTGCTGCTGTGCAGTGACTTCTCTATCATCTCATCTCAAGGGCCAGGTCTACAAGGAAGGTCTCTGTGACCTAAAGAGAGCGATCACCAAGACTGTGTGAGCCATACCAGCGAACATGTGTCGTCGGGCTATCGCGTCAGCCACCAGACCGGCCGCTCTGTGCCTGTCTCGCGAAAGTAGTCTCTTCGAACATTTGCTGTGAGAGACTGAAAACGAGAGAAAGCAGATGAGAGTGATGCCGTTATGAATTTCCACGAAATGTACTCTCGTTTGGTACTATTTCCAGTTACATGCATACAATAATGCATGTTTTATGAGAGTTCAAAATGTTTCCATCCTTTTTGGTCCACCCTGCGCCCCTGCCGAACTGTTGCCGGTAGGGCGCACGAGCCGCTGCAGATGCAGTCTGTGCACCCGCTGGTATCGCACCAGAGAGTCGCTCCGCCGCCGTTCCGTTCGTTAACCCGTCTTTAGCGATCCTCCCTCTTTCCCTGGCTTCTCGCCACTCCTCGTGGGCAAGGCCGTATATAGGTGGGCAGGCTCCGTAGCGCGAGACAGGCGTGTGTGCAGAGGACGACCCGTCAGCATCTCCGCCGGCGCCGCTCTATTTTCTTCCTGACACCTATATGTTGATCTGAGACGAATTCTCTTATCTTTGATCCCCGATCCTCCGTCATCTGCCGGATGCAGCGCTCCACACCTTCCACTTCCAGACGGGGGCTGCTGAAGCCGGTCTCAGTCCTCTATACTGTCTCCTGCGCCAAGATCCGCTCAGTCACGGTATCTATGACGGTAAACGTACCATACGCCGGGCAGTGCCCGGGCGAATCGTTTTGGCAGTCTCCTGCTACCACGAGGCCATTGGGTGACTTCATGCGAGAGTCCTCGCAGTTGCGTGCCAGGACAGTTTCCCGTTTCTGCAGCGTCACGGGACGAACCACCAGCAGCTGCGGCATGTAAATGTTAACTACCCTGATTTTCACAAACCGGAACAAGTCGGCGACCTTGGAGTGGTGGTTGCCTGACATCACAGGGTCACTCTGGTCACAGGGTCACAGCCTGTGACCCTGTGACTCACGGGGTGCCTGACATCACTCCGGCGAACATCCGAGGTGGAAGAGCACGTCGTTCTTGCTCAGCCGCATTCAAGATATATCACATTTCACGCCCCGATCCGGCAAGGCTGCGGACGTACTGAAGGAGCTGTACGGAGTCTGCATTCAGTTTGGGGGTGATATGCGGGTGATAGAGTGCGACGGTACTGCCGTCAATACTGGAGTGAACGGTGGCGTGTGTCGCCTCTTTGAAGTGGTGACCCAATCGCCTGTGCACTGGTTTGTGTGCCAGCTGCACGCGAATGAGCACAATCTTCGGCGCGTCTTCCAGCACTTGGATGGCACCACCGATCTTTGGATGGCAGCCCACGATCTTTCACGGGCCCACTTGGGAAAGCATGCGCCACTGATGTGTGGAATTTGGGAGTGGTCGCTTTCGATGCTGTGCCGGGACACGTGGAGGCCCTACCAGACAGCATTGTTGCCGAGCAGGAGCTAAGCCGCGACCAGGAGCAGCTGTACCTGCCGGCGCGCGCCGTCCAGAACGGCAGCATTGCTGAGCCGCTCGCCTTCAAACGGCTCGGGGCGCTCAACCACGCCAGGTGAGCAGTAATGGCTAAAATTATTGATAACATAACATGTTTTTGTTTTCAAAGCCGTCTGGTTTCAAACTTACTAAAATGTTTAAACCTGTATGGAACCGTGCTTTTGACTGAACAGGAGCCGGGTTTACAAAGAGCAAAAACGAATGTCTAACCAAATTTCGCCGAAAAATTTTCACCACCTTTGAAGATATTATGCCTTCATTTTTGTTTATCTTAAAGGGACTGTCCCACCTTAACATTAGAATTGAGTTGAGATAGCCATCTTGATGGGCGTTCTTTGAAAATCAGAGTCGTGAAAACCGTTTCTCCAGCAATTACTTCATCGCAAATAAATTCGTGTTTGATTTTGACATCTGTGCAAATAAGTGCCACAATGTATTGGTATTGGCACCTAAAACCTGTGACGTTTCCGCCTTTTCCGAAGTTTCTGTATCTGTCGACTTGTTTTTTATTGAAACCTTGAAAAATAACAACGCCTCTTGGAACAGCGCCCGGCGCCACGAGGTGGAGAATTAAATTGATATGCCAAACTAATTCTAATAGTCTTCTAATTCTAGCAGTATTTTTATTTTTGTATTTAAATATTTAAGAGGCCGTCCTACATGTGACTGAAGAATGCAAGAGCCATGAACTTATCAATGGCAGGTGTCAAGTGTGCAACTCACTGAAATTAATCATAGTATCAAAATCATAAATGATTTGCTCACTGCTGTTTCAACTCCATAATCAAGACATGCTCTGAGGAGTCCACAATCTATTGATGGTGACAAATAAGGAAGAGACAATGAATGTTCACCTTTTTATTTCTGAACATCCAAGACGACTAACCTTGAGCCGTTAAATATTGATAATACCCTGTTTGCTGAAGTGTGGGTGGCCTGAGGTCGACCATGTCTAGTAAAGAACTGTTGTTTGTGTAAACACCATGCAGAGGTATTTTGAAATAAATTTTAGTGATGTAATGCATCATTCTTTGAACTGAGTTGCTGATGGCGGATGAAAGCGGAAGTGCTGCACGTTGAATCAGAAATGCTCTGTTGCGCTTTTAAGCTTATGTTAGATTTTATAGATGGCTTAGTTTTCCTGCAGATTTCATCTTAAAGCTGTCAATAGTGTTTTACCTACCTTTGTTTCCTGGGAGCAGATCCAGCTGCTAACATGAGCATGGGACCAGGACTGGGCCTTTGTACCACAGTCGCTGCGCTGCTTGTCAAAACCTAGGTAATGTGCTTTGTTAGGCCATGCTGTGCATTTTTTAAACCTTTAGAGTACTTTGTGATCATTGACACACATATTGAACCTGACAAACAGCAGCAAAATCACACCCCATCCTTACCTCTGTGCAGTGTCACCCAACAAACAACAGGGCTTCAAAACAGGCAGGTTCCGCATTCAAGTCGCTTCTTGCAACTATGTGACTAATGTTAGGTCAATAGACGTGCTGCACAGGGAAGGTGTGTTCTTTGTAGCTCTTGAAAAATGAAGTCATGCCTAAAATTCAGTTTAGAATATTACAATTACAAATAACTTGGATAAAAGTTGCAAAACATGAACTCTGACTGACTGGTCAGTTGAAATATCTTGAGTCAGTGAACCACGCCTGGGCTGGAGGTGGTCAGTTCCCTGACTTGCGCAACCTCGGGCACCTTGGGCAGGAGCTGTGGGACTTGTACATGGATAAATTGAATAGACGCTAGCCTAGATTATGTCGTGGCTGCAGTCCAAGACGTGTTCACCAGTTGCCGTTGCTGCCGCTGCCTGCTGCTGCCCTGCGTGCCGGCTGGCAGCTCACTGCTGGACTGTTTGCGCGCCAGGCATCCTACTGGACGAGTGGGGTAGGTCGCAGATCTTTGAGAGTGAAATGTTTGGTCTAAATATAGCTTGAAACTCTTACAAATAATTTAATTAAAAGGCAAAATTTCAGAGGACTCCATTGGTGTCTCAGTGGTGACAATCAGAACTTGATCAGAACTGTTATCATGCTGAATGCTGAAACTGAGGATAGGGCTGAGCTGGTAGGCTAGGATTTAATATGCAGGCTTACAAGGTCCCCAGTTAATCCACAAATTTGTCAGACTTGCCTGTAGATAAATTCATGCAGATGAAATGTTTCTGGCAGATAGCCCTGAGGCAAAATGCTATTCAAGCTTGTTCCGCAGCTCGTTGCGTTCCACATGAGCCACTACATCAGAGTCACACAACTCTGCCAAATGTGCTGAAAGGCCACGATTTTTCCAATAAGTAGGTATATTTATTAATTTTCACAGACACAACAAAAATACAAATGCAGGTCACTACAATTCATTCTGCTTCAATTACAATTGCTGGAATGTGTTTTGCAGACTTATTATATTGAATCTTGAACAGACTATATTACTTTGCTCATGGGCCCAGGCCAGTACTGCAGAGTATGGCTCGCAGGTCGCCAAGGAGCACTGGCCTAAGTTCAAAATTTACACAAACCTGCAAACTGAGCCAGAAAATTCACACCAAAGGGGGCTGAGCCTGAGAGAACACTTCGCACCCCGCTACACTAAATCTGCACCACACCAAACCAAATCCACACCGCACCACACTTAAATCCGCACCAGACGAAGGAGTCTGCACTGACAACATCTGGACAAAATTGACATACTTTGCAGTCTGGCTCATGGCTATATCCATTGTGATTCTTAGGTCTGATTATTGAAGCTGAGCTCACTTCCATCATCCATGTGCCCAAGACATTGTGGGCAGCATCAATAATCAAACATCAATATCTTGCTTTTGCTTATTAGGGAGCATTCTATAATCTTTTAAAAATGATAAATAAGGCCTTGTTGATATTCTTTGCAGTTTGCGACCTTCTTCTTGACAAAGTTCAAGCTTCAATTTTCCAATTTTCATTTCAATCCTTTCCATGAACATTGAACATGTTTGTGTTACTTTGCATCTTACTAAAATACCAATTTCCTGAGTTTTGCCATGGTTTTGCTTTCATGCGCAATGTTTGTACTATTCGCGGCAGAAGCGTAACAAAACTTTGTGCCACCGATTTGGCAGCTAGGAAAAAAACTTTGCCCGATAAAAAAAACAATCATATGACGTAATCGATCCAAAAGCTTTAAATTGAAATTTCTAAACAATTAGCCAACTATGGGCCGAATGTTTGCCAATTTCGTGTACAGGGGCCCCTAATCTATGTCTTGCAACACAAGAACAGTATATCAAAGCAATTTTTTGAAGGTGGGACAGTCCCTTTAAGGGCCTCCGCTGTTTCTATGACGTCATGAGTTCTTCACGCCCACTTGCAATTTGGTACCAATAATTTGGTACCTTAACCCTCGCCCCTATGAAGGGGGAGGGGGCCGAACGGACCCGTCCCCTTCGCTATTTCGCGAATAACTCGCGTAAAAAGCGGCCGATTGCGACAAAACTTTCAGCACCCTCGAGTTTATCACATTTACATCTACCCTAAAAACTTCTTGTTAAGCAAGCCACTTAGCATTTAAATATTTAAACAATGCAAAAGAGCGTGCTTTACCTGGCCGACGGCGCTGCCAGCCGACTCTGGTTCCGTCGGATGTGACCCACCGGCTGCTGGACGGCGGCCGGCAGCGGCAGCCGACGTCTGGCTGGTCTGGCAGCAGGCTTGCACTGAGGTCGCCTGCACGGCGCCGCCGCCGGGATGGACACCGTTTCACGCGTGGGCCTATTCACGTGCACATCCGTATTCTTGGTAGAGGCCCAGTAAGTCTGACTTTGCTTTCGCACGGCGCAAGATCGACAAATTCGACATGCGCATAGCTTGTTCAGTCTCCAAAATTTTCGCACGGCCAAGATCGACATGCGCATAGCTTGTTCAGTCTCCCAAATATGTAGATTTGATGGTTGCCATTACGTGCTCAAATAGCTCAGCCTTTGTTGTTTTGTCGGCGGACGCATCATCGGGCATTACGCAAACCTTGGTCATTTTCTGATCCAACGTCCCCGACATCGCATCTCGAGTTACAGCACGTTCTGCTTTGCTGGGACATCGAAGTTAACAAAGTCGGGGTGCAAATAATCACCGTCCAGTCCTTGCAGGAATTCCATCTCGTCCCTGGGGTTCGAAAAATGTCCCTTAGCGCGCATTTCGGCTCGAACCCGATCCACACTTGCTTCCTGCGGCCGGTCCCGGTCATTGAACGTCGACGCACTGATACTGCACCGTTCCAGGACACTTTCCTTGACTCCCTTGACCTAACTTGACCTGAAATGACCTCAGCAGCAAAAACCTGGTCGGGTAGTGTGACAAAGAGGCTCTAGCTGGCTTGGCACCAGAAAACGGCATCGTCATCGGTATATGATAAGCAGCGCACTTGATATCCAACGGTGACCCAAAACAGCAACATTTTTTAGTTTGACCTGACCTGGAAGGTCAATGACTGATCTGAGAAGCTAAAACTGGGTGTCATTGGATTTGTCTCCTCTCAAAGAATCTTTTTGGTCCTTACCGCGAACCTCTATCTCCAACAGGAACGAAATGGCGCGGGGGTGGCACCCCCCCCCCCCCCCATGTGCGTTCTAGGATGGGAAAATGGCATGTGCGGGCGAGGGATATACGACGATAGCGTCACGCACCGCAATTGCCTAAAAAATACCACCATTCTCACGCCGCCTGTTTCGTCTCTTCTAGACACACTGGAAACTGGAAAGAGACAGATAATACACTGGAAAGAAGACAGAAAAATATCAAACAGGTCTTCCTATGCAAATTCCACTATAAAATTGCAAATCCTCACAGATGTGGCATCGGCACCAGATAAAAACCGGGGACACGCACCTTTCTGGAACTGGAAGAACCATCCAGAGGAACGACGCCTTCCGGAAATGTCTGTCTGCCGTCTGCCTTTCCGTAAATATTTGACTATAAAAAAAGTTGACAAATCGACAGATTAGTATTAATTGACATATTTTGGATTATAACAATAAAGTAATATAATTAAAACTTAATGTTGATGTTTCATTTACAAACGCACGTTTTTTCAACACCGCTGCTTTCTCTATCACGGCCGCCTCCACTGGATTCGTTCGGGATTGTCACTAATTGAATTAGGACCGCTGGTGTTTTGTCTACAGAGTAAGTATGAGCTGTATGTGGTTATAATACTTCCATATGCCGTTTTTTACCATATTTAAACTAGGATGCACGAAATCAGGTCAATTTATTGATCGCATGACCTGGCATGGCTCCGCCCCGCCCCACGCATCCAAGCCATTCATTGGTTGATTCATTTTTGGACCTTCACCTCGTAGCTTCCCCAACTGACATTCCTTGTGGTCGGCATGGTAAAATCGTAGTAAAAAACTAACACAGGTCGCAGACTCGCAGGTACAGGGTGCGCCATAACGATTTACCCATAACAAATTTGGTCACCTAAACTTTTTGACATCGGTGCAAAAATTGCACAGGCGCGAGGCCAGCACGTGCCTCTCAGATGAACAAATTATTTCTGGGTAAATTACATAGCAAATGCACCATGAACGGACAAGTAGATGTGACAAAACCGGTGCACTAAAAAGGCAGGCTTCACGGACCGGGCCGTTGCAAAAGAGGTCGACACGTGCCGCATACAATTTCAAACCATATACCATACAATGAAACGGTGCATTGAGAGTGGCACAACATATGACAGGCCAATCACGGGCAGAATACGATCAGTTCTAACTTCAAGTGTCACCGAGACCGTGAAAACAAGGATAACCAGAAATCCGATGAGGAGCACGAGGAAGATGGCAAAAGGTATATCTCATGGCATATCTCATATCTCACAAATGTATTTGGGGAGATTCGTGAAAGATGGCATATCTCATAATCTCATATCTCACAAATGTATTTGGGGAGATTTGTGAAAGACAGGATCAAGATGTCCAAGCGGCAAACGTTTTCAAAGAGGTCAAAGAAAAAACTACTGGACAAAGCGACGAAAATACTGAAGCTGATTCCAACAACCAAAACGAGCTGGTCCACCCCAAGAGTCTTGGAGACATACCCGCAACAATTTTTTTTAAAGACAAAAACCGGGAAGCATAATGGTTTGGGCTGCTGTCGGTTCTGACCGCCCTAAATTTCCTTTGCTCTTCGTGGAACCTGGAGTCAATGTCAACAGCGCCAGCTATGTGCAGATGCTGGAGAGGGAAGTGCTCCCCTGGCTGAAGGAGAAGCATGGCGATTTATCCATATGTCTTCAGTTTCACTCGAGGCAGTATCCGGCCCACACAGCGGCCAACACCCAGAGCTGGTGCGGGGAGAACATGAGCGCGTTCTGGTCCAAGGACTGTTGGCCTCCCTTCAGCCCGAACCTGAACTCTATGGACTTCTCCATCTGGACTGCCTTAAAGGGACCCTCCCACCTTCAAAAAGTTACTGATATGGCATAAAAGTGATGTCCCTTGGCTCGGAAAGATCAACAATGAATATCTACCAAATTTCACCGAAAAATATTCACTGGTTTTCAAGACATTAGGCTTTTACTTTTGTTTACTTTTTGGGATCTCCGCTGTTCCTAGCGACTTATTTGGAAGCAATAGATTGGCAGCTGAAAGTGTGGCACTTGTTGCGCGGAAAGCAGCACCTATACATACCACCGGGTGCTAAGTGCAATATAACAAACTACAAAGTGTCTGATACAAGCAATTGTTTTGATACCATTCCAAAATGATCATCTGGTACAGCAACGTTCACAGCATGCCGTCGACTGTTTTAATATTGAGTTATGAAACGCACATAGGCATGCATTGATCGCGAATAATTCGCATGTTAAATAGGCGGCTTTTGATTTTCTCAAGTCCAGGTTTTGCTATTTTCGCTGGCTAAAGCGCGTGATAAGTCGCAAAACGTACTTGGAGCCAAACCACTTTAGGAAAAAAAACGAACTATAAATTCAATTATTAAACGCACGGCGCTTGACACTGCAACGCACTTTGTCGGTGTTCAAAAAACATTTTGACGGCTGCAGCATTCTGAACGACTGACACTTGGCCGCTGAACCCCTGCCAACTCGACCCCACAATCATCCTCCATCACCTCCAAGGATACACTCGAACTGTCGAAATAATAATTACCCACCAACCACCCAAGACAACCGCTGCCGGGTTACACGTCGTTCCACAGAACAGTCTCAAAATCGTTTTGGCCGCCACATGCCATCCGGTGTGTGTTCATTTGATGAGGATGCATGGGCTGATATAATAAGTTAAAAAGTGAATCACTGTGCGAAAAGTGAATCACTGTGTAAGAACTACATATAGTATCTAACATAAGTTTTTTCCAATAATGTGTCGTGCTGATATATCCGCGGTCATTGTCTGGCGGTGAGCCCGTTATTCGGTGACCGAAGGAGACCACACCGCGCGGTCGGCGGCGAGGGAGGCGCTGCAGCTGCAGGTAGTGGTTCGAGGGGCTGACAGCGCGGCGGCGGCTGGGGCCGCACCCCGCCGGCTGCTGCACGGTTGCCGACGCGCCGCTCTTACTCGGATCAGTGCCGACGGCTACTGTCTCGGCGGGAGTTTTTGGCAGTGATTAATGGAAGGACGGCGCACCGGAGGCAGAGCGATGGCGCCGCGGCCCGGGAGGCGGACCGTCCAGCCCGGGAGCTCCTCTGCATTGGCCACCCTCCAATGGCGGCAATACCGAGCATGAAAGCTGCACGGAGGGTGTAATTTTTTGGTAGTCGGCTAGGGGGCTGGGGACTGGCGCAACAGAAAATGGCGGTGTGGCCATATTACGGCGGATTTAAGAGCTGCCCTTACAAAGACGCTAGAGTCAAATGGAAGTAATCGATCTCCTCTCTCTCTCTCTCTCTCTCTCTCTCTCTCTCTCTCTCTCTCTCTCTCTCTCTCTCTCTCTCTCTCTCTCTCTCTCTCTCTCTCTCTTCTCTCTCCTCTCTCTCTCTCCCTACCTCTGGATAATGATTACATTCTGAATGAACAGATGATGAACAACGAAGATGAGTTTGAACTGTTCACGCGAAGGCAAATCAATCGTCAGCTTTTTCTTAAATAAAAGTGTATGACCTATGACCAAGCGACCACACCTCTCAGCATTTCAATGCAATCTATCGCATGACACCTCATATGTTGATCATTCAAATAAGCCATCGATGGTGTAATGTTTTAATTATCACAACTTGCTGACGTTCAGATACGCTGAGGATATTTTGGGTCTGTACTGGGACACGTGAGTCGATGTCGAACAGCAAGGACGTGTTGTTCTTACACAAGCAACACACTGGAGCCTAGTCCTTCCCCAGGTCTCGTCAGTCACATTGGAGCTACCCTCGCCCGCCATGGCGGGAGGTGAACCCGCCCGCACCAGCTGCCGTAGCGGCGGCGGCCTCCGTTCTCGTGCACTGTGCAGTGGTGTGGTCGGTACACGTGTCACGTGGCAGCCGACACGTGTCCACGTACAGGTCTCGCGGGTTTTAGCGGTAGGTTTTGCACCTAGAAAATTTAGTGTACTTCAGGCTATATCTTCGTCGTCTTAAGCTTTTAAGTGTTGAAGATGCCATCGACTCGTTGGGTAACAAGCCGGCCATGATCGTGTAAAATGGCTTCATCGTAGATCGATTAGTTTCTGAGATATAACCGGAAATGTAAAAGTGCAAAACCTACCGCTTAATCTCGCGAGACCTGTACGTGCGTGCCGCGCTCGGACCGGAGGAGACGCCGGCTGGCAGCTGGGGAGGTGGGAGTGGGGGCCAGTTCCAGCTCCCCAGCACCTCCCCAGCACACCTCCTGCACCTGTGGGTGTGTGGTGTGCGGAGCTGCATACCACGCTGTAAACACGGAGCTCCATGCTGCACTGTTCGGACGGAGCTGTGGCTCGTGAGGTGTGTTTCAACTTTTTTTGTAGTAAATAAAAGCGAAATTGATCTTCACCAACGATAATAGCCGGCACTGCGGTCCATCGATTGTAGGTTATCATTGCGATTGCACCCTAGGTCATGATGCACATCTGTACTTTTTACTATTTAAACGACTTATTTGCATATTAATCGTTGCAATATGTGCACCGGTATCCGGCTTCTGGCGGCCCCCAGCGATGTCCATCGCACGCTCACACAGGAAATGACCAGTGCACAGTGCACACACAGCCGGCAGCGCCACTGACGGGCAAACGGGCGAATTGTTACACCGAGCCACATGCACGTACATCACGCCACTCCATGCGGCGCGTTTTAATTGGCCTCATTCCCCAGCACTGCCATTTCTCTGCGCAACTGGACAGCTATTGGGAAACCGATTACATTGGGCCTCTACCTGTCAGCTGGTGGCTACTGGAAGATGATATCAACGCTGTTAATAACTGCGAATGATCTCACAGAATTTATCGAGAGAATTTCAACTGGACGTGTTTTCACCGGTCACAACGCCCTCATGCCCACGAGTACGTGTCCCGAATAAAATTGCACTCTAAAGAGGCACATTGGGACCTGTGAACCTGTGTGTCCTCATCCTGTCGGCAGTGGCCCGCCTGCCATCGGCCCTGGTGGCGCTGGCCGGAGGCTGGGTCACGCCCCCTCCCATTGACCGCACTCTTCAGACGTAAGTACGTTCCTCTGGCTCTGAGCACAGGCCAGTTAGCACTTTCACACAATGCGGTCAGTCTGAATCCACCGTGCAATCGGCGGCTGGCAGAAACGAGCTAGTTAGCGGCCGCCATGGGCGGGTTAACAGGATTAGTGGTTACTGACAGTCTGACAGGGGTTACAGGGTTAATGGGTAACCGAGCGAGGCTGCAGCGGCAGTGGTTTCTGGGCAACGTTACAGGATAGGCGCTCATCTGGCGAATTGTTGACCCACAGTGTTTGTTTTGCATTAGTGATTCACTGATTGGCACCACTCTCACACCTATGGCGTGCTTGATGCAATAGGTTTCTTTGGAATTGGTGTGCAATATCCTCTAAACAGTTTTAATAATATTCCTCTTTGCATAAAACGATATGGATACAAATTGAAAAAGAGGGACTACATTTTTTAACCCGGCAGGCGGTGGGCCTACCATCCACCTTCCGCGCGGTGGGGGGCATTTTTTTGCCCCCCCCCCTTATCTCCGAAACTACTGGACGGATCCGGAAAATTCAAACGGCGTTCGATAGCCCTGTCAAATTTGTCAAAGGAAACCAAATTTCATTGACCTCGGGGTCACCGATGACGTCACAGGTCAGGTCAAAGATAAAATGTTTCACCGTTCACGGGGCTTCTAGGGAAAGCGCTATAACTCCGAGTAAAACGCATTTTGTCGAAAATCAGCGATAAGGCGTCAGTTGTCTAGTACATATGTTGCTATTAGAGGTCACTGGTCATACCAGGTCAGGTCACAGGTCAGGTCACCAAAGGTCACCAAGGGTCACCACATGAGCCCAACTTTACTAAGGTTGTGATGCATGTTTTATGGCCAGTTTTTCATTTCCAACTCAATGGTGTTGGTTATAAGACCATCAGGTACGGTTTAGGTCACTTTCTGGTGGAGGTCAGGTCAAAAAAGGTCAAATTTCAAAGTTGATATTTTTGCATAAAATGGGTATCGATTCGATGCAGCTCGCCACGGGGAGTCTAATGGTGGTCTTTGTTTTGCGCTACGACGTCTAGAATTGCTAAAAATTGAGTTTGAAAATTTGACGTCATCAATTTTGAAGTTTTTTCGCTATAACTTGGCCAAAAAAAGAGGTATCGATCTCAAATTTGGTATGTAGATAGAAGGCGATAGGGACTATCACATATATTCCGGTTCTTTCGAAATTCAAAAAACTTTTTGGATTTTTTGGCTATTATATTCAAAAAAATCTATTTTTTGATTTTTGGGGGTCAAAATCCAAAAAAAATCGAAAAACCGAAATAGCAGTTTTGTAGCCCTTTTGATTCCACACCTTTTATGTCAAAAACATTTTTCTGTATCTCTAAAGCTGTAGGCCTGACAGCTCTTCCCGCGAAACCTTTTTTTGGGTCGAAAATGGCAAAAATGACGTCACTCTGACGTCATTAGCGGCCAACCTATCATAGCCTTTGGAAAAAAATTTTGGTCACCATGTGCGCTAGCTGCTCCCGGGAGGGCACTGAAAGTTTGGTGACGATCGGCGCAGCGGTTCTCGAGATATATCGAAAAAACTAAAGGGGAGGGGGGCAAAAAAATGCCCCGCCCCCACCGCCTGGAAGGTTAAATGAATTGAATCATACAGTGAGCAATGAAATAGGAACACAATATCGCTGCTTTTGCCTTTTATGATGAATCGGAATCAGCTTAGGTATAATCAAACAATTTCGACCTATAGCAAACACAATGGGTATGTGGTCCAAATCCACGCATTTAATTTGCGAGCGCACCCAGCCATATCATTCGAATATTTCATCAATTAACCCAGGCATGGAGTGGTGATAACACAAGACAGTAATTATGCAGTATTGACCGGATGCACCGCCCGACCATCGGGCGATGGCTGTTCGGTCCGGCCGCCTGCCCACCATCTGGACTCGGTGGGAGTTTGGCAACCACTTGGTGGCCATCAGGCGGCCCTCCAGACTGCGACGCCAGACCACTTGCCTTTCTAATGGCTCCTGCTCCACTCTCTGGTGGCTGTATCTGACTGGGATCGAGTGCAGGCCGACACAAAAACAGAGCCGACCGTCGCAGTGAAGGTGCCCGCGGAGGCGGCCTCATTATCGGGGCTGCATCACGACGGCAGGGCGGCCTGCGCGAGCCGTCAAACCGACCGGCCGGACAGCGTGCAGCAGTTAGACTAAGGGCTGGATGGCCCAACAGCTAGAGCACACAACAAAACGGCCCGGACAATCCTAATCCAGTCAATCGAGCGGGCAAACCAGCTGCAGAAACCAACCAAACTGCCAGGATGGCCCGTTAGCTGAGCGGTCATTAAAACGACGCGGATGGTCCACCAGCATGTCAAACAGACCATCTGTCGAGGAAAACCGGGCCGCTGGAACACCCAAGTAGTGTCCAGGGAACCCAGGACAGCATGCTGCCCTGCAGGACAGGCTGGATCACCCAGTCTGCGTGGCCTGTCAGAGGCCCGCCCAGTCGAGCGCGCACGACCTGTCGGGGACCACCGCGCGCCGGAGACGCCGATGACTCTCGATGACGGCTCGATGACGGCTGCCGTCATGGCCCTGCAGTGGCGTGACCGGCGCGCTGCGCTGGTGGTCTGTCCCCGGACCGGGACCTCTGCGCTGCTGCCGGACGGGCTGGGTGTGGCGGCGGCTGTGACTGACGGACGGCCGTCGGACTGGTCCCATCAGACGTCACTCAGATGGGCACGCCATGGCGGACAGCGCACGCACACGGCTGCGGTCAGAGCGGTACGGTGACTAGAGACAGTCATTTAGGCACTACCAGGCGTACCAACTGACATTCTCTCTCATAAGTCATACTTCGGACGATGCTACAGAGACTGAAGCTTAAGCTTTGGAACTTCTGAGTGCAAGGGGAAAAGTTGTAGTAAATGAGTGTTGTCACTTCATGAAGTGCCGGCTGATTGACGTTTGACGTTGTTTCATACAGAGTAGGTACAAGGAGCCTAACAAAACATTTCTTACGGCGAAACCCAATGCTTGATAGCTCCCCGAGAAGCTTTCGTGGACTCTGTATACTGGCAGAGGAACCCTTTGAACCCCATCGGGTGGTGGTGTCGGTGGGTCCCCGGGGTCCACTCTGCCGGGGGCGTCAGCGCCGGCCGCGCTCCTGAATACATTGTGCGCCGTGACGGGTCGGCTCTGAACTGCGCCCCGGGGACGGATGGTGGCTCCGGTTACCGACTCGGCTGTCAGCGGGCGGCGGAGCTGCTGCCGGCTCACCGAGGCCTCAGCTCAGTAGAACAGTGGACACCACCGACCGCGACCTCTACCCTGCCGGTGCACCGACCGAGGCCTCATCTCCGCGGCACAGCCGAGCCCAACGACCGCGACCTCGACCCTGCCGGCATACCGATACCTCAGCTTCGCGGCACAGCCGAGCCCAACGACCGCGATCTCTACTCGATGTCAGCGTACCGACCCGACCGCCGCCTTACCCACCCAACCTGCAGAACCCAAACATCAGCACCAGGAACATCAACGCGACCCCCACCCCGCCGCGCGGCCCACCGCGACAGACGAACGCAGTCCACCCAACTCCGCAGTCAGCCTCGACACGGCAGGGCCCAGACCTCCACCCTCGGCCCGAGACCGCCGACCACGACCTCTAAATGCCTTGCGACTCCGCCGCTCTCCCGACGTCAGCCCCGCGACTCGGAGTAACCTTGATCTATGCTCCCAGTCCCTTTCTCCGTACCCTTGCATCCGTGCCTCTGTCCCTGCCCGTACATCACCTATCCAACCCCCCCCCCCCCCCGACCCTATCAAACTCCGATCTCTACACTCACCGCTCCCCGAGCTGCCTGCATCGGAAACTCCCTGGTGAGCCGAACGATAATGGATGTTTTTACATGCAAATGGTCCGAGCCACACTTTTATGGGCGGTCGTTGGAAAACTTCATTGCTGTTTGGAGTAACCAGATCGTTTTAGCCCTTTTATCAGTGTGACACCAGACACTGTCTCTAACCAGATGGCGCGGTAGCCGCCGATACGCTCAACTCCGTAAGACCAACGTTGCATGCAATTTGTGCAAACCATTTCGCTACAAAAGACCAGACTCTAAAAGGGAAGATAACAACGATCCTCCAGCAAGTGGGCAGGTAGCGACATTTTTTCGTGATTGATGCACAGAAATTCCTCGGGGCATTAGCGAAATAGAGGACCGCACACATACTCGAATTCTCCGTAGCCAAGGCACGCTCAGAATGCCAAGCGCAGCCCATCCGTGACAGATAGATGAAGCTGGTTGACAATCAGGCATTCCATTTTGTAACAATGAGGAGAAAACACGTGGAGAATGCCGAGTGGGAGGTGTCGCCCATTGTCCGCTGTCGGCGCCGGAGATTGTCTGTGCCCGTGCAGGGTGGGCGCTGAACGCAGTGCGGCGGTACAGCGCGGATTAATGGTCCGACAGAGGGACGCGCTGTGTGACACGGTGTCAGCCCGCGACACGGTGTCAGTCCGCGTCACAGCGCACCCCGCACTGAGCACCGGCACGGTGTCAGCCCAACTCGCTGGGTCTCAGCGCATCTCACGCGGATCACGGAAACAGAGTGGACAACCCGCACAGATAAAAACGTCAGACGATCAAACAGTCAACAGGTAATAATGAGCAATGATCAGAGAGGGACGACAGGGGCACAACTATTGTAGACGGCAACCGTCAACCGTTAATGGGTGTTAAAAGTGTTTGGAAAAGAATGTCGTTCGGGAAAATCAAGCATTTGCTTTTGTGTTTGTGGGTTCCGTTGATGTGATCAATGTTTATTTCGATTGTTTTTGTTTGGTTTTGTTTTTGATCTCCCTGGGTTCACGCAGAGCCGGAAGACGGGGATTTTCTGGAAGAATCTAAAAACAATACAGCTCTTAATTGATGCTTCAACCTTGCGGAATAAACGTCCCGTAGCTCTGTTGCAGCTTGTTCGCCAGCTTGACATCAAATTTCAACTGAAGTCAACGCGAACGGTTTGGCTTACAGAGGACAATGTCTTGACTCAATGTGATGTTGTAACTTGTAGTGCAGCCATATCAAATTGTTAAGATAATTTCCAATGTCTCTTAATTGCTCTACTAGGTAACCAATCCATCATTTTGGCCAAAAAGTGTAGGCGACCTTTCCATAGCGTTTGATGACATCAATGACAAAATGTTGTTTCTAATGTAGATATAGGTTTAGGTACGCTTCATGCATTCTATCACCATTATATAAATGAAAATCCAAAGAAGTCCTTATCCTGTTAAGCAACCATAAACAATATTTTTTTATTCAGGAAAGATCACAGAACATGGCCCGGTAACCCAATCGTCAGTTTGACACAGTAAAAATGTGTAAAAAAAAGCGAATAAGTGTGCAAAAAATGACGGCGCTTTAAATCGCATTACAACAATGCGGGCGCTTAACTCGCCCCTTTCAGCAGAGTGCGGGTTCAGAAAGACGTCACAAAGACGTCACAGCTGCGATAGCCATGGCTGCTGGCTCTGAGGGCCGTCGAAGTGGCATTTAGCCCGCTCTGATTTGAGTACCGTGACCGTCAGGGTCTGTCTCACTGCTGCAATTGTGGCAGGTGTTAAGTGCACGTTGCGTTTCTCCCCAGGGTGGCAGAAGCACCACGAGGGTCAGAGACAGGTGCTCAAAGTGTGGTGGTTGCATCATGCGCTGATTGTAGCTGGTACACAATGACCGCTGCTTCACTGGTGACCGCAATCGTTGAAGCGCCAAGCTATCAGCAACCATGACTGAGCAGTCAGTGGTAAGGTGGCACGCTTATCAAGAACCAAAGCTTACGTTTCCAATTTCTACAGAGAAACTGATTCCGAGATTTCCGCTGTTTTCTGCTTTTGCACAACGTCCCATCTCAGCATCACCGTTTAGTCAATTTAATGTGATTAATGCGATATGCTGAGCGCTCGGGGCCTCACCATCCATGCCTATTGTCTGTGCAAAACGTCACCTGCAGTGTTATACACCTTTTGCGTTTTCAGAATTGATACAAATTACAATGTCAGTTTCCGAGTTGTTCGCAGCCCTGATAATGTTGACCCGGCAAATATCGTCATTGCTGACGTCAATGGTCACGGACGTCAGTCGTCAATGTGCTATTCGGACGCGGCAGAAATCGATACCTCCTTGTGCCCAAAAGGTCAGGTGCCTTTCAACTGCAAAGTCAGCCCAGTTTATTGCTTCTGGCCACGAAGGCCGAGCGCCGCGGGGATCCGGAGTGCCAAGACCGTTAGTGCTCCACGCGCGAATATTTTATTGCGTTCAATTTTTGTTTTTACCATTGTTTACACAAGCCCACTGACCTGACCTGTATAATGGCTCAAATGGATACAAAGGGCCATCTTCGAAGGACTACTGTAAGCCAGGCAATAATTGTTCGGCATCGGTAGGTAATATTAAAAAAGCTCCTTGTTTCATAGAAACGACTGCTTTGTTGACTTCAGAATCATGACTGATAAGGCCTATGGTAACTGAAGCACGGCACCACGGTCCATAACCCGTTCACCAGTCTGGCAGCCAGTGGATCATGCAGACGGTCTGAACCGAGCCAAGCCGCGTCGGTCGCGTGTGTCCGGGGCCATTTTGGAGCGGCGGCGGCCGGTGCCTGGACCGCCGCCGCCGCCGGGCGACCCGGCCGGCCGCCGCGCCGCCCCGGGCGCTGTCTTGCGTGTCAGCCGGCACTGCCCCGCTTCGATTAGCCATCAAAATGGCCGGCGGAGCGGCGTGGAGCGCACCGGCCGTCACGGAGCGGCGGCGGCGGCGGCGGCACGGCCGAGCAGGAGCGTTGATGTCCCCGCAGTCTCTGCACCGGCCGCCCGCCGCTGACTTATCGGCGCCCCGCATGGCACGGCGTCAGGGCGGGGACATTACAGATAGGGTAAAAAGGCGGAACGGTCTGCTGGGGCCGCTGCTTTGTTTCGATGCAGCCGCTGACGACGGGGGGCGCCGGGTCGAGCTGCCGTGACCTCTACCGCCGCCCCCTCTGTCCCCCCCCCCCCCCGCCGCCGCCGCCGCCGGCACGGACAGGTGCGGAGCAGTGACGGATCTGGCGCTCTGGCGACAGTCGCCGCCGCCGATGCTCGCCGCGATAGGCGCCGGCCGCCGCCTTGATCTCCGTATGCGCCCATACATGTTGCAGAGGTGCGCCGAGACGCTGCATGCTGCAGCGCAGATGGGCGCACAGGCGCACACCGGCGGCTCGTTTCACATGTGGGAATACGGCCGATACGGCCACCAGCGAAATCAATCACCGCTAAACAGCGGCCCAAATGGAAAACAGATGTTGAGATGTGCGGAATGGGAAAACAAGGCCACTTTTGATGCAGGTTCGCAGCAAACAGAGCCGCAAGATCCACCAGAGTTGAGTGATCTATTGATCCAATGTTGCCGATGCTCACACACCGCCGATCGTAGCCACCTTCCGATATTTAGCTCAAGGAGTGGACCAGGGAGTCAAGTTCAGTTGAGCCCGGCTCAGTTCACCGAAGACATCGGTGATCCAGACCTTAAGAGCTGGTGTCGCGTTCCAGAAGGTAGAAGACCAAATGACAATCCCTGCACGAGGGGCTTATCTGTCACTTCTGGGACCAATAATTCTGTCACAATGAATATGCATTGGCATAATGCATTGGGGTGCATATGTATATGCATAAGGCACATTGCTGTAGCTGCAGATGACCCTGCTGCTGTGTTTGGATGAACACTGCACACTGCACAGGCAGTCCCCGCGGGCGGAGCGACGGCTGACCTGACAGATAGCACTTCATGTAGGTAGATAGGTACATTGATGTGTTCACAATGCGCACACCGCATGTTCACTAGAGCTGTTCCATCATGTTCGTCAATACTAGCTGATGGGCGGTGATCGAGCTTACCGTAGACTGTGTTCCAAGTTCAATAATAACTACGAGTGCGATGTTCTTGCTACTCGCTACCGGTGCCGCTGGCCCGCTATGTTGTCGGTCTGTTAGGTTTGTCGTCAGGTCTGTATGGCTCCCACCCAGCTACTGTAGCCGAACTCTCTGCTGATCCGACTGTTAGGAAGTCGTCCCCTATGTTGCATTGCAGTTCTTCTTACCCAGTTTCTTTAGTTTCAGCGACAATAGACATGTTGGTGAATGGTGCCGCACATGGGCACCATTCCGCACATGGTGCCGCACATCTGCCTTTAACCTGAAGCTGACCTGGACTAGACCCAGAATTAAATACTGCGGGGAAGGTGAAACACTCAGTCGTATTCATTTATCTTTTGAGTTTTTTTTTTGGGTCTTACATTTAAGTTAAGATTATTGTGGTAAAATAGGACCTTTCCAAAGCGATAAAATAGGATTATACGAGTATTCCCACTTCTATTTGGCAACGAGTAACAAGTAGCGGTGCATTCCTGACTGATATACCATAGACTCGTCACCCTCCCCAGCCTGCCTGGCGCCTGCATATATTGTAATGTGTCCAATATCGGGTTACATTCGGACAGCTGTGTGACAATTCATCGCCGACCTCTGGTGAATATGGATGTCGCTCTCTGCATGGCGCGTCCTTGCAGAAGTCGGGGCAGCCGCGCCGCACGGTCCGCGGGCACTGGACGAACGGGGTCCCGTCCCGGGGCGATCTCAACCTAGATCATGGTGAATGTTGATTCCTGGATCCTTGAGAATGGACCGCCTTATAGGAACCCAGAGTAGTGTGATTGATCTGGGCGACTGAAAACAGGCACTTGGTTGTTTTGAGAAAACATCCAATCTAAAAAAGGTGACACATTTCTTCACCATCTTAATTCTGGTATGTCACATTAAATTAACTGTAGTGAATATCTTCCGGTGATAACGACGGGACTGTTCCTCCCCGGTGACGGGCAAGGGATTTATCTCCAATTCGAAGGTGAGGTGTGGGCGTTACCAGTGACCACCTGCCATCTAACCACTGCACAGCCTGTCTTCCCAACGTCATGCATCGCTCTGAATCAGATTCATTAGCGAAATACAGAGCAATCATGCTAATTTTAGCCGGCCAGGACGTGACTGGGTACTATCGCGAAACTCATGTCATAAAGAAATACGGCGGCGGCGGCTGTAATGGGTGCTTTGCACCGGCGCGGGGCGGCTGGCCGCTGCAGCTGCGGTGGCCCGGCTCTGGCACCGAGGACTATCGGCGAGCCATCTCCGCGGCTAGGACGCCACCGCCGCCCCGCCTCACTCACACGTAGTATATGGTCTGTCAAACCAACGACCTGCTAAAAGCAATTTGCACCGTGAGCTGATCGTGATTCACGTCTGTTCACGCCTGGTGGTAATGGAAAATGACACATAAGGAGTCCTAAAATCATCATCGGAATGCACGACTAGATATTCAACGACTATGCAATGCCATGGAGACTTGCGCTGCCCTTGTTTCGCATGATTTCCTCCATTGTCCAGTTTTCATTTTTTCTTCTTAGTCCTCTCCTACTGCCCCATGACCCCTTCCGTCGCGATTCGCCACGCTTTGTCACGCGGTGCTCGATCAGGGGGCGGTCCCTGTAGGGTGGTGGGTGGGCCTGCCGCCCGGTCCAGCCCGGGTGTAACTCCCAGGGTGGCCGCCTGGCGGCGCCACCGGACGGCCCCTGAGTGAGCTGGCCGATAGAGCCGCTATCGCCGGCCAGCCGGCCCCCGTCGCCGCGGCTGGGACCGAATAAATAGCTGCATTAAAAGTTTGTTGCGTAAAACGTATATTGTACATTGACGAACAGTGGGCATACGAACTAGAAGAATCAGCCTGGGGACACTAGGAAACCCTAGAATTATGTTCAATGAACCTCATAGACCCCAAATTATGTCCCTGCGATTCATTTGAAGGGATTCCACTTTGCAGCCATCGAGTTCTTTTGTATCCATAATTTTCGATCGAATTTATATTGTTCAAGCTGATTGAAATGATACGTGAGTTGCAAGAGTGTGTGAAAGTAGATGTGCTCCATTGAACCCAGTAACCCTAGATTTTAATCGTAAGAATGATAAGGGCATAAGGCTAATTTTACGACAACATATCTTATGGATTAACAAGACATAGGCAGTGATACGATTTATATCAGCTCGCTTTCAGCAGTAATAATACATAGTTTCTAATGGCTTGTATTCAAACATGAAATAAGGACTTATCAGTGAGTAGGCACTTCAAAAATGAATATCGCTTATAAACTTCATTCATTTCATTTTCATCAGACACTTCATTTTCTCTATAACGCTACCGCTGGTGATGTTTCCCAGTTGTTGAACCTCAAGAAATCGACTGAAAATGTCAACGGTGACCAAGTAGCTGTGCGAAGCGTGCTGACAAATATCGGTCGCTATGTGTGACCACGGTTTTTCAGGCGCTGGCGTTGGTATCAACGGCTCTTTCCTTTGGACAGGTGAGTGAATCTGACAGAACTGACAACACTTCAGATACTCTTTCAAATCTGTGCTAATGCTAGGCCACCAGATTGAACTTCTAGCCCTGTCACGACATTTTGATAGGCCCAAATGTCCATCGTCATGCAATCTACTCAGCATTTGCATCCTCATCTGGTAAGGAATCACTAGCCGACTTGCATACATTAGTACGCCATTGGCGATGCTGAGCTGATCTCTTACCCCGTACAGCGGGTGTGACCTGGCTCTCGCCGTCCACTCGCTCGTGGTGTACTCCATGGCTGTCCGGATGTTGTCATCCTCCTGCTGAGCCCGTCGGACCTCCGTCAGCCTGCGGTCAGTCATGGGCAGCGCTTGAAAGGTGCCAGTCACGTAGTCATCAACATCTTGCTGCAACTGCAAGCATGTGTCGTCGACACAGGGCATCGGCTGACGCGACAAACAGTCTGGGACACAGTGCTGAGAGCCTGGGATGTACTGTACTCGAACGTTGTATCTCATCAGCCTCATCAGCATGCGTTGACACCTGATGGGTGAGTCAGTGAGTGGTTTCGAATTAACCAATGGGACGATCGGCTTATGGTCAACATGTGCTGTAAACTCAGGGAGACCATAAAGATATGTGTGAAACTTTTCACACGCCCACGTCAGACCCAGCAGTTCTTTCTCAATCATGGCGTACCTTTGTTCCGTAGGAGTGAGGAGTCTGCTCGCGTACGCCACCGGTCTGAGCTGGCCATCGTGCCGTTGCAGGAGACAGCCTCCAATGCCGTAGCTGGACGCATCGGCGCTGACCACCGTCTCACGAGTGCTGTCGTAGAAGGCTAGAACAGGAGCCTCCTGTAGCATCGCCTTCGCCTTTTGAAGTGACTGCTGCTGCACCGGAGTCCACTGCCACGCCGCGTCACTCTTGAGTAGGTCGGTCATGGGCTTCAGCACTCCTTGCAGTCCTGGAACGAACTTACACAGGTAGTTTATCATACCGAGCTGCTGTTTCAGCTCTTTCACATTTCGGGGTGCGCTCAGCTTCTGGATGGCAGCCACCTTGTCTGGGTCAGCCTGGATCCCAGCACTGCTCACGGCATTGCCCAGGAACTGGATCTTCCTCTGTTTCAGCACACATTTCTTCCTGTTCAGCTTCAGCCCTGACTGGCGGATCCTGTCAAGGACAGCTGCTAGGCGTGTATCATGGTCAGCGTCAGTTCCATGCACGACGATATCATCCATGTAACAAATCACGCCCTCGAGCCCTTGGAGCATTTCTTCCATTTTTCTTTGGAATACCTCGGGTGCCAAGTTGATACCCATGGGAAGGCGAGAGAACATCTTCCTTCCAAAGGGAGTGAGAAATGTGGTCAGTGGTTTTGAGTCCTCGGAAAGTGGCATTTGAAAGAACCCAGATGATGCATCAAGTTTGCTGAACTGAGTGGATCCAGCGAACTGACTCGACAGCTGCTCAAGGGTCGGGATGGGGTGGACCTCCCTCTTCACCGACCTGTTCAGCTGCTTGAAGTCCACGCAGATGCGCACTCCACCGTTGGGTTTCTTGATCGGCACCATCGGAGCACACCAGTCCGTCGGCCCGGTGACTGTCTGGATGATACCGCAGGCCTCCATCCGTTCCAGCTCCTCACGGATCTGCTTCATCAGTGGGAGCGGCACGCCTCTTGCAGTCGTCACCGCTGCTGGAACGGCGTTGTCAGTGAGCTCAATCTTGATGGGACTGGTCTGCATCAAGCCTGTCGTGCCAAACACATCGGAGTGGGCAACAACACCATCAACGTCAACAAACTGAACCACGCCCAGCATGCTGCTAGTCGATCGAGACAACAGGTTGTACGACATTTCTGTGTCTACAACGTAGAAATCTTCTTGAACGACTGTGCTCTTATATGACATCTGACCCTTGAACAGTCCAAGAACTTTCAATGGACCACCCACACTTGTTACTTTTGGTTTACATGGGTTCAGTGCAGGCTTGTTTGCCATCTGATCGAATTGCCTTTTTGTAATTACATTGATATCAGCACCAGTATCAACTTTAAACGTCATCTGGGTTCCCTCTACTGTAACATCAATCATCCATCTCCGACATCTGCCATCCTGCACATCACCCAAAAACAGTTCGTCCTCTGCTGTGACCTCGTTCACAGTACGTTGGCGGCTCATGCATACCGAGTGGAAGTGATCCATACCACCACAAGAGAAGCAGTTTGCCCCTAGGGCAGGACACTCACTTGGAGTCCGGTGGCGTCCTCGGCCGCAGTACCTGCATGTTCCGTGCTCCGGCGACTGCCGAAACGCCTGCCGCTGCGTGCGCCACGGCTGCGGGGGGCGAGGCTGGTAGTGCTGGCGCTGCTGATTCGACCGATACATCGGCCGGTACTGCCGACCCTGCGGCCGATACTGCGGACGCTGCTCCTGCTGCTGAGACTGCTGAGGATCACAGCGCTGCTGCTGGGCAGCGTCTGCCTGGGCACTGTCGACATCAACCTCATTATTCACATCAACGAGGTCACTACTTCGTAACATATCGATTGACGATTACTTTCTCAAGCGTCATGTCAATCTCCAGTGCCTGGATTTGAATTTTTCTAGCTAACTCTTTGCTTGACATCCCGGCTATTAGCCTGTCCCTGATCCGTTCTGCTTTGGTGTCACCAAAACCACATTTTTCAGCCAGCAATAGGACCGCGCGAATAAATGCTTCATTTGTTTCTCCACGCTTCTGAGCTCGTAACTCGAATGCCTGTCTTTCTGCAATTATATTTGTCTTTGGCATGAAATACCGGTTAAATGCCTCCGTGACAGGCTCAATCAGTTTCTTATCCTCTTCTCGCATAGCAAAGCTATTCAGCAGCTGCTCGGCAGCGGGTCCCATCGAATAAATGAGTGCACTGACCTGTACCTCCTGGGGGTCCTTGTAGAGCTTCGATGCCATCTTGAATCTCGTCCATCTGTCTCGCCACTGAGGCCACTCGGACGGAGTTGAAAAATCAAACGAGTCTGGTGCCTTGAATGCCATTTGACCTCTTCTGAATTTACCGCACAATATCTTCAACCGTATGTCTTTACAAATCCTGTCGGCTGCGCCATGTGCCCTCTGCGTCCCGGCTCCACGTCCACACGCGCGTGCTGCGGCTCGCGTTCTGTATTTTCCACACTCGATCCGGCCGCCCGCCACCGTGACCCGGCTGACCTCTGACGTCACAGACGGTCAGCCGGTCAGCACGTTCCCCGTGTGGGCACAGCCCAGCACAGTGGAAGCCTCACATAAAGGGTGGGGGTCCCCGATCCTTCCCTGCCATTTCACAAAAAGTCTCGAATGACCATTTGACCTCACCGGGCATATTTAAATGCAATATAAATCCGTCGCGTATTTTCACTTTTCATTCAGATCATTTTCCCCTGTTCACGGGGCGATTATATAATGTAATGAACTGAAATACGTAGATGAGAATGTGGGCACGTAAAGAGTTATTGGATATCGTAATTCAAGAAGAAAAATTAACATTGACAAAAAGGTTGCGGAACCTGAGGCCTCTGTTTCACTTTCGATCGCACCTTTGAATGTTTCACACCAAAGGTGCCCAGTTACATGCCCCATCCATCCTCTCAGTCCCTACGACCAGCCCCTCGTGATCCTCGGTCCCCCTGTCATGTGCTACTGCTGGCTGACGGTGGCCGCAGCAGCCAACCGGCGCAGGATCACCCCCAACCAGCAGCACACAGTACACAGTACAGTAGGTCTACAAAATAAGTCCCCGCCGTAAGCGGGTCACCAGTGAGTGGGCAGTTAGCGCCTGAACGCTACTCAGGCGCCAACTGCCCGCATACGAAGAGGACTTATTTTGTAGACCTACTGTACACCCTTCCCCCTTCGGGCCGGCCGTCTGAGTGGCGAGGTGGCCGGCTTCACCAGAGTGCACGTCTGCGGCCTGCCTAAAAAGAATGGGCCCAGCCGCTGTGGCGCACCCGTTGGGTCGAGCTAGCGTGACTCTAACCCCGAACCCTTTCATCCCATGATCCTGGATTTTGGAATGGTCAATTGTCATATTGCCTGAAAAAAACGTTTCTCATTTCTTAAGGTATCCAACGACTCATTCGGAAATATTTTTAGTCGTTATTTCAAAAAGCGATCTAAGTCATTCCCATTGGCACAAAAATGATGAGACCCGGTCTTGGTACAGTTAAGCAGAACGTTGAGAATAGCAAAGCTATTGCATACACCACTTGCATGAGTTGGTGCTCATGTTCTGCATAAGTATCTTTTGTTCACGCGCTACAGACGGGTGGTGGGTTTTATTGGTATTTTTTCGTCAAAAAGTCAATCAAATTAGCCGGTGTTAGTGTAAAACGGCGCTAACGTCCTCATGTTCAAACTCCTGAATCAAACCGTTTTCCAAGATGGGATGTTAACTCCAGCACCCGTGCTCGACTGCAACTGAGCGAAAGTTAATAAGCTCGTGTAAGTGCAAGAGAGTCTTTCGCGAGAGATTCCCTGACTTTGAGACTTTCATGGGAAGTTCCCGAATCCCGAGTCATAAAAACGCATTAATCTTTGATATTGCTTAAGGGTCACCGAGGTTAGTTGGGTCACCTCACTCACGTGTAAAACCATCACAATCCAATGGCAAAAAATATAGTTACTGCTTTTTGCTGCCATAAATTATGTATCATCCATATGAATTCGCATAATTCATTGAATCTAGCAATTATAAATATGATCTCATACCTTCCCCGCGAGATCCCACTCTCAGTTTTGCATTCTGATTTCTAGTGAAATGGCACATGACGACGACGTCACTTATGCTATTTGAGGTCATCGGAGTTTTCCACGGCGAGGGGAGGCTCATGCCCGCTCCTTCCCCCGGCAGGGATGTATCATTGTATGTAGAGAGCCGGGAGGTTCGCGAGGGTTAATGTTAGGTGCTTGCTGTCGAAGTTCCCTGGTGCCCAGTGTCTCAGAGCCGTTCAGTGCAGTCAAATCATCACACACGGTGGTACTCAGCGGCCAGTTGCCAGCGGTACTCACATAGGCGCCGGGCGCGCTGCTCCAGTCGGACGCGGCGCGACTCCAGTCCTCGGTGATCTCGGCGGCGGCGGCGGCGCGCTGCAGCGAGTCTCCGGCCGCCTCCGATAGGTGGCAGGCCGGCTCGGCCGGCAGGTCAACGGTCAGCGGCAGCGGCGGCTCCAGCGCCGACGAGTAGGGCGGCAGGCTGAGGTCGAGCGTGTCGCCGGTGATGGCCTGCACGGCCGAGGAGAGGATGCTGCTCCGCTCGACGGCCGGATACGGCGGCAACAGCGAGGTCAGCAGCACGTTACTCGAGTAGGGCGGCGTGGCCGGCCGGGAGAAGCAGAAGGGCGCCGAGGAGAGCGGCGGCTCGGCGGCGGCGTACTCGGCCGAGCTCTCGGCGTACTCGGCCGTGCTCTCGGCGGACTCTCCGGCGTACTCGGCGGACATGGTGACGGCACAGCGCGACTCAGACTGACGCACTGCCGCCGCCGCAGTGCCGCCGATATTTGTCAAAGTTCAACGAGGTGACACGCCACTACGCGGAATACCCGGCAAACAGCGGGTTGACATTTGGGTATCGATCGGTTTTGGGGTAGCGGCTATACGAGTTATCGATTTTACTGCCAGCAGAGGCCAAAATTGAATGCCGAACCAGACCGGTTATTTGGCTATGAACGCGGTAGCATCTTCTCGCGGGGCATCTTATAACGCGTTTTTGTTCTGAGGGCAAAACGTCGCAAAGGGATGCTTTTTTGTGATAAAGGGTAGCAGCGTTCTATAGCCTTGGTAGCAGCCATCACTTACCAAAGTCGTTGACACGGACTCAAATCACGTGCTACAGTTACCGGCGTCCGGCCGTCAAAGCCTCCAGCAGTCTCAGGGACGCCACCACAAGCACAGCCTGGACTTGAACGAACCAGACCGTCCCTTTCCTTATGTCTCTCGTGCAACGGAATGGTGACCATGGTGATCGCTTCCATTGACCCAATCTGAAACTTCACTTATCAGTTTTTGTCTTCACTCCTCTGACATGTGACCGTGAATAATGAACACATCAATCGTACTTAACAAAACACATTTTTTATGTGCCCCTGAAGTAACGAAGCATGAGGTTGCTGTCACCCACATACAACGTTTCTGGACCTCGCAGTTAGATCATTTCAACGCATTAACGATTATGACCGCATTTTTATGCATTGTCCAATAAACATGCCTGTCAGAATGTGTACCCATTAGCTTCAGCCAATTGGTTGGTTAAAAGTACATTTTCTATGGACTTTGTATCTGCAGTATGGTTGTATCTATCTATCTAACTATCTACCAATCTATCTATAAATCTATTTGTCACTCATTCTGTGCTTGCTTATATCTCGTAAAAGCGGCGCGCATTGATTCTTCCACCAAGAGATACAAACATGTGCAGTGAGGTGCCCGTACCCATCAGGGCCCCCACACTGTCGGACTGAGAGCCGGCTTCTGGTTCTCCAAACGGTACCCCCGGGCGACTGGGCTCGGTTCCACGAGCCCGTCTGAACGGCTCCGCCCTGGGGCCGGCGGCCTCTGCACGGAATCAGCACACCCTATGAATATTTTACCGCGCTGAATGATATATCAGGCCGCATCATTCCAACGAAAATCGAAATGATTAACCAGAGCCATTTGGTTCGACCTTGGGCGGGCCCCAAGACCAGTTTCACAAACAGGCCGCGCGCATTCGACCGCCTCGTAATGACTTCTTCGGAAACATTTTTTGCGCTAACAAAGCGGGGAGGCGCCTAGCGGCCGAGTAATAGTGTAATATGCAGTAATTTATAGGTAATTGGCGGTGTCTGGACGGCGTAGGGCAGTACAGACGAAGGGGGCGGGGCCTATCGGGCGAATCGGGTGCCGGGCGCCGCTTCAATTCCTGCCTGTTACACTTTAATCACGGGGAGAGCTTGCTGCGGCGCTGCGCTCATCTGCGATCCCGCCCACCGGAGCCGAGCGTCTCCCAATTACGTACCGGCCGGCCGCGCAGCCCCCAATTACGGCAGCGGAGCCGTTTTACGGCGCCGCTGCCGTGCTGCGATGGCCGCCCGTGACGGAGCCTCCCGGCCAACCCCATGGTAATACGACGCGCCGCTCATACGCCCCAGGTAGACGTAATGAATGGACTCCCAATGACGCTCAATGCAAAATCAGGAATTTTCATCTGGGCCATAATTCATCTGAGAGATGTGGTTGACGGAATGGCCGTGCTTACATCATATTGATCTTACTAACGCGAGTCGCTCAACAATGTGATGAATTCTTGGAATAGATGTCGGCATTAGTGGTGATCAGGTTTGCTTCGACTGCTCAGTCGCTGCATCACTTTTGCCTCCTCATTATTGCAAGTTACAGCATCCACTCACTGGCGAAATGCCAATCAATTTCCGTCTTTCAAAAATGTGCCGGCGGGAATTACGGCCGGTGTTTTACGTTGCGTAGCGCAGGGGCAGTTTATGTCTGATACATCTCAAGGGCGAATGATAGGCGACTCTTGCCGAGTGAAATATGAACAGGTCTAAAAGGTTTTATTGGCGATAAATCTTGGTGGCAATTAGTTTCTCTATTACACTTATTGCAGCCGGTCGTCTCGGGAATGCCGTCAGTGTAGGCACTGTCTTTGTTCCGAGTTGCCGGCACAATGAATCGGGTTAAGTTTTTACTCAGCTTACGTTTTAATTTACCAACGAGTGTTCGTATCGGGTGACCATTGACCAATATCGACTGGTCAAACATTTCTGGTTGGCAAATCGCCCGCGCCGCCCGGACTGCTGCTTTCTCTGGTGTGTCAAACAGAGGTCTGACTGGCCGGGGAGGGGGGGGGGGGCTCCCGCCCGGGCCTGCCACCCCTCCCTCCCCACCAGTGCATTTGGCCCGGCTCGGCGGCCATCACTGGCGCCGGTCGATAGGGGCGCCGTGCACAGGGTTTGGTGTGCGGGGCCCGTCAGTCACTGAGCGCTGTTCCGGCCGGCGCGGCCGCCGCCGCCCCTTCTCTCGCCACCTGGCACCGGCCGGCGCCCCTGATGGACGCGCCAGTTGACCCGGACGTGGACACGGTCCCGTCTGGTGGCCGTGCCGGGCCGTGCTGGGCCGTGCCGGCACCGGCAGCGCCATTTGTAATTCCTGCCGGCGCTCGTTTTTATTATTTACGCCTTCTGTTTGGCAGTAATAGTTCGGCGGCGGCGGAGCCGTGTAATGGACGGGTGCCGATCATGCGAGCTCCAAACCAATGGCCGGCGGCCGGCCCATTTCAGCCGGCGCGGCGGCCGGCTCATTTCGGCCGGCGGCCGGCTCATTTCGGCCGATGGCAGCCGTAAAGCGGAGTGTAAAACGCGGCCGGAGCGGCGCGCCTGGCAACTGTGGGCAGGACGGGCAGGGTGGGGCGTGGTTACCCGGCTCCTGCTCCGGCTCCGGTCACACGCCGCTCCGGCTATTACACAGCCCCAGACCAGTTCCGGCTCCGGATCCGGCTCCTGGCCTCGGAGAAGCTGCTGGGTCCGCCTGTCCCAGCACTGTGTCCGGCTTCGAGGCCCGTGATGGGCATTGCGGACCTCGTCATGGCCGTTCATCTTAACGATAGAGAAAACATGCCATTTTTGTTAATTGTGGGGAGTCTTGAGTCCCCGCAGTCTTAAACAAAGCGTTTAGTACTTATTCTGTAATATGATAAGAAACTACACAAGCCAAGACAGATAACCACACCCTACCTATCCAAAGACACAGTGAAGGCGGCAGACCCTCTGTGACGTTATGGTAACATTCAGTCGTGAGTCGACCCTTTCGCTACATGTTCTCTCTACTTCTCTGGTGGTCGATGGGATCAGAGACTCCTTGCGCATAGACCAGATACCCCTGACTATCTGGTGGGGACCAGAAGCCCACGACAACGTGTGCACTGTGTATGTGGCATTTTGGGATGATAGAGCCTTTGCCTTCTGGTCGCTTTACGTTAATGGCATCAGGCATATGCGTGTCGTAGAATCAATAGCGTATTTTCCTTAAAATAGTAATCTACAGGATCATGTATAAGGTTCATGCATACTTGTTAAGAGGCAATCCCTTCACTGGAGATCTTGTTCGCGACATTTTGATTTAAACGGTCACCTTGTTCGCGCGCAGAGTCGGTGTTTGGTTCACACTCCATGCGGCTCGCGCCTAGATACATCCTTGAACCGCTGTATACGGTGACACGGCATGTGAATGCCACACGTCACTTACATGGTGGGTCTGCTGGGCAACATTTATTGTATTCAAGCTGCTTTTCTCCAACATTCTTTTATCCCCAGGCTTTTTCAGTGTTTGCACGGCCAACTTGCAGCAGTTAGCTTTACATTTAAGGCCACAGAGACATGGAAGCGATGTAGGTGAGCGCCTACATCGCTGTCAGAGCATGTCAGTCCTGTTTCTGGAACGCAGGGTGAAAAAGCAGCTAACCTTTCTGTGGGGGGCTGTCTCAGAGCGAGTCTCGGTCAGCCCCGTACCCGACGAGGCACCAGTGGCGCAGCCAGGATTTCGTTTCGGGGGGGGTCATCGCCTCCAAAGCGGGCCCCCTAGTGTGCGGGCCCCCACCCATTTTTCAGAATCTTTCCATATTTCATACGCATTCTGCTGAGCGGGCCCCCTTTACCTGCACGAAACCCTGAGTGAGTTTGAATCGTGAGGGCACTTTAGCTGGAAAATTGACGTTTCGGACAGATTTGGGACTTTATGCTATTTTCGGGTGACTGTTTGACGGAGTGGGTTCAAACAACGCCTGTGGGCAAAAGAAATGTAGCGCCTCTCACGGAAAAATTGTGAAAAGCTAATTGACCAAAAAACGATGAGGAACAAATCGCTGGAGAAAATGGTATTTGTTAAGGACTTACTTAATTACACGAGTTTTTCTGCATAACCTGGTACGTTTGACAGTTGAAAATGGCATAGTTGGAAAGAACATTGAATTTTGTCCAAAATCCAATCATCGCTTTTGCATGACGAGGAAAAGTAAGTATTCTTAAAAATATAAATGTTTCAAACCTCTACATACAGGGTGACTTTTTATACAGGGCAAAAGTAAAGAGCAATGGCGGTACCAGAAAACAAATCAACTGATAGCAAATGTATATCTTTGTAAAAAGCACATTCTGAAATTTCATTTGCACACACAAACTTTGAGTTTGAGCTCCGTTTAGGCTTACAGAACGTGCTCGAAGTGAGCACAGTTTTAATGCACGCAAGCCTGGAGTAATTGGCGATTTTGGGGAAACATTTTGTTGTGCGCCATTTTCACGGAACTTCACAACAGAATGAGTCCCAAGAAGTCTTTAAAAGGTCCTGAAAACAAAATGACAAACAATTTCCTTTCACATGGATATACTTTTTTGGCGTTTGTTATAGGTATGTTTTGGTATCTCTAGGCTTAAAAACTTTTTGCTCTGTAAAAAAATCACCCTGTAGTAATTCATCGATGGCCTATGTACACATGACATGTTCTATAGTAGAACGCATGCTTATCAGACACGAGCACCTCGGTGCGATGGATATTTTTCCCAAACCAAAATGCTTAGCCGTCAAAAAACAATCGACCGAAATGGATACATAACCCACGGACACAAGAACAACCAAACGCCTACCGATCGAAAATACCCCTTATTCGCGTTGCGGAGCAAGCGGGTCACCCTAGCGGGCCCCATTCACCCGGGGGCCCAGGCCCTATCCACACGGGGGGGGGCGCGGGCCCCGTCCACCCGGGGCTCCGGGGCCCGTCCACCAGGGAGCCCGGGCCCCATCCAACCGGGGGCCCGGGCCCGTTTCTCCGGGGGGCGCGGGCCCCATCTACCCGGGGGTCCGGGCCCCGTCCACCCGGGGCCCGGGGCCCGGACCCATCTACGGGGTCCCGGGTCCCATCCATCCAGGGGGCCCGGGCCCGTTGTCTGGGGGCCCGGGCCCGTTGTCTGGGGGCCCGGGCCCGTTGTCTGGGGGCCCGGGCCCGTTGTCTGGGGGCCCGGGCCCGTTGTCTGGGGGCCCGGGCCCGTTCTCCCAGGGGCCCGGGCCAGTTCTCCCGGTGGCCTGGGCTCGTTCTCCGGGAGGCCCGGGCCTATTCTCCCGGGGGCCCGGTCCCACCTACGGGGGGCCCGGGCCAGGTCTCCCGGGGGCCCTGGCTCGTTCTCCCGGGGGCCCGGACCCATCCACGGGGGGCCCGGGCCCGTTCTCCCAGGGGCCCGGGCCAGTTCTCCCGGGGGTCCGGGCCCGTTCTCCGGGAGGCCTGGGCCCGTTCTCCCGGGGGCCCGGGCCCGTTCTCCCGGGGGCCCGGGCCCCATCCAACGGGGGTCCGGGGCCTTGGGTCCGTTCTCCCGGGGGCCCGGACCCATACACGGGGGGCCCGGGCCCCATCCACCCAGGGGGCCCGGACCCGTTCTCCCGGGGGCCCGGGCCTCGTCCACCCGGGGGCCCGGGCCCCGTCCACCTGGGGCCCCAGGCCTGCCCCTCACCAGTGGTGCCCCAGTAGGCATTTCTCGAAGTGGGCTCGTCCGATTAGATTAGGACCTCTCTCCTCCCTCTTTCTCTCTTTCTTTCGCTCTCCCTCTCTCTCTCCCTCTCCCTCTCCCTCTCCCTCTCCCTCTCCCTCTCCCTCTCTCTCTCTCTCTCTCTCTCTCTCTCTCTCTCTCTCTCTCTCTCTCTCTCTCTCCCTCTCTCTCTCTCTCTCTCTCTCTCTCTCGCGAGCGGGCCCCTGACAGAAATTTCGGGGGGGTCAGCTGACCCTCTGACCCCCCCCCTGGCTGCGCCACTGCGAGGCACGCTCGCGGGCCGGTATGCGGGGGCCGCGGCGGCCGGCACGCGGCGCATGCCGCCCCGCTCCGCCGCATGTCCAACAAGAATGTCGGGCCGTCTCCAGCGAGCACGGCGGACGGAGCCGACTCCAGGTCTGCGCCGGCACAGATATGCAGGTAAAAACCGACCGGCAGCAGGAACAGGTCCAAACACGGCCTCTTGATGGATGGCTCACGTCAGTAAAAGGTGCTGGGGTGGACGCTGACATATTAATCAAGCATGAACGATTCTGGTAGTGACCAGTTCATATATGACAAACCAGACGAACCAGAAAGAAGATTTAAACAATGTGAGCGCAGATACAAGCAATTTGTATATGTTACGAGGATACTTGAGTGAGTAACGACCTTTTGTCATGACGAGTCTTTTTCTTGTCAGCACATTACCTGCGCAATGCGCACTGCACAAATCATTTAACTACCGGTAGTTTCCAACATCATGCGGTGCGGCTTTTCCAGCATCCATGAATCCGTCCGTATCCGGCAGGCGCAGCCTTTCCCCATCCCTGCCCACGACCGAGCCGATCTGGTGTCTGGCTCCGTACCTGCGGGCGAGCGCGGTCAAAAGTCAGCGAGCGCAGTCGGATCACCGGAGCCGCGTTCTTTACCGCGGACCGTGGTTCAGCCGGGCCCCATAAATCACCTCTCCGGAGCCGAGCTGGCCGGCTCCCGGTCGCCGCGCGCTGACAGCGGGCTTTCTTTAACAGCCGCCACGTCAGCGGACCGTAAATCCATCAGCCGCTGACCACTGCCAGGCGCCGTTTAATCACTCTGTTTATTCATAACGGCTCCGAACGAAAACAGTGTGTCCCGGTGGCGACATGTGCCGATAAGATGCGGGCCGATTATGAGGCGGGCGCCGGGATAAAAGCCGGCCGCCCGCGCCACGTCCAACACGCTAATCCCACCGTCAGGCCAATAAAAGGCCGCCATCAGTCAACAGCAGGATTATCGGGCGTTTATTAACCGGGCAGATAGAGTATCTGGGGCCGGCCATCGCTGCGCCGCCGGCCAGCCCGCCAATCACCTGCGCCGGCCGCCGGCCGACTGCAGGTAAAAATACGACCGCTAACCCATCACCGGCCACCACACCACTCAGACGGTAAGAGCACTCCAAACCGCAGCCGATCGGGTGAGATCAGCCCTCCGCCACCTGGCGTATCGCTGCAGGCGCCGCGTCCATATCGGACTGTTATGGGATCGATAGTACGATCGATGCATGTTTGCGATGTTGAAGAGTCCACATGCCAGATCTTTTACGGCTTAAGAGATCGTGAGCTTCCGGCGACACACCAAAAATGGAAAAGCTCTTGCCGAAGACTACATAGGCGGGTAGCGGGGGTATGATCACTGCCATTGTTGGCAGCACGGTAACTCTGGCAGAAATGTGGTCCGGCGGGCCGACGGTGGCGCGGGAAGGGGCCAGACCCGGCGGTAGCCGACCGGACGCCGAGGGAACTGGCGCGATAAAAAGCGCCATTTAACGAGTTCGCAAGAAATTTGAGCCGTTCTGACACGCTATAATAAAACGGCCGGTCGTGGCGGTGCGGCGGCGTGTCTAATGCCGGTGTTTTTGTCTGTCTGTCTGTCTGCCTGTGCGTCGGTCGGCCCCCACCGGCTCGGTGGGGTAATAGCCACCGCCGCCGCCGCCGCCGAACCGTCAGCCAGTCAGCTCCCTGTTGATTACCGGCCGCCGCCGAGCAGGGTGTATTTTACCGATACAGCATTTTTGTGGTCTGGTCATCTCGCCAGCGTGTAATTACCGGAGCGCTCTGCTGGTTCATTACTATCCCCCTACAAATTTCTATTAAAATTCCTCATTATGGTCGCGCTGGGTGCCCGATAAGGCATCGGGGCTCCGTCGGAGGGGAGACAGAAGACTGAGACGGGATGGGCCCGTCTCCGGCCGTCTCCACGCCGGTCTCCGCAGTCTCGTCTCCGATCCCGTCGCGTCTCCGTTGTCTCCGCAGCCGGGCGGAGACAGCGGTCCTGCAGCAGAGACAAGTTGCGGCGACGGACAATAGGTTCCGCGAACGGGACGCTCGCGTGCTGGCCAGCTTAGGCGATTAAACGGCGAGATTAAGTGCCCTGTCATTTACACAAAGCCGTATCTGGCCGTTTGACAAGTAAAAATGCCCGTCTGACGGCGGCGGCGGCTCCCGGTGTTACTGCGTGCGTTACACGGCGGCGGTCGCTTCTGAGCTCCGAACGCCGGGCAGCCGAGGGTCGGCAGCGGCAGTCTGACCGGCCCGGTCACCGCCACCGGTCACCCGTCTTACTGCCGAGAACAGTGGACCCGCCACCCGTCACGGGAAGGCGCGGCCATCCCCCATCCGTCACCCGGCAGACCGGTCACGGAGACGTCCCAACCGTCACCGTGGGCTGTGGAAATCGAAAGAGAAAGCGTACTGTCACATGTCTGTCCACTGTCAGACCACTGGCATATGCATGTCCACTGTCAGGCCCCTGACCTGTGACATGCTGTGGCCTACCAGCCCTGATTCCAGGTTCCAGGTCTTGATGCCAGGTCCGAGCATTGGGCAGAGTGACGACGAGCATCCTCACTTGCGTGAATATTGGTCTGCAACACGTAGACCGCGGTACGTTCGTATCTAGCTCGCGCCGACGGCGTGACGAATCGCCGCCACCAGCGTGACTCGTGACGTGACGCGTCACGGACATACATCGCGTGACACCCGCGCCTACAGTTTATTGCTCTATTGTCAGGGCGTGTGGCTGTTCCGTTCGTTAGGCTGCCAAAGACTGGGAGTGTGCCGGCCAGCGGAGGTGCCGTGACAGCTCCGTTCCTGTTGGCGGGGCCGCCGGAGGGCTGAGTGTCCACAGCAGCTGAGTGCCCACAGCAGCTGAGTGCCCACAGGAGGGCTGTGGATGTCCGCCGGTGGGCTGAAGGTTGACCACCGGTGGACTGAAGGCTGAAGCTGCCCGACAACACTGTGGGAAGCGACCGAGGACGCGGCGCGGACAGATTCTTGCCTGACACCAGAATGCCCCCCGAAAACAATAACTATACAATGCCGTGTGCGGCCGGCGGGGAACAATGAGACAGTTGTCACGGCAGACAGCTGGCGCGATAAAGCAGGCGGACGGAGCTCACATTTGCCTACCACACTTGCAAAAACGGAGATTTTGCTACGAGCTGTGTGATTACATCTATATAGAATGCTCACATGTCAAGCACTAGCAACTGGCGTCTCAAATGCTCATATTCAAATAAAATTAGCAGCGGTGTCGCACAAACGTCATTTCAGACTGCGATACCATCACGACTGGGTGACCTGGTCTCGGCGCTGGCGGTGCTCGCCGGCGACTGTGGGAGGTCGGTGGGCCCCCGCAGGGTCTCCCGGGGATCCCCGGCGGGGCGCGGCCACCTCCCGGGTGCTCAGCGGGCGCCGCGGCGTCCGTCACCGGCGCCCGCTGACCCGGCACGTGGGGTGGCCGCGGCGCCCAGACCCCGCGGGCGCTGCAGGGAGGGGCCGACACGGTCCGACGGGCCCCCCGGCGGGCCCGGCGCGGACCCCGCTGGGTGCCGGCGGTGCGCCGCGCTCCGACACGGCGGCCGCCGCTTCCGGGCAGGTTTACGAGCCGGCCGACCGACACCGCAGTCACAGCCGTGATGGAAAGACGGTCTATGTCGGGATGTCAACAAACAGTGGATGCAAGAAGATCACTCTGTTTATTTTTCACGAACACAGGAATCAATTTACTTCTTGAAAAGTCACGGCTCGAGATAAACTAAATGCAAAGTATGCATGAGTGGCTTTCACCAGGAGAAAGTAAAGAAAGCATATACGGGTGACTTCATGCGGGAGATATCCGCTTATGACATCTCACATCTCCCCCCTAAGACCACCCATATTGCTCCGCTGCCGCTTGGCTGAGCGCTCAACACTGTCACGAGCAAGCTTGTCCATGTTGGCTGCTTTCAGGCGCTCGGAGCGACGCAGTGTCGTCATTTCTTCCACATTGGCGGGACGTGCACTGGCGTCAGCCGTGAGTGTGACGTTGATAGGCTTCAACGACTTGCGGTTTCGAAGGACAAGGCGCCCAGATCCATCTAGCCTCACAGTGTACTGGCGGATGCTGTGTTTAGTCGCCACGATGACCCCTGTCCGTTCCCAACGTCTCGTCCTCTCATCCTGTACACGGACTGCTTGGCCGGCCTGGAGACGAGGGAGCGCCGGCATGACTGACTGAGCCGCGCGCGTGATCCGCTCTGCCATCCTCTCCTCCCTCTCAGCCAGGTAATCGGTCCAGTGCTCGGCGACCTGCAGGTGTACCTTGGCCACGGGCACGCCTCCTCGCAACTGACGACCCATCAGGAGCTGGGCCGGCGACTTGTTACCGTCTCGAAGAGGCGTGTTGTGGTACTGGATAAGCGCTGCCACAGCCGCATCCGTGTCCACAGTACCACGCGCTGACATGTTGTCCCGAAGGATAGTCTTGGCTGATTTCACCGCCGCCTCCGCCCTGCCGTTGGACTGTGGGTAGCCAGCGGACGACTGACGAATGGTTACTCCCCATCGAGCTAGGAAGGAGCGCATATCAGCGCTCACTAGGCTGGCTCCGCCGTCCACAGAGAGCTCCTCGGGGACTCCACTCTCATGGAAATAGCGTCTGAGCAGCGTGACGAGTTGCCTGGTCGTCGTGGTGCAGAGGAAATCAAGCTTGATCCAGCCAGTGAGTCGGTCTGCGTAGACTAGGTAGTGGTTCCCCCGGATCTCGAACAGATCGGCGACCACGCGCTGGAACGGGTAGTCCGGCGGCGGTGTCATGATCAAGGGCTCGCTGGCCTGAGACGGTGCATGGCGGTCGCACTCAGTGCAGTGGGCTCTGCTGCGATGAATATCCGCCTCGAAGCCGGGCCAATAGACCGAGGCTCTGGCGCGCCGCAGCATACTGTCAGCACCTTGGTGGGCTGCGTGCAAGTTCCGGGCCACCTGTTTGCGGAGAGACACGGGTATCACCAGTCGGAGTGGGCCGTCTTCGAATGAGTAACAGATCAATCCGTCTGCTATGCTCAATCTATCTCTAACTTTGTGAAATGTCTTCATCTCTCCGGCTTCCTGAGTCGGGCTAGCCGGCCAGTTGCCCGTCTGCACTCGCTGTCTCAATTGCAAGTAGCCGTCATCTTCCTCAGCAGCCTGCCGGACCGTCTCGTGATCGATTGTGAGTGCCTCATCACATTGCGCCACTGCGGTCAGCGCTGCCACGTGCAGCTCATGCTCCAGATGTAGGTCAGCCCTGGTGGGGTTCAGCCTCTCCACCGGGTAACGTGAGAGCGTGTCAGCAGCCTGGTTAGACCCTCCTGGGCGATACCTGATGTGGAATCTGAAGAGCAGTGTCTTCTCCTTCAGGCGGAGAAGACGAGGATTCGCAATGTCCTTCAGGGCTCTGTCGGAGAATAGCTTCACCAGAGGCCGGTGGTCGGTGATTATCTCAAGCTGCTGACATCCGAGGAGGAAGAGCCTGGCCTTCTGGAGCGCCCATACCACGGCGGTTGCCTCGCCTTCCACAGCAGCGTAATTCTGCTCGGCTGTCGTGGCGTGTCTGCTGCCGCATAGCGCTAATCTCCAGCCGTCTTTACAGCAGAACGGCGTGTCCGGCCCAGAGCAAGAACAGTACTGCTGCATTACGACAAAGCCCATGCCATTCTTGCTCCAGTCTGTTAACAACACTGTGGGCCGGTCCTTGTCGTAGTACCGCAGCCCTCTCTGGACGAGTTTGGTTAAGACTCGCTTGACTTCCTCAAACTTGTGCTGCAGCACCTCGTCCCAGTAGACCTTCTTGGATGAGGAGCGTTTGAGCAGCTCCCGGAATGGCTCCATCAGCGGGCTGGTGGCGACGAATGGAGCCAGCTGATTTACCAGACCGTGGAATGATCGGATGTCGGTAATAGTCGGCTGGTTCGGCATCGGGAAGTTGGCGATCGCCGACAGCTTGTCGTTCGCTGGGTGGTAGCTCTCCCAGTTGAGCTGAAAGCCGACAAACTCGACCTCCTTCCGACAGAAGCGGAACTTCTCCGGTGACAGTGTGACACCAGCCTCAGCGCACCGGGTCAGGTAATCCCAGCAGTGCCAGAAGGCGCCCTCGATGCTCTTGTCATGCAGAAGTACATCGTCCACACATTTAAATTTCCTTGGGATGTCGACTACTGCGTCATCGTACCGCTTGGTGTAGGCATCGGAGGCTGATATGTGGCCCATCGGAGTCCGCAAGTATCTGTACCGGCCCCACGGTGTAATAAAAGTGGTCAGCGGCCGGCTCTCCTCCGCTAGGGGGACTTGGTGGAAGCCCCAGAATGCGTCGAGCGTGGTCTTGTAGGTGTGGTTGGGCACTGAAGAGACCATATCAAAAGGCGGCCTTGTGTGGTGGGTTTCACGGCGACAGAACTTATTCAGCTCCTGAAAATCTACTGTTCGCCTCGGTCGTCCGTTAGCCTTCGCCACCACTACCATCGGCGCGCACCAGACCGCAGGATCGCCAGCCGGCACCTTCTCGATGACTCCCCTCCTCACATCCTCGTCCAGTTGGGCCTTCACCTCGTCCTCCCAGTGTTTACTGATTGGGATGGGTGTGTGCCGGGCGTATGGCACAGCACCGGGCAGCAAGTGGATGGTGTGAGGCGGCCCTTTCATGGCCGGCAGCGGGGTGGCCTCATTGTTGAATGCAGTGGTTGCGAAACTCTGACGCAGGTATTCCTCCAGCTGAGGCACATTAGCCTCGGACGGAGCGAACGGCAGACGATTCGGTCTCTTGGGTAGTCCCACACCCGCTGGATTCTCTCCGGTCTGCACATTTGCGGCCTGTGATGTACGCGGTCCGCGCACCTCGAAATCTCCAGTCGTCACGTTCTTCACGACCGCGTCGGTACATGGGCTCCGGGTGTGGTGTGGAAAGTTGGCATGCACGAGATTTAGTGATTTGCAGGCTCCAATTGACAGGAAAAGCCTCTTCACAACACGGCCGCGTCGCCACCAGCAGCCTCTTCCAGGGCGGTGAGCGCTGTACGGTCGACCGCCACTGGGCTGACCTCGCAGCTGCGCTGAGCGGACACCATGGCGGACTCAAACACCTCTATCTTGCTCGTCAGCTGCTCCAAGGACTTGTATTTGTCGAAGTTCTGGTGAATTTCCAGCTTTAACATCTCATTATTAAGGCCAGTGAACACCCGGTCTCGGATGAAGTCCTCGCTCAAGTCACCTTGGCAGTGAGTACAGCGAAAATCGCATTCTAAAGCCTGTTGCTCGCAGCGGTGGAGGAACTCTTTCCCCGACTCACCGTCATGTTGATGCATGAGATGAAACTTGGATCTCTCCTTGGCCGGGTTGGATGACTTCTTCAGAATGGATTCGATGGCATCCAAAGCTCCGTGTACTGACAGATCCGCCCAACGGTCGCCGTACTGTGCCTCAATGATCCGTTTAATCTTGTCGCCGCACTGCAGGCGAATATTGGCGACTGTCGTGGCCGCGCTCCACTGTGACATCTGGGCAAATTGAAGTATGTCACGCCGCCAGATGCGCCATTGCTGCAGTGACATACTGTACACCGCTTTCTCGGGCAGGGAGGTCGCCGGAATTCTCGCGGCGCCTGAGTCCGGCGGCTGGCGGGTCACGGTGCCCGTCGTGTTCCCTGTAGCGCCCAGCATCTGCTGCTGGAGCTCGCGGTTCTGAGCCTGCAGCTCCGTCTGTGTTCGCTGCTGCTGTTGGAGGACAGTGAGGAGAGTCTGCTGCTGGTCTTGTAACATCTGAAGCAGCTGGCGAGTGTCGAGGGCCGTGGGTGCGGCCTCACAACTCTGAGAAGCCGTCGGATCGGTTCCTCTTGGTTCCGGGCTGGCGTCGCCACTATCTTTCTCATTAGGTGCATTGTCGCCGCTTGTGTCCTGTTTCCCAGATGCCTGACCTCTCGTCTCTACAGGCATGTTGAAAATCTAGGCAGCACCAAATGTCAAAAACTTATAATACCGACCGCGCCATGTCGGGATGTCAACAAACAGTGGATGCAAGAAGATCACTCTGTTTATTTTTCACGAACACAGGAATCAATTTACTTCTTGAAAAGTCACGGCTCGAGATAAACTAAATGCAAAGTATGCATGAGTGGCTTTCACCAGGAGAAAGTAAAGAAAGCATATACGGGTGACTTCATGCGGGAGATATCCGCTTATGACATCTCACAGTCTACATCAGGATTAGATAATCTAGGAGGGCTCCGCGGCTGGCGCGAGTTCCTCTGCAGCGCTGGCAGCGCGGCGTGGGCACGGCGAGGGATCAAAGGCAGGCCGAGCCGTGTCCCGCGCCAATCACCCCCGTGGCGCGGCGCGCGTGGAGCCGACACACAGCTGCTTCACAGTCGGAGCGGGAGAGGTGTTTCACCATGGCCAGCCGGCGCACATAAACACGGTTTACAGGACAGCCAGCCGGCCGGCCACGCCAGCTCTGTACGCACTGACAGATGTCAGTAGTTCAGTACAGACCGACTGGCGACCGCCGCGGTAAAGCGAGTGGAGCCGGACCGTGATCACAGGAGCCGCGTTTACATAGGGCTAGTTGCCAGATAGTGGAATTCCGATACCGAGACATTTATTCCACTAACGAGACATTTCAGGCACATTCCGCTAGTTCTGACGACCTATTCGGCCAGAAGGCCCGATCTAAATCTAAATCCATATCCTTTACATACAACTTTGTAGTAAAACGTTCATTGGACTTTGGAGTAGAAATTCCCAGATGAAGGAAAATTAGATAAGTATCCGAAGTTTTGCAACTATTGACGGTGAAATATTGGCAATAAGCAAGTCCCAATGATCTTGATTTCCCATCGTTATGCGCCTATTGGTTTTGTGTTCTATAACTAGCGACCCAATGAAATGCGGCTTTGCGCCGCCAAATACGCCGATATCAGAACGGTTCCATGTGCTATAGGGCCAATCGTATTTGTCTTGCAAATGACAAACAGCTACCGCGCAATGATTCTTACCAAGTATCTAAATTCTCTGACTCAGATTATGATTAAAATGCTGTGATAATTCATTTTTGATTTACGTAGTAAAACAGCAGCACATAAATAACTACCTACTAATTGACCCAAATAAATTTTAACTGTCCATATTTTACCAAAACGTTGACTTGGCTGGCATGGCACGACAATGTAATAAGGCTACTGTTCATAACCATAGATTTTGCCGTGACGTGTCCGATGATGCACCGATGCTGGCCGGTCACGGGCGGCGTGGTCGCCGCCGAACGGCCGCCAGGGATATCAGCACATCTGTGTGTGATGAGAGTCGCGTCATATACATCACGGCACACCGCCGGAATGGCAATTAACTGGGCCGGGGGCGCTAATACAGCTCCGACGGACTGACCAGCCGGACACGCTCGCACCACAGCTCAGTAGCCAACTGCGCGCTCAGCCGCTCATGTTTAATGCAACAGTAATAAAACAAATAGATAAATGCACTGGAGAGCGGTTGTCAGCAAAAAGTGTCGCTATTCAGCGGCCATTAGCATGCGCCGCCGCCCGCCGCCGGCGCTCCCTATCGCAGAGAAAACACGGTGTCGCCGTGCGGCGGCGGCGGCGGCGGCGTAATTGACGCAGCTCGCGGCGCGGGGGCGAGTCCAGCGCACTGTGTTTGTCGCCGTCGAGCTCCTCCCGATACGGATCACGGCACAGACCGCCGCGCGCTGAGCTGCTGCGCTTTTTGTGCGCGGAACTCGCGGTGGTCTCTGTATGCGGCGGAACTCGCGGTGGTCTCTGTATGCGGCGGAACTCGCGGTGGTCTCTGTATGCGACGGAACTCGCGGTGGTATCCGTATGCGGCGGAACTCGCGGTGGTCTCTGTGTGCGGCGGGAGGTAGCACTTACCAAAGCCTCCTTAAAAGCTGTTTGCCAGTGCCGACCTTCCAGTTTGCTCGGCGGTGCGTCATATCTGCTTGGTAAAATACGGTCCAAAACAAGCGAAACCTACAACTGGTGCATAATACGCCCTTCGATCCTAATCAAACCACCCACTTATAAAAGTGTGTACTTTGTAGTTACTTACGGGCGTAATATACACTTTGATATAAAAATGCTACGAAGATTTATGAAATCGACCACGGGTGTATGTTGTAGATTGCTGCAAGACAGGTGTAGGTATGTGGCATGGTGTGCGCCGTGCGGACACTGATCAGTCGGTGGCCAGTTGACACCTAACTAGCAGTGTGGTGTACGGACGTCGGGGGAGGGCGGTGCTGCCGTGAAAGTGGACGGGTAGCGGTGTTGACCACTGCAGCTGGCACCCGGCGGATCCCGGCCTGTCCGACGAATTAGCCAACGCGGAGTGACGGCTCGACAGCCGACACGCAAACAGATGCACGCCGGACACACCAGCACACGCAGCTGTGGGAGAGCTGTGTGGCAATAGCCGGTGTCAGACATCGCCGTCTGACGGGCGGGCCGCGGACCAGCGGCGGACGCACCGAGACACGGGTACACGGGTTAGGGAGGGGCGGACGCAGGGGTACACGGGTACCTACACGGACTGGTTGGGAGCGGACGCACGGGTACACGGGTACGCGGGCAGGATGGGTAGGGGACACAGGGGTACACGGGCTGGGGTAAGACGGACACACGTGTACATTACACAATTTGTCCGGGTGGCATCGGACGAAACGTGCACGTGTTTGTAGTCACAGCGCTGTAACACGACACGAAAAACATTCGCACACCGGATCACAGGAATACAGCGAATACTGATTGCATATGCAGCAGTGGTAAACTTCCTGTAACTTTTGTTGGAATTGAACATCAAACTGTGCGATGACGACAAGTCTGTAGTCTTTCACACAAACTATTGTTCACTAAAAGTGACCTGTTTATGAGTACATGGTAAAAGCTGACGGACGGCAGGAACTGCCTGGGCCGGCTGACAGTCACGGGAAGTGATCCAGCTCCACGGTGAGTGTCACGGGAAGTGATCCAGCTCCACGGTGAGTGTCACGGAGTTGATTCATCTGCCCAGGCCAGCCCATAACCACCGGGAAGTGGTGACAGCATGCTGCGGTCACCTCGGCGCAATAACTTCAAACTGACTAATGAATGTGTTTTGTGTTCAACGTTGAAACACGATCTTTGCACGGGAACCGCAAATTGCCTAGGCCACACCACTCAGCTGCTCCTACTGATTGATTTTGCACCTGCCCTGAACGGATGTCGCCGCCCCGACCGCCGACAGGGTCATAAATGGTGAGAGCTGTTCCCGGCGAGCCGGCTGTGGTAGCCCGCGGGTGAACTGGGGCACAGCTGCCAGCTGAATGGGCAGCAGATCACTGTCTGGAGCCCAGCTCCCAGCACGCTGCGGGGTAGGTCTCTGGTCCGGGCCGAGTGGTAAGGGTCGGTCAGTGGGTCGGTTTGGCCGATATGCTGACCAGGCTGACTGGCGCGGCCGGTCAAGGATGACCTTTTCAGGTGCTCGCGGCGAGCGGGCCCAAGCTACGGTCCAATCCCAGCGGCCCTATCTGTGGTCCAATCCCAGCGGCCCGATCTGTGGTCCAGCCCGAGCGGCACTATCTGTGGTCCAATCCCAGCGGCCCTATCTGTGGTCCAATCCCAGCGGCCCTATCTGTGGTCCAGTCCGAGCGGCCCCGGCTATCTGTCCGAGCAGCGGTACCTATCTGTGGCCCAGTGGGAGCGGTCCGCAGACTCGCGGAACGTCACCGGTCCTCTCTGGACTGCCGGTCCATACTGCACCCTCTTACACAAGACGCTCGCACACATGGGTAATGGGTAGAGCGACAGGCGGCGGCCAGAGCCTGTTTTAGGGCGCCGGGCGATGTCTATCTGAAATAACATGACTAAGTCGGATGGTGTTTTCGTGTCCGGTGATAAACTCCGGCGCGGTACGGCCGCACGCGACCCCCGAGTGGCGAGGCGATGGCTGTGCGAGATTGGGGCGCGCGATTGATCCACACGGCATGTCAGGTCGCTTAAGGTTACCCATTAGGCCATTAACGCTTGTTTCCAAAACGGAACGATGTATTGACTGAGCTGTTGGACAACTGATTGATGGAAAGTGTAACATGGCTCTACAGTCTACACACGGGCCAATTTCAAAATGTCTACGCAACCTCAAATAACATTACCAGAAAAATAAAAATAAAATTAGGCAGAAAAAAGTAAGCAATGCTTACAACTGTTCGAAAAATAGTGTGAAGCTACAGATAGGTAGGTACAGCATGGTCAATAAATCTCAAAACTAAAATATGATTTTAATAACAATGCTCACTTCAGTCTCTCAGCTCATCAGTAAGTGTTTGGCATTTATCTTTTTCTCAGTCACAAAGTGCTCGTATTGCATTTATGGCTACCATGTCTCATATCTTACCCGCCATTGTCTGAGGTGTGTGTGTGTGTGGGGGGGGGGGGGTGCTTTAACGCCCCTGACGACTTTTCGCAATTAATAGAGAAATAATTGCACGTGATCACCCAGAAATTCGCTATAGCTTCTGAATTTATTTAACATATCCTGTTCAAGCTCCTGTTCATATTTTGTTTGGATTCGTCGATAATTTCGTGATTTCTGACCGATTTTGTGACCCACAACCGGCCGAAAAGCTTATGAACTATGAGCTATCTTATGAACTCTCTAAGGAGTTTTTTTGTGAGATTTGCAAATAAAATCCGCCAATGACGACAGTGTTAGTACTCTACAAAATAATTATTTCGGATTTTTGGAATAGGAAGTTTATGGCCCAGGTTTTAATTAAGGTATTTAAAAATTTTCTTTGTTTTTTTTTTCTTCAAAATTTATAAACAATAATGCATGACAACTATGAAAGCTCAACCAATGTGCCGAATTGCAGCAAGGTATCTCGAGACTTGGCCCCCAAATGGAATATTTAACCGTTCGATATTGTGCGCAATGTGATAGCGTATATATTTCAAATACAATTTTTCGGACATATAAGCACCGCATAGTAAAACGAATAGGACCGCGGAGTAGTAACATGATGTCAATGGGAATCTATAAGCACCTCTTTTGTTGGGATGGCATAACTTGAATATTTCACGTTTTCTGACCTGAACTTGATCTGGCCTTTACATTGCTCTGCCGAAATCAATCGCAAACGGCACAGACGATGCTTTCCTTCAGATCTATCCTAAAAGTGAATATTCTGAACCTTGACGAGTTCGTGGCCTCCAATTCCAGAATTCAGAATTGCTTCAGATGGCTCTATCCAAATGTCGCACTTTTAGATTGAGTATCATTCTAATTGATCCTATCATCCATTATATCTTAATTGATTCTATTTTTATTGCTTTGCTACACTAAACTCGCCTAAAATTAATAGCCGTTCATGACCCTTCAGTAACTAAGATGCTCGCTTGACAAATTGCATCGAGCTGTAATCACTGGTGTAGTGTAGGCACTAAGCAGTTACCTATTCATTCTATTGGTTAGGTATTGCAGAGTTACACGCTTCGCAATATCTGCTTCAGCTAATGTTCGTAAGCTAAGTAATTTCGCGGTGATATTTAGGCATATTTGTTGAAAGGCTGAATAATGACCGTTGCATTGTCATTTAGGTACACAAATTCCCAAATGATATTCACCGTTAGCCACAAATGACTCGATATGACAAGAAATTCAAACGTAGATTGTCTAAATAACCGTCCATTGGAATAAATAACCTTGATTTTCGAACAAAGTCCCTAATGGAAGTTAATTCATTCAAGTTCCACTCAACCGAACTGATCCACACACTGTACATCCAAGTGCCAAACTGCGCAACACACCCTGAAAATTTGAGAGGAAAACCTTCACTTGCTTTCATCACTCTCCATCTGTACCCCTTTCGCTCAATGTGCAAATATTTTTTTACATGTCTCTGAGCTGCAGCGTGGCGGCGGCCTCCGTGCAGCGGGACTCGAATGTCACGGAAGATAGGCGGTGGTCGACATGTTTGATATCTGTCGGCCGCACCACAAATTGGATGTCGCAGACACATTGCAAACACTTCATTATCTGTTGAGCCGGTGGACACACTAATTACCGACTGGTTGACAGTATCAGTTTCTTAAAACATCCATCGCCGCGTCTGTGTCGAGGTGGCCAGACACGCCGCCACCGCCGCCGCCGCCGTCAGGGAGTTTCCCACCCCGGATGGCCCCCGGTACTAATTCGGCGCTCAGTCTGACGGATGGCGCCATTGGACGCCGCTGCGGCCGGCGGTAATTATCATTTTCAGCAAAAAACCACCGGTCTTGGACGGCCTCATGCAACCGCAGGGCCGCCGCCGACTGCGGCCGCGCCGATTGGCGGAGAGTGGCGAGGCCCCGCCCCGTGCCGGCCGCGGCCGGCCGCGCCGTCGATACCGGAGTCGCATTATGACGGTGTTCGAGGCCGAGCAAATTGGACACTGCGCCGGCCATGGCTACCGGCTGGCATGGCCGGCCCAATCCAGCCGGAGGCGCCCCGGGCCGGGTCACCGCCTGTAGGTCACACACCCGTGACGAGCAGGTGAACACGGCGGCCAAAACGGCGCATCGGCGGGCACCGAGGATTGGCAGCCGCCCGAATTTAGTTACCTCTGCCTTCGTCCTTTCAATTCAGTGCCGGTAGGCTGTTGGATGCCGGAAACAGGGCTTTAGTGCCCTGTTTTAGCCGTAAAGAAGGGCTTTAGCCGTAACGAATGTCCCAGAATTGACCAAACACTGTTGATTAGCGTATAGGACAGGGGGAAGCTTAATTGCAGTTTCTTTTTATCGCCCGACGTAGTCAACTGGAGCATCTATGTAATGACACATTCCGACACATCATGCAATCGACACGTCTTGGTCTTGGGACCAGCGTGTCGATTGCTTCAGCTTGCGTCGTTAAATAAGATACTCCAGTTGACTAAACCGGACCCCAAGTCTCGGCGGAAACCGCTGAAAAGGTGGTCTTTTTGAGGGCCTTTATATATAACCAGAAACAAAATTGAACATCAGCAATAGCCAAGGTCTCACAGTTATAAAAAGACAACCGCAGTAACAGTTGTAGCCAACAGGAACTGGCTGGGTCAGAAGTTTTCGGACCAAGTAATCAGCTGCCTCACTGCCCGCCCCTGGCCAGCGCAAAGCACCGATCTGTCACCACTATGTAGACTTCTGGTTTTGGTCAGTGACTCAGTAGCTCTCGCAAAACAGAGGAAGACTCAAGTCGCACCACTTCGGGAGCTGAATAACACATTGCAAGACTTTGCCGATAGCCTGGGCGGCAGTGGTTTCTACATGCGATTGGATGAGCGATAAACGATAAACGATAATTATGGCTGTTTTAAGTAAATCGGTTATCGTTATCGTTTATCGCTAAATTTTCAAAATTATCGCTCATCCACTTATCGCAAGTTACAAAAATTATGAACGATAAACGATAAAATGTAAAACGGGATGATGGAAAAATGGAAGACGATCGACAGTGTATGCCGCGCGAGAGTATGTGTGCGCAACCTATTGCCATCTGGTAAGTGTGTAGATCTGCAGATAAACTAAGTACACTTATTAAAGCTGTTTTTCTTATCGCTTTTGTTATCGCTGTTAAAAACAATTATTGTTATCGTGGTATCGTTTCTTGTTTCGTTATCGCTGTTAAAAAACAATTATCGTTATCGTTTTGTCGTTTTATCGCTATCGCTGTTAATTTTTGAGAAAAAAAAAATTATCGTTTATCGTTATCGCAAACCTTTCTTATCGTTATCGCAGGTCCGAAAATTAGTTATCGAGGAAAGTGTAATGAGATTACATTTTTTCACCAGATTATGCATAAAATTATGAACGCAGGCTGAGTTCACTGGCAGATTCCTCAGCAGCAGGTGTTCTTGTCCCGACCTTCCTTTCCCTCTCCCACGCTACGCGCGAAAACAGCGAGGCATTCCGCCCCAAAATGGCTCAGCAAATGAAGCCGCGCAACAACACAGCCGGGAGATTAGAGGCGACCGAGGCGTCAGTAACGACGGAAACGAGTATCCATAACCTAACAGCCATTCAGGATGCTCCCGGTAGCAGAGGCGGATCAGCCCAGGGTATATTGAGTGAAGGGTAGGACGAACTTTGATAAGAATTTCTAGTATAACTACTAGAAAACCTACTATATGTGGTCGGGACTAGCAAAGTTAGTTCAAACTTAAATATGGTAGCGCTTATGGTTGGCAGTCGTGACGCGCACGTGACATTCATTTCTTAAATATAACAGGTTTTAGGGGCCGATTAGTGGGCAGATACATTCAGTTAGCTATTAATGATTGATTATGCAATAGGGTGTGTCATTTTGGGCACTTTTTTCGCAAAACATGGTGCTCCACTGATTTTATCGTGCCCCAGACACGTAGAAACCGTGTGACATTTTTTATTTCCCCCAAATATTAACACCCATGCGGCGCCGACCGCCGACACTTTGGCCTATCTCTCAGCATTAGCGACCTCAGCGCCCCTAGCGGCAATGTTTTGAACTAACACGCTCGCTATGCTTTGTGAGCTTACGATCATCATTAAATGCATTTTACCGAAATGACGCCTTGCTGTTGGCTTGTCTGGCACTCAGAATGTTGGTGAAAATGTGATGTTACGCATCTTAAAGCACGAAATAGTTCTGTGTTAATGTATATTGCATAGTACTACCCCCGATCCCCGTCCTGGTCTGACGGGATACGTACGAGCGCATGTTTATAGTGCCTGCTATTAGGTGTCACATGTTTTTTTTTTTTTGTAGCGTCGTTCACTGCATAGACCCCGGGGAACAGGGAGGGCAGTGGGGGCGCTTATCCCCCCCCCCCCAACTTGAGAGCCGAGTGGGCGCCGCCCCCTCAACATTGATGCAACGATGAAGGATCTCTGCTCCCTTTTATGGACCTACATGTCTGTTTTTATATAAACATCAGCACAAGGTATTTCTCTTGCATGTGAATGGTTTCTGCTGATTCGGCATCGATTTAAGAACACCTGCTATTGTCATCCCACTTTGATTTTATCTGAACTTGATCATAACTTTGGTAGGTCAGATTTTATACTGGACCATTTTGGGGTTCCGGATGGTATTGGATTTGGCGTGATGAGAACATTATGACGTACAACGGTGGTAAAGTCGTTGATTGATACAGGTTTACTCGCTCCGGTGGGAGGCAGTAGCGGCGGAACACCTTCAATTAAGTGGAGGGGGGGGGGACACTGCCGACTTTTGGTCCCATTCTTTCCATGCAACGCCCATAGGGCTAATGTTAAAATGCCCAAATCAGAGGGGCACGGTGCCCCGGTGCCCTCCCCGTTCCGCCGCCTATGGTGGGAGGGCGGCGTGTGGGACTCAGAAGGAGACTAATGGCTTGTGTTGTGCCTTTGGTAGGACCCTCAGTATCACCGATGCAGGGCCTTCAGAGCCTCCAATTAGGGGCCTTTAGAGGAACTGGTGTGGGGTCCTCACAGACGCCCGTGTGGCCCCTCAGAGGTGCTAGTGTGAATCCCTCATAAGCGCCGGTGAGGGTCCTCACAGAATACAGACGCCGTTGTGGACCCTCAGAGACACTGGTGTGGGTCCGTTACATGTGGGTGTGTGGCCCTTAGAGCTGCTGGTGCGAACCCTTTAAAAGTCGGCAGGGGGCCCTCAACGACCGGGGAGGGGAACCTCAGACCGGCAAGGGGCCCACAGAGGCCGGCGGCATTTTCAGAAGCCCTGTGGGGTCCTTAGATACCGACAAGGTACTCTGAGACGCCAGTGCGGCCCTCAGTCTCTGGTGTAGGGCCCTCAGAGTTGCAGGAGGTGGCCGTCAGATATGCTTTTGCCGAACCCTCACAGGCGCAGGTGTGGGTACCTCAGAGCCACCAATATAGGGTTGCATAAATGGTATGGCACTGGCTTGGGGGACCCTCAGTGGTGTCCTTATGGGCCCTTAGAACCACTGGTGTGTGTCTCTCAGAGGTGCTGGTTGTGAACCCTCAGAGGCCCTGCTGAGGGACCTCACGGTCTCCGTTATGGGATCCTCAGAAGCCGGCGTAGACCCTGACGGAGAACTTAGTGTGGCTACTTAGGGGCTCATGAGGTGCTCTTACGAGACCTGTGAGGTCTTTCTCAGCTGAAATATAGTCAGCGTGGACCCTCAGAGGTCAGTTGGTACCGCAGGGGTCTTTATGGCCGGGTGGGCTCTCAGAAGCACCAGTGAGGGCCCTCAGTCTCACAGTCGTCGTAATGGGGCCGTCAGAGACATTGGTGTGAGGCCATTACTGATTACAGGTTGGCGTAAGGCCCTAGATATGGCCCCCCTTGGGCCGGCAAGGACTCTCAGAGGCACGCTAGCGGCCATGAGAGGCCGGTAAAGGGCCCTCAGAGGCCGCCAGTAGCCTTCAGAAGCCGGCGTGTAACCCTCATGGACAATTTAGTGAGGCTTCTTTGAACTCACGAGGTGCTGTCACGAGCCCTATTATTTCTGAATCGAAATATGGCCAGCATAGACCCTGAGCGGTAAACTGGTGCCACAGAGCCCCTCCGACCCGAGGGGTCCTCTGAATGCGATAGGGGGGGGGGACTAGATGGCATGTGCCTCCTGGGACCCCCTGACTACGCAACTATTTCATATGCGTCATGTCAGGTATTTTTGGCTTGCACCCCAACTTGAAGAATGTTCCTGGGCCCCTGTGGCAATATATTGTATTCATTATAGGTATTTGTCATTAGCGTGCACTCTCTGCAATCTGCCCATACTATTATTTGTCCCTAGACGCGCTTACAGAGAGCAGGGATAAGCCCATACAGTCAACGGCCTGTTAGTTTCGCAAACAGCCGCCAGGGGCGCTAGGGTCGCCTATGTTGTGAGATAGGGCAAACTTCTCTCGCTCGGCGCCGCCTGGGGGTTAAAATTTGCGGGAAATTAACAATGCCACGCCCTTTCCACATGAGTGGAGCACAATAAAATCGATGGAGCACCTTGCATTGCGATTAGTGACACACCCTATTATGCAAACATTCAAGCATCTACATCACTCAATTCTAGCCAAAATCACGCGGCGCTCCCGGGATTCGAACTCCCGACCCTCGGATCCGTAGCCCGATACGCTACCGACTGCGCTACCGAGGAACGCGCGCCGACGATCGGAGAGGCGGATCGCGGGTGCTGGCGTGCAGATAAATCTTTACCCTGTACGCCGTAGAAGATCAGCTGGGTTTCGTGATAAATGGTAGAGGAATTGTTGAAAGAAGATTCATCGATCTATCATTTGAGACTAAGAACCATTGATTTGATTCCCTCAAATGTTGACCGAGATATCGCTCGCTGAAAACAGGCCATTTAACATGTAAACCCTATGGGCTGGTAGGAAATGTACGCCGTGGAGCAGCAGTGCTACCAACCAGGGGGCGTCGAAGTCTAGTAGGAAAATCTGGAAATCCCCGGTGTGACGTCACGTCGGGGATGACCAACGGCACCTTGCACTGAAAGATACGGCAGAACGGCTATTTTTGAAAAATGATTAAAAATACTTCTGTGCTGTTATGACACAAAAATCGCTTATCAGCATGTTCCTCATCATGTGATGAATGCATATCCGTGGTCGAAAATAGCCGAGACCCTCCCAATTTCCAACCATCGACCTGATAAGCAAAGGATGTAAGCGTAATCCTTAAGGGCGACTTTCCGTTACATAGCTGTACATATGCATCCTTATGGAAATCGGTAGTTTGGCGATTAGCGTCGCGCGCGACATCTGTGCTGCGACTGTAGCGACACCTGGTGGCTGCTTTTCTGCTGTATGTAGGTATTGGAGTTTTGCCAGATGTGGTTCCTACTGCTACACCACTATGTTGACCCAATACTAGAAAGTTATTTTGCTAGTAAAAGGCAAGCAATTTGAAAGTTGATTTATAAAATTGCTTATAAATGATAACGAGATAATAATAAAGAAATTCTGATTGAATAATTATTTAAATAATCAACCGTGAAACTAAATTCTGGTAGGTTTAGTAGAAAAAGTCCGTGCAACCTTGTGTTTAGGGCCTTGCTACCAACTAACTTCGGCGGGGGCCGGATCAGCCAAACCTTTCCGAAGTCACGTACTAAAAAAAAGGACGCCAACAAATGGCGCGGCCCACATCCGGGTTCAGTAATTAAGCAGGCAGGTGGCATGCCAAACGGGAAAACAAGGGAAGAGTGAGCAGCAAACAGCAACAGCAATCAGCGGGCCAAATCAACAACAATTGCACGACTGAAACCACCATTCGAAGGCGATTCCGTAGATACCCGACAACCCACAATCAAATCCACCCCTTGCATAGAAGAAGCCATCAGGAGGAGACAGGGATCATTGCAAGACATCAAGCAATGCAGGTGAATTGCTAGGGAAGCTGGTGCGCCACAGGGTATGATGAGTGAAGGGTAGGACGAACTTTAGTAGGAATTTCTAGTATAGCTACTAGAAAACCTACTATATGTGTTCGGGACTAGCTAAAAGTTAGTTCAATTTAGAATATGGTAGCGCTTATGGTTGGCAGTCGTGACGCGCACGTGACAATCATTTCTTAAATTTCTTAAATAACAGGTTTTAAGGGCCGATTAGTGGGCAGATACATTCAATTAGCTATTAATAATTGATTATGCAAACATTCAAAAATCTATATCATTTAATTCTAGCCAAAAGCACGCGGCGCTCCCAGGATTCGAACTCACGACCCTCGGATCTGTAGCCCGATACGCTACCGACTGCGCTACCGAGGACCGCGAACCGACGATCGGAGAGGCGGATCGCGGGTGCTGGCGTGCAGAGAAATCTTTACCCTGTACGCCGTAGAAGATCGGCTGGGTTTCGTGAAAAATGGTAGAGGAATTGTCGAAAGAAAATTCATCGATCTATCATTTGAGACTAAGAACCATTGCTTCCTTCAAAGGTTGACCGAGATATCGCTCGCCGAAAACAGGCCATTCAACATGTAAACCCTATGGGCTGGTAGGAAATGTACGCCGTGGAGCAGCAGTGCTACCAACTAACTTCGGCGGGGGCCGGGTGCGCCACACCTTTTCTGGCCTGCGTGGTACTCTACAGCAGCACGTACAGCGTGTTCGTCCTATCTGTACAGCAACCTCGGCAAGATGTATGCTATCTCCCACCTCGTAAAAGTCCGCCAGCGGCGAAAGAAAAGAGAGTATCTAGTCATGTGGACGGACTACCCTGAGAGTGAGGCCAGTTGGGAGCCGGCGAAAAATTTGCCTGCGGCATGTATCACAGAATTCAATGTGTTCAACCAGTCCCGTGAGGGCTTCAAAGGGGAAAAGATTCCCACAGCCTCGCTGCGTTGCGCCACGCTCATTTACTGGGTACGAGTTTGCTCCGGAACCACCACGGAGTACAGTACCGACATGGTACTCCTGGAACGATTTCGTGGCATGCGAGACGGCGTGCAGGCCATCACGAAGTCCTTCAAAAGAGTGGTCGAGAACTTTGAGCAGGCCCAGCAGCGCCGGAAGAACGACCCCGACAATTACATGACCCCGGGTGACGCCGTTTTCGTTTATAAGAACAGCCTGGTGGAGGCGAAACTGCTGCTGCAATCCTACATGGAACGGCCAGAAGACTTTGAGATCATGCAGCCGAGCGTCAAGAGGATGATTGTGGTGGACGTACGCCAGTACCTGTACCTCGCTATGGTTCCGTTCCCGGCACAGCGAACCGGCGTATACCGTGAAGATTGGGGAGCTTCAGAAGGCTACAAAACTCGGAAACTACTGGCACATCGGTGTCGAGACGTCTAAAACGGACTACCGGAACGGTGATGCCACGGACGGTGGTGATCACCGATGAGCTGCACAAGCTGATGGTGTTTTTCGTTCGCCACATCCGACCCTGCCTTCTGAAAGATGACGAAGTTAACGAGGACGTGCTGCCCAGACTGGACGTTTATAAAACCGGAGTACTGGGCTCGCGACGGCCCAGATGGGTGTCCGAGGCGCTGGCCACGAAGATACGTGGTAACAAAATACGGACTCACTCGGCCGTATGGGCAAACGAAATGCGACCCCGCGGCCTCCTACACGATGTAACAAACACAGACATCGCGGAGATGCGGTGTCAGTCGACTCCCGTCGTCGAAAAGGTCTACCGGGGGATGAAGGCGGCGGAGCGTAAGGCCCACACTCAGCTCCGCCTTCGCCAACTGATGGAAGACGAGGGCGAGCAAGAAAACATCCAGCAAGGGAGGACCTACGAAGCGCAGGGCGAAACTTCCTAAGCTGGGGCGGGAGCTGAGCCTACCCCTGGCTGCTCGTGGTGGCCAGACGAAAAAGAGCAGTCTGCTCCAGAGCGGCAGAACGTTATATGCGATACAATGGTAACTCAGTGACCGCAGTTAATCGATGAACGTAATTTGAGGGACATTGTGCATTTGTTTATTTAGGTAGGCTGCGACGTTAGTTTAATACGAGGTGCCTCGGAAAGTTACGCCGTAAGACGCTAGTCCCGGTTCCAGGACGGTACGCGCCGTAAGTCGCGAATACGCAATTAAGCGGTGCCAGCCGTAATAAGGCGCGAAATATACGCTCTAAGTCGTCATGTCGTCATCATAGGACAAGGACGCGGTAAGACGCGAATTATACGCCGGTGATCGGATGGACACCGTAAGTCGCGATTATACGCCGGTTATCGGGGGACGATACCGTAAGACGCGAATTATACGCTGTATGAGCGTATAATGATTTTAATGACTGACTAAGTCGTCACTTAGTCATTAAAGGGCAAGGACGCTGTAAGGCGCGAGTTATACGCCGTAAATCGTCGGGAAATGCAGTAAGACGCGAGATAATACGTAGTAAGACGTGCTCTGTGATCCCAAAGTGTAGACCATCGATGAGTAGAAAGGACCCATTAGGCGGAACGGGTGGAATTAAGTAATGTGTTGCGATTTGACTCAGGCAGAGTGGAAGTTCGAGGGTGCCAAGGGTACTCTTGAGCCGAGGTTATTTAGGACGTGTGATCGACTGCAGGGATAGGAAAGGGGGGGGGGAGCGAGACGTCGCAGTTTGGTAATACGGACAAGTTTGAGTCAGATGAGTGAAAGTGTGTGACTGGATGAGTGTCTGCGGGAGCAATTGCGCTTAGGTTAATCAGTTCGACCACCTAGCACCCTTGTTTAATCCTCAGGGATGGACCATACCCGAGGGACCCAGAACAAACGCTGTGGCGGTGAAACCCAATGATGCAGTGCCTGTGTGTTCGCCAAAGACTGACTTGCCTCTGAATGGCCTCGTTAAATGCACTCCTCACCGATGGCGGCTGACCGCGATCACAGTCCGCACAGAGCCGACCGGCACCGGGGACAACCAACCAGAGCCCAGGACGACTGAGGAGAGAGGCCCCCTACAAAAGCACTGCTAGAGGATGAGCGGGCTGTGATGCACCTCCGGAGACGTGCCGAAACGTGCATCAAAAGAAGCACATTAATTATGTCCCAGCTGAATAACATATACAACTAAAAGTGCTACAAGCCGTTCATGCTGTTAATTTTCCGTTACATTTAAGAAAACTTGCTTCGCGCTTGATCATGATCACTTAATGGTGTTTTGTACTTTCCATTCTATTTTGTTTCTTCTTCAAAACCACAAATCGCGTTAAACGGAAATGCATATCAGTAAATGTCTATCAAATGGAAATGCATTTCTGCGTGCCGGATGTCGGCCGCGGGGTAGAGTGGCTCTCATCTGCCGTCGTCGTCCAGGACTCAGTTTTCGTACTGTGGACTGCGGTGATGCGCGCCTCAGTGGGGTCACTGTCCTTGCTGATGACCGCCCAATACTCATTGTGGTAGGCTGCTACATGCCCTACTGGGATTCGTCCGGCTCTAATGCAAGTGAATATGCCGACATCATTGGCAAATTGTCCGCCATCCTCTCATCTCTCCGGGCCTGCGCGCAAAGTGTTACTCGGCGACTTCAGCTGCAAACAACCTGCCGTCCGGCGATGCCCAGCATTGCCCCTTCAGGTAGCCATGCTTTTCGGAGGGTAGCCTCGAAGACGGTACCAAGATGCTGGGCGGGATTCGCGAGGCAGCGGCCACAAGGGACAAATACAAAAGGCGTATATCAGACATTTACGTGAAAATTTAACAAGAGCATCAGCAAATAATTGTTCCATGTGAATGTAAAAGTAGGCCATTCACGGTCCGGCAGTCATGGAGGACAAGCAGAGACAAACCATCACCAATTTGTTTTGCGCTGGACACGAAGCCAAGCACTCTGGAATGCCGAAAAGCAGTCTATCGAACTGTGGCGAAAATTGATGGAGGAGGCGATGTTGACAGACCGCCCATGTCCGTCGCAACGACGCCATACGCAGAACGCACCCCCGGTTCGGGGGGTGCCCCTCTCTTTTTACTGAGACGTTGCTCTCCTTCAGGGGACACCTCTCCTGCTGTGGGTGCCCCTCTTAGGTGCGCCCATCTGCTGGTGGGGCGACTATCATCTGCTGGGAATGGGCAATGAGGCGCCACTCTCCTGCTTTGTGGGCCCAACTTTTGCTGGAGGCACCCTATTTCTGCTCAACTTTTGCTGTGGCGCCGCTCTTCTGCTCGGGGCGCCCTCTTGCCGCGGACCAGGGGCGCCTTTTTCGAATGGAGGGGGGAGGGCCGTGGCCCCCTGGATCCATGCCTGGGGGAGATATCGAGAAAATATATGCGTACCTCGGAAGCGGACAAACGGTTCAAGATCAGCGGAGGCTGCAGCTAGCTGTGTGGTTCTTAATCTCGGCTGTCGCGGTACAGAGCTTTACTGTCAATTGAAAAAGACCTCAATCGTGTTCGCAGCAGATGACCAGGGGGTAGAGTATTTCACCATCGAACAAAATCACGACGGCGGCCCATCGAAGGAGCAGCAGTGGGCCAATATGACGTACATTCACGACTGCGGCCCGGGCGTGCATCGGCTGATAGCAATCATCGAGTTGTACATGAGCAAGCTCCATCTACGCCGCAAGTGACCGTTCCAGCAGAACCAGATGCATGTATCAGAGTCCATTGTACAAGAACGAACCGCCCAGCGTGGACTCCTTGGGGAGGATGATACTGAGATACTGACAATCAGTTCGGCTGCAGGCCTGAGTCGTTCATACACGAACCACTGCATTCGTGCTATGACTGTCGCTGCTCTTCAATGCCGGAGTGAGGGCTCAGCACATTCGGGCGAGTATCGTACGCCGCACGACGGAGGGACTGCTGCCCTAAGTCGGCCAGCAAACTGCCCGTCAGAGGAGAGTAGAAGCTGAAATACTCTGGGCAGGGCCTAAGAGGAAACGCTGCAGCTCCCGAGCAGGTCGCCAACGACATCCAGCGGCATGAGGCGACTGAACTCCGCATCGGGCAACAAGCTGTGCAAGCTCAAACGGGCGGCACAGGGTCGGCCCCCGCCGAAGTTAGTTGGTAGCGCTGCTGCTCCACGGCGTACATTTCCTACCAGCCCATAGGGTTTGCATGTTAAATGGCCTGTTTTCGGCGAGCGATATCTCTGTCAACCTTTGAAGGAATCAATGGTTCTTAGTCTCAAATGATAGATCGATGAATTTTCTTTCGACAATTCCTCTACCATTTTTCACGAAACCCAGCCGATCTTCTACGGCGTACAGGGTAAAGATTTCTCTGCACGCCAGCACCCGCGATCCGCCTCTCCGATCGTCGGCGCGCGGCCCTCGGTAGCGCAGTCGGTAGCGTATCGGGCTACGGATCCGAGGGTCGTGAGTTCGAATCCTGGGAGCGCCGTGTGATTTCGGCTAGAATTGGTTGATGTAGAATCTTGAATGTTTGCGTAGTCAATTATTAATAGCTAATTGAATGTATCTGCGCACTAATCGGCCCCTAAGACCTGTTATTTAAGAAATATAAGAAATGAATGTCACGTGCGCGTCACGACTGCCAACCATAAGCGCTACCATATTCTAGTTTGAACTAACTTTTTGCTAGTCCCGACCACATATAGTAGGTTTTCTAGTAGTTATACTGGAAATTCCTACCAAAGTTCGTCCTACCCTTCACTCAATATACCATGGTGCGGCATGTCTGCCGGGGGAACAGTGCAGGGGCGTTTCGCGAGCTGCACCTTCAACATGCATGCGCATTGTGCATCACCAAAGCCGCTGATTCTGTCGGGCTCTGGAACCGTCAGAAGTTGCGCTAAGCTGCCTCTTGAGATTGGATGTGGAGCGCACTTAGTACGGCAAACGGATATTTTTTATCGAATTTCGTCACCGATGAGATTATGTATCGCATGATAAAACACTTAGCGACCATCCCACCTTAACGTTAATTTTGAGTTGAGATAGCCAAAGTGGGGTCCCTGGCTTGCACTTAAGGGTTTGAGCACTCACAAGATCGAGAAATGCATCAAATCGGAAACATCTAATTTCAAAGTTACAGCACTTGGATTCAGAGGGGCTAATGCATTAGAATGCCCCCTCTGAATGTGTGACGTCAGTGTAGATCTAACGTTTTTAAATCTTGTACTAAAACGTTTGGTACCACGCGGTGGTAGTATATAATACCACGCGAGAACGGTAAAATGTTTCAGGACCGAGGGATTTGTTCAAAATTCAACAAAGCCCGAGGTCCTATGAAACATTCCGGCCCAAGTGTGGTATGATTTTACCGTATGTTGGTCACATACATAGGGGATAGGCCACATTTTCCACCCTATACCTGGGATTGGAGCTAGACTTCGGCGACGAAAATGACAACGAAAAAATTTAAAGTTTTATCGAATCGAGCCGCCACTAGGAGACGTCAGGAAGTTTTGGCTATCACGCCCCCAGGAACACGGAAGAGCAATCGCCATCAATGAGGAACTTACCAGTCTCAACAAGTTTCGCTGGAAATCGCTTCTCTGTATGTATGAATGTATGTATGTATGTATGTATTGACACCAAAAGCCTTCCACATATGGCGTGGCTATTACGGCTTAGATCCGAGTATAATGGGTAGCAATCATGCGGGCAGGGGGAAGTATATATATATTGTTTGTCTTATGTACATATGTAGATGATTATTGTCGCGACCCCCATCGATGGATGACTGTCGTCTAGTGCTGAGTGTTCTTCCCCCTGCCCGCATGACTGTTACCCATTATACTCGGATCTAAGCCGTAATCGCCACGCCATATGTGGAAGGCTTTTGGTGTCAATACATACATACATACATACAACACTCAGCACTAGATGACAGTGTTCTTCCTGGTCGACGCAAAGAAAATGGACAGCCAAAATTACGAAACTTATACGCTGTATTCCTTCTTATTGATTGGGCGATACATGACGGACAAAAAAATCGGAAACCTGGACACTGATCAAGAATTTCAGGGAGCAAGGGACGTGAAAAGAGCAAGTTAAAGATCCTCAAGTCTGATGGAAAGGGGAATAGCTCCATAGGGGGTGTGCAGTGTGCACATACCCCTAGAGGCCTACATACTTGAGTGCTGTATGACATATCCTTCCTTAGGCGTTATCAATACATCAATACATGTCTTAAAAGAGCGCTTTTCATAGAAAACAGAACGAATTGATCTTTGATGGAATGAATGTTCCGAAAGGCGAATGGGATTTGTAGGCCTTGGATGAAGTACAGCTATATTCGTAATTGTACGTATTTTGCTGAGATCGAATCACAATGAGCACAATGTACAATTCAACTAGTATCCACTTGTCCCCTCCTAGCCACTAATGTCCTTATTCTCCACACTTCAGTGCTGCCAGATTTGGAGGATTTCCGCAAATCTGGAGGATTTTGAACTCTATTTGCGGACAAATTTCGCTTTTGGAGGATTTTTGATTCTGGAGGAAAATCTGGAGGATTTGTCGTCCGATTATTATATTCAATTTCAAGGAAAAATATAACACATTCAAGACTAAAAAGGCATTTTCCTGCCCAGCGTCACCCTATCCGTTAGGATATATCACATCCTTTATCACCGTGAGACTGCAGAATGTCTCAGTCTGTAGCTATATTTACGAGGGTACAAAACTACTGGCGGATCTAAGGGGGACATTTGGGGCAAATGCCCCCGGCCCCCCTGCAGCGCCCGAAATCGACTTTCGTTTTTTAAGATAAAACGAAAACTCAGCAACTGTTAAAAGAAAAAGTATTTTTTTAACTGCACAGCAGTGCGAAAGGATTCGAAATCCGATGAGTTTTTAGAATTTGGTGAAACTTTTTTGGGGGTATAGCCCCCCGCAGCGTCCAAGACCGCCTTTCTATATCTACCAATAGGATTTGGAGGAATCTGGAGGATTTTTGTAACTGATATGGAGGATTACAGCCTTCCCCATCTGGCAGCACTGCCACACTTGTTCTCCGTGGTCCCTTGCAATGCCGTCTCGCTCCTTCCCCCCCCCCCCCCCCCGCTTGCGTTTTCCCTTTCATCTCGTTAGGTCAGCGATTCTATCTCACGTGACGTAATTCATGTGCTAAGGTAAGCACACCTCTGCCAAATAAACTTAAGTGAAACAATGATCCATCAATGGTACGATTGCACTTAATGGTAAGTGATAAATGTAAAAATCAAGTATTTCTTTATTGTCATGACCTTTCCTCCTTTTCAAAAATATGCTGAAAGTAAGTGATAAATGTTCTAACCTCCCACACAGTTGTGTGTTGCACAAATTTAAGTCACTTTTTAATATGTTAAACTACCACAGGCAAGTCCGTGTGAAAACCGGTGAAAATCTTTCGATGAAATTTGCTATACTCTGTTCCGTTTCAAGTTTGCAGTCGAAGTGCCCTGCTGAAAGCAGTGCGTGATTTCTGTATATACAGCTCTTACATTTTAGACGCAAATTCTTGAGCGGAGGAGCGATCTGCCGAAGAAACTCCAACTGCAAGCTTGATATGGAACAGACTATAGTTCGTATTTTTCAAAAGGACTCTGGCTCCAAGTATGTTTTTCGAATAAGCACGTGTTTTAGCGAGCAAAACGGACAAAAACTGAACCTGAGAAACTCAAACGTCGCCTTATTTTAACATGTGAATTATTCCCGATAAATTCCATACCTGCGTTTTGGAACTAGACATGAGAACAGTGGTGACGTCATGCTGTGGAACGGATTGCAATGTGATGTATAACTAACATGGAAAGTACCGCTTACTCGATTCGGGCCTCGGTAACAGTGAAAAACGAAGTTTTATTATTGTTCGTTGGCAATTAAAGGGACTATCCCACCTTCAAAAATGTTGTTAAAACCAGTTAAATTGTGCCCGACTTTATAGATTGGATGACCAGGAACACGGTTCTGGCATTTATTTTTCATTAAACATCTTAGGCTTCCCATATTCCAAACACAAACTTTCAAATATGTGACGTCACAGCCCAAAATTACCTCCTTCCCCAGGCCACATTACTGTCATAAAGCTGATTCTTTTTACTCTGTAGGCACCACAACAAAGTTCAGACCAAGTTTTAAGCGATTTTTCAACGAACAAACCCATTTAAATCAGAATGACTAAACGAGGTGACGTCACACTAACGGTCGCTCCATGTTGAAGATAGGGCCTTGTACAAGGCCCATTTTCAAATGAAGGGAACGAATTTCTTCAACACCAAGAGGCTGCGGGGGTTGCAACCTAGATAGATAGTGGTTTCTGAACCTCGCCGCAAACTTGGCTATCTCAACTCAAACCCCATGTTAAAGGTGGGATAGTCCCTTTAATGCTTTCATATGGACATTGGGTGCCAGCTGCCACCAGTGTCGTCATCAAAGTATGCTCATTTTTGAAGACACAATTCCCATGTATTTACCAAGCACAATTTGAAATCGATCATTTTTACGGTAAGAAATTCTTAGCCAGACGCTGAAGTTGCCAAAACTCACGTGAGAGCTTCGATAATGAACTTGGAGCCAGCGTCCTTTTGAAAAAAAAACGAACTATAGACCTGGGGCCGTATTCACGTCGATTATTTTCGTAAGAATTTTCTTACGCACGACCTACTTCTTACGAAAATTTGGTATTCACGTCGACAGCAAAAATATCTTACGAATAAAAAAATTCTCGTAGACAGTTTGCGATTCACGTCGACCTTTTCTTAAGAATTCTCGTAAGAATGTCGTAAGTGCGATTCACGTCGTGTCATCTTAAGAATTTCTTAAGTTTTTCGTAAGAACATAATGTTAACGGTATGGTGGACTTACGAATACTCACCGAGCTGTCGTAAACTGACGCAACGATAAATCAGTGCAGTAGGCTAAGACTAAAACGACGAATTATTTTAAGAATTGACACTAATGGTTGTCTGGACTAAGAATGGCTGTTATTATTGAGCAAAATTATTACCAGCGAGCGAGTGAAGCGAGGTCTTTTCAATAAAACGGGAAAATATCAGTATGAGCGGCCCGGCCCGGCCTGTAATGCTTTTGGAGGCCTATATCTCATCAACCGCTGGACTGATAGACCTGTGGTTTTTTGTTGGGCTGCCCCATCCCTTCTAACCCGCAATTTAGGGGAGAGTGGGGCTAGTTGTTACAAGGGTAAGTTGTTACAAAGGAAATATCTTTAAAAATGCTCTTGATATGGCGCCAATATTTACGCTAGCAGAAAGGTTACGCACATTTTACATGTCACTGCAGGCTCAGACCTGGTGGAACGCCATGTTGCCCTGAAGGCGCACTGGGGTAAGTTGTGACAGCAAAAGTATTTTTTGCTGGCCAACACTTCGGGTCGTTTTTTGTCAAGGTTATTTGTGTAAGAATGTTGAATGTATGTTCACAAATTAAGCGATGATTTCTTTTGTAAGATCACCAAGTAAAACGCACTAGCCTCTTCATGTAAACGAACATTTGAGTTCAGTCTTGTGAAAGTCGGCCGTCGCAGGGCCGGGGCATGTTTAAAGATGGCTACCCAAGACTGCTTATAGCGTGCTCCATTTCACCTGGACGTAAATTTCGTGCAGAAAATCAAACTCCGGTCAGTATGGCAATGCATGGTGCCCTTGGCGTCGCAGTAAAGGCAAATCAGAGATTGAGCCATGTTTGATGAGCCTTTTCATGCGTGTGGAGTACAGTAATGGTTTATGCTTTATTGTTCTTGCATTTCAATGAGAAAGGAAAGCATGTTTAGTATTATCCATTAGGGAGGCTTACGATCGGTTCCGATAGGACGGCCAATGACCGTTATAATGATGAAGAAACTACGAAAAAAGAAGTGTAACATGTTACCCCATATCGTGTATCAAGTTGCCCCACAATTTTTCATCTTACCCCAAAAATCTTGCTTTGGTTTTCTGAATTTCACATAAAAGTGAATAGTCGTAAAGAAGTGAAAGTTTGCATGTGCTTTCCAAATTGATTCAGCTAGCATGTGACCAAATTTGGTGCAATTTCATTGAATAGCTTGGCCACTAAGTGCAGAAGACCAAAAAGTGTAACGCATAGTCCCACTCTCCCTATCTTGATGCATCTAATTGACCATCGTGGCACGTGCCACGTGAGAAGTCAAGGGCGTCCAAGCTGTTTTGCAGAAGTAGCGCTTTTGAGACTACCAATTTCTCAAAGTGGGCTTATATCTCAGCAACCACTGCATTAGGACGTTTGACTTGCGGTAATTTTTATAGGGTAGCTGTAGCCCTTCTACTAAACATCGGGTACTCTTGATTCATGTGAGACGTGAGTGACCACCCGCTGCACGTGCAAAGTACAAACAGGTGTCACGTTTGTTCTTATTACAATAACTCGGCAATTACCGGCCCGATTGTGTTGAAACTTGGCATGTGGGTAGGCACCTACCGGGAAATGCGTTGTCATATGTCACGGTTGAGGTGCTACTGCACGTGCGCACGAGCAGGGGTCGCTTCCAGATGTCGAGAACGGCTGGACCGTTTGCACTCAAACTTGGCACACGGTTATAGGGACCGGTGCGAAGGGTGCCGGGCAAAATCCAGTTTGAACCATTTTACACGTGCGCACGTGCAGGGTGCCGCTTCTACATCTCAAGAACAGCTGGGTTGATTGCGCTCAAGTTTGGTCAGCGGCCAAGCCGATCAGCGGCAAAAAGGCTTTCTTTCTAAAAAAAAAGGCTTAAAAAAGGCAAGAAAGCCTTCAAAAAGGCTTTCTTGTAACTTTCTATATGTATGGGGGTACAGGTGCTTCCCCATCCACTAAAAGTGCATGTCCATCAATGTCAAGAAATAAGGCACCTCATACAGAAGTTGGGCTTGCCCAGTAGAAGAGGGGCGCCCCCAACACTTGACCCTCGCCCCGTTGGGGGCGAGGGTTAAGTGTGGTTTTTCCTGAATAGCAAGAAAGCGGCGGCGCGCAGCGCCGCCAAATTTTTAGTACCTTCCCGGGCATAAATTTGACACCTTCACACCAAATTTCAAGTCTTAGGTCACCTTAGGTCAGGAGTTATTGAGGTCAAACTGAGGTCATGTACGAGCAAAAATGAGCAAAAAACATGCAATCTTGAAACGCTCACCAAATCTACAGTTATCAAGCAATTTCAAAGTTCTTTATATATGGTCTAGTAGACAAAAAACGGCGCTACAAAACTGCTATCTCGGATTTTCATAATTTTGGGGTTTTGACCCCAAAAAATTCAAAAAATTGATTTTTTTATAAAAAAAAGATGAAGATTTAATAATCGAAACGCGTCCATGCACTATTTGTTCCGTGTTTTTTTTTTCTACTTGTCTCTATCAATTATATACAATGGATAGTTGTGTAAATCCCTACAAGGAGGATGCCTAAATCTCAATGATTAAGGCAAAGGTCAATGCACCAAACGCTTCTTACGAATTTCTTAAGATATTCCTACGAATTTTGACGTGAATACCGATTTTTGTAGATATCCAGACATTTCGTAAGAAAAAACTTAAGAAGTGTCGACATGAATACCAAATTATACTTACGAAAGAAAATTGACTTACGAAGTCGACGTGAATACGGCCCCAGGGCCCAATCTTACCAATGCCGTGGATGCAGATGCCGTGGATGCCTACCACGGCGGCTGATCCACGGCACTCCATTCACCCAATCTCACCAACGCCGTGCCACGGCATTTCTATTCACGGCATTTTGCCCACGGTACAATTCAGCGCCAGCAGAAAACACGCAACGTGATTGGTCAATTCTTGTCACTTTCGCTATCGGAAATTGTGCGTATTGCTTGTGAACAAGTATAGCTCTCTATTTAAAGTTTTGTCGGGCGTTTATTTGTTTTAGAGCCATACATATGTGTGAAGGATAAGTTATTTGTGGAAAACGTGATAGCAAACTATGAAAAACTAAAGCCTGCTTAAAGAATTCTCCTGAAAAGCGGATTACTGGCCTAGTAAACTTCCGCGAGGACATTCTCGCGCTGAGAAAATCGAGTGGATTAGATCGGCCCCCGGTCAACAGACATGGTAGCCCAAATCTAGTCGGATATGAAAATTCTTCTAAATCCATAGACTTTAATGCTAAATTGACTATATTTGAGAGGGTTTTATGAAGATACATGACCAGATACAGAAAAAAGCGAGATGCTATCTTGTAGATTAAATCGTTTACTATCTGCGACTTTTGAAGTGTTTTTCAATTTGAGGTACGGAAATCGTGTTCCCAAGAGACTGAAAGTAGCCATGCTTTACATTAGACCCAATGGCAAAAATTCGGAATCTGACGAAATTGGCCATTTTTACGTCTGATTTATGAAAATTCTAGACAGGATATATAAAAACCCGAGATGCTATCAGGTGGGAAATTTCATTGTCTATTACCGCTTTTTGAAGTGTTTTTCGATCTGAGATCGGTAAATCGTGTTCCCAAGAGACTGAAAGTAACCCTGTTCTACAGCAAGACAATGGCAGAATTTTAATATTTGATGGAAGATATCTTAGGTGATAATAACCTTACTACTAATTGCAATGCTTCATTGGAAAGCTCAACACTGGCACTATCATCGGTCTTCGCATTGCTATTTCACAGAACAACAAGAAATAACGTTTTGAAGCCTTTGAATATTGACTTACTTTTCATCGACGGGCTCGATTCCCATCACCACCAACAATTTTCCGGGAAGTCAGGATTTTGCAGATATTTAAGCAGAATTGCAGAGCTGTGTTAATACTACGGCACTTAAATACACATTTTAAGAAAAATGTTTTTTTATTAGCATGAGTTAGGTCTCAGAAACAGCAACATGTCGATGTAATGAGGAAAATAAGTGCAAATGATCGCGCAAGAGAGTATCCTTAGCTCCCTAGCAACCACCTAGCAACGTAAGGCAAAATAGTGAACAACTCCTGTTGATATCAGGTACTCAGCCTTGGAAGCACACTAGACGGTCACCATACTGCGCTTCATACTGAATTTTGCATACCAGAATGGGTGTTTCCAACTAAAATTATTTTTTCGCGAAATTTATCTTTGTTGCCCTACTATTTTTCGTAAAACCGAGATATACAAACTTCATGATATCAAAAATAATATTGTGATAATGAAAACCGCCATATAAAACAAGATAATTGCTGAAATCATGCCTACTAAACTTAGTCCTACCCCCTAATTACGGAGCGAGCGAAGCGAGCGTAGTCTTTCCTTAGATTAACGGAAATTTCTGAGTATGAGCGGCCGGCCGGCCGGCCGGCCGTGCGGACGCTTTTGCGAGGCTTATATCTCAGCAACCACTTGACCGATTTACACGGGGTAATTTTTGTAGGGTAGCTTCATTCCTTCTACCAAGTATTGGACTATTCCCGATGCATGTGGGTGACCCCTTATGCACGTGCCACGCGCAAAACGAAGAGGTGTCAGTTTTGTAATTGTTGCAATATCTCGGTAACTACTTGGCCGATTGCGCCGAAAGTTGGCATGTAGGTAGGCACCCACTAGTCACTGCATATCCATGTGCCAGAGTTGGGGTGCTGCTGCACGTGCGCACGTGCAGGGGTCGTTTCCAGATCTCGAGAACGGCTGGACCGATGGCGCTCAAATTTGGTACACGGTTAGGGACCAGTTAGTAGGGTGTCGTGCACAAGTCAGTTGGGACCAGA